>NC_092499.1:194373821-194973821 GCF_047511675.1 Marmota flaviventris | reverse complement strand
CCCTGTGTTTTTACACGTGTCTGAGTATGAATGCATGTGATCACACCAACACGTCTATACATGCAAGCACATACCTATGAATGGAGGCATATGCATGTCTACACACATTTTAGCTGAATGAAATCTGCAATTAGCATGCATATTATATCTTGGAGATTTGTCCATGTGGGTGCCCAGAAAGCTACTTTGTTATTTTGAGGAAAGCACATATTCTCTCTTATACATTGCCCTACTCTGTTGATGAACATAAAGCTTGTTTCCAACTTCTGTCAGCCATCTTGAACAAGTCCTCAAAATGTCCTCGAAAACCCTGTCTTCGAAAACCCAATTGTATATGCCATTCATTTAGTTTGTAAAATTTGAAATCTTTGCATCAGGAAGGCAAACTTCATTCAATACTAGAAGTTTCTTACGCACAGCGAACAGGACAAAAATACACTCTGCATTTCAGATCTTAATTATGCACTATAACACTTAATTAAAATTCACATTGTCAGTAAAAGGTAAGGACTATATTAGATTGTGGTTGTTGGCATCGTGATTAATATACATTTAAGCTTAAAATCTGTTGTTACATTATGGTAGATTTTCCAGAAAGCAACACGAAGCTCGAAAATGCATTTGTAAAAAGACAGAAGGAGATATGAACTCAGTGGAAGAAATCCAGTGTATTCTAGAGCAGATGATAGCTGTATGTAATTAAAAATGGAGCCAAAGTCACACCTTAATTTGCGTGTTGCTCAAGGCAGGCAGGCAGGTTCCTCTCTGAGAATCAGATTGTGAGAAGTCAGAGGGCGAAAGGGCACGGCATTAAACTTTGGGATCAAACTTGAGTGCAATTTTCTGTTTTGCCAAACCAAATAGTTAAGTTTTTATCATTTTCAGGTTTAGTTTTATGTGGGAACGCTGTGATAAGTTTCTTCTCAAAGGTCACATTTTCTTATGCGGGAATCTTCTTTTTACTTTTTGACCCTAGAATTTTCCCCTGGTTTGGAGCTTACCTGGCTGGGGCTCCGTGTGGATTTTCCTGCTTTGTTCGGCGTATCTCTGTTTATGAGTTGTGTTTTTCTTTCACTGTTCCTGCTTCATGCTCAATTTATTTCCCTTCAAGATCAAGAAAATGACTGTGCAAAGTTGGTTTTGGGGTGGCCTCGATTCTCACACTTCTGCTCTTCCCTGAACCCTCTTTGCCCATACAAGTGTTGGCTTTTTGCTTTCTCCTTCTTATCTCAGTGTTTGGGCACAGAGACTTTTAAAACCTTCCCTTCTGAATTGTTAGTGTTAACGTTTTCATTTTATTTTTTTTTTCCTTCACGTTGCTCTCCTTTGTCTTTAATATTTCTGGCCTATTACTTTGTTGTTTAATACCTGGATGGATTTGACCTGCTGCTTTTCTCTGACCTATTTGTTGAATGATTTTTGAGGTGCATGTTAAACATCTGAGATAGAAAGTGCTAGTTCTCTCCTTCTATCTCCCCATCTTTCTTAGTGTCTGACCCCCCCCAAAGATCCTACAAACACATGTCACTGAGAATAGCAGGATGGATCCCAGCATTTTCTGTGACTAGGTACAACCACGTGACCAGTGTCTGTCTGTAAGCAGAAGTGCTCTCTGCCGCTGTCGGGGAGCATCTTGGTGTAGCGGGGCCATGCGGCTGGTTGTTGGAAGGTGACTGGGTTGGCAGCAGAACAGTGCGCTTGGATCTGCATTGACCTTGGTAGACCTGATAACCATGGACACAATGGGTAACACAGGTGTTTTAGGACTTGCTGGGAGATAAAAGCCAACACCACCAAAGCCTAGAAAAAAATCACTGGGCGCTGGCAGAGAGCAGAACACAGTGACAGACTGGGCTTCCTAAGGTGATTACATTCCCAAATGCCTTGGTCCTTGGAGGGTGCCAGGGAGAAGCAAGGCGGTATGGGTGTGGGAGTGTGGGCATGTGTGCTCCGTCTTTGGAATTAATCATGTGTTTAACTCAAAATGATGGCGTTTACCTAGAAGTGACTAAGTTTTCTGCTATTAGGTAGATGGGGGAAGATAAAAAGAGATTAAGTTGAAATTTCAGAAGAAGTGTATTTCCTTGCACACTCAAGTTTGTGCCCTGCCACCCTCACATCCACCACAGGAGCCTGGGCTCAAGCTAGTAAGGGGACATTGAAGCACAGTAGTGGCACGCTTAGATTTGTGTTTTCTCCTGAAGTCTTTTATTCTAGGGGCTGTGGCCGCGTGGTGGTCACGGCCGCCTTCATCCCCTCCTGGACACGGAGCTGTTCTATATCTGTCACTTGATTTTTGCAGAGTCAGATGTTCTGTCCGGAATTATTTTCTATTGTCGTCAGTTGTGATCTGCACAATAGCCCTGTCTTTATATATTTTCTTCAAAATGGGCTCCCAGTCAATTTTTAGACAGTACTTAAATTCTCTTGGTCAACTTTAAGAACTGCAACTGGCCCCGTCACTCTACTGCTGAAGGAAGAAAAGAGAAAGAAAAAGACAGAAAACAACAACATGGCTCTCATTTGAGAAATGAATTTTTAAAGTATATTGCCTTTTCATCGCTCTCTCGTTTTTATTTGTTGCTTAGAGTGATGTGATAAAAATATGAAAAGACTTTAAAATAAAAAGGATCATTAAGAATGGTCAAGGATTTTGGTTGCAAGGGATAAAAACAAATTGAAGTAAGCCAAGATGGGGGAAAAAAAAATGGATGGGCCAAGGTCACAGAAAATTCCAGAAGCAGGGCCAGTTTCAGAAAAGACCTGGGATACCCACAGTGTCCCTCTGCCACGCGGGTCCCGTGGACCTCTGCTGTTTGCTGGCCTCCTCCTGGAGCAGCACGCACACCTGCAGGGGCAGAAGGGCCACCGAGCCTCCAGGGCTGGGCATGACTTTGGTGACCTTGGCAGCAGGACCTAGTGATTTTCACTGGACTGCTTGGGCCTGTGTTTCTCTGAGCAAACCAGCCTGGGCAAGGCCAGGGGTGGCCAAGGTCAGGGCTGGGCTTGGCCACGGGCCTGACTTTGGGTTTGGGGGTGGGTTGATCCCTGGAGCCTCCCAGGATAAAGATGGTGAAAAGGGAGTTCTCTCCTCCCCATCCCCACCAGCCAGCTGTCCTTCCCAGGACAACTCAATAGGCGAAAACGGAGCCACCCGACCAACTCCAGTCCCCAAACAGCGTCAGGACATCCATTTCCTATGTTTTCTTTTGTTTGTGTTCAGAAAGAGTACATCTTTATTTAATTGTAATTATAATATAGTGAGATCAGGGGTCAGCAAGCTGCAGCCCAGGGGACAAATCTGGCCTGTCACCTGTTGCTTTGCTGGAATGCAGCCATGCCCTCCCTTTCACCCACATGCCGACCTCGGAAACCTTCCTGCTACAGTAGCTCAGTCCACTGCTTGCCACGGGGGCCACGTGGTTGGTGAAACCCGAGATATCTACTGTCTGGCACTTTACAGATGATCTTGGCCACCCAGGGTAGAGGTTAGGATCACTTAATAGTTTCTTGAAAGATTTTGCATGTTTTCAGAGACTTTATAATTGTTATGATGGTTTTTTGGCTGCAGAATGCTCCCACAGGGTTGAAAGACTGTCTTTACTAGTGGGCCCTCAGGTGGGCTCCTGTCAGAACCCTCTCTCTCCCCTGGAAGCGAGATGTAGAGGCTCCCTTAGACGCTCACCCTGGGTCCCCTTTACTCTGGCGAAGCCCTATCACATTGTAAGTGTGTTTTCCTTATGTAAAACATCTCCTCAATTCACCAGGATCAGATGGCTAAAGCCTACGCAGCCGGGGCACTCTGTTAAGGGTGTTGTTTACTGTCTGTGGAGTCACAACTTCTGTTGCTGGTGACACAAAGGAAACCATTGACTGCCCTAGTTAGAACCTTCTGTGGTTCTTCTATTGCTGTTGGGACAAAATTGAAAATCCTCCAGGCCCTGCGTGATCTGGCCTCCACTTTGCTCTGCCGCCTTCCAATCTAGCTTTCTGTGCTCCAGTACCTCCAAAGCTCCGTGTTCCTTCCTGCTTCAGGGCCTTGGCATATGTCATCTTCTCTGTCTCTCACTCAAACTTTCTCCCATGGAAACTGTAATGAGATAGCGTCGGGGAGCAACACCCACCACAGCCAGTGTGTAACCCACCCTAATGTATATGCACCACACTATTCCGTTTTATTATTTCGTCCAAAAGCCTTTATACAAAGCATTTAACTCATTGAATGTGTATTGCCATGTGTCAGGAGCCGTTTTAGCATTTGGGAGTAATCCAGTAGCACACGAGACATGCGTGGCCCTGACCACATGGAGCTTGTAATTTTGCAGAGGTATCAAGTATGTATCCACCAATTATGACAGAGACTGACAGGGACAGGTGGAGAGAAAGAGAAGGCAGTGTGGGAGCATAGCTGCCCAGGTTTTGGATCTCAAGGAAGATTCTCAAGGCTGCGATGTTGAAGGTGGCTCTAGAAGAAAGCAGACTCAGCCAGTCGAGAGCGGGAGGGAGGGGGGCTCCGGTGGAGGCGGCTGGCCAGGCCCACCCTGGGTGAGATTAGGGAAGCTGAGAGGGTTTCTGAGTTTGCTGGGGAGCCTAGGGATGGAGGCCACCTGGGGCCCCTGCTGACCTCCTCTGCCAGGGGCAGGAGAATGGTGTGGAGGCAGACCAGCCCACAGGCCAGCCCAGGGTGTCCATGTCCTGGGGAAACTCAGCCGCAGCCATACCTCCTGACTTCCCTTCCCACGGGCCTGACAGTCCCGTTGTGTTTCCTTCTCTTTCGAGTTTTTATTGCAATCCTCTTGCTTGGTTATAGGCCGGATCAGGGTTTGACTCGACATCTTTTGCTCATTTCCTTCCAGGCCTTGGCTAACCTTTCTGTAAGGAGCCAGTGACTGAAGGTGGTGAGCGGCTTCGCAGTCCATATCCAATTCTGCCACACAAAAGAAAGCAGCCATGGCGATATGTAAATGAGTGGGTGTGGCTGTGTTCCAATAAAACTTTATTTAGGCTGGATTTGACTTGGGAGGGCATAGCTTGCCCACCTAAATGATCAGCAATGTCTTCCTGTATGTCTTGATGTGCCTTTGTGGGGAAAAAACAAAACAAAACAAAACAGTGCTTTTTGAATTGTGCTCTGTGGTCCCCCAGGGTTTTGATGGCTTTGCACTGAGTTTCCTTTGGAGGCGTTGGAAGGATGAGGGTCAGGGAGAGGAAGGCCTGTCCCAGGGTGTTGGGCTCATGTAGGAACCTGGCATCAGAGAGACTCTGCTTTGGGAACAGACTTTTGTCACATGCAGATGCATATAAATGCTCAAGGGTCGTGCTAAACAAACAGGATGTTTTCCACAAGGAAATTGGGGTTTGGGGAATAATCATTTTTATTTTTATAAGGATAAAGTCCCAAATACGTTGTCCTCCAGTCCCAAGAAGCGGGAAAGTCAGAATTTACTTGGGCCTTGACTTCATATTTATTTCTAGAGGAAGCCATGGTCCTGAAATGATTCAGTTTATTTTTTTAAGTAAACCCCCTAATGATAAGGTTTGGGTAGGCTCGGATCCTTATTTTCTTTCTCTCTGAAAGATGCTATTTGATAGAGCTTCTTACGGAGCCTTTGCGACTTCCTGTCGGGTGGTACCTGTTCTGGATTAGCGGTGCCGTTTCTCTTTTTCCTCCTGGCTGTCTCCCCCTCATCCTTCCACTTTCCGACTCTCAAACTCTTTTCTGACTCCACTCTCCAAATTCGTGTCCACTATTCAATGTGTTTGCACTTTGTTTTTAGATAAAACTGCCATGTTACTTCTGGGGTGTGAGTGTGACTACTGTTCCACGCCCACCCCCCATTACAGAGTAAGCCCCACATACATGAGGACCACGTTGATTTGCTCTGCATGGGCCTTGATGCATAGCCAATGTGTCATAAGAACTTGCTGAATGCATTAGCATTGGCGTCATTTCACTGGCTTGGGGACTCGGGGTATAGCTCAGTGGCAGAGCACTTGCCTCTAAAGCATGAGACTGGGTTCCACGCCCCAGTGTCACAAAAGGCAAAAAAACCAAAAGACAAAACCACATTGTTGGTGTGTAATCTGAGAGAAATTTGGGAGTCATGCAAGTGACTTAGAGGCTCCAGAGTGTGGCAAGTTAAGCATTTCTGCTGCAGATAAGACTCTTGGCAGATAGGGACTCTAGAGAAGCTGTCGAGGTCACGCCTGACCTCCGCACCTCGCCCTCCTCAGTCCTCAGGACAGTGTTCCCCTGCAGGTCGCGAGCTTATTACTGAAAGCACCTGGGGTTCTCTGCCTTGGAGTTTTCTCTGGTTGGAGCAGGTGATGAGAGCAGGCCTCAATAATAACAGGTGGCCCTTGTGGGGACAATGCTGAGTAAGTCCCCAGAAGCGGAGCCTTGTTGCCCGCAGATGTTGTCTGCTCCGAAAACCCTGCTGGTTCCTTCCCTTCCCTGTCTCACCTCCCACTTCCCTGCTGGTGCTCCAGGGGATCACATCTTGCATAAGTGATCTGCACCCTAATGCATATTCCAGGCTCAGCTTCCAGGGGACCCCAATGTCCAATACCTACCTCATAAGAAGCCAGGAAGTGGCCCACACTAGAGCCACGTAAGTCAAGAGCTCAGCAAGGCCATCAAGCGCCCAGACTGGCCTGGTCTTCCATTCCTCCCTCCCAGTAGCCGGCTTTTCATGTGCGGTCCTGTCCCTTTATGAATGCAAGATGGTCCTGGGGGTTCAGTCAACCCATCTGCACCTGAGCGTGCAAAGCTGGAAGTGCCCGGTGGGGGCGGCTGGAGGAGCAGCGGTAGGAAAGCCCCCGTTCTCTTGCCTATCTCTCCATGAAACCCACTTCTGCTCTCATTGGCCAGACCCAAACCCTGTGGCCAGGACTCGCTGCAAAGGAGACTGGGAAAGCTGTTTCTGGACTTTCAGGCTCTGGGAGATGGGTCAGGGCTTTGGGAAAGGTCTGCGTGGCAGAATTCACTAGCAGCATTCACTAGCAGAATATTCCTCCTTTTAAATAGTTTTGCAGCCATGGGGGTGGGGGGTGAGACTGCTGATCTGTTTGCCAGTCCAAAGAGGCAGTCTGAAACCCAATGTGCCTCCAGAAAGGAATTTTAATCTGTTTGTGGCTGAAAAATTTAAATTTTACAGCAAAAGTTTGAAATCTCTGTAAAGGACAGAGATGAAAAGGTCACCATTTAAATCTGTTTTCTTAGCAGATGGCTTGCAGAGCAGGCTGAGCTCTCAACTCCCTCGGTGGGCTCAGCCACTCTCCACAGAGCTGGCCCCGCGGTTTATGACATCAGCAGAGTCCCCCGGTGAGTGACGGCCCTCCTCACAGTGGCTCTGGTGGGTCTGTCAAGCTACTGGGCGCAATGCTGATTAGAAACGTGTCTTTGATATGGTGGAGGAAAAAGCGCTCCTGTTAGACGCTGAGTGACAGGAAAGGTTAATGACAAAGGTGCACAGAGAGGGGCTGGACAGTAGCAGCCTCTTGCATTTCTGCGTGTGTTCACGAGAAGGAAGGAGAAGAATAAATACAGATTGTGTGTGTTTGTAATGACACAAAGACATTCCTGTCCCTCTCCTGCCTCAAATAATTCCTAACTGGGATCTCTACCTCTCCTGAATGAAGTCCTACCACTTTTCGAATGCCGGGTGTTATCCACATGTTTAATCAATAATTTTCAAATCTTGAGAAAAAAAGAACTGTCACCCCTGTCCTCTCAAAGTCAAGAAAGGTTGAAGTTCATCATAACAAAGCTGAGCAATAGTCAAAGTGTGTCTTCTTCTTTGTAATTTATCTGGATTAGATATTGCTTGAAATAACCCATTGGTGGTGCATGCTTGTAATCCCAGCAGCTCAGAAGGCTGAGGCAGGAGGATCTTAAGTTCAAAGCCAGCCTCAGCAATGGCGAGGCACTAAGTAACTCAGTGACTGTCACTAAGTAACTGTCTCTAAGTAAAATACCAAATAGGGATGGGGATGTGGCTCAGTGGTAGAGTACCTCTGAGTTCAATCCCCAGTACCCACCCCCCAAATATTGATTGACTTGGAAGAATTAAAGATATTTAAATAATTGATGCAAGGATAAACTTCTTCCATCAGGTATACACAAGTGTGTCTCAAACTTTTAGGTTTCCTAAATTTCCTGGATATTTTGAAAATTTTCTGTGTGAGTCTGGGGGCATGGGGTCAGGGGGACTCATATTTTCAAACTCCTCAGGAAGTTTTGATGTGCGCCAAAGTGCCATATTACCAGCATGGAGCTTCTTTAGAAAAGCTCTTATGATATCCTAGGGGCTCCCACCAGTTGCTCCGCTAGGCCTTCAGGGTCAGACCTGTTCAATTTGGCAGGCACTGGCCACATGAGACTGTTTCAATTTTTAATTTACATCCACTAAAATGAAATAAAACAAAAAATTGAGTTCCTCATTGGTGCTAGTTGCGTTTTAAGTGTTTGATGGACAGAAGTGACGGGTGGTTATAATGCTGGACTGCAAAGATACAGAGCATTTCCACTACCCCAGAAAACCCCCCTGGACAGCCTTGCATCCCATAATACACAGGACAGCTTCCTGCTCTAATGGAAGAACCCAATCGGCCCTCCCTGCTCCATGCACAGAGTGCTCTGACAAATCAACAATGACAAATCCTGGTGTATGGAGGAGACAGAGGGCTGTGATCAGGGATGACCATATGGCTTTTGTGGCCCAGTGAAAAGAGAAAATTCAGGGTCCTTGTTGAAAAAATTTAGAATCAGAGCATTGAGCCCTGTGCTTGGCTGCGCCATCAATCTGGTGGAAACAGACTAAAGCCCGGGGGGATGGAGGAGACCTTTGACAGTTGAGAATCACAAATGTGTCTACTAGAAAGTGGAAAAGATGAGAAAGAGTGCAAAGTGTGCAGGAGGTTTGGGGAAAGAGAACAAAATGCACAAAGGGCCTGGGGTGGGGTGGGGACAGAGGATGGCATCGTCAGAGCCCAGCTGAGGGAGCAAAGAACAGCAGGCGTCAAGGCTGAAGACCTGGCTGGGGGCCAAGGCCTGGGTTGTATCCCTGCGGCTGAGGGTTGTGGAGTCCACCCTCCACCCCCGTGGGGCTGGCTGGCATGGTCCAGCAGTCTCCACCCTTGGGTTTCATTTGTGGGGTCGTGGGCATCCCTGCGTGAGGAATCCTTCTGCGACAGGAGGGAGTTCTAGGCTGTCCTTTTTTAAGACGTGGAGGGTGAGGTCCATCTGCTTGGATTCACAGTCTGGGGCGCGAGGTCGGGGAGCGCAGTCCCAGGGCCTGGGCAGGGAGGTGGGTCTGGAGCCTCCGGGAGGCAGGGCTGGGAGGGGAGGTGTGTGACTCTCCCTGTGATGGGGTGTAGCGTCCCCTTGAACGTGCTACTTCCTGAAAAGGTGTTTCATCAACAGAAATGCTGATTCTCTGGCTTCCCGGTGCTATATTTAGAAATGACATTTATATTTCCATAGATCAACAGTTCCGGCTTAGACACAGTTCCAGGAGCTTGGCCGTGACAGTGAGTCTGCTGGCTCTTATTCCTCCTGGTCCCCCTTCCCTCGCTGTGGGGAATTTAAGAAATTAGGGGTGTCTGTAATTTGATAGATGAAAATAGTTGAATATGATAAATCTCTCTCTCTTTTTTTAAGGAAGTCAAAATGAACCAGTGTTGACTTTCAAAAAGGCTCAGGGGAAAATTTATCCTACACTGCAGTTTTTTTGGGGTCTCATTTATTTTAAAAAATACCTTTGTGGGCTCTACCTAAAGCATCCCACAGAACCCTAAATCAGTCAATCCATCCATCCATCCATCTATCCATCCATCCACCCACCTACCCTCCCTTCTTTCCTTCCTTTTTGGCTAATGTTAGATCTGAAAGCATTTCTGATACTTTAGGTGGCTTTTTTTTTATTAGTTCAAACTCAGAAGCTTCTTTTATTCTGCAGTAAAACACTATTTCATTGAGGCTTTATGCCTGTGGTATATGTGTGCGTGCTATTTTGTATCTGCTGGATTTCAGAGGTTTTAAGTAGTACTCTGACATATTTCCAGCTTCCCAAACTAGATCTCACCGTTCCTGATAACAAAGGAAAGGATCAAATATCTTATTTCCTTGTGAAGAGGGTGGGGAGGAAATGGAAACATTGGATAACCGTGGACTTGTATCCATCCATCGCAGTACTGATCCACCCTGGGTAGCAACAGCCCCACCACCTCCTGGAACCCAGTCACCGGGTTCCATAAAATTATGAACACGTGTCACCATTAGAGGGCAGTGTGCACTCTCTCCAAGAGCTCATAAAAATTACATGTTTCCCTGCCTAGCTAAAAGGATTTGTCTGGCAAAGGGCAAAGACATTAGGCATAAACATTCAGCATTTTTTTCTGCTGCCTGTCATAATGGAAACAATGATCTGAAAGTTCTGATTAGACCTGCAAGGTTTGCTATTCACTATGTCTTCAAGCACATACTTTTCACAGTTATTCCTTTTGATTTCCACCCGTGCCAGACACATGGGTATCACCTAGGATAACTTTTTCAGGACTTTGGTAGAGAAAAGCACCCTTTAATCTCAGCTCCCTTTAATCTTAAACTCTCACTCGACTACAGATGGTCATTAAGGATCAGAAAATTATCAAACGACAATATCCAAAGTTGAAAAACAACGTCCAAAATGTGCTGGGACGTTCTCACCCGGCAAGAGCTTATGCAAACATAAAGGATCAGTGAATGACTCTTTCAGACCTGTGTTTTCTGAGGTGCATGAGAAAGATTTCTTTGCCTATATGACCCTTGGTAGTCCAGGAAACAAAGGCCGGAGAAGACTTTTGAAGAAACCCGAGTATTTGCATGTGAAATACGGCCTGCTGTTACTTGGTAGAATATGGGAATTTGATTCATCTGTGGGCATAAAATCACCGAGTCGGCGAGTGGACCTGGAATTGGCAAAATTACGATGGCGTCAAGGCACGAGCCCACATCTCTCCTTGTTCAGGTGTGAGATTGCAAAGGAGGGGTCTGATAGACTCGTCTTTCAAAAAATTCAGCAAATAAATTGTTTGCTTTACAACTGCCAGGCGCCTCGCCTCTGGCAGCCTTATTTTTTCCGCTGACTGCGACAGATTGCGCTCTTCTGCGGAGAGTCTCTAGAGGGCAGTAAGGACTCGGCTCTTTCCTTAGTCTTCTGATTTGAGGGATCATCATCCTGCAGCTGCAAAGGTTAGGCAGGGCGGCCCAGGCTCCCAGGCCGGAGGGCGGCCCAACACTCCAGGAAGGAGCGGCTGCTGCTGCTTCCTGATAGTTTTCTGTGCGGTATTTTGTAAAAACCCACAGCAGTTCTCCTTTTCCAAAAGCCAAAACCAAGAAAAAAAAAAAGTCTTTTTTTTTCACATACAGCATCTTCGTATTGGTGGTTGACCAAGATTTAACAGTCACCTGGGACCTCTGGTGTCATGTTGGAGGCTGAGTAAGGTCAAGTGTGGTGAATCCAAAGTATGGCCAGAAAGAGAAACTCATATACCCTGACAGTCCTCCCCTGGGGACAGTCCTGATCCTAGGGGACATGTGGATTGCTGCGGCTGGGTGGGCAGGGCTGTGGCATCTAGTGGGCAGAGACCACTGCTGCTGAATGGCCTGGGATGCACAGAGCAGCCCTGACAAGGCTCCGTTGAGCCCCAGATAGCAACGGTGTCCGGCTGAGAAGCCCAGATGCCAACCCTCCAGGGAGCCAGGAGGGCCCGGAGCAAACAGAGCTTAGAAAACCAAAGAGAATGTAGTTCCTGGCCTCCTATGCCAAAGCTTTGATTCTGGGACTCAAATGAACATTTGGCAAGAGAAGATGTTCAGGGCAAACTGCAGAGAGCCCCTGGGAGGCTCCAGCAGGCGGAGGCTGTGTCTTGGAGCAGCTGTGAACTTGGGGCGGCTCCACTGGCAGCCTGCTGTTTCCCAGGGGCAGGGCCTCTGGACACCAACGCTCTGTGACCTGCAGGCCCAGCACAGAGACGCTGACATGCCCGTGTGTGCGAGGCAGGCTCCCTGAAACAGAGGTCCTCAGGGCGGTATCTTCTGTGTCTGGCGGACTCTTGTTGGTTGTTTCGAAGCTCTGTGGTTGTGGTTCTCTACCAGGGGCCATTTTGTCCCCAGGGGGACATTAGCAATGCTGGGAGACACTTTTGGTTATCAGGACTGGGTCGGGGGCACTGCTGATAGCCAGTGGGTGGGGGTCAGGGTGGTGCTGTAGGTCCTGCAGGGCATGCGCTGCCCTTCCCCCTACCTGGCCTGGGTGGCAGTAGTGCCCAGGCTGAGAGCTTGCTCCAAGGCCTCCGGCCCCTGCCTACCCCGGGACCAAAAGTGTCCACAGGTGTGGGAACGTCCTGCCCTCCAGCACTGCCCAGGCAGAGGGGGCTGCTGCGTGGAGGTGCAGCTGGCTCATGTCCACTCACATTGAGAGGGACAGCTCCGTGCCTAGCGGCAGACATTCAGCCCGAGAGCAGGCTGGGGACACGTACTGGCTGTGCACTTGCTGCTTTAGATGTGCTTGCTTTTCTTCCCCCCAGTGAACGAAGGTGAAGAGGTGCAGCATGACCTTGGGAGCTCAGGAGTCCCCAGCAGCCTTTGCAGGGACCCGAAGGGGAACGCGACTGCACAGAAACACCCAAGAAAGGGGGGAGGTGAGAACCCTCCAGAGACAGACTGGAAAGATAAAGGCGACGAGGTGAGGCGCAGAGCCTGCAGCCTGGGCTGGTCTGCAGGGGCTTGAGTCTCGCGCTGCCCCCGCCCACCTGTGGGGGCGCGGGTGAAGCCACCCACTTCTCTCAACTCTAACTTCTGCCTCTGTAAGACGGGAATGCCACACTTAAACTGGACTTAACCTAGGTTAAAAGTGAAATAAGGTCTGGAGTAACTCTCCAGCGCGCCCGGTGTGTGGAGTGTGCTTAGTGCTTAATAAATGCTAGCTGCTCATCGTCCCCATCCCCATCAGTTCCAGAATCTTTCTTTGTGCAGAACCAAGGTTTCGCATGTTCAAGGGCATTGTGCACCCCTCCTCCCCCCGTTAATAAAATCCAGGAAGCTGGAATTTTAATCGTGTGATTTTTGGGGTGCCTCTTTCATATAGCTTTTCTCTTATTCTGGAGTTTAGTCTGCATAAAGGAAACATTTTAAAACATTAAGCAAAATATAATTGTTTTGGTTATTTACTTGCACAAATAAAAAGAGATATAACATTTCTTTGTTTCTGTTTGGGTTAAAACCATCAGGAATTAAATAAATAATGTAAGAAGAAGAAAATGTTTTCCTGACAGGTGGCACTAGAAGTTCTCAAAGACACGGAAATTGTCTTTGTTTGGGAAAATAATTTGAGATACAAGGGGAAAAATGTTGAGAGGCTGAAGAAATCATGGAGAAATCAGATTTAAAGGAAAGGACAAACACTCTCTGCACAGGACATAAAGAAGAATTTGCTTACTTGGCTTGTGAAGGGAGGGCAGAGAAGCCAGGGAGAGAAGGCAGTTGCTCCGTTGGGGATAGATGTGTGACATGCCTGACCAATTAGATGAGAGCATCTTCTCAGTTCAGAGAATGGCTGGTTGGCAGAGTTAATCGATGTGAATCCTGGGGCATTTATGGGAGCCAAGAGGAGCACCATGTTCTCCCTTTTCCTGGATATGAGCTGTAAGGATGTGTGTCTGGGTTGGATGGCAGCCATTTTGTCACCATGAGGTATGAGCCTGAATTAGCATGTAGCTAACTCAGGAGGAAGCAGAATCCAGAGTGGGGGTAAGAGTAAGTCCTGCTGCCATTGGTGGAAACCCTAAACCAGCTATGCCAGATCAGATCTACTTCATATATATATATATATATATATATATATATATATATATATATTTATTTATTTTCATGGGTCAGCAGCTATCTTCTGTCTTTAACCCAGTTCGAATTGTTTTTCTGTCACATGAAAACGAGGAATAACTGGTGAATAAAGAGAGGACCCCAGCTAGTACACGATACAGGTAAGAATAGCTTGGGTCTGACTCTGAGGTCTAGGTCTGTCTTACTGCAAGGCCATTTCTCTATTACATTAGGAAGGAAGAGAATCTAAATGCATTTTTCTCATCTGTGAAATGAGAAGGTTGGAGTAAGCAGTGGTTACCAGCCGAGGAATTCAGACTCTCGAGCTACTTGAAGTTAAAAACAAGTCCCCTTAAGACTCCTGAATCAAAGTCTTAGATTTTTGTAGTGCAGATACACATAAGTTCATGGAATATTACATTCTTTTTTTACTTTTCTCTTGGGACCTAGAATTCACTGAAGAAATACCAGCCAGCTAATGCCAATCAGAAGTTCCATAAGTGGGGGTGCTACTTAATTTATAAAAAAATGGGGATATAAATACTTATTTTAGAAATGCATCTCAATACAGGCAAACTTCTGAGAACCCTGGGGTCATTAAAAGTGGGTCATGGGATGAAAAACTTGAGAGTCTGGGTCCTTTGGGTCTAGATATCAATGAACGTTTTTTCAATAATCCAATCTCCCCATTAGGATTGAAAATCCTCATGTTCCTCTACTTGGCTATCCCAGATCATAGTAGGATGGCGTGCTTCCCTTTAATTCCATACAGGAAAGATTCACTGAAATACTCTTCCCACGTTTACAGTGTTTTGATATTGATCACTTACTTCTTGTTTCAACAAACCACGATGTGATTTCCTTCATTCAACCCATATTTATGACGTGGCAGTGTGAATCAGGCACTGTTCTAGATGCTAGGGATGTAAAACAAATGAACAAATAAACAGAAAACCTCCAAAGAAATATCCCCCTGGGCAGGCAGTAAAAATCAGCAGGTCAAGATCCGGGGGAAGGTGGGAAAACTGAGGGAGGGAAGGGAGCACTCAGCGCTCACTCGGTCACTCGGTGGGGTGCCGCTCCAAGCCCCCAGGCCCAGTGGGACTTCTAAAAAGAGGCCCAGAGGAGGTGAAGGAGGGGCACAGCGACCTGGGGAGGGTCTTCCAGGTAGAGGGCGAGGGGCAGCACCTGCCTGCAGGGCTCCAGGAACACCTGGAAGGCCACTGTGGCCAGAGCGGGAGGGAGCAGGTCGGAGCCCCTGGCCCGACAGTGGGGACAGGGGGGGAGGCCGCTGTGGCCCCTCGGGAGGGACTGCCAACCTGGCCCTGCTGACACGTGCAGGAGCCAGAGGCCCCTTTCCTCCTAGCCCGGGTGACCTCGGCCACAGCTGTCTCCACACAGTGCCACGTGTCCCCTGGGGAGCTCGGTTGTCCTCACAGGGGAGCCCTTTGGTGTCCAGGCTGAGTGAGCAGCAGCAGCCGCGGGGAGTCCTGCCCCGGGCTGGAGGCCTCCTGGGGCTGCTTGGGGTTGGCCAAGGACCTGAGGGGGAAGCTAGGGGACCAGAGAGAGGGCACTGGGCTGTCCTGCAGGAGTGGACACGGAAGTCCTTGGTTTCTAAGGAGCATGGGAAAGGAAAGGCTGGCTCAGGTGGTAAGGGCCCACCGCCACCCAACCGTGCGCAGTCAGGAAGGGGGTGTGCGGGTGAAGGACAGGGCAGGGCACCCCTCGCCCAGCTGCAGGAGCACTGGCTGTCGGGTCACCTGGTGGTGGTCAGCCTGCCTGTGGTTTTTGCCATAGGCCAGGCCTGATGTGGCATAGGTGGCCCTGCAGGGGGCCCAACAGACAGTGCAAACGTGACTGCGGGTGAGAGGAGATGCCTAGGCCACTCCACGTGGCTGGTGTGCAGCACGAACCCTACAGGCTGCTAAAGAGCCCTGTGACCCCGCAGAGTGACCTTCGCACAGAAACACAGGCAGAGTGTTTCTGACACAGGACAGCCCACCCGGTGCCTCGGCTCATGATGTCTGTGGATGAAGGCAGGGGCTCGCCTCCTTCATCCCTTCTGTCACCGAGGGCTTCTCTTGAGGAAGGCAGGCCTGCCAGGCTTGGAGGTAATGAGAGCGGAACTCCATGCTCAACAAGACTATGCCTGGGGCCGTCCCACAAACATCCAGGCGCCAAGCAGATGCGACCCCCTTTTAGCTCCATGGTCTGCTCTTGCTTCTGCACAAAACCCTCCTCTCCTCAGAGTAGATGGCCCAGTCCATTGAAGACTCTCCCGAGCCCCACCCAGAGGTGGGCAAGCTGCCTCTGTAAAGGCCAGAGAGACTTTTCTGTTTCAGAGGCTCCTGTCTGTGTTGCACCGACTCCCCTCTGCCCTCGTGATCTGAAAGCGGCCACGGGCAGTGCGTTCCTAGATCCCGCCGTCTGTGAACGTAGACCCCGCATGCACATAGGCTGGATTCCAGTTAAACTTTATGTAGATGGTAACATTTGAATCTCGTATAATTTTCATGTAATGAAATGTAACTTGAGAGAAATCTCAACTATTTAAAAATGTGAACATCTAGCAGGCAAGATTGACCCTGTCCACCCCTTATATAGCTCACGACAAAGAGAAACACTCTCTAAACGACCCCTGGGAACTCCATCTCTCTGTCTTAAGATGGAGGACGCCTTCCCTGGGATTTGGGACTTGGTTTGGTGGACACTATAGGAATCCATCTGCCAACCCCTGAGCTCCTTGACCAGACGGTCTCTGTCGCTCCTACCCGGGCATGGCCAGTACAGAAATGAATGGAGGTGACTATTTCAATAAAACTTTACTTATAAAGCCAGACTGGTTTGGCCCACTGGTCCCAGTTGGCTGACCATTGCCCTGCGGAGTCGACCTATGCTCTGCTCCCTTCCCGTGTCATCTCATTCCTTCTGTCAGTTTGCTCTGTCCCTGTAGGACTTCTGTGGCCCCGAGACTGCCAGCCATGCTTCCCCCTGGGGGATTTGACACTTGAAATGCTCTTCCCAGGTCTGCCTGGGGCTGGTCCTTTCTTCTCCAAGGTCTCAGGTGATCTGTGGTCCTCTGAGATGTCTCCCTGTAAGACAGCAATGCCTTCACCCCGTGCCTCTTTTCCTTACCCAGGTTTGCTATTTCACAGAGCTTTGTGTCATAGTATTTTTGTCCATTAGGATGTGAATTCTGTGAAGGAAGACGTTTAGTTTTTTCCACTTTTGTATAATTCCCTGGTGCTTAGGAAAGTACATAGTGCATACTAGGTGCTCAATAAATATTTTAATGATGAATTAGAAACACTATTATTTTGATGTTTATAATCAGAATTTAATCTCATATCTGAACACACTAAGGAAATCTAAACTTTCTTTAGTTTAAAATCATTACCTGCTTGGTCTTCTTGCTCATGGGTATTCTTCAGTAACACTGACAATAGAAATAATGAAACTCAATAAATCACAGTTAAAAATTTCTAGCAGCTGCATTGAAAATATGAAAGTAATTTAATAATAAATTTTGTTTAACCAAATATATCCAAAACACAGTCTAAACATATTGTCAATATATAATTATTGAGATATCATAGATTTTGGGGATGGTAAGCCTTCACAATTGGTCGTGTGCTATAGTGGCAGTGTTGGCTTTCTGGACTGGTCACATATCAGGTCTTCACTGGCCCAACTGGCTAGTGGCTACCATATTGGATGGCTCAGGACCACAGGTTCTGAGTTTCTGACAGAATAGTGCCCTGGTGACTCATAAGCAGCTCTTCAGTAGTGGCGAACTGTTTGTCTTCGGCCAAGCTTTTTTGTGTTTTTGTCTGCCAAAGTTCTGGGCTAAAACATCACTGTCAAAATTTATTGGTACTCAGAGGGAAATCAGGCTTTTGGTGGCATACTGCAGCATCATAAATTAAAACAAATGCTTTAGAAAGATTATGATGTTACATCATGCTTTGATGTAATGCCATGTGACAGGTGAAAGTTACAATTTTGTCAGATTTCCTCAGCGTCATGCAGGAAATGGATTAATAGGGCCAGGACTACCAGGGACCTCAGAATCAGGACCCCATTTTCTGTCAGCCACAGTGACGATGCTCAACATGTAGTGGCAGCCGTTGCTGGCTGGGTTCGCAGTCCTGTTTGATGTGGCCCTTCCATGTCTGGACAATTTGGATTCTGTGTTCATTCTGAGACTCTCCCAGGGGTCAAGAAGGAAGTGGAGACAGGTTTTTATAATCAAAATTTACCCTAAATTGTTATATGATTTTGGGACTGAAGTTCCCATTGGTTCATATGGCAAGAGTGGCGAATGACTTTCATCTCAAATGCGAACTAATTGAGTTTTAATGGTGGTCTGGGTCCTGTGTTCAGGAAACTTCTGAGGGGCACCTCTGGGTTCATATGGAAGAGTGAGTATATTATTCAAGCAGGGCAGAGATAGTGGCAATTTATACCATATACATGTGATGATCCTGCCCTAAGGTGCCTATTTCCTGCTCCTCAATGGGCACATGATAGGCGTACCTTTCAGGGGTTGGAACAGTGCTATAACGAGGTGGTGGTCCTACAAGTGGGTTGAACTGGGAGGCTGACTAACCAGAGGCACCTTGGTGGTCTGGAACCATGGTCAAGGCTGCACTAAGCTCCATGCAAGAGAAACAGTGCCTGATGCCAAGCTGAAAAGTGGAGGGCAGGGTTAGCGTGAGTCCAGAATGAGAGAAGCGTGGGATGGGATATGTGAAAGGATGGGGGAAGGAACTTCGACTGCAGGGGAACTAGTGAGAAATGGGTCTCTTCTCCTGGAGATCCAGACTGCTCCTCAGTGTCTCCCTAGAGCTCTTGTTTCTGCGGTTGTGCCAGTCCCTAGGGAGCAAGAGGGCTCTGATTGATTGGCAACGTCCACCATGGTTGTGAAAGTCGTGCATGTATGCCATCCACTTGCAATTCCTGGCAGCCCACGCCTCGATGCTGGGGTTCAGAGAGAGAGGTGTGATTAGTAATGTCTGCCACCGGCTATAGGAATGAGCGGAGGTGGCACACCTCTTATGTTCGGGCGGTTTCTGATTTAGAAGCATGGCGTGGCAATGGTATACATAAGTTGCTTAGTTGTCTTTGACAGGTGCATGTTTTGCTTTTTCTCCTTGAATTTATTTCTTCATTAACAAATGGCTACTGGTTTTCTAGATCTGCACTGGGCCAAAGCCGTATTCATTCAATAATAATAAAACGAGTCTCCAAAAATCACAAGGTACTCAATGGCAAGTGCCCTTTCTTTGGTGGAGGAGCGAGGAGCTAGGGTGCCTTCAGGGAGATGCAGCATGTGGAGGGAGTACTGAAGCTGGCATGTGTTGACCACTTGGGGCCAAAACTCTGGCGGAACAGATAGTGAAGGAGAAAAAGGCAGGAGCGTCTGTGGGGGAGGTGGGAAGCTGCATTCCCAGGAGTGAATGGTGCCCAGAAGGCACAGCGGGCGAAGCACTGAGGTTGAGCGGGGCGGCTTCTGATGGGCTTCAAATGCCCAAATGAAGAATTCAAATTCACAAACTGGTCATCTTGACTTAGGTGGAACATTCTAGAACTTGTGTAGGGCAGCTTGAAGCAGCACCCGGTAGGTGCCTCTGCCATCAGCCCTCCACCATCACCATCAAGTCCTCACAGCCTGAAATATGTGTGATTTTCCAAGGCGGTTCATGGGTGGCAGGTTAAAAATCATGCCCCGTATGGAATGTCCCTCGCCCTTTCTGCACCCTTGCCTGCTAGAGGAGGCTCTGGCTTGGCCGCTTTCTCTTCCCCTTATTTGCTGCTCCACCATGGTCTGTACCACTTGGAGAGAGGTAAGGAGAAGGCAGTTGAGGGGTGGTGAGGGGTGGAGCTAGAGGTGGTGGGTGGAGCTAGGGGCTGGAGGTGCAGAGCTGGGCAGCATGAGCCCTGGGGAGCCAGGGGACACAGGTCAAGGGTTATTTTTTGCAGTCAAGAGATACGAGTCAAGGACTGGCATATGCCGGAGATGCATTTGCTGAGTGCACTGTGTCTCCTTAGCTGTGATATGGGTCAGGGACTGCACAGGATGGGTCCTGTGTCCCAGTGTCCTAAGTGTTACCCCGGAGGTCACATTCCAGTTTGTTACCCTGCAGAGGACCTGGGTTCAAAAGTTGTCACAGAGGGCAACCTTCTCGTGGAGTCAACACTAGCCCTGAAAATCCCCAAGCTGGAACCCAAACATGGCATCGCTCTGCAAGCCCAAGAGAGCCAGGCTCGCCCGCACTGTTAGCATGAATCACGGCTTTTTTGGGGGAATTTCAGATGAAGGAGTCAGCGTGCATGTGCAGGATATGCCGTGCGAGATATTTGCATCTTTTAACACCAAATCTATGCTCGGCACGGTGAGACGCCCACCCTGTGGGAGGGGTGTGGGGCGCAGAACTGTGTGGGGGGGAGCCCAGATCTGCTCTTCACGCTCACAGCTGCTCACTGAAGGGGACAGGGAGCAAAGTCCCCAGCAGGGGAGTGTTCTTCTTTTCTGCCTGGCTCTCTTGACCCAGCACCTGTGGCTGTCTAAGCAGGAGTTTAATTCATCAAGACTGTGACTCTGAGGCAGGGCGATAGCATGAACACTTGGGATGGCTTCATGGGACTGTGACATGGGGTCAGGAATTCTCCTCTGCAGACTGCTTTTGGTATTTGGGGAGAAAAGCTAAGTGGAGTTTACATGCATTCTTTACTTCTGGAACTGGTTCCTAGATTCTCAATAAATACAGCCCTGGGACGCGGACGATGACAGATGCTGTGGCATTATGTATGTGCCTACTCTCTGGAAACCGGCTGGTGATTTCTCATTAGCAAGAACAGGTAAAAAGATGCCATTTTACCCAAAGTCTACGGAATATGATAGAGGCAGACTCCTCCCATCTCCCAGGTGAACTGAGTTGGAGACCTGCCCCGCTGCAGCGACGGGACCTCCTGGAAGCTGCAGGCACTCTGCATGATCACAGAGGAAGAGGGACCTGTCTGGTCCTCAGCACCTCAGAAGCGAAGGGGTGAAGAGCACTCTCCTGGGCTCACACCACGGAGATAACAGCCCTGTTGTTTTCCTGCCAAGTTTGACGTGATGGGTTGGGAGGCAGCTGGCAAGTCTCCCTGCATCCCACCTGTTTCTGTCCTCTCACTTCACTCCAGCCTCTTCCTCCCACCTTTAGAGCTCCCCTCTCTCTCTCTCTCGCTTCTTCCTCCCGAGCTGCCTTTGTGTGGCTGCCACAGGAAGACGTGCGTTTTGCGTGGAGGAGAGGGCGCCGGCTCTGAGCTCTTCCCCAGGTCCCCGACTCGGAGGCTATTTCAGGCATGTGACAAGTACCTCGGCCCCCACCATCACGGCTCCTCATCAGGCCAGCATGAACCTGTGGAGGCCCACAGGATGAGCAGCGGGTGTCCTTGTGAGCCGGCTTTTTTTTCTTTTTGAGGAGGGCAAATAGCTGGAAAAAGCAATCCCATCATCTGCACCTTGATAGCCAGACAGGGCAGAAGATTCTTTTCTTAGAGAAACTTTTTTTCAATTTCAAAAATTTGCATCCTGGTTGGAACACATTTGAACTCTTCCTGCAGACTCTGTCCATGGCCTCTTTTCTCATATCCTTGGATTTCAGGGATTGTACCCAGTGGGGATATTGAAATCATTCAACTGTAAGAGAAGAGAGACCAAACCCATCAGTACAGGGCTGGCAACGTGCAGTTGGCTCCCTCTTGCTAAAATGTGCTGGATCACTGTGGCCTTAGACCCAATCCAGGTTGCTAATGCATTTTACGTCTTTTAGTCACATAGCTGTCTTAGATGGGGACTTGCGAGTTCGTCCTCTGTGCTTTGGGTGTGTATCCATTAAGATCGTAGAAAAACAAAGGAGAACAAGAGAAAAACAGTCTAAGTAAAGTCGGTGGATTCACTCACCAATCCATTTAGCACTCTGCTCCAGGTGAAGGTGGAATAGGAAATGAGTTTCCCTTTCTTTCAGCTGGTCTTAGTTCCTGCATTTCACTCACCCATTTGTTGTGGGTCCAGCATTGGGAGGGGCACATTCATCTTATAACTTTTATCTTTAAATATAAGTGAGCCGTAGGGTAACCAGGAAAGCAACCATTTGCTTAAGTTCTGCAGGAAAACTGGTCTCTGATGGGTTTCCTGGGGATGGCATTTGGGTGGTTGACGTGACATCCTTTTAAGGGCTATTTTTAAGAATATTTTTGACCATCTGTAAACTGTACTTTGAGTGCACCTTCAGAACCCAACTCCTGTTTAAGTCTCCACCTCACCAAGTTTGCATATTATACCTGGCCAGCCAGCATGCCCTCAGTTTAGATAGCACCAGAGCTGCCTTCCAGGAAATGAAAGCCGACCCACAGTCATACTGAAGGACCCTCTTCTTAAACCACCATTTCTTTCTTGGTGTTTCTAGGCCAAATAATCCCCATATTTCATCATTCTGTCTCTTCTCACTGCTGTAGATCAAGATAACTCCAAATTTCTGATGGTTTCTAGCGTTGTGTCAAGAGTAGAAACAATATGGATGTGTGTTCAACATCTGGATCATGCACTGCACATCTCCCACATGGATCGCTTAGTCCCTTAACATCTGGGTTTCCCACTTGCAAACAAACCCTAAATTAGAGAGGAGTTTAAATTAGACTTTCATCGAGATAAATTGTTACACAAATTTGGAAGGGGAAGACTGATTTTGTTGAATCTATTTGCAGAAGAAGGTCTATTAGAGGTACATTTCCATCTTTTATTCACTTATTTATTTGGCTCGAACATTTTAGGCAAGTTTGATTTTAAACTGAGTGCCCCATCTAAGTCTTAGATCTTAAGTTCAGAACAGACTACGATAAAAAAACCAAGAAACGTGTTCACTGTTTGTTGACTAATTCTGTGCCTTTGAGAATTAGAAAATTTACCTACTCTACCTCATAAGAATTTGTATAAGAATCATTTTATTTATGTCTCCCCAGAGAATTCATAGCTAAAAAAATTAGTAAATTCTAGAAGACAGCAATAAAATTTAGTTTTTACTAAGTGCTGTATTAGTAAGCAGTATTCAATAAGTCTTGTTGATTTGATTTAAATTGAAAAGAGAAATGAAGAATAGGCATTTCTTATATTGATGTCATCTAAGGAAACTAAAATAAAATTTCTTATAAAGTAGCATAATGGTTAAACTTTAAAAGACAATTTTACATATCTTGAAGCAATGAGACCAGTACCATTCAAATATGATACAGGGATACACATCCATAATACAGAAGTTGTCACCTAATCCTCTAGCAATAACCACACTCCTCTTAGAAAGCAGAAACAATCATGACTAATGCTAGTTTTTTAAAATTATGATCATTTTTATTAGGAAATAATTTACAAATCCAAAAATAACTTTGGAATCCACATATGCATATGCTGATTTTCATTAAAAATAAATTATAATTAAACACCTTCTTTTAAAAATACAACAAACTATCCCACTTCTTGATGAACGGGAACCAGTAGATCAGCTGTTCCCACTTGTGGCAAATCATGGCAGAGTGCTGCACAGGTTGATTTAGAGCAGTTTTAGCATTTGATAATGTTTGTTCCAAAGAGGACAGCAGCAGCCTTGATTCTTCTCTGAGAGTCCTCCCTTCCTTCTTCTTTCCCTTCCTTCTCTGGAAAAAGAAAGCCTGGGTAGGATTTGTAGCATAGATGGACGCTAGCAACCCGCCCCCACCCCCTGCCACCCACCCCTAGAGGTTTCTACACACTTTGTCTCCTGCAGCCCTGGCCACAGAGTGCTCTCAGCCTCTGACATCTCCCTGCCTTTGCTCATGCCAGTCCCCTCCATAGACTGTATTTCTGCATCCTCTCTCCCTTTCTGGCTAATTTCTAAACTTTCATTTCCTGGAAGGCAGCTCTGTTGCTATCTAAATTGAGGGCGTGCTGGCTGGCCAGGTACAATGCAAACTTGGTGAAGTGGAGACTTAAACAGGAGTTGGGTTCTGAAGATACACACAAAGGACAGTTTACAGATGGTCAAAAATATTCTTAAAAAATAACCGTTAAAAGGATGTCACGTCAACTACCCACATGCCATCCCCAGAAAACCCATGCAACTTAAGCAACAAGAAATCGGGTGCCCTGGCTCATCTGGGTGACCTGCCTTGCTGTTCTCATTGCCCTCTGGAAGTCTTTTTGGTGTTATACATTGGCTATTATTATTCTACCAGCTCATCTCCTCATCTAATCTTTGTTCTTTCCAAGGGTGGGGAATTTGTCTTCCCTCGTGTCTTCCCTGGCACCCCTCCGGGGCTAGAACATGGTGTGTTTCCACAAGATAACACCAGCCAGAGTCATCATGAGTAATCTTTGAAAGCTTTCATTTCTCAGTGGGGAAAGATGTTTAAGGGTAGACATGCCAGTAGGGGAGACCGAGCTGTGCACATTTTGCCAACAATATAGTGCGTCGATCATTGATTTGGCTAATATTGTGAAATGACATTTAATTTCTTTAAGAAGATCAAATAATATTTTGGATCAAATAACATACCAATTTTTTCCTTAAAAAAGCATGAAGTCCCATATTTTTTGTTGTTAAAGATGGAGCCCATATTTTAAATGTAAGAAAATATGTGAAAGTATAGCTCTCCCCCAGTATTTGTGGAGGACTGGTTCCAGAACCTTCCTGTGGATACCAAAGTCCATGGATGCTCAAGTCTCTTATTGGCAATATGTGCATATGTACATTCTCCTATATACTTTGAATTATCCCTATACTATTTATAATACAAAATTAAATGTAAGTGCCATGTGAATAATTGTTATACTGAATTACTTGGGGGAAGTGACAAGGAAGAAAGATGGCCATGTTCAGTATAAATGCAAACTTTTTGGAACATGTTGACTCCATGGCTTCAGATCCATGGATATGCAAGGGCCAACTGTATTCCTTTAATCTTAATACTAGCAAACATTTGTTGAGCACTTACTGTGACCTCGACCATCTTGTCAGAATAGGTTCCTGCTATGAAGGGCCAAATATCCACTAGTCCAATCCAGCCTGGGTTCATGTGACTGGTTGAAGATGAGTCACACATCTGCACCAGGGTAGCTTGGAATGTGGATAACTGTATTCTGGCCTTTATAGCTTTAAATGGTCACTACTTCCCATCAAGTCTTATAAGCAGGAAGATATCCAAGCTTATGAAGAGGGTTCATGTTTTGGGGCATGTCCCAAAGTATGGCAATGGCACACAAGTCTCATAGGTGTTCTCAGTGTCTCAACCCTGTCCCCTTGCCTCACCATTTCCTTGCACATTAGTCCAAATCCCAACCTGCAGGGCTTGCATTTCCTTGCCAGAAGACATTTTCTTGATGCTGCTTTCCCACCACCAAAGCAAGCCAGAATGAGGGTGAATTAATATTCCTGGGAATGAGCTTTTCCTCAATGACCAATTCAGGGTCACTAGTGTATAATTAAGCCCCCTCTTCATCCCTCATGTGGAAAAGCTCTGAGGCCTGTTTCACACTGGATGCCAGGGATCCTAAGAAGGAGTGATCCCCATGTACCCCCCCCCGAAATGACTGCACTGATAATTCACCCTGATTGACGGTCTCCTCTTCTGGGTCTCACTTCCTCATTCCTTATTTCCTGGGATCATCTACAAAATAAGCTACTTGTTCTCTAATCCTTGTCTCAGGATCTATTTCAGGGGAATCTAAACTAAGACCTAACAGGAAGGCGTTATTAAGCTTTACGTTTTGCACTTTTGTGTTGCTTGCCAACTCAAACCAAACCTCACCTTTTTGATTTTCAAATATAAAATAAAGTTATACTGAATATGCTATTTCAAATCACTTCCTCTATGATTCAAACTTATCATCCTAAGGAATTTTCCTCTTTAGTGTCACTGGAATTCCACACTGTGATGCCTGGTGCTCAAGAGATGTTTCTTGGTTTATTTCTATTAGGAAATAACTTACAAATCCAAAAAATAACTTTGGATCCACATATGCATATTTTGATTTTCATTAAAAATGAATTATAATTAAAAACCTTCTTTTAAAAATACAACAAATTATCCCATTTCTTGATGAACAGGAACCAGTAGTTCAGCTGAGTTCCCACTGTGGTAAGTCATGGCAGAGGGATGCACAGGTTGATTTAGAGCAGTTTTTAGCATCAGATAATGTTTGTTCCAAAGAGGACAGCTGCAGCCTTGATTCTTCTCTGAGAGTCCTCTCTTCCTTCTTCTTTCCCTTCCTTCTCTGGAAAAAGAAAGCCTGGGTGGGGGTTTGTCTACCACAGATGGATGCTAGCAACATGCCAGTGTAGCAAGACCATTACCCTGATCTGTGCATGAGGTGGAACTTAGGAGGGAGATCTTGTCTGGAACTATTGATTTAGTCTGCAAATACTGACATAGAAGCCATCATGCTTCTAAGAGGAACCAGTTAGGGAATTAGATGGAAGAAAGATACAGAAGTCCCCTGGGTTGCATGGGATCCTTGAAATCAGAGGAGGAAAAAAAAATTGAGGAAGTTATGAATCATAGCATCAAATGGCAATGGATGTATTAATTTTAGCTTAGAGCGTGTTAGACCTAAAACAGAGGTGAAGGAATTGGAAGTAAGAAGGTCAGTGGTTAGGAGAGAGCAGTTGCAGTAGAGTGATAGGGAGGGAAGTCAGATTGCAAGGGGCAGAGGAGTGAGTACAGATACAATAGAGCAAATGTAGCCTGTAATCCCACACTAACAAAACCCCCAAACTCTTAATAGTGAAGGGCTATTTATATGTTTCAATTCACCCCTCTTTGGAGAAAATATTTGCATGTTTTTCTTGAGTATTATTGTGACTGATTTTAGGGTGCTGTCTCAGACACGATGGGGTGTTACATATATGCAGTAGATGCCCAGTATAAGTTAGGACAGGATAGTTTATGCTGCAGTAAAAAAACAATCCCCAATTAGCAGTGGCTTACACAATGTTACATGTCCACTGTGGAACAGCTGGGACTCTGCTTCAGGTCGTCTTCATGAGGGACCTAGAGAAGGGACCTGCCAATCTCATGCCAGGGGAAAATGAGAATGTGGTGGAGCCACATGATGGCTCTCTCCTGGTTTCTTGGAAGTGGCACATATCATGACTGCTCACCTTTCATGGGACAAGACAAATAATGTGACCATCTGAATTCAACAGAGTGGAGATGAATATTCCTATTGCAGAGAGGGGCAGCTCAGGGGAGAGCAGAGAATATTTTAGGTAATGAATGCATCTACCATAACTTCAGACCTGAATTCTGAAACTCTCTGGCTCTGAGAGTTTCAGAGAAGGGCATATGGACTTGTATATTCTACTCTTTCAAAAAATCTGGCTGTGTAAAGAAAGAGTAGCTTGAGCAGAAGCTGGGATGAAGAAAGAGTTCTCGTAAGGATTTGAATATTCAATGAGTTAAAAATCATTTGGTTGCAAGTGACATAAACCCAACTTAAACTACTTTAATTAAAAATAGGATTTTAGAATTTTTGCTTTTTGTATTGGTTTCCTGTGGCTGCTGTAACAAAATACCATATTGTAATTTAAAACAGTAAAAATTTATTTGCTCATAGTTATAGAGGCCAGAAGTCTATATTGCTGGGCCATAGTCAAGGTATTGGCAGGGTTTTCCTCCCTCAGGAGGCTGGAGGGGAAACTCTGCCATACCTCTTCTAGATTCTGGTGGATGCAGGCATTCCTTGGCTTATGGCCACATCACTTTAATCTCTGCCTCCATGATCATATTGACTTTTCTTTCTTTGTATGTATTAAATTTCTCTGTTTCTTCATCACAAGATACTTAACCTAGTCATATTTACAAAACTCCTCTTTTTTATCATATAAGGTAAAATTGACAGGTTTCAGTGATTAGGATGTGTATATCATTTGGAGAGCAATTATGCAGCCTTCCACATTCATATATCCAGAATGGGAATAGCTCTAACTTCAGGCAAAGCTAGATATAGCTGCTCAAACACTGCCATCAGAAATCCATCCCCCCACTGTTTCTTCTTCCTTCTTCTATTTTGGGCTTAATTTTCAGATAGGTTCTTTGCATGAATTAGTAAAGATGGCCACCAAGAACTCTAGACAAGGGTTCAGCAAACAATGATTTTCAGGCCAAATGCTTGCTGCTTATTTTTGTAATTAAAATTTTATTGGAGCACAACTGTGCCCATTTATTTACATATTGTCTTTGACAAAACTGAGTTCATTGAAACACACCTAGTGACCTGTAAAGCCTTATATACTTGCTTTTGCCCTTTATAGAAAAATTTTGTTGACTTCTGCTCTAGACAGATATTAGCTTACCAACACCAATGGAAAATTCTAGAACTGACATATATTGACCCAACCTGGATCACAAACTCACCTTGAACAATAGTATGGCTAGGGAAATGGAAAGTTCTGATTGAACCAGTCAGGTCTTGTGCCCACTTCTGTAATCTAGATCTGGACTAAACCCCACTGAAAACACATAAGCACAGAAGAGGGATCTTCTTTGTTTTCCAAAGAACATCAAGTCAAATTACCAAAGTATGGGAGAATGAGTGCTGAGCAAAACTAGAGAAGAATTGTCCACTAAAAATAAGTTGGACAGCAGAGTAGATGGAAAACTCACTGAGAGAAGGAGAGGACAGGGAATCAGGGATAGCTTTGGTATAGATGCAAATCTCCAAAAGTTTTTCAATCTAGACTCTTCTAGCAAAAATGAGGGAGAAGATTCTAGAAAACATGAGGGAAAAGAAATGACCAGAATGTTAAGCAGAAAACATGTGGATGTTTGAGCCACGGAGGCTAGAAAAGGGCCCAAGAGAGAAACCATCAACAGAGACAAGTGCTATGGGAAGGATTAGGGGAGAGTTAACAGAAATGAGGGGTAGGCAACAGGGCAGGACACTGGCTGCAGGACTCCATGGGATACAGTTAGGTTTTCTCAATTCAGCTCTTAAATGTTTGTCCTGCTGTGAGGAGTCTGGATCTAAGTGTAAGTTCTTGCCAGTCAGTAGTCTCTGAGACAGGAATTGCTAAAAACAATAAAACATTCACATTGAGAGCTGTGAACTTACAGAAAATCATTGAAATGTGTTTAAGTCTTGATCTTGATAATCAAGAAATTTTAAAATGCTGGTACCACTTTATCAGAATTTTACTCCTTCTCAACAAAATATTTTGAGATAATTTTGTATGGATGATGGCATATTAATAAACTGATTTGAAATGGCAAAAGATTTAAAAAATATAAGAGATTGACAAAGTGGGTCACCTCATTATATGTTTGGCATGATGCCCAGAGAAAGAAAGGAAAAGAGAGAGAGAGAGAGAGAGAGAGAGAGAGAGAGAGAGAGAGAGAGAGAGACAAAAGTTTGTTTAGAGCAGGGGTTATTTTAACTGAGAAAGGCAACCACTCTAATTTTCAATGAGAATAGTGACCTTTCAACTTTCAAAGATTCACCTTTGTCCTCATGCCCAAAATTTATTCTAGTGGAAAATATTTCAACAACCTTAAAGTTTCTGTGAGCTAAAAATAGTGTGTGCTTGTGCCTATATGTGCATGTGTGGGACCTGATGTAGAAATAAGAAGCACATTATGAGTATATGATTGTCTCCACTTAATATTCCAGGAAAGATGGGAAAGGTGGTAAAAATAAAAACCTTTGCCCTTAGGCAGTTAGTACTGGTCTAGGAAGGGCTGCTGGTTGTCAATATATTGATGTTTCCCTCTGCACACCTGGCCAACTCTTTGGTCACCAGTGAATATGCATCTTCCCAGCACAAACTCCTTTTTTTTTTAAAAAAATATTGACTTAAAAATACAATATTAATTTGGGCTCAGTGCAGAAATATCTGGGCAACATAAAGAAGCACAATGCACAAATCACTGCTGATCTATGAGAATCTAGACCAGGGTTACAGAAGTACATTTTACATCAGAATCGCCTGAGGTATTTGCTAAAAATACAGAACCTTTGATCTCACCTTAGAAAGAATGTGTCAGGATCTTGGAATCTGTTTATTTTTTTTCTTCAGAATTTTAGGTTCACTTACACATTTATATTTAAATTTTATTTATTTTTGAATAGATAATATATGTTCATGAGTGTAAACTCAGGATATTTAAAAAAATATATAGGGAAATGTAAGCCTTGACCCCACATCTAGTTTTTGAGATATTTTTTTCTTCTTCCAAGATGGGAACCCTGTTACCAGGCTCTTCTAGCGATATGTAATGCTTGTGCAAACATATATCTCTTTTGTTTTTACATATATCTTCATGTGTATGATAACACATAGGCCCATATATACACATATATACATATGTACATATATATGACCATACACACATATTTAGGGGTGTGAAAGGCTAGCAAATGATATAAATGAGTCTGCCTTAAAAAAAAACCTTGGAGTAATTCCATATATACACACTCAGAGCTATTTTGTTGGTTTCTAGCTACTGATTTGAGACTTTATCACTGATCAGACTCTTCCTGGGGGATATTTTGCTTGTCTCCAACACTGGCTGTGACAAAGCCATAATAGTTGTTATTTTTATACAGAAGGAGGCCATAATAGGATGTTAGTTGGCCCTTTAAACTTTGGCTTATTTAAACAAACATTTAAAATTATAAGAATTTATTAGAGGACTAGAGAAACTCTGAAAAGAGCCCAAATCCATCTTGTAGGAGGAACTGGTATTGTGAGCACCCTGCTGCTGCAGCCGGGAACAGGGAAACACACACCTGGCTGGAAACCGGAACTTCCGCAGGAATCACTGGCTGGAAACCGGATGTTGTGTGTGTGTGTGTGTGTGTGTGTGTGTGTGTGTGTGTGTGTGAAGGGTAGGCAGAATGGCTCGCCATTGTGGGTGTCTGCAGCTCCAGCCGCTTTGGGGGCCCAGACTTGACCCACAAATGGTGGGAAAGCTGGAATATGTGTCCTCCTGCCTTCATTCTTCATTGATTGAGGCTGTTCTGTTACCGTCTAGGGGTGCTGCGTTCTGGTGTCCATTCAGCAAAGAATTGAAGAACAGGACACAGAGGTGGCAGATAAGCAGCAGGTTTATTGCAAAAGCAGTGGAAATTACTTCTTCCAGGAGAAGGGGCCCTGAAGATGGGATGGTAGGGGAGTTTCTTTTTATGGTCTCTGGAATTGCCTCCTTTCCTTATCTCCTCTCTTGTCCATTCTATCCTCACTATCGTTGATTGGCGCCCTCTATGTCCATGCCTGTTTTAGTTTCCTATTGGATCTCCCATTTAGGGGTGTGAGTTCAGAAATGTCTTTCTGATTGCATCCTGCACTGTGTCCCCAAGCACTTTCATCAGGAGGTTGACCTCATTAGAAGACCCTCTCCATGCTCCTTTTTTTCCTGGCCCTGTCCATGACCTCTGAACTCACCTTCCTGCCCTGAATACTTAAGCCCTTTTATATCTTCTCATATGCACAGGGGCCTTCAGTCCCTGGCTAAGCCAGCTCTTGGAACAGCAGAGTCCCCGGGTAGAGAGGAATCATGAGTGCTTTGGGTGGGAAGCATCAGGAGTGCACTGGAAATGATATCCCGGTAAACCTGCCAGTTTACCAGGAGTAGGTGACCATGGCATCAGCTTTATAGGGTAACCTGAAATGAGAAGATCTAAAAAAGAAGAAAGAAAATAAATAATCTTCTAATTTGTTTACTATTGATAGATATTGGCTGATATGTGAACTCCAGACACAGTGTTTGCTTTATCATTGTCAGCTGGTGGGAATATATTTCTATATGCCAATTTTTTTTTTTCTTTCTGAGAAGTACTGATGAGTACACATGAAATCCTGACTGCACCATTAGGTTTGATGAATCCATATAATTGCTGCACAAATATTTTGAATTTAATTGCATGTAATGTAGTTAACACTCAGTTATCAGTGCCAATAAGGAGAGCAGTGGCATAGATAATTCAAAACAGTGAAAAATTCAAAATCATTTATGTGAGACTACGGAGGCCCATATTTGACTCAGGGCTACAGATTCACCTTTCTAATTATATTTTGTTTAGACTATTAGGAAAATTTATTTTCATTTGGTGAAACATGGACTGATAGAGAAAAGTTGTTGAGATGTATTCTGGGTGTTGGTGGGAGCTGGCATTAGAAGTTTTCAGCAGATAGCCAAATTTTAGTAATTGAAAATTCATTGGCTCAAATCTCATTAAGGTCGGTTGGATCATTCCTCCTCATTGTTCTTGTGTAATAAGAATAATACAGATCCTGGTGGCACTGTATTAAGTCCTTCACAAAGGTGATCTCATTCCTTCCCGATAGCCATCATAATTAGGGGCTATGTTGTGGTACAGAAGAATGAAATTTCTAGAATCAAACTGCAGCTGATTTGTATCTTAGTTTCTGCTCAGTTATTAGGTATATAAAACCCGTCAAGTTACTAAATCAGATGAGTTTTCTCATCTTCCAGTGGTAATACTGGTAATCCACAGGTGGTTGACAGTCTAGAATGAGTAAATGAGATGATGTATATAAAGCCCAGCAGTGGGTTTGTGCATTAGACTGAGTTAGTTTCAAAATCAGCATGTAGAGTTTGCTCTGTTTGCCCCAGCCTGAGGCCTCATGAACTCTCTTGAAGTGACTAATTATATAACCTTGGGCCACAGCTTCTCTGAACTTCAGTTTTCTCATCTGTAAAATAGGCATGAAAATATAGCCCCCAGAGTAGGGTCAATTTAAGATTCAGATGAGATACTGAATACAAAGTCTTAGTCCATTGGCTGGTACCAAGGCAGTGCACAGTGAAACTCCACAAGTTTGAGAGCAGTATGAGGGTGGACATTGTTCATGTTTTGTCATTTTGCCAACAGATCTAATGCACACATGGTGGGCACTCTTTCCTTTCCCCCAAACTCACTTTTCCACCCTTCGGATTCTTTCCCTGTAGAACATGCCTCCTTCCCTCCCCTTCCTGAATAATTCTGGAGCAGTCAGCTTTTCTTATTTGTATCAGAGAACTATCACTGTGGCATATCATGCAATACTATTAATTTGTATCCATGGACCTTCAAAGTCCTGATTTATTTTCTGCATCATCCCTGATAACAACAGTAAGTACCACTTAAAGATTTATAGTTCGCAGAATGCCCATGCACACATTACTTCACTTATTCCTTAGGGAACACTATAGATTAATATATTTATTTTAACTTTATTTTATAGGATAGCATCTGACAGGTGAAATGCCTCTTCTAAGTGGACTCAGTAAACAGCAGAGCAGGACTTTAACTGAGGCCTTCTAATTAAGTCTTTTGCTGTTATATTCTTTATATTTGTAGCAAATATCGTGCTAACTGGAAATCTTAACTGCTGATTATGTGCCGCAGTCTGGCTGGGCCCAAATCACGAGCCACTCAAACAGGAACAAACTTTATTTCCAAAACTCCCACGAACGCCACGCACCCGGCCTTCTCCCGGGACACACCACACCAACCCGAAATTCCTCCTCCGGAAATCCCTCCTACCGCACTTCCCCAACCAATGGGAACTCTCTGGGAATCCCGGGGAGAGCTCCAAAGTAGCAGGCTGAGGTGGACAGCAGGGGTCTAATATCCAATTGAATACACATCTTAACATAACCATTATCATCTCAATGGCTTGCTGGCGTCACCTTTCAACCAAAAATGCCATGCGTCATTCCTACTCGGCTATGGCTCTCAGCAATTATGTTAGATGATGATGTTTTAAGTAAAAAAAAAAAGTTATTTTACTTTTTCTGAAACAGGGTCTTGCTATATTGCTCAAGTTGGCTTTGATTTCCTGGGCTCAAGCAATCCTCCTGTCTCAACCTCCTGAGTAACTGGAACTACAGACTCGACCCCTGTGCCCAGCTTAAGTAAAAATTTTTAAGTCAAAAAAGAAAAACAGTTTTTCTTAATTCAAACTACATAGAAGAATAGAAGATGCAAAGACAACCGGAACAAGTATAAATGGTTTCTTCTGCATTCTTCTAGGCTTTTTCTAAATATATTTAAGCAGATTGAGGTATAGTCTTTTTTATTTTATACAGTTCAGATCTTATTATACATAATGTTCTTCAACTTCCTTTTTTTCTTGAATTCAATGAAATATCTCAGACAGCTTGTCAATATCATAAATAACTTTGTTTAATTCTGACTGGCATCCATTATTATGTGCTTAGACCTTAATCTAAATGGTCAGTCTTCCATTGATGTACATGGCCTTAAGCACGGGTTTCCTAGAAGCATTGTGGGAGCGGGGCATGCTTGCAGATGTGACTTATTAAGGGAGCAGCTGAGGCCAGAGAGGAAGGGGTAAGCACCCAGGTAGCCCTTGTCCTCTAGGGAAGACCATGGGGCTTGACTGTTAGCCAGCCCTCACTGCTCTGGAGGGGAGGGATACCGGTCCATTAAAGGGATCTGGATGGGACACGAACAGCATCAGCTAAATATACTTCTGTGGTAGCCAGTTTTCTTTTCCCATGTTAACCATATTGTGATAAAAATGTTTTTATATTCAGGTCTTTGTGAAAAATTCTTTGATGTGAAAATTCCAGACTGAAGGCTGCGGTAGGAAAAGCTAGGTGTGCCAACATTTCTACTTAAAAAATGTATACTTCTCAACCTTCCTTGAAAATACAGTTTTGACCAAAATGATATAAGTGAAATCCTTGGATATAACTCTTAGGAGAGGTCCTTTAGGGTAGGAGGCAGGGGCAGTCACATTTACCTGGGACATGTCTTTTGCCCACTTGACTCTCACCTTTTTTCTGCCCAAACAGAGGTGTGATGCTGGAGGTGGCACAGCCATTTTGTGATTGTGAGGCACTAGGTCCTCAGCTGTCTGAGCCGGAGATATTAGGAAAGGGTATGTGGGATATTTAGTGGCCCTGATCTTCCTAACACTGGCTTCTGATTATGTGAGGGAAAAAAAATACCTTATTTGTTTAAGCTTCTAATGGATACAGAGTGTGTGCATTTAAATGTTAGTACACACAATGGAATTTAATTTCGTGGGACACTGTGTTCTCTCAATTATTAATGATTGCGGCTGGATAGTGTGTGTTGGGGATTGTCCTGTGCATTGTAGGATGGTGACAGCATCTCTGGTCCTTACCTAGTAAGGTAATTATTGTGAAAATTAAAACAAGCAATTGTGACAAACAAAACATTGCTTGACCTGACTAACTATCTCTTAGTTGAGAACTAAAGTCAGACTGCAAGGCAAAAATAGCACTTAGTGCACTGGAATATCCACCAAATCAATGATAAGATATAGTATTTCTTCCTTACTTATTATTTACTGAAGAACTATTATGTGCCATGTCCTAGATGTAGGTAGGACATGTTCTAGAGCTAGAGTTGGAGCAGTAGAAGATCCCTCTACCCCGTGCCTACATTTTACCAAGAGAAGACAATTAAAAACATATAGTATACTTTGTATTCCTGGGCACTTAAAATCTTGATGTATTTTCTTTATGATTATCAAAATAACAGTCATCAATGGTTTAGAATAAGGTTCTGTACAGCAATGTGGTGGACAAACCCACCACATTGCTTGTTTTTATAAGTTCAGTTTTTAATGTTTAAATCATTTGTCATTAGGGAAATGAAAATTAGAATCACACTGAATTACCACTACACAGTTACTAGAATCACAAAGATTAAAAACACTGACCATTCTAAGTGCTGGCTAAGAGCTAGAGGATCTGAAAATCTCATATAATATAAACAGTACAACTACTTTGGAAAAGTTTAGCAGTCTTTCTTTAGAAACATATACCTGCTGTACAATCCAGGTATGTCCATAAAGTATTTACCTAGAAGATAAATATGTTCATACAAAGACTTGTGCACAATTGTTCATGGCTTCACATTTAATAGCCGAGGAAGCAACCTAAGTGTCCATCAGTAGGCGAATGGGTAAACAATCTGTTATAGCCCACACAGGAGTGTTTCACATAAAAAATTGAAATATTAATACATGCATCAATATGGTTGGCTCTCAAAATAATCATGCTGAAAGAAAAAAAAGTAAATATGTTATTATTCCATTTATATTAAATTCCCAAGCAAATCTATTGGATGTTGGGGAATGGGAAAACAGGGTGTCTGGAGAACAAATTACAAAGGGACATGAGGAAGCTTTTGGTGGTGAAAGACATGTTCCTTTTTTAATTATGCTGTTTCATAGATGTATACTTATTGAAAAATTAATGGTATGAATTATATGTTTTTTTTGTGGCAATTTTATCTCAATCCTTTTTTAATTTTTTATTCTTTTTTAGATATACGTGACAGTAGAGTGTATTTTGAAATATTATACATCCCTGGAATATAACTTATTCTAATTAGGATCACATTCTTGAGATTGTATATGATGTAGAGTTTCACTGGTCATGTATTCATATATAACATAGGAAACTTATGACCAATTTACTCTGCTGTCTTTCCTATCCCCACCTGATCCCCTTCCCTTCATTCCCCTCCTATAAGCAAAGTTTTATTGGAATAGTCACACCCATTCATGAAACATGACTGTGGCTGCTTTCGTGCTACAAAGGCAGAGTTGAGCAGTTGCAACGGAGAACCTATGCCCCATAAAAGTCTAAAATGTTCTCTATATAGCCCTTTACTGCAAATGTTTGCTGACCATGATTTAGAGATTGATAGTTCACAGAGTGTACATACTATTGGCGCCCCCATATCTGAGCATTTTGCAACTGTGGATTCAACCATCAAAAGCACTGGGGGAAAAAGTTAAGTTTGTGTTGAACATTTACAGATATTTTTCTTGCCATTATTCCCTAAACTGTATAGTATGACAACTATTTACATGGTATTTGCATTGTAGCAGGTGTCATAAGTAATCTAGAAATGAATTGAGTTATATGAGAGGATGTGCATAGGTTGTATACAGACATGGTATCATTTTATTTGAGGCTTTTGAGCTTCCTGGACTTTGTCATCCCTGGGTCCTGAAACCACCCTCCATGGACACAGGGATGAATGTATGTGTGTTCTGTATGTGTTTCTTTATAAGCTGCTTCCCCTCTCATTTTATAGGTGTTATGATTTGGATCTGGAATGTTCCCCAAAGGGTCATGTTGAAGGCTTGGTCCTACTGCAGCAGAGTTCGGGGGAGGGGGGGGGCTTGGGAAGGTGATTGGATCACGAGTTCTGACCTCACCAGTGGATTAATCCATTCATGGATTCACAATTTGATGCTATTATGGAGGTGGTGGAACTATAGGAGGTGGGGTTTAGTTGGGGGAAGTAGGCCACTGGAGGCATGTTCTGGAAGGGCATATCTTGTTCTGACCTCTCCCCCTTTCTGCTTCCTGGGTGTCATGTGCTGAGCGGCTTTCCCCCACCGTACCCTTCTGCCATGATGTTCTGTGTCTCCCTGGACTGAAACCTTCGAAACCATTAGCCAACAGTAAATCTCTCTTCCTTTAGGTTGTTCAGGTATTTTGGTCACAGAGATGAAAATCCGACCCATACAGGGTTAGAGACTGAGAGGTGGAATGACCTGTTCATGTTTGCTCATCAATCCATAGTGATTGGCGTGTTGGGGAGACTGTAATTATAAGTAAATTATAAATAGGGTCATCTCCCAGAAGATGAGAGAGACACGAAGACGGTGATGGTGGGAGTGATGTGAATATCTGAGGGTGGAAGGAAGGTGCCTTGTATGTTGAGCACCACTGAGGGGTCAGCATGAGTGGGGGGAGTGACAGCCAGGGTGCAGTCAGAGAGACAGGTGCAGGCTTTGCTCTCATGAGTGTCCCCTCAGGCCTGTGGAAGATTTGGAGGAGAGGAGAGAGGTGAACTGCCATACAGGTTAGCAGAAAACTCTGGCCTCCTGTCAGAAGAGAGCAAGAGGCCAAGAGTGGACGCAGAGCCCAGCGGGAGGTGGAGGAGCAGTGGCTCTGTGGGGGGGAGGGGAATTCTGAATCTGCCACCAGTGAGACCTGGTTGCAGATGGGTGGGATGGCAGGGTGAGTGGGTTGAGGGCGTAAGAAGAGTCCAGGAAGCCATTGGGGATGTTGGCTTGAGAACTGGGATCAGGATGTGACTGATGGAGATAGGAGCTCAGTATTGGAAAGGACTGGGAGTCAGGAGTTCGATTTTGGAGATGTTCCAATCGAGATTACTGTTACGTTCATCATATTTTTGGAAGTGTCATGGCCTAAAATATTTGGGCCTTCACACCAAACCGTCCTAGTTAAAGAGAAGTGTAGTTTTCCCCGTGGCGAAGAGAGGGGTGGATGGGGGAATTCTCAAGCACCCTGGCTTGCCTGAGAGGTTCCAAGGTTTATCCAACCCTCTGTGAAAGGGCTAGGTTGTAAGCGTTTTAGGTCTTGTCAGCTGTTCTGGTCAGCTTGGCCACCAGAACACTGTGGACTGAGGGGCTTCAACAGCAGCGACTTTTTTTCTCACAGTTCTGGAGGCTGGAAGTTCAAGATCAGGGAGTCAGCATGGTCAGGGTTCTGTGAGGGCTCTCTGCCTGGCTGCAGACAGCAGCCATCTCACAGGACAGGGCCAGGGCCAGGGTTGTGAGAGAGCGCTTTTAAACACGACCACAGTCCTAGCAGTTAAGACCCTTCCCTGATGGCCTATTTAATCTCAATTACCTCCTGTTATGTTTTGGATCCAAATATATCCCCCAAAGCATCCCTGCATTAGGCGATGCAGGAGTGTTCAGAGGCAAAAGAACTGGATTATGAGAGCTGTAGTCTGACCAGTGGATTAATCCATTTGATGGGTTAATAATTTGAATGGACTTCTTGGGGAGGGTAACTATAGGCACTGGAGAGGGAATAGGTCACTGAGAGCATGACCTGGACTAAATCTGTGCATGGCCTTCCTCTCTGTGTCTCCCTCCTTCTCTCCTTAGCGGCCATGAGCTAAGTGGTTTTCCTCTGCTAGGCCCTCCACCAGTGATGCTCTGCCTCTCCTTGGGCAATGGAGGCAGCTGATCATGGACTGAAACCTCTGAAACCATGAGCCCAGAATAAACTTTCCTCCTATAAGTTGTCCTTGTCAAGTTTTTTGGTCGTAGTGACAAAAAGCTGATTAATATACCTTCTAAAGACCCTATCTCCAGATGCAGCACATTGGGAGTTAGGGCTTCAACACAAGAATTTTGGGGTCGGGGACATAATTCAGATCAGTAGCATGGACCCCACCATCTCTGCCTCTGCTGTTCAACCCTGCAGTTGCGTTTGAAACAGCCTTAGATGGTTTGTGAGCCTGTGGGCACGGCTGTATTCCACGTAATTAATTTATGAAACAGGCAAATCAGCAGGGTGGAATTTGGCTCTTGGGCCATAGTTTGCCAACCTCTGGTTCATGTCACTTTGCTTAAGTCTGAAGCTTCTTTAGATGTACCACAGGCTAACAGGTTTGCTTGCGCTGAGAATCGAGGGGATAAAGAACACGTGAATGAAACACGTAGAAAGCCCGGACGAGAGGAGGTCCTCAGTGTGTCATGTTTGATGCTCACATTGTTATATACTTTGTGTTTTTAAAAAAGGAAGCCGACGCCTTTTTTCCTAATTGGCCCTTCCTCTTGTATTCCTATAAGATTCCTGCCCTTGACCTTGCTCCCTTGACTTCTGACCTGGCAATGGGATTGTATCTTTATGTGTGTTAGGGTCCATAGTCAGTCTTCAATGAGTACTTGATGCAAAACCATGTGCCACTGAATCATTTAGTGCCCAGTTGTATTGTCATCAGAGTATAGACTACGGGGAAAGCAGGCACCAGAAGTTTGGCCATTTACTCGTGTTTATATCCCTGCTTTCAAGTCAGGACAGCAGAGAAGTAGATCTGGTCACCACTGAAACATGGGGGAAAAGCTAAGGACTTCTCCGTGATGCTGAAACTTTCTCTGGAACGATAGATGAGTTTTGTACAGGGTGACAGAACCGGGAGGTTTTGTATAGGTTGATAAGATAGTGATTTATTTTTATGTGACTGTTAGGGCTGCAGAGGGCTGCTCCTACTATGAGTCTTGTTAATACAAAAATATCAAGCCTACTCCCGCTCCCTGCGTGCCTCCGATGGGAAAGATGCAGGACCGAGGAAACACCAGATTCCTTCTAGAAATATTGCTTTGTGTGCTTCTCCTTCACAGCTTTATGATGCTGGGAGAAATCAGGAGAAAACAAACAAGGCAGTGAGTGGTGGGGATTGGGGGAAAAGATGGCATATTTGGGATCTGAAAATGGGTATTGAAAATGCAAACTAGACTGCTGATTTGTAGCTGCATTAGGGCAGGTGCCCAAGTTGGTGGTGTTAGTAATGAAATTTTGAACTTCTCAAATGATATGATCCTGTGTTCTTGTGAATGAAGCATGTGGTCATCTGAATTGTATCACTCAAAGTCCCCACCCTTAGAAAACTCCTGTTATTATTTTCATCACTCACCCTGTGTTCAAGGGCTTGAAATGTACTATGAAGGGTCTTTCCTTGGTGAAAAGTTGTTTTCTGGAGAAGCAGAAAAGGCTTGGACTTCGACTTCTGCTCTCTGAAGTCCCATTTGAACACTGTACTCTGGTAGCTATCTACTGCTGTGGAACAAATGAGTCCAGACTTCAGTGGCTTAAAACAATAACTGGCATTTATTACCTTACAGTTCCTGTGGGTCTGGAATTCAGAAATGGCTCACCTGGGTGGTTGTGGTTTGGGGTTTCCCACAAGATCACCATCCAGGTGGAACCCGGAGGGTCCTGTACCAAGAAGGGTCTCTCACATGTCTGTTGGCAGGAGGGCTCAGTTCCTCTCCACACGGGCCTTTCTTGAGGTCTGCTCCAGCGTCTCATGAATGATGTATGCCTTCCCCAGAATGAGCCAGAGACCCAGGCACAAGCTACAAAGATCTTTATGAATCAGGCTCACAAATCCTGCTGTCACCTCCACTGTATTCTGCATAGTTGAGCTCTGTCATGTGAGTGGGGTGCACCCAAGGGTGAGTGCCAGGAGCTTAGAATCACCGAGTCTTGGAGGCCAACTACCACAAGAACTCACTATGCCTCTGCCACTGGGTCATGTGCTGTATCTCAGCAGAAGCAGGATCCACTACCACGAAAGACGGAAGCTCAGCGTGTCACAAATTTGTCCAATTCACACAACTATTGAATGGTGAGCTGGGATTGTAATTTACACACCTGTATCCAGAAGACTGATGCTTTCTATCGTCCTCAGAGAGACCTGAGTTCAGATTCCAGCTCTGCCGGACGCTTGCCCTTGATCTTGGTGTAGCAATCTGACTGTGCTGGTGCAGGTCAAGCACCATCAGTTTGGGAGGCACAAGTGTGGGACTCGGCATGTCAAGGCATTCAGCTGATCTTTTTTTGCATCTTTCCTCTTCCCTTGAACTTTCTAAATCAGGGATATGAATATCACAGGTAGTATGAGAGAGAAATTCTACCGGTAGTGCAAAAACCCTGCCTCAAAAAAATTTTTAACGTGTGTTTGGAAAAACTTAATGAATTCTGAGTGACAAGTCACTTAATTGAAACTCAGTTTTGACATCTGCAAAATGAGCATAAAAATGTTTCTCAGAGTTGTATATGGATTGAAAAAGATAATGTATGGCAAGGACCTTGCAATTTAAAGTTCATAACAAGCACTCAGTAATATTTGCTACTGTTGACCTGTGATGAATGGAAGGGGTTCTGGGAAGCGTGGGAGTGATATTCAAGCCAGATAGGCGGCCACGGTCAGGAGCACCTGTTTCTGAGCTTGCTGTGTTTTAAGGGAGGATCTCTCAGGGATTCGAGTCCTATTTAAGATTATGTCCCAGGGTAAAGGAAGCTAAGTAGGAAATGAGATTTTCTTCTTAGTTATGCTAATAGCATCAGTGAGAATTAACTTTAACAGCCACAATCTTGATGAGGGAAGATATTTAAAAAGCAGATATTTTTATATTTAAGAAAACTGATTGGCTTCAGTGGGATTAGAAATGTGCTTTTGAAAATCATTTGCTTCCTGTTCCAACGTGGCCCAGTTGCCACGGATGCAGATGTTGTGGCTTCTCGTTCCTTTGGATGTGGGTCCACACCACTGTGGTTTCCTTAACCAGAGGGACTTACTCTTCTACAATTTAATTTCCAGGCTCGAATGCAAAGCAGGCTTGTTTGCTCTGACAGGCAACTACAGGATCAACAACAGAAAGGGGCACATTTATGTAGTCAGCTAGCACCCGGCCATTATGAGTGAGATGGCTTAACAGGAAATGAAGGAAAAAGAAAAAGTCCCAGACATGATAAGATTTCCCCTCAAGAACTTATTTCCAGTGAACCCTAGAAAATAAAATCAGGCAAGTCTCTCAGAAGAACAGGGGGGGAAAAAAACTGATTGATTTAGTGTCGCATCTTCTTCATATATTTGATGTTATTTAGAAAAAAGAAACATCATTGGATCCTTTTCCTTTCCTTTTCTCCTCCTCCCCCCTGCCCCTCCTCTTCCCCAACCCTCCCCCCACCATCTTCTGTTCACAGGATATTATTGCCAGAGGCATTCAAATAACTTTGGAATAGATGGCCAAATTTCAGGATGTTAAGCCAGTGGTTTGCCTTTTTTCTGAACTTGAAATCTTTTGGCTTACAATATTGTTTTAGTGATGAAAATACTTGGTGCTGAAAGAAGATAATGTGATTTAAAATGTAATGTCTTTTTCTTTTATATAAGAAGTGATGTGATGCATGTTTTTTGCAAAAACTGAACAATTAAAAACTGAAAGTAAGGTGTAAAAGAGGTCGTTCCGAATCCTATTACCATTATTAATAGTGACAAGTAATAGCTATCGTTTTAAGTGCACAGTAGGACCTGTCTGTGTCATTTGGATGGCTGACCTCAGTGTCTCACGCCAGGGATGGGCACATAACTCAGGTCTGGCTAATTGGCCAGTTTCACCCTCTTGGCCCAGAGATGGCTTCAGGGTGGACACATGACCCATGTCAGGACTGTAGGACTCGACTCTTTTACTTTTGTGTGAGTGATTAGGCCAAAGGCAATCTCCCTGATTCTGCTGGATTTGAAACATAGTTTTGCAAATGTAGCTGCTGATGTCAGAGCTAGCTTCCACAGGGGCCAAAGAGCCTTTCAGTGGCTGGAAGGTAGAGCCCTTGAACTTCTCCAGCAGAAGTTCAAGGGCCTGTCTTTCTTCCTCCCTCCCTCCCTCCCTCCCTCCCTCCATTCTTTCTTCCTTCCTTTTTTTCTGTTAAGATATTTTAAATTATGTTTCTTTCATTTTCAACTAAAAGAGTCTGACCATTAAAGACTCCTACAGAATCAGCTCTGTTCACTGGTCCCCACCCCATAGCCCTCGGTGACCCCCGGGTGGGGTTTTTCATGTGCTCATGCACAGACGTGGTCGACTCACAGGGACCGGGACATCTTAATCTTCACCTGTCCTGGTGTCCCATTGCCACTTCTCTTGAGGATCACTTCTCACTGGGCCCCGCCTCCACGTGCTGCCATGCTTAGACTTTGGAGATTCGTTAATCACTGCAAGTTGGGAGAGTGAACTACCTCCCCTCTCCTTATGACAATGAGTATGTATTGCTTATCTTCAGATCTTAAAGAATTCTTAGCTACACAGCTCTTTAGACTTGGTCTTACATCTTTCTCTTACTTCTGGATTCAGAAATGAGTACATAGGGGTTTGGGTGTATAGAAAATTGGAATGTGTTTGGAATTCCCTCAGCACCTACTGACTAAGCTGAATTTTTCTCCTTAGGATCTTAATCTCTGTCCAAGGATATTCCAGACTTGGCTAGGCTTCTTCTGGCCACGCCTGCATGGTGGACATCTTAGCCAGCCAGTGGTGAGTACAGCTGGGGCTCAGCCTGGATCTGATATCCAAGAGGGTCCTAAACTGTCCCAGCGTTTGGGATTTGACTTCCTCCTTCATTGTTAGACCATGTAGGTCTACTTTTTCTTTCATACAGTTTGCTAAGATAAATAGAGCGATCTGATCTTTTAAGAGAAAATTGCTTTTAGTAAGGTAGTCTTTTGTTAAAGCAGAGCTAGAGTGCACATTGGTCACCCAACATCGGGATGACAGACATCACTGGTTGCTGACTGCAGATCCATTGCCCTGGCTTCTTCCTTGCTCCGTGAGGCCAAACCTCCTTTTCCACAATCAGAGTGCACATCCAGGACATTCTCTCTCTAGCCTCCCTCCTAAGTAGGGCACCGACATGTGACTTATTTCAGCTAGAGGAACCAGAGGGGACATCTGCTTGGGAGCAGCTGCCGATGCTTCTGCTGCTGCCATTTGCTGCGTCTCCTCCCCTTTCCCCATCTCCCTCCCCGCTCTGCTTCTTTTAAACATCTTTATTGAGGTATAATTAACATACTATAAATTGTGCATATTTAATTGTACAATTTGATAAGTTTTGACATATGTATACACGTGGGAAACAATCACCGCAATCAAGGTAACGAACAGATCCATCACCCCCAAGTTTCCCTCCACACCTTGGTGATGCCTCCCTCTGTCTTCCTCCGCCCTTCCTCCCAGGCCCAGGAACATGCTGAGCTGCTTTCTGTTTGTATATATTAATTTAGTTTTTTTCCCCTTAGATTTTTTAACACATGAATTCAGATGGCACATACTCTTTTTGTCTGATTTCTTTCTCTAGGCATAATCTTGAGATTTTCCATACTCTTAACATTTTTTATTAGTGTGCTATAGTCATGCATCATATTGGGGTTCATTTAGACATAGTCATACAGGCATGGAATATCACTTACTCCAATGCAGCCCCCAGTACTTCCTTCCCCCTTCTCCCATCCTCCCAACCCTTTCCTCTATTCTTCCAATCTTTCTTCTATTATTTATAGGTGTTTGAAAATTATTGCATTATAGATATACATAAAGGGGAAATTCGCTGATATTCACCCGTGTACCTAGGATACGTTTGTCCGTTTCATTCCGCTGTTTCTCCCTCTTCCCATCCCCCTTCCTCTGCTCCTCTGATCTCTCTCCTGTTTTCATGTAGTTCTCCCCACATTTTCCTCCCCCTGTTTTGGTCTAGTTTCCACACGTGAGAGAAAATGCTGGACCCTTGGTTTTCTGGGTCTGCTCCTGCTCCAGCCCCTGTGCAGTTCCCAGGGATTCCTGACAATGGGTCTCTGGCGTGTCCAGTCCCATCTTTGTTTCTGCTTCTCAGGGGTCTGAACTGCTGCAGCATCCTGTACTTTTCTGCACAGTGCAAATCGTGGGGTGTGATACACATGTATGTGCTTGGTCACTGAGTTGTGGTCTGTCTCCCCACAAGGCTGTGAATTCTGTGAGAGGAAGACCTATCTCTCCTTTGCTCTCCTCTTGTCTGTCCCTGACACTTAGCACAGTGCTTGACGTGATACTGATTGCTCCAAAACCCACTGGTGGCTGAGCCAAGCCAGGTCCAGGTGGCTCCAAAGCTTGCAGTTAGTCAGGAGTCCACTGTGTGTCTCAGTCTCGCAGACTCCAGATGGTGAAGTCCTTAGCAAAATTCAAAAGGTTTCATGAGCTGAATTCAAGTTCACTCATGATAGAGATGAAAATTAAACCTGTACAAGCATATTAGTTGTTCCAGACTCACTTTTTAAATTCTTTTTTTCTTATTTTATCCCAATATTTTGTTATGAAAAATTCAGAATGCATAGCAAAGTTGAAGAAGTTTTCAATGAAAAACTGCAAACCCACCTTTAGATTCCACCATATCCTATTTGTTTTTTATTACGTAATTACACTTTCATCCATTGCTCCATCTTATATTTTTGAATCATCGTGACTTTACAATTAAGTTTTTGCTCTACATGCATACCTTTTCAACTACCCGCCTATCCATCATCCCTCAATTCATACTTTTCAGTTCTCCTTCTTGTATTGGGATGTGTTTCAAAGTGAGCTTAAGACCTCAGTCAACATCGCCCCTAAATAGTTCAGCATATGTGTTATTAATTAGAATTCTTAGAATTTTTTTTAGAAATGTAGTTTTTTGTCTTCTGATAACATTACTTTCTGTTGCCTTTTTATTTTAGAATCCTAACCCTTTTTACGGGAAAGATTTACTAATATTGTAATGTGTTAATTTCCACTAATAATTATGTTGTTTTTCCATTTTTCGTCACTAAGATCCTTTGGTGGCAATGCTTTACCTTCAAGATATGAGCCAGGTTCTGAGATCTCTCATTGGTAGCCCTGGGATCAGGTAGTGTGCTCTGCCTGTTCCATACATCCCATCCCCGAATATCCTCACTTACAGGAAATTTTCCAAAAATGAAGGTAAAAGGGTAGATTTGTCAGGCACATCAGGCTTCACTGTGTTACAGTAAAAACAACCCCAAGATCTTATTGGCTTAAAACAATACAATTTATTTCCCGCTCCTGTAGAGCTGCCTTAGCTCGCAGGCAGCATTCCTGGCTGCAGAACACCTCCCTATCAATAGGTGCTTCCTCACTTGTCCCTGCAGAAGAGGAAGTGGGAGAAAATCTGTCAACTTCTCAGTATATTTGCTCACATTATAGTGGTCAAGGCAGTCACAAGAGATGTCCTGGTGGCAAGAAAGTATGATCCCATCAGATGATTAAAAGGAGGGGAATTAAGAATAATGTCAAACAGAAACCAGGGGCCACTGTTCTGAGTCTTTTGCGATTGGATAGGTTAGAACGAGATGCGAGTATCAGTGTTGTAGGTCCTTTGGAGTTTCAGTAGCTGAACTCTACATGGAATAGGAAGTGGGGTTGATTCAGGATATGACTTTTTTAAAGATCTGTTTTCCTTTATTATTATTTTTAAAGCAGCTCCCTACAAAGTAAGTGTGTAAGTAGGGCATCTACTTAAGCTCTCAGCAGAAAAGATTTATTCTCCTCCAAGTAATTCCAGTGTTAGTCAGCACTCTACTGCCAGAATTATGTTGGAGCAATTTGGGGGATTTTTTGATTTTTGAGAGAATGAATTACGGAGGAGAAGCTCTTGGGTAAGCCCAGGGTGGAGCTGCTTATCTTTTGAGAAATGTTGATCACCATGCAGTAAAAAGTTGGACCCCTGTGCTCATAAAACAAAAAGTAAAGCACAAGAAAAAAAAAAAGTGCTTTTGTTTTTTGGTTTAAGAGTCTTTCTTAATAAGAAATAATGAACATTGACACCCAGTTATTCAGTAAACCAATTAAATTAGCACAGACAGGAAACAAAAGAGCAATCCTTCCACTCTTCCGTTATACCAACTATAGAGTCAGCAGTCACAGAACAAGACAGAGCAGTAACAATACAGTCAGTAGAGACAATTAATATTAATTTTTCACTTTTTTTTTAAATCCAACTAAAATACTTAAAGTGCCCCCCGCCCCGCACCCCTGCCAAGACAGCCTCTCCTGTATCATTTCTCTTTTTAATCACAATGAAATCAGCTTTTCATGCCGTTCCCATTGCTGGTTAGTGTTCCAGGATGTATCTTGAAGATAGCTTTAGCCAGTCTCCTCTTGGGACTTTCCCCGACTCAGCCTGGTTAGGCTGTGACCAGGATGGCCGTCCCAGCATAGTAGAAGAGGCTGGCTTTCGAGGGTGGTCTCAGGTCAAGAATTCTCATTGCTGGAGGCCTCCAGATCTAGTTATGGGTCTCTGCAGACCCTGTGGGCTTGTATGGTAATGCTTTTCTTCACTATTATTGTTACAAGGCATTAAATCAGTCAGATTCATGAGCAACAAGAGGTCAATGTCTGATTGAAATTCATAAGGTCAAAAAGGAAACTAAAAATCAATTTATAAGATATGAAGATTTAGGTTCAAACTATATCCATGAGCAATAAAATTTCACATCCATAAATGTAAGAAAATCAGTTATTAAACTTGAGGGGGGAAAGAAGACTTATTAAGTTTTACACACACATAAGGCAGCTAACACATAATTTTATCAGACATTACTGAAATCCTGTGTGTAATATAAGCGATGATGGGCTAAAATGCTAAATGGTTTAGCACTAAATTATTAAGTGATGTGTCCCTGAGGTATGAAACAGATCGCAAATGCAGAGCAGGTGTCTCTCCCAGCAAGACTCGATCACCAATGTAAGTGCATATTGATAACAAATGCACTTCAGACGGAAAATAGTATCAGTAATATTTTTGCTGTGTGAAAGCCTGGTGTCAGGATGACTAAAAGCTTCTCTCTGACAAAGAAGCCTTCATTTCTAAATGCTTTTTTTTTTTCCCAAGGAAAAAAAAATCAACCAGGTTAAATGTTGGTCCCTGTGGAGCAAAAGGGGAACCTTGGAGGGATTTGAGCTTCTTGTATCTCTATCCCTCTGTCATCTCTGCATGCAAAATAATTGCAATGAATGGAAGGAAGACCTGTCCATGTTATGCAGTAAAAGACAACCTAGAACCAAAGGAGAGTTCACACACTCTTTGTTTTCCTTGATCTCCATTTCGTCCTACTAATAAGAGGACAAGTGGACCTCTCTGATGGTCTCCTTGTAAGCAGAGGCTCTGGGTGAAAAATCACAGGTGAGCCAGAGACCAGTTTTCTTGGTTGCTTTAGACCCACATGAGTGTAAAGGTAACTTTGTTTCCAGTAGGTTTGTGGAGAGGTGGTATTAACTGAGTTTCTCTTGTGGGCTCCATTCACTGAGGAGGTCTAGGGCCCTTTCCCCAAGCATCACAGATTCCCACAAGGCTAGTGTGTGTGTGTGTGTGTGTGTGTGTGTGTGTGTGTGTGTGTATCTATCGTCCTTAGATCTGAGTGCTGTTTGCATCATAGACAGTCTCCAGGTGAATAATGGCTTGATCTGATGGTTTTTCTGAATACACAATGGTGTGGAGCGGTCTTTAATATACACCATATTTTGGATTTTGAGTCTTGCTCTTCCCTGGCCTGGCAGCCATGGTGGGACACCCTTGTGGTACTAGGCATCGGGCCCATCACAAGCCAAGGAGCATCTCTGCTTTGCAGATGTCATTACTATCCTTCTCTCTTTTGATCTATGTTAGTTTACGTGTTGAACTGGACGCTTTCTTGAATTACACACATTCTCACACACACATGCACAGTCACACTGAGCGATTGTGTAGGAATGGGAACCCCATCCATGTGTGAAAGTTTGTGTGATCTTCTCTTTACAGTATGGCACAGAGGCTCTGAGAGTTTCAGTAGCTTACTCAAGTCTCTGTAGCCCTGTGCCAGGAGCTGGGACTCGGTGTAGACGGATAGATTCCAAGTCATGGTCTTTTCTACTCTCCTTGTTCTAGATTGGAAGGCTCTTGTTGGTTTAGACAGAGGCTGGTGAACTGTACCCCACAGGCCAAATGCAGCTCCAACCTGTTTTTATAAATAAAGTTTTATTGGAACACAGCAATGTCCTCTCATTTCTACCCGCTCTATGGCTGCTTTTCCATTTTGGTGGCCAGGCTGAGTAGTTGTGGCAGAGTTGCATGATCTGAACAACCTAAACTGTTTATTCTTCTGCCCTTTACAAAAATAGTTTGCTAACCCTGATTTTAGATAATAAATTAGTATATATTTTATAGACAATTGATTTCATGGATAGTAACTGGTATGGTATGATTTTTAAAAATGTTTGGTGATCAAGCAAGTTGAGGAAATGTGGATTCAAACCAAGTTTAATGGGCTCTGCCCCAGAGCCTTTCATGTAGTGATGGGTGCAATTTTCTCTGCAAGAAGGTGAGAAGGCCTATGGTCTAATTTGAACTCAGAGCTCCATGCATACACACATGTGACTACAACTTTGTAGGTGTTTTAGTCAGCTTTTTCTCTGCTGCGACTAAAGGACCTGACCAGCATAATTATAGAGGAGGAAAAGTTTATTCAGGGGCTCATGGTTTTGGAGGTCTTAGTCCATAAAAGGCAGGCTCCATTTTTTAGGGCTCAAGGTGAGGCTGAACATCATGGCGGAAGAGTGTGGCAGAGAGAAGCAGCTCACATCATGGTGATCAGGAAACAGAGAGAGACACCACTCACCAGATACAAATGTATACCCCAAAGTCACACCCTAATTCGCACCTCCTCCAGCCACATCCTTCAGTTACCACTCAGTTAATCCCTATCAGGGGATTAAATCAGTGATTGGGTTAAGGCTCTCACAACTCAATCATTTCTTCTCCGAACCTTCTTCATTGTCTGCCACGTGAGCTTTTGGGGGCACACCGCATCTAAACCATAACAGTAGGACACAGTAGGTGGTGATCTGGGGAATAGAATTCCAAAGTCTGTCACTAGAATGCTCTGCTACTCTTTGGGGAAGTGGTTTGAGGAGAGCAGGATTTATCATTTGTGATTTAGACTGATTAATTTAATATAATCTGCAGTATTACTTTCAAAAAGGTTCTTAGGCTATAGTCCAAAGAATCATTGGAATTTTTCATGAGTTGGCAGGAAACTAATTTTTTTTGACTTTGTGGAAAAAAATAATCTACAAGACAGAATTTTGTTCACTTATTTTCCTTCCCATTAATCTTTCTTGAGCCTGTTCATAGGACTACTAGGGCACCCAGTGAATAAACAAGAATCAAATAATTATGGATGACAAATTGGACATGGCAGAATCCTATTTAGTTTGATAACTTTTTTTTTTTAAAGAAAGTATAGTCATAGTTGCTACATGATAATCGTATCATGTGGTTATTTTCTGTCAAATGCATTACTCTCTTGGTGTGTGGTAGAATTATGGACAATGCGCATCCTGGTATTCTGCATCACAGAGCACACAGGGCTTCCAGGGGGCTCCTGGTGGCTTTAGGAGGTTGGGTCAACAGTGCTCAGAGCCAGAAGATTGGATGAATCACTATTTATTTGGTTGTGGATAAGAAGAACTTAATTCAGATTTGATAGGCAATTGAAATTGTATAACTAAGAGCAGGAGGGGATGTGGCTTCAGGAATGACTGTTTCCAGGAGCTCAAATGACATCACTGGGACCTTGTTTCTCCTCATTGACCCCCACTCCATCAGTTTATTTTCATGGGGTATATCAGGTTGTTGGCATTGCTAGGTCACACTGTGTCTATAGGTCAAGATTTCAGATGTTCTTTCCTTATATGGTTCTTGAGACTGCTTTGAGGGTCTGCCTGGGTCATCTGCCCAGGTGTGGACTGATCGCTGTGTCAGTCCATTTGCTTGGCCATACTGGATCTCGGGATCACACGTGTGGCCAGGAAAGGGCCATCCCATGTTGGATGGTTCTCCAGGAGATACAGGGGGAAGTTCCCCAAAGGGAAGGGAAGAGCCCGTTGCCTGAGGACCAGGGAAGAGATGTGCAGTGTCTACTCTTAGGTGTGGCTGGAGCCTGAAAGGATGTTGATTGGAAACTAGGGAACCACACTGGAATAGGAGCTTCGTGAGAGCAGAGTCTTTGTTTATTTTACTCATTACTTCTAAAACAGGACTCGACATGAGGTAAACACTCAAACTGAATGCATAGAGTGTCCATGTGGACCATGGCACTCAAGAATTTTAATAGCAAATATCACCAATATCCTAAGGGGAATGTGGTAGATTCTACAATCTCCTCCAATGTTTGTTCCTCTCATGGACAGAGACCTGTTCTCCATCCCACGCATCTGTGTTGAGAACATGGCCTGCTTTGGACAATGGGACATTAGCAAATAGGACAGGAGCTTTCTGGAAAGGACCCAAGCAGTGGGCTGGCCTCTTGCATCTCTGGGAACTCTGCCACCTTACGAACAAGCCTGAGCTTGCTGGCTGGAGGTCTAGAGGGCTGAGGCCCCTGAGCCCATGACCAGGAGGCCTCCCAGCTAACCAGAAACCAGTCAGGCACTTGTCTGTGAGTCCAATCAAGGGCAGGCAGGCCTGGCCTGGGGCAGAACCGCCCAACCCCACTTGCCAATTCACGAACTCGTCAGCTGCATAAAAATTCATATTTTAAACGAGTGAGTTTTGGGGCAGGTTTGTTACTTGAGTCATGCTAGCTGATACAGGTGCTAGGTTCTTGCCTGAGGAGCAGCACTCTCAAGAGTCCAATTCCCCGGTGCCAAGTGTTTCCTTGGTATTTGTCTCACTTTCAAACCCGAAGGTTTAAAGTCTTCAAGTTCATGCCGCGGTTTTCTCTCCCCTGGTGTGCAAATATATGCCTAACATTTGCATTTTGATCAGTCTTTCTATATTTCCCTGCCAGATTTTCAATGGAGGAGGAAAGAGTGCTTTATAATTATTAGCATTATTTTATTGTCACATATATATCTCAGTTAATGCCGACACGGTCGTTCTTGCTGATGTAACCTGAATTAGGGATTTTCACAGCCGGGTATTGATCATTCGTGTAGCTGCGTGATGAAGGAAATACAGTTCTCTCCCTGCCTTCGAGTGATCCAAGCAGTGAGGAGAAAGGAACGAGGTAAACACAACATCAAAACATATGTGCTATTTTAAGAGACACCGTCTTTATCTTTTTTCTCTTAAAAAGAGAAGCTATTATTGTTTAGGGAGTTTCTATTATAATAAATATCAATAAAATGGTTTATTTGGGAGTTCGAACCACTACAAGCTTCTTTGAAATGATTTCCAGGTAAAGTTTTATAAAATCACTCTTGCTCTATTTTAGTGTATATGTTTTTGTTATATTAAAATATAAATTATATTTCATCGCGTTGTAAATTGTTATTAAAATGATCTGCAGTGTAACTAGTAGGGAGCTTAAATATAACTGTAAAAACTGAAATAAAAATCTATTAATGCCATAAACCTACTTAATAAAAGTTACTTTCATATTCAAAAACAAAATATTAAGGCGAGCTTCAGATCTGAAAGTCAAAAATGAGGGAATAAATTAGCGAAGGTTAAGAACCCTGTAGCAGCTCACTAACAAAGCTCCAGGGGATTATAAAATTTCATGCTCTTGTAATAAAAAGGATAAAGGATTGGCTAGAAGACCACTAAAAGTTAAAATAAATGAACATAAAGGAGATGAAAAAGTCTGACATGACTGAGACCACTAATGTGTAAAGACTAAAGAGATGGCATTAAAGTGTTAGAGACTGGAATTAAATGCAAAATGAATTCTGGTAGTAGATTAATAGAAAATTATAAAGGTAAATGAGTTCGGTTTCATGGTTTCAGAAAACTTTATATATCTCATTATTTTTCTTAGCACTTAAGAAGAAGCAGAGAAAGACAAATTAAAATCTGGCATGAACCATATTGGAGTGGGTGGAAGCACCAATTATCCCCCAGTGCTATTTTCCCCTCATTCCCTGTAATTGACCTTCAGTTGTTAAGTGCCACATGGCAGTCCCAAAGAAAGCACAATTTCCCATGTTCCCTTGCTCCTAAGTGGGACCACAGATCTAGGTTCTTGTTCAATTAGTTGTAAGAGGAAGTGACAGCATTTGGGAAATGTATTTAAAAGGATGTAACCTGAATTAGGAATTTTCACAACCGGGTGATGGGTGCTTTTTTTGCTCCCCTCATTTCCTTCCTGATGGCTGGAATGTGGATATGACAGCTGGTGCTCTGCAACAATTTTGGGCCATTAAGTGAGCATGAAATAGGAAATTATGTGGGGGAGTGACAAGTCAAAAGGAGCCTGCTTTGTCGCTGTGGCAACAGTGTTGACCCTCAGCTACCTAGCACTAGACTTAGGAAAATATCTACTGCTATTTTGGGTTTCCTATCCTTGCAGTCAAAAACTGATCTGAGCCAAGACACACTGGGCTCTACTATCTCTGCATCTGCAGTGACACTGGTTTCCTTGTTAGAGTTAGGGCAGGGGGGTGGGGCTCTGAGGACAGGAATCTGTGTAAATTGGTGCTGATTCCAGAAACAAACATTGGAGTCTAAGCCAAGGTCTGCCCCAGCATTCAGTACAGGAGGTTCTTAGAAAAATTTGATGGTGATGGTGAGATTCTCTTTAAATCTGAATTTGCTGTTGGAACATGTCCTGATGCTTATCTGTTAGTTGTTTTTTCTTTGTCTCTTATGTTATTAGGGTCTAATAACCTAATAAAAATTCAAAATTTGCGTAAAATGAGTAAAAAAATTACAGATCCAAATAATCAGCAGTTTGAAAGGTTGTTTTTCCTCAAATTTTCTTAAGGATTGGAGGTATCAGTGACTGAAAGTGAGACATCTTACCCTGCTTGTTTGTAAGGAAGGAAACTTCTCACAGAGGCGCCCATGAACCTCGGCTGGAGGAAGCAGCACGTCAACACTGACTCTCAAGGCCACGACAGTGAAGCAGAACAGCAACTCACATGTTGCCTCTTAGAGTCACTTGAAGTGCTGCCGCTAACTTTTGTTTACATCTCCTTGGCTGGAGCAAACCACGAGGTCATGCTTGGCCCCAGTCAGCACCCTGCCACCCACCTGCAGAGCAGAGCGGCTCCCTGTTCAGCAGCCTTCATACTTGACCCAGAGGATGCAGTTCCCTAGCTGCTTGGGCAGCTCTTAAAAGCAGAGACTCCACTGTGCACTTCTGTAGTCACCATGGCCAGCCACGAGCTTGGCACACGGTTGTTTTTTAGTAGATGTTGGTTGTGCTGAATTGATCTTCATTCCACGTACTTCCCGAAACCTCTCATGATTTATTGGTAAAAATTTCACCCTTAATTAGTGAAAAAAAGAAAATTCTTCCTATGAGTTTATAAATTATTTACCTTACAAAGCCCTTCTGAGCTCTTTGAGCACACTGTAAATAATTTACGTTCATACTTGTGTGATTTCAAATTTGTTTATTAATGTTATCTCAGAGATAGAAAACAAACCAAGCGAAACCACACTAACTTATTTTGCAAATCATTTGGAATAAGAAAAAGAAAAAGTTGCTTTTCTTCTCCTGTGAAGATGTTATTGACCCTCAGTAGGGCTTGGGGGGCCGAGTCCTTCCTCAATGTGGGCACATGATTCTGCTGACCTCAGCCTTTGCCTTCATGCATTTATCATTTATTGAGGTCCTACTATATGCAGGTACTGAATAATATGCAGAGTCCACACTGCTCAGTAAATCCAGCCTAGAGCCCATCCTGAATGCTGCCTTATGTCTCCATCCGCCCTCTCCCTATCTCCACAGGGGTCTATCTTACCAATGCCTCAAACTTAACATGTCCAAAACAAAACCCCTGATTTCCCAACCTTCTTTTCTAGAGATCAGCCCTCTTTCTCTCCCACGCCGCAGCGTGCCTGTCTTCCGTCCTCTGCTGCTCCTCCTCCACAGTGCCCCTTGCCCTTGGTTCCACTCTGTATTTACTATTTATATTTTACGTCATTTATCCTTTCTAGAAATTAAAAACTATGAGGTCCAAGCTTATTCCCAGCCATCCAATAGGAATAGTATGTAGTAGATGTTCAGCAAAAATTGGTTAAAAAATAAATTATAGGTTATTTATTGTCTATGAATTCTTTCTAAATACTCATTTTCCCAACTAAACACAGTTCCTTGAGGGCCTACCCAGATTTTTAGAACTGACCGAGTGCCCCTTACCTTCACATCACATCTGGAGAGGGGACCTCTGCAGACCTCGGACACAGCTGCCTGTGATGTTTCTTTAGGTTTCTGTTCCCTCCCTCCCCTAAGGCCCTGAAAAGTCCTGGAGAGCAAGTCCAGGGTCTCCTCCTCTCTGTGTGCCCAGAACTAAGCCCTTCCAAAATCATTGTAGGCAATTATCTGCATTGACCTTTAAAACTAAAGCTGAAGACAGAACCCCAGCTGCCCGTAAGACCCGCCACCAGGAACCCCCCGTACAGGCAATGGGAGTAAAAACAGGGAAAACAAGAGCTGATTTTTTAAAAAAAAGTAGTTGGTGTAAAGAGCTCAGAGAACATCAAAAGCCATTTTTTCCCCCAACAACGTGAGACTCAAGGCAGAAAAATTTAATTTAAGAAGAAATAAAGCAGGGACGGACTGAAACCTGTCTGAATGATTTGAACATGGAATGTTTTGGCTGCAGGGACATAATAAACAGAGGCCAGAGAGGCCAAGGGCAGAGCACCCTGCACGTCTGGGAGTGCTGCAGACACAGGCTTTTATGCCGTCTGCAGATGCATATTCTTGGTTTTAGTAATATGTGTGCATTTTCATAAGTTTCAGAAAAATATCTGGTCTTCCAACTTAAGCTTGTACTATCATAAGTCTCCCGATTCAATACTTTTTTCTTAATATATATATTTTTTTAGTTGTAGTTGGGCACAGTACCTTTATTTTATTTTTATGTGGTACTGAGGATTGAACACCCCCACCCCTCGCCCCTGCACGTGCTAGGTGAGCGCTGTACTGCTGAACCCACAACCCCAGCCCCCCCCCGCCCACATTCAATACTTTTGATTTAAAAAAGAGAGTCAGGCAAAGGAGTGGTGGTCTAGGTGGGGTGGGGCCCCAGATTGGCAAGGACTGATTTTTAGGAGCTGGACTGGCCAGTGAGCAGTTCTTTCTTTTTCTTTTTAAAAATTTCTTTTTTTTTTTAAAAAAAAATTTAGTTTTATTGATTTTATTTTTTAAATACACGACAGCAGAATGCATTATAATTCTTATTACACATATAGAGTACAGTTTTTCCTATCTTTGTATATAGAGTATGTTCACGCCAATTCATGCCTTTATACATGTACTTTGTGAGGTAGGGAGGGCGAGTATGGAAGGATTAGATGAATTCTAGATAGGAAAGAGGGGTGGGAGGGAAAGGGAGGGGGCAGGGGATTAGCAAGGACTGTGGAATGTGATGGACATCATTATCCAAAGTACATGTATGAAGACTTGAATTGGGTGTCAACATACTTTATATACAGAGATATGAAAAATTGTGGTATATATGTATAATAAGAATTGTAATGCAAAAAAATTTTTAGACATACATAACAGTAGAGTGTATTTTGACATATTAATACATACATGGAGTATAACATTCTAATTAGAATTCTATTCTTGTGGTTGTACATGATGTGGAGTTTCACTGGTTATGTATTCATATATGAACAGAGGAAAGTGATGTCCAGTTCATCCTACTGTCTTCCTTATTGCCATCCCCTGCCTTTCCCTTCCGTGTCCTTTGTCTAATCCAATGAACTTCTCTTCTTCCCTCCTCCCCCCTTATTCTTTTTTTGAGAGATTTCTTTTCTTAAAATCTTTTAAATTTTAATTTGCTATATATGACAACAGACAGCATTACAATTCATATTTCACTTATAGAGCACAGTTTTTCATATCTCTGGTTGGACACAAAGTAGAGTCACATCCTTCGTGTCTTCATCATGTACTTAGGGTGATGATGACCATCTCATTCCACCATCTTTCCTACCCCTGTGCTCCCTCCCTTCCTCTCCCTTTTCCCCTTTGCCCTATCTAGAGTTCATTTAATCCTCCCATGCCCCCCACCACCTACAGCATATTATGAATCATTATCCTTAAATTAGAGAAATCATTTGGCATTTTTTTGGGGGGGATTAGCTAATTTCACTTAGCATTATATTCTCCAGTTCCATCTATTTACCTGCAAATGCCATGATTTTATTCTCTTTTAATGCCGAATAATCTATTGTAGATATCTATATAGATATATATATCTATATATATATCTCATATTTTCTTTATCCATTCATCTACCGAAGGGCATCTAGGTTGGTTCCACAGTTCAGTCATTGTGAATTGTGCCGCTATAAACATTGGTGTGGCTATGTCACCATAGTATGCTGATTTTTCAGTCCTTTGGGTATAAACCAAGGAGTGGGATAGCTGGGTCAAATGGCGGTTCCATTCCAAGTGTTCTGAGGAATCTCTATTCTGCTTTCCAGAGTGATTGTACCTTTGCAGTCTCACCAACAATGTGAGAGTGAACCTTTTTCTCCCAAATCCTCGCCAACATTTATTGTTACCTGTATTCTTGATCATTGTCATTCTGATTGGAGTGGGATGGCATCTCAGTGTAGTTTTAACTTACATTCCTGTAAGCGGTTCTCTAGCTTTTGCACAAACACCTGGTGCTGTTGGACTTGTTTAGTGACTGCCCAGTGCACAGAGGCTGTCATTCAGGCTGAGCTACACGGTGCCCCTCACTCTTCAATACTGACCAAACCTAAGCTAGGCCAACCCGATTCTTCTTTGCAAGGGCTTAGAATTGGGATCCAGGGAGACTCCATGAGGTTGTGAGCATGGTTTGGACCTTGAACTTGGTTGTTTTGGGGTTACCATATTTTTTTCTGTGTGGACTGAGAGCTGAGAGAGCTGTGAGGTATGTAAGGGAGAAAGTGAAACAGAAAAATAAAATCAATGCCCGCAGAACAATATAAAAGAGAGGTAGAAGAAGGCTTGTCTTCCAGGTTCCAGTCCCTTCCAGGTCTGGCTGTGTTGGCACCCTTGGGTTTCCTGTCATCCTGATAACCCATCTGTGCCAGCCAACTCCTGTGCTCCAGTGCTTTTCTCTTAGGTGTACTGTTCCTGCTGTTCCTTACAGCCCAAAGCCTCTACCCATGAATGCTGAGCTGGCAACTAGCTTCAACGGGCCTCAGTCACTGCATTTGGAAAGTGACAGATGATGGCCAGTGTTTCCCCAAGGGGGAGACAAGACCAAGGTAGAGAGGGAGGCTCCAACCTGCCGTGATACCGAGCTGAGTGGTGATTCCCCTCGTAATTCTTTAACAGTCCTTCCATCTGCACATCTGGGAGAGAAGTTTGGTGTGATTCTTGTTTTTTTTTAGTGCTTTTTTTTTTTTTTTTTAAATGCACATTAACCTCTCTTTTTAACAAAGAGAAATGAGATACTAGATTGGGAGCTTCAAAGGCTATAACATCTAGAAAGAAATGACTGTATATATTTTTTCATTGGCTTTATTTTTTACTACTACAGTTTATCATTAAAATACTTGCTTTAGTCCTAGTTTTTCATTTATGGTAGTGAGTCAAGACTTCCCTTAAAAATAACTTAAAAATAGGAGGAAATGCCCAGCTATTCCTTACCTTGGAATTCCAAGTGTACATGTAGACAGGTAGGAAATAGAAACCCTGCACATAGCGAACATCTCAGGATTAATAATTACAGGTGAGAATCATCATTGGTGCTAAAATCAGTGGGCAAATTAGGGTGAGAAACAGGATATTTGCGTAGTCTCATAGTCCCCCAAAAATCTTCCCAGGAGACATTCACGAGGTACAAAGAAAGAAACAGAAGATTGATAGTGGAGAAACTCCAACCACACTGCTGTCAGCAAGGGACCAGAGTTCCTCGTTCTGCAGCTGGGTGAGGTGCTCTGGAGGGCCCTGGCCCAGTGGCCCTCTTGTGAGCCCACACACCTTCAATGGAGTCCTCAGAAAACATCAGACAAACTCAAGCAGGGGTTTCTACATAACAGCTAACTGGATGGTGCTCTTCAAACAGGCCAAGGTCAGGGAAGTCCAGGAAGGACTAGGGAGCTCTCCCAGGGTGGAGGGAACGAGGCCGGCCGGCCAACTGCACACAGTCCTGCGTGGCATCTTGGTTTGGATCTTGGGGACCAGGAAAAGGACGCTGTGAGCAGGTGGTAATGTTGGAGTAAGATCTGTCAATTACTGAATTATTACTATTTGGGTGTTAATTTCCTACTTTAAAAAATTAGACTATGGTTTTATGAAGTGGAAACTTTGGGGAATCTGGGTGAAGGGTATGTAGTTACACTATTTTTTGCCACTTTCTTCCTCTAAGTCTGAAGTTATTTTAGCATGAAAGGCTGAAAAAATAAAACAAATAAAACCCCCTAAAACGACATCCCCCACCCCCAGCTCAGTGGTTCTCAAGTGACAACCACCCTCTGGGGGACATACAGCAATGTCTCAAGACATGTTCTGTTGCCACATCTAGGGGAGGGTGCCGTTGGCATCTAGTGGGTGGAGGCCAGGGACCTGCGAAATGTCCCACAGTGCACAGGAGGGCCCCCAGTAACTAAGAATCATCTGGGTCAAATGTCATTAATGTTGAGATGGAGAAACTGTTCTAGAACAGCTCAGTTTTAAATCAGGCAATGTTAAGAGAAATCGCAGCAGAGGAGTCCTATGAACTGACCGTGCACCTGGTGTGCAGGCGCCTGAGCCTCATTAGAGTCTGATTTTTGCATTTCTCTCTGGGCTAGCATTTGGGATTCTGTGAGTGCAGGGGCAGTTCCACTCAAGGTTAGAGGTGCCAGGTGGGAAGCTCTGTGACCGCACACCGCGAGTGGCCATCATGAGTGAACGATTTCATTTCTTTCCCTTGGTCCAAAGCGAGCACATCCATCTGAGCATTTCTAATGAGATTTCGGCTAAGACCGCTTGGCCGAGCCTCCTGTCAGCCGCTGCTGCCGGGTGGGCTCAGGGAAGGCCAGGATCCTTCATTAATTAACCTTCACTTCCTATGTAGATTCACTCATTGAGATGCAGGTAATTAAAACAAGGTCATTTCAAGGACCGACAGGAAAAAAACAGCACTTGGAAAGTGGTGAGACTTTTTGGGGGAGAGGACCTGGAATTCTATTTTTATCTTTGTGTGAAATTGCAGAATCATCTTTTCTTGACTTTTAAATAATCTAACCTTTTTTTTTTTTAAGTGGGAGAGTCTTAAGTCCACCTCAAAACCATGTCTCAGGAATTTTTAAAGATTTAGGTTATAGATATCTCCTGCGGGTTTCAGAAAGAAATGTTAAGGCAAAAATTTTAATTGAGGGAAGGTTAACTGTGTAAAGGAAAGAACACAGAATTGTGTGGGGAGAGTGAGACACACTTCTGTTTTTGGGAGATAGTTGCTATTATCTCTCACTTTGAGCTCTATATCTCTTGACTTTTGTTGCTTATGCTAGTTGGCCTGTGTGACATACTAATTAAGAACACAGAGTTAAAGGGGTAAATGTACACTGAGACCTTGGGACATGGATTACATTTATCGCATTTGGCCTTGGTTTCCTCATCTGTAAAAAGGTCAAATGCTAGTTTCTGTTCCCGATATTGCTGACAACATTTACTGAAGTATGATCCACAAACAGTGAGCAAAGGACCCGTTCTTGGAGTGCTCTGAGGTGTAGCTACGTCTTAAGCGGTGTTTGCTATGGAGCAGCACCTTTGTTTTTCTCATTTTTAAAAATTAGAGCATTATTACAGTTTTACCCAGAAGTTGGATTCACTTTGACAAAAGCATACATGCCTGGAATTGGATCTGCTCCCTTCAGACCCTGGTCCTCTCTCCTCCGCCCCTGTCCTCTTCCCTCTACTCTGCTGATCTTCCTTTTGCCATTTATTTGCTTATCTCTGATTGGTGCTCTCCACCTACACAGAAGGGGGCCTTCACTGTGGTATATTTATACCTGCACATAGTGAGATTTTGTTGAATTCATTCCACCTTTGCTCCTTTTCCTGTCTCTCCTCCCTCCCTCTCCATCTCCTCCTCCTTCTCCCCTGATTTTCCCTGTATCTTTATGGTCTCTGAGCTCCTCTCTGTGCCTTCACCTTATTCTGCTCTAGCTTCCACATAACAGAGAAAACATTCGACCTTGAGTTTTCCGAGTCTGGCTTGGTTCACTCAGCATGATGTTCTTCATTTTCATCCTTTCACCAGCAACTGCCATGATTTCATTCGTCTTTATGGCTGAGTAAAATTCCATTGTGTACATATGCCACATTTTCTTTATCCATTCCTTTATTGATGAACATCTGGGATGATTTCATAATTTCACTATTGTGAATTTTGCTACTATAAACTGTATCACTGTAGTATGGTGATTTTAGTTCTTTTGAATAAATACCAAAGAATGGGATAGTTGGGTCACGTAGTGGTTCCATTCCTAGTTTTTTGAGGACTCTCTACATTGCCTCTCAGAGTGGCTGTACCAATTTGCAGTCCCACCAATAGTATCTCAGCATGCCTTTCTCCCATATTCTTGCCAGCATTTATTATTATTCATATTCTTCATGATTGCCGTTCTGACTAGAGTGAGATGAAATCTTAATGTAGTTTTGATTTATGTTTCCCTGATTGCTCGAGATGCTGAACATATTTTTCATGTACTTGTAGAACATTTGTGTTTCTTATTTTGAGAAACCTCTATTTCATTCTTTTGTCCATTCATTGATTTTTTTTTTTGTTGGTATTAAGCTTTTTAAGTTTTTTATGTATTCTAGTATTAATCCTTTGTTCAGACAATTGGCTGGCAAAGATTTTTCTCCAATTCTGTGGGCTCTCTCTTCTCGCTCTTTATTATTTCCATTGCTATGGAGAGCTTTTTAACTTGATGGTATCATACTTGTTGATTCTCGGTTTTATTTCTTGAACTTTAGGGATTTTGTTGAAGATGTCGGTGCCTGGTAGGCAAGGTTTTAAGGGGTTTTCTGGCCTCCCATGAACCTTATGAGCTAGGTACTGTTATTAGTACTATTGTTATATCTGTTTTATAAATGAGGGAACTATAGCATAGAGAGAACAAGCAATCTGCCCAAGGTAACACAGCTATTAAGTATCAGAGTTGGAACTGAACCCAATATTTTGTTGTGTTTCAGTCAATTATTGACCCTTATGAATTCATCTATGTGATGCTTTAAAAATACATGGCAAAAGTGAACTCAGTCCAGAATACTTTACCGTGGGAAAAGAGGAGGTTCCTGGGTGGCAGAACTGATGACACTTTGAGGCCAACAACAGTCACATGAGAAAGGTCAGGAAAAGCTCCTTTTACTTTTGTTGACAGCATGTACTGGCAGCTGAGAAGCATCGCCACCTTGTGGGAGGCTGAGGCATGACAAGGCAGCCGTGGCCGCCCTTCTGGCTTCGCTGTGGATTCTTCCCTGTATCTTTATGGTATCTGACCTCCTAAAATTTGCTTTAAAACCAGCGTTTGCTATGTGGCCATTGCAGACTCTGACAGGAGTGTATTTGGAATTGAGGTGTTGCTTTACAATATTACAATAGAAGCCAGTGACGTTTGGCTTGTTTGTATCCCTTAAAGGAGACCATATGAATCTCTCAGCTTGCCTTGCTAAGTACTTTACTTTAGTCATAAAGGCGAAATGCTTAATTTGTTAAACATACACAGAATCGGAAGTAGAGCCGTTCAGTGTATTTAATATTGCTTGCAGTTATTAAAGTCAGTTTAAATCTGTTTAAACAGGTCATATAAAAGTAAAATCTGAAATAAAGGACTAACTCCCTCCCTCCTGAAATATTTAACACATGTTCCAAATTCTGATTAAGAATCAGCACAAATGGGGGGGGGCATGGAGGGAGGGAGGGAGGGAAGGAGGGAGAGAGAGAGAGAGAGAGAGAGAGAGAGAGAGAGAGAGAGAGAGAGAGAGAGACTTAAAAGGAAGAATAAAATCTCAGTCTGATCACTGTTTGCATTCTGGACAAGAGTGATCAACCTCTTGGTTATGTTGAACTTTTTATTTACTCACACATTTAATCCAGATCAAATCAGAATGACTTTCCACTCCCAGATGCACATCTAGCTTTCTCCTAGAACTCATTTCAGGGAAAAAAAAAATGCACTCATTTCTGTCTCCCAGCCACTCCTAGCCACTTGTAAGCTGAGGACATGCGTCTTATTTATGACTCTTTGGTTTCTCTTTCTCTGTTCTTCCCATTTTCTCTGATTCTTCCATTATGTGATATCACCAGGGTAAACAGTCCAGCATGTTAGAAGCCAACCAACTCCTCATAATGCTTTTGGTTTTTATAACATAAATGTCATTTTCTTACTTTACGAGAGAAACACTAGAGTATTCTTTCTAAAATTATTTACCTAAAAATTATTAAGCGTTCTATTGCATGATTTTGAAATAAGCCAAGGAGAGTTGTCATGCAGGCAAGTCTAGTGCCCTGACTCCCAGCCTGCTAAGAACTCTATGCACATGGTCTGTGCTCAAAGATATGCAAGCGGATATATGCACCCTGATCTCCTGGTGCCCCTGCAGCAAACTCTGGAAAGTGGGTGCAATGGATGGAAAAGACAGCCTATTACTTTTTAAAACTTGAAGGATTCTGACTTCAAAACAAATCCAGCTCTGAGAGGTTCAGATACAAACCTGATGCAGGAATAACGGATCCGTAGGAGGGTTTTCACCATAATTCAATGAGATGATATCTGCAGAGCGCTTTAGTCATGCCTGGCACCTGGAAGAAGTCATCAACAAATATTCATTACTTATAATCTTACCGATATTTTTCCTATTATTTGTTAAGTGAGCTCATATCACTACTTTGTAAAAGCGATACGATTGATATTTGAAAACTTTATTGTGCGACTTGCGTTTTCCCTTCCATTTAGCAATATTTTACAGTCTTCCACATCGATAGATAGATTTAAGTCACTTTTAAAATTAACCAAATTCCCTACTGATCAATATTTATGTAGTTTTTAGTTATTTCCTTCTTTGGTTGGTCACTACAGACAATGCAGCAAAAAGCATCTTGAGAATACTTTGGGCTCAACTGAGTATAAAGCCTTTTTTTTTTTTTTTCAAGTCAGGTTTATAGAGCCATAATGCACACACAATCAGCCGCCATTCTTTTGATGCAGTGCTTGGTGTATTGACAAACGCATACCATCAGCAGCCGTGCACCAATTCCATCATCCCCAAACAAATTCAATTTTGCTTAATATCTTTTGTTTAAAAAGGTAGCAACTCAGAAACAATATCACTACAACACTTAGGTCATAACCATGTAAATTATCTCCCCCCACCCATCTCACTCCAACATTAAAAGAAAACTCAGCCAAACCAGAGTGGCTCTTCAATTAAGCTCAAGTTTTTAAACCTTTGCCAAAAGTGTTTGAGCTTAATTAAGTTAAAATATTTCAAAGGGAGCCCCGTTGTAATAATTTGTTTATAACACAAGCTTCTCTTTGATCATGAATGTTCACTTTTATAGAAACCCTGTTATCGTTCTTGGGATAAGGGATAAAGTAAATTAACTTTGTGTTGGGAAAAATACAGGAAATTAAACAAGTACCTTAGGTGAACTGCCTTATTAATGACAGAAAGATGTAACTTTACTGAGCCAGTGGGCGAGTGGGGTAAAAAACATAGAAAGTCTTTGGGGGAATAATGTGAATTGCTTAGATATTATGGGTAAAGTTTATTAAAAAGATAGCTTTTAAAAATGTGCTTAATATCTCTCTTTCTGGTCTCAGCATGAACCCTCCTGGTTCTTGCAGAAGACAAACTTTGCCTCGGGAGAGTGGACAATGGTGCGGCGCCCTTTCTTAATTTGACTGGAAAAAACTGGAGATGGATTTTATGTCTGTTTTGTGGGCATCCTAAGCTGGAAGACATCGAGTGCCACTTTTCCAATTTTTCCACTCAAAAAGATTCTTATTTGCTTTGAAGAGTAGGTATACATTCAATCTAATTGTAGTGTTTCAAAATCTGGGTTTCAGACTCCCCTTGTCCTGCCGATTATTTCTCCTCTTTTCTGGGCTTAATTTTTTTTTCTTTTCACAAATCATCAGCATTTAAAAGGTAGCCACATTAAAATTAATTAAAGAATAGCCGGAACGTTCTGAGCATTCCGGGCTGGAGGGAGCCAGGATTTCATTAAGATACAGGCAATATGTGATGGAGAAGGGAGAAGGAGAAGACCTCTTTTTTTTTCCCCCCCAGAGTCCTAAGTTCCCATGCGAGCACCCTTTGTGACTTAGTTTTTGCATGTATAAAGGCTCATCTTTCTTTGCAGGATTATTGGAATTTTCAAGAAAATGAAGGTGCATGAAAGGACATTGGAAACTGCAAGGTGCGGTATCAGTGACAGAAGGAGCAGAGGTGGACAGGAAGCGACAGTACTCTAGTTATCTTCTGGGTCTGCCCCTCGCTGCTACTTAGCTTCTCTAAGCCTGGTGTCCTTTACAGGTGAAATGGAGCACTAGTCCCCATCAGGCTGCTAAGACTTTAGCAGAGATGGCGTGGGGTTAAGTACTCTGCCAACTCTATTATAGGGGTTAAAAACCTTTATCAGAAAAGGGTCAGAGAACATGTTCGAGGCTTGGTGGTTCCTATGGCCTCTGCTGGAGCCCTCCAGTTCTGCCCTTGTAGCAACAAAGCAGCCACGGGAAATATGTGAAAGACGGGGAGTGGCTGTGTTCCAATAATACTTTATTTATAAAAACAGGGGGGCAAGCCAGAGCTGGCCCACTGGCCACAGTTTGCTGGTTCCTGTTCACAAGTGCACCATGCAGTTTCCTTGAATTCTAGCAATGGTTGAAAGATGTCTATGACTACTGCTAATTGTTCAACCCCTCAAATTGCTATAGGAAAAATGGGGGTGGTGACTATGGGTTAGTGACATGTGACCTCAAAAGAAGGTGTGCTGGGGAACATGAATTGCTCAGTAAGTGTCATGTGGCTTTGAAGGAAAAGTTTATTTGGATCCATACTTCAAATTTGAACACTAAGAGAATTACAAGTGAATGAATGACTGAATTACAGCTGTAATCATAATTAAAATGATCATAATTAATAAGTTACAATTAAATTACAATATTTAATTCTAAATGTTGAAAAAAAGAAAACATAAAACACTAGAAGAAACCATGAGGTAATTGCTTTGTAACTTTGATCAGAAACAGATGTTTTAAATGTGACTCAAAATCCAGACCTATAAATGAAAAAGATTGATAAATTTAAATGTATTATTTAATATTTGCATGATCAAAAACACCAGAGGCAAAGTGACATGTCAACTGATAGATTGGAGAACATTGCAACTTATGTCACAGATAACAGTTAATCTTTTAAAATACAGGGACTCTTAGAAATTAATAGGAAAATAACTAAAGACTTAAGAAAAGAGTGTTTACAAGATATGAACAGATGATTTACAGGGAAAGAAGTCCCATGGGGGAAAACCAAGAAAATAGAAGCTACCAAAAGCTCTGGGTTTGTTAAGCCACTGAATCATCTCACTAAGGAAGTTATGTATTCTCCAAACATTATTGTGAGCTAAAATTGCATATTATTTATATTACTTAGGAAGTTATGTATTCTCTGAACATTATTGTGAGCTAAAAATGCATATTATTTATAATATGGTTCGGTGGTGCACGCCTGTAATCCCAGCATCTCAGGAGGCTGAGACAGGAGGATCACAGTTCAAAGCCAGCCTCAGCAAAAGCGAGGTGATAAGCAACTCAGTGAGACCCTGTCTCTAAATAAAACACAAAGTAGGGCTGGGGATGTGGCTCGGTGGTTGAGTGCCTCTGAGTTCAATCCCTGGTACCCACCCCCCCAAAAAATGCATATTATCTGATCCTATTATCCTAATATCCACAGTCCAGTTCACCCTAATGGACATAGACATTTCATATTTCTCCAGTTGTAGAAGAAATGAAGTCCCCTGGAACTTAGATCCCATTCTACCTCTAGAGAGAATGAAGAAGGGGAGAATCCTGAAGTAACTGAGTTTGAATCTTGAAACAATTGGTTCATCACTAATTTAAATGAATCTTCTTGGAAGGAATGTGTGGGTTGGTTATTTATTGTTATACAATGAATTACTCCAAAAGTTAGCAGTCTAAAACAGAAAATATTTATTATCCTTTGCAGCTTCCGAGGGTCAGGAATTAGGAAATTTCATGAAGTTGCTGCTAAGGTCCTGGTGGGGGGAACAGTCATCTGACCAATGTGACTGGGGCTGGAGGAGCTGCTTTGAGGCTGACTCCCTCAAGGGACTGTGGCAGGAGGTCTCAGTTTCTTCAAGTGGACTCTTCCTCATCGTGCTTCCGCAGGCTACTTGAATGTCCTCACAACATGGCGTCTGGCTTCCCACAGAGCAAGTTGTACATAAGGGACAATGTGCAGACAGCCATGGGTCATAGGACCTAGTTTCAGAAGTCGCATGCCTCCATTTCTACAACACCCTGCAGGATACACAGTCCGCCCTGTTGGTGGGAGGAGACCATGAATGAAGACCTGGATTCAGGCATCGCTGGAGGCCACCTTGGCAACTGATGGCCACAAGTGACTCCTTTCAGGTTGTCTCTCCCTACTCTGGGTTAATTCAGTGACGGGAAAATAAAGATCACATCTAGATCTGTGACTGTCAGCTTTACGTGGTGAGTTCAATAGACTTGAGATAGGAGTGGGTCACAGATGATTAGAAGGTGAATCTGTCTTCTAATGAGATTCCATGCGAAGGTTTTTGTTGCTTAGATTCACAGGTTTTGTTAGGTATTCAGGGACGTGTTTTGCATCATATTCATACATTTCCGTGAGTCATTCTGTCAGGCTACCTCACTTATAAACATGGGCCATAGAATCTATGAATACAGCCAGAAACCCCCTGCCCCCCCTTATTTCTGACACTATCTATACAAAGAGATGACTCAAGTTCCCACAGCAGAAAGTGAGGCTCTGCCAATTTTAATCTTGAGAAATTTCCGCCACAGGTGTTACTGTCACTCAGGAACAGCAGTTGGAAGAAATCTCAGTGATGCTCTTGTGACCCATCCAGACTTACACAATGAGCATACTAGGAACACACAGGAAAGAATTAATTGCGGAATGTGCCCCAAGTAGCTAAGCAAATTAACTTGCCGTATGGGATTATAGGAGTTAAACCAATTAAGTTTTAGAGAACATCTATCAAAAATAATGATTTTTGTTTTCAGAGTAGTTAATATTAAGACATTGCTAAACGTTGTTAAATAGCAGGATCAGTAGTTTATTTAGGTGGGTTCAAAATTGTGTCAAGAAAATTATTGTCAAAGGGTAAGAAAAGCCTTCCTCTCTTTTGTGCTGTAGCTTCTGTTTATTCCTCTAACAAATATTTGTTGAGAACCCACTGTGTGCCAGGCACCGCACACAGGAGAATGCATGTGGATGACTCCCAAATGCCTTTCAATAATTAGAATAATCAGACAACATTCATTTGTAAGAAGTATGGGAGCTACTCTTTTTTTTTTTTTAACTGCTTGACTTTTTTTTTTTTTTTTTTTTGATTCTCTAGGGGCCCATTTCTTTTTTTTTCTTCTTTAATTTAAAAAAAATTTGGTTTTTTTAGAGATACATGACAGTAGAGTATATTTTGACATATTATGCATACATGCAGTATAACTTATTCTAATTAGGATTCCATTCTTGTGGTTGTACATGTTGTGGAGTTCCACTGTTGAGTATTCATATATGAACATAGAAAAGTTCTTCTTTCCTATTCCCATGCCCCCTCCCTTCCCTTCATTTTCCTTTGTCGAATCCCATGAACTTCTATTTCCCCCCTACCCCTTGTTGTGTGTTAGTATCCAGCTATCAGAGAGAACATTAGGCCTTTCGTTTTATGGGATTGGCTTATTTCACTTAGCATGATAGTTTCCAGTTTCATCTATTTACCAGCAAATGCCATAATTTCATTCTTCTTTATGGCTGAGTAATATTCCATTGTGTATATATATCACAATTTCTGGATCCATTCATTGGTTGAAGGGCACCTAGGTTGGTTCCATAGCTTAGCTATTGAGAATTGAGCTTCTATAAACATTGATGTGGCTGCATCACTGTAGTATGTTGATTTTCAGTCCTTTGGGTATAAACAGGAGTGGGATAATTGGGTCAAATGGTGGTTCCATTCCAAGTTTTCTGAGGAATCTCCATACTGCTTTCCAGAGTGGTTGCACCAATTTGCAGTCCCACCAGCAATCTATGGGCACATTTCTGATTATTCTTTTTATAAATTTTTAGGGAAATCCATGCATGCAAGCATGTATACATACATACATACATGTGTGTATACTTGATGTTTTCCTAGATTATCACGTACATACCTTGGTTTTATGAAAAATTTTAAAAACAGAAAAAATGAGAAGAATACAATAACATTTATCCAGAATATCACCACATATCTATTGTTAATATTTTACTTCTACTTGTTTTTTTAATCTTCTTAGAACTACAGAAAATTTAATGAAATTGGCATCCTACTAAATTTGTTTTTTTTTGCAAGCTATTTTAAAAATCAATAGCCACAATAACTTTCCAATGTCGTTAAATACACTTAGCATGTTTTAAAGGTTCTCATGAACTAATTTTGTTGATTGTTGCCAGGTCCTCATTAAATAATTCTGCAGTAAACACCCTTGTAAACAAGGGCTGGTGTATTTAGGACACACTAGTCTCTAGGAGTGGATATAAATATTTTAGTATGTTTTAAGAACAGTGAAAATTATGGTTCCAATTTATACTTCCATTAGCAGAGCATCCTCACCTATAATAAATACCAGCTTTTTTTTGTTGGTATTTGCCAGTTTTATTCACATTATTTTATTTCACAAGTATTGACTGCAGATGAAGTTGAGCTTTCTCATTTTCATTAGCTGTGTTTTTTTCCTTTATGAACTGTCTGTTCATGTGCTTTGCTCATTTTCCAAAGGGAATTATGCTATTTTTGGTTGATGATTAGAAAGAGTATCTTTATTGGTAAGATCTTCATTTTTGTCACATTGATTAAGATAGCACATAATATTGGGCAGTTTGCCTTTACTTTTGTTCACATTTTTTCACGTGTGTAAATTTAAATGAATTTAGTTCAATTATAAATTTGGAAATAAATATAAATTAAATTAAAAGTTACAAAAAAAAAAAAAATAAACAAAAGCAAAACCCCCAAAAACCAAAACAACCCACAACTCTCCAATTTATTTTGTTGACTGGATTTAACTTGAAATTTCCTCCTCTCCCTAATTTTCCCAGATACATTTGTTGGATAACTTATAATTTTGTGTGGGCTTCAACATGGCCTCACTGTACCCGTAAACGGTCACCTGGCGTTGGTCTGTGTACTCACCTAGTACTCTTTTCTTTAAATGATGTCCGGTCTTGGTCTTTGCTCATTGGCTTATCTTCTAGCTTCTGGCTTATTCCGATTCTTCTTCTTTTTCTTTTTATTGGTGCAGAGACTTAGATTCGTCCCGGGAGGGCGGTGTGTGGGGGATGGGCGTGGTTGGAGTTGACACCCTCCTGCCCCTTGGGTCTCTTGGTTCCTGTCATGGCAGAACTCACAGCCCTTCCTCCTGCTGTGCTTTGCCCTGGCACTCAGGGCTGCCGCCTCTGCGCTTGGACGCACACCCTGGGTGCAGTCTCTTGGCCTGTATTGGATTAGAACTGGTTGCAGCAGGAGCTGGGGGCGAGGGGCAGATGAGTCAGGACCTTACTGAGGTCCTCTGGATGGAAGTGACCTTACCTTGGACCATGGTGGTAGCCGTAGAAGGAGGATATGAGATCTATGCTGAAGTCGTGACATTGGACATATACCCTGGGAAGACTTGGGGACTTAGAAAGTTGAGGATGAGGAAGAGATATGGACCTAGCCTTCTCAGAGAGTCTAGAAGTAATGCCTGGTCATTGTAGAAAAATTGAAAATATAATAAAAGCACAAATATCGAAGATTCCCCAATCCCATCATAAATGTTTTAGTGTATTTCTTCTTAAGCTTTAATATATTGATGAAAATAGAATTGAATTTCTAACTCTTGGTCTGTATTGATTTAAACCAAATTTAGAGGGTGGATTTAGGATGACTTCCCATAAAAGAAAACCTAGGTACCATTGATGTTAGTTTGGAAAGATGATTGCTCACGCTGCAGGAGATTTGAAACGAATTTAGAATGTGTGGTCAGTGAGCACCGACCAGGACAGATGGACGGAGGAGACAGGCCACTCCTGGAGGTCTCTTCTCCTCCCTGGGCTACTCCACCAGGACCCACAGGTGAACGGCAACCAGGATTTCTTCTTTTAAAACTCTGTGCCTGGGGCTGGGGTTATGGCTCAGCGGTAGTGCACTCACCTCGCATGTGCAACGCCCTGGGTTTGATCCTCAGCACCACACATAAATAAATAAAGTTAAAAAAAAAAGAAACTCCTTGCCTAACTCTTGTGAGTAAATAGCATTCTTACATCTCTCTCTTTATATCTATTTCTATAAATCTACTTCTATTTCAATATTGAGAAAATCGTGTGTGTGTGTGTGTGTGTATGTGTGTGTTTCATCAACATCTTATCACAGACATTTCCCAACCCATTATTGCTGTCCTGTTCTCAACATTTATTTTATATATTTTCTAAATGTTTCTTTCTATTGTTTTTCAACGAACCCCCTTGCATGTTCTAGGTCATATAATCTGCCAATACTTTTGTCTTATATTTTTTAATAATTGTGGTCATGATTGTTTTCTAATATAATTCAATGAGCCGCCTTTTCAGAAAAAAATTGTTTCATAATATTGGTAAAATATCCCTTTCTTTTTATCTAGCTATTGGTTTTAACAGGACTATTGTTAGGAATTTAGAAAGTATGATCTTATCTGTTGATTTGAGGTAGATATTTGTTGTCATCATGTTTTAGAAATTAACTTTCATGTTAGGTGTATTGAGAGTATTTTATTGTTAAATCAGAAATTAATCTTGAATTTTATCTAATGCCTCTTCTGATTAAGACTTTTTTTTTTCTAATTTACATTTACATCCTAAATTATCTAATGATAATGATTCTTAGAAAATAATGTTTTTTATTTTAAATGTGACTTCACATATACGACATTCATTGGTTGTTTTCTGACCTTCAGAACCCATGCTGAGTACCTGCGATACAACATTACATAGGTAGTTGGCTGCACGTTGTTCTTTCTCTGGTGGATTTAATAAACTAGTGGGGAAAGTGTGAATTTTGGAGTATGCTTCCTTCTTAGAGGTGAGTTCAAGCTGTCAGAATTCTTTCTAGAGCAGAGCTCTGATTTTACAGTGGAGAAGGGTGGGCTGGGAGGCTTGAGCACGGAGGAGTTTGCCTTTCAAGCAGCTGTTTGGCATGAGCTCCCCGCAGCATGGAGAGGACCTGCCTAACCCTGTGTAAAGGGTTTCCGGAGACTTGCCTGCAGCTGCAGGAGGCCAGGAGATCCCACATTCCTTACTTCCCTGATGTTTGAGGCTCACTGGTCGCAACCCAGTCAGCAGTGCTGGTTTGACCCTTTGGCTGATTCCGTGTGATCCTGTCAAAAGGAGACAGGTCTGCAGAAAACGATTTCAGTATTTAAAATGCAAGGGCTTTTCTATTAAGAGATGACTGTCATTCCCAGACCCTAATGTGAGAGTCACTGCTAGTTGCCTGGGTGTTATCCATATTTCCTTCTTACGTTCTAAAAAATCTTGGTTGTCCTTGGGGGAGAAGGTACCTATCTAGTATACTATCTAAGACTGCCTTGCAGCTGGGGATGGTCAGTTAACCCAATTTCACCTAACAAAATACAAGCATAAAGGCTTCTGGGAAAGGTTTTGGAAAAAAAAAAGAGACTTGGATGATATATTCTTTTTGTCTTCTCTACCCAATCCCATTTTCTTTCTCTTCCTAGAATACAGATGTGGTGGCTGGAGGTTCACCAGCCTTTTTGTGATCATGAGTTAAAGTATACACACTCTAAGAATGAAGAAGCAGGGTTTAGAAGAACATTAATCCTTGCTGATATACATAGGCAGCTAGAATAACTGAGAATTATCCACCTTGGGATTTCTTGTTATCTGGAAAAAAAAAAAAAAAAACAGACCTAAATGTTATTTGAGATTTTTGTTACTTGTAGCCAAACATTTCCCTAACCAATACACAGGCACTATTTAAAAATAGGAGGAAAATCCTGCTATGGGGTGGAACTGACTACATCAGGACAAACTTTGTTAATAAAAGTGCATGTCCCTGAATGCTCTCTTTGAGGTTTGAGAGAACATTGGAAGAGTGTCCGGAAGAGAAGGAGTGCAAGGGACCTGTACAATGATTTGAGAACAATAATTCCTGAGGCCCCGAGGAGGGGACAGTGTTGCTATCATGCCTTCTGCTTCACACAACAGACTTCTGTTGCTGGTCACACAGGCAGTTCACCTGAGAGGCCTGAGAACCTCACTTCAAAGGCTTATCCCCCCCCCCCCCCCCCCCCCCCCGAAAGGAATTTTTCCCCCTGCAATTCGAAGGATGTAAATGCTCAGTGAACTGGAGGCACCTCCTGCTGCTTCTGGCTTTCATCTTAAAAAAAAAAAAAAAAAAAAAAAAAAAAAACCAAAAAAACCAGGAGACAGTATCATGTATTGTAGGTCTAAAAATTTATTTGCAAAAGGAGACTCTCCCCCCTCTAAAAGTTGACTGCTATTAATTGCAGTGTTATTATTGGTCCTTGAAGGAACACAAGTGATTCTTAGATGATGATCCCTCTCAGTGTCACTCGGTGGATGAAAGCATATTATTGCCTGGGCGCCACCGGTAGACCCTGAGGTCTTGGCCTTGCAGGAATCAGGCCAAGTTGAAAGCTGCGATGTGGGCAGGATTCAACAGATTCCATTAGACAAAATCCAGACTCAAACGAAACCAATTATGAATGATGATCAAGTCAGCCTCCTGGAATCCCTCATGAGTACTTTTGATCATCAGGGTCCTGGAAGTGTGCTTCATAGTCCCATTTCCCTAGGAAGGGGAAAGACATAGTTTGCACAGTCCCTGGCTGGTTGGCCATTCTGTCCGCGTGGGTCAATAATGTGAACCTGGGAGAGAGTCCCCAAGGGCAGAGGAATTTTTAGCTGTTCAGCTAAAAACTAAAAAATGAATGAAGTTTCTTATAAATAGAATGTAACTTTGACCATGAAAACCTGATCAGTTCTTATCTTTCTGTGGGTCCAGACAGGGTAACTTCAAAGGGAAGGATGACAGAGATCCAGATGTTCCCTCCCCAGGACAGTGTCTTATGAAAATGTGCTTCCAGACTGTTTAGATGATTAACATGTCACAGCAGCAGGAAGGCTCTCTCAACTCATCACAAAGGCCAGACCTTTGGGGCGACACTGGGAATTTCCCAGCGCCATGGAGAAGAAAACCACGTGGTGAAAATAGAAGCTAACTGAGTGCGAAAGGAAACCCTTATTAGTGGGGCACCTGCTCTGCAGCAGACGCTTGGCCTCGCGCTTGCAGATACTTATCGACACAGTGTCACTGTGAGAAAGCGCTGCAACTCTCTCTACTGATGGCAAAAGGAAGCTCAAGGTCCCAGCTGGTACGTGGCGAATTCATGCACGTGACCAGGTTAATATGAGTGCAGAGTCACATCACAGCCTTGTTGGGGATGTGCACACGAACACACCAAGTGTGAAATAGCAATGCAGGACCCAGGATCAAGGGGAAAGCGGGGTCAGGAATCGTTTGGTGCAAACTAGAGTAACCTAGGAAGGCCTGGTCCCTCTGTCCTGGGGTAGGATAAAGAGAACCCCAGAAGTCATAGAGGTGTCCATCTGTAGGAGGTTAGGAAATGTGGTCATTACGTTACTCATGGGTGGGTGTGACCACAGAAAGTCCAGGGGGGAAACTCAAGGGTAGGTTTCAGAGAAGCTTGAATTTCAGGCTCTCTGGACCTTAGGTCAGGCTTTCTCTTACTGCCACCCTCTGGCCCTGGGGGTCCTGGCATTTATTGTCAGACATCAGGAAAATCTCTCTGAAACTTAATTTTAATAATTTTGATAATTAGGAAACACAAGTACATTGTGGAAAGCAGACCCCATGCATGTGCAACACCGTGTGATAGTCACAGGGGCCGAGTGGTGTCATAGCAGCTGCAGTCATAAAGTTTTTGCAGTTCTTTGCACAAAGAGAAGTTGTGGGACTTGGATTCGGCAACTGTGGCATGTGGCATCCGGCAGAATGGCCATACCAGACCTCCCTGCGGAGTAAGTGGCCTGTACCTGCGAGCAGATCCCGTGACTTAGAACCCTGTGATGTCAGAAAGTGCAGTTGTTGATGCCCAGTGAAGAAACCTCCTCCTCCCAGAACAGAGGTTGCTGGCGTCCTGCCCGCGTCCTGTTGGTACACCTGTTCTTGTCTGGGTACCCGAGGGGTCCAGCTGCAGCTCCTCGGGCTCTGCCTGGGGCTTTTTCTTGGCAGCCATGGAGTGGGGCAGGTCGAGGGTGCTGATGTCAGGAATATCCAGCTACTGGTGACAAACGGGAGTTGGAGGACTAATGCCCCGGCTTCCTGCCTCCCAGGTGGGTCAGTTCCAAGGAATGCTCATATCGTGTTCCTGAGTTTCCCTTGAGGCCCAGGCGCCTGTAGCAGTAGCCTGCCCATAAATGCCTGCTGGACCGTCCCCCGTCTTCCTGAACTCACTTCTCTAAACTGCTTACCAATGTGTGCTCAGAGTCCCTCCCCAGTAAACCCCTACACCCAAGCACCCGCCTCAGGCTTGCTTTTGAGGCAGTGTAGCCTATTGGATGAAGATTTGTCTGGCACATGCTCAGCTTATCTTTAAGTGAACAATATAGTTCTGGAGAGTTATCAATGGGTGCCTCAGGACAATTGGCATGTGAGGATGATTCTTAGGCAGACTTTTGGTTTTGATTATCTTGAATTAGAAAATAAAAGAATTGTGGTTAATAAAATTGGATGCAACATGCTGGTGAGAATGGTTGTAACTTGCATTAGCATTATTGATGCTGAAATACAGAAAGAGATTAAATACACAAACCAACCTGAGACCACATCCTTCTTCTATTAAACCAAATATCAGCGATTTTGTTCTGGAAAAATAACATCATCTGTCACATTACATTAATGTTACAAATTTAAACTTTATTGGTTTTGTAGTTATGTTTGAATATAATTTAAAAACTTATTCTGGATTTATAGTTATATCGAAGCTGTCAGTATAAGGAGTTTATAACTAGTTTTATGTTTATACATACTGAAATTAAATTATAATGAATTCTTAAAATTATATTGTGGGTCCATGGGAATATACATAATTTTTTTTCTTTATAAGAAAAACTACTCAAGCCCAAAGAAAAACCTCTTCAAGTCACTGGAAACTCCTGAAAGAAGGTGACCTCATAAAAATGGTGTTTTAGGATAAATGAATGAAAGATGAAGTTAGAGAGCCAGGGAGCGTGGAAGGTAGCAGGCACGCCATGCTAGTTGCGAGAATTAAATGAAAGGAAACCAAGTTAGAGTTCTTTTGCAGCAAAGAGTTAAATTAAAAAAAAAAAAAGTATTTCAAAAGTGTCTCACCAAGGGTACCAGAAATAGAAAAGTTTAAAAATACTTTGTATTCAGGTCATATACTGGTCCCAGTCCTGCCAAATCCGAACATGGAGACAAGGGTCACGTGCCCTTGATTTAGTAGAGAAGGAAGGGCTCCCAGAAGAGCCCACCAAGGCAGCCAGGGAAGCAGACCAGAGGGGAGGAAGCCAGGCCAGGGGAGGTCCCCAGGGGGTAGCTTCACCCTCACCCACAGGGTCACTCTGGAACACGGGGCTGACTCCAGCTGCAGCCAAGAGGGCCGGGCTTCCTGCTGCTGCCCCTGGTCAGTCACCACCAAGGGGGCCAGGTAGATCATAAATGTGGACCTTCTGAAGGTCCAGAGCTCTCTTCTGGACAGAGTAGCAGCTGCGAGGCTTAAAGCATAAGCCCCAGGAATTGAAGGAGGGAGGGCACAGGGGAGGGAGTCTGCACAGAGAGCCAACTCTGTCCTCCACCAAAACTGGGGAGTCCATGGGACTTGAGTGCTTTGTCCTGTGATGGGTCCAGTGGATGTCTCATTAATGGAAAAAAGGATTTGGGGGGATCCTGGGGAGCAGACCATGATTGACAGTCCTGGGACTCCTCGCGTGATTCTCTGCAGCTCTGTCTCTGCTCTATGCCATCGCAGTCTCTCAGTCCACCCAGTACCAGCTTCCTCACGGGTCAGTCCTCAGCTAGAAGCCTTTGTGCCCTCTTCTTGGATCTATTCACTGTAGCTAGAATAAACCTTTAACAATCTTAAATCATTTTATGTTTCCTCCTCACTTTGAGAACAACGTTCAGCAACTTCCAACTTCACCTTGAACGTCCCAAATCGCCACCCACGTTTTCCACTCGGCTGTGTAGCCACACTAGCTTGCTTTCTGTTCCTGGAATCATCCAGAGCTCTTCCTCTTCCCTTTGCCCCTCGCATGCCTGGCCCTGGCTCACCCTGTTGGTCACATGTCCTCTTGTTGAGCAGGTTTTTTTTTGGGGGGGTGGGGAAGGTCAGTGGTGCTGCTGTCCAAGTGTGTCTGTCTTCACCTCTCGGGCGTAGGGTGAGAACTTGATGGATCCCTTGTGACTGGGTGTGGCCCTGTGTCTAGCTCTGGACAGATGTGGGCAGAAGGGACATGTGCCAGTTTCAGATTGGAGCATTTAATTGCTCATGTGAGACCCTCCAGAGCTTTAGTTGTTCTGCATTTGAACAACTGTGAGGCCCATGATAATAGCTATTTTACCAGCCAGGGCCCCTGTCTCAGGGTTTGAGCAGAGAAATAGACCTAGAGGCTCATGAGGGATTTATTATGGGATTGGAACGTACAGTTGTGGGCTTTGGACAATGCCTCTAAGGAAGATAGTCACCTGTAAACGACTCTGTGCCTGAAGTCACTGAGGGTAAAGGAAGAAAAGCTAGATGTGAAGTGGGAAAGAGGGAACAAATTGGAATCTCTGAGGTTGGCCTGGAACCCACATGTCTTCCTGGCCACCTCTGGCCTCAGCGATGCCAGTGACCTGCACAACAACTGGCACCCTTTGCCCTGGGGCTGCAGGTGCCTCTGACTCAGGACTGAAGATGCTGACCGAGACCAGCATCCCATTCATGGTGGGATAAGTGAAGGCGAAGACCAGCACGTTCTTCCCTTCTGTCTACCTACTTACTGGTGGCCTGCCATAATCTGCAGCCACAGGAGAAAGGGACTCTGGGGAATGCGGTTACAGGTAAATTAATTTGCCGAGTACAAAACTACAGTCGTCTTAAGGGACAACAGTGAGCAGTTTTCTGAATGAAGGAAAACTTGACATTAGTTTTTTGAAGCCTCTAGTACTGGGGGCTCTTTGTTACTGCAAGATAACCTGGCTGATCTGGCTGTCACACCATCCTTGACCTTGAATGTAAAGAAGCAAAGTCTTACCTCAGGTTGTTTTGCTTTATCAATTGGTTTATTTCTTTTACAGTACTTATTATTGTCAAACATTATCTTATTCATTTGCTTTAAAAAAATACTCTTTCTCTTCAATAGGCTTTATGAAGATGGGGACCTATCTGCCTTATTCACTGTTGTGCCCCAGGCCCTAGTATACTATCTGGCTTCTAATAGGTGTTCAATAAATATTTGTGGGATGAATGATGAATGCATGCATTTTTTAGTGTTCTGGGCTTTCTCTGCACATATCTTGGGAGTCTGTTTGCCTGCTGTCTGTAGTTCCTGCCATATTGAAAGTCCTCATCTTTGTTGAAACGAATTTGAGGAAAGTCAGAAAGACCGACCCAGCTACTCAATTCACAAAGAGACAATCACTAAGTATTGTATTTTTCCATTAGAAAGCGATCTGTAAAGTATTTTTCCACTAGAAGCCTCTAGTACTGGGGGTTCTTTGTTACTGCAAGATAACCTGGCTAATCTGACTGTCACACCATCCTTGACCTTGAATGTAAAGAAGCAGAGTCCTCCCTCAGGTTGGTGAATCTTAATAAGCCTCTCAATTCAACTACCAATTTACAGAAAATAAAGAGGAGCATGTTAAACTCTAGGAAGACGCAACCATCAAAATCCAGACTGTGGTAAATTCTACAGGAAACAACTGAGTTTCTTTAGCAAGAGATAGTGAAGGAACCTGTAGTTAAAATGAGATTGTAAAAGACACTTTAAACTGTAGGGGTATACAGTCAGGTGACAAATCTACAAAGAAAATTAGGAAAGTGATAACAATGAAAAGTCAGAATCACGGTTACTCAGGGCTGTGACAGGGAGGCGCACAGTGTTTTCAGAGTGGCTGCTGAAATTCCCTTCCTGCCCTGCCTGGATGGTGGTCCCAGGGCTTTCTGCTATATTTGTATCACATTGTTTCCTACATTTGTATCATATTTTAAATTCCTTTCAAATAATACAAGTGTAACTCATTAAAAAAAAAACGATATGTGCGAGAAAGCCCAGAACACTAAAAAATGCATGCATTCATCATTCATCCCACAAATATTTATTGAGCACCTATTAGAAGCCAGATAGTATTCTAGGGCCTGGGGCACAACAGTGAATAAGGCAGATAGGTCCCCATCTTCATAAAGCCTATTGAAGAGAAAGAGTTTTTTTTTTTTTTAAAGCAAATGAATAAGATAATGTTTGACAATAATAATGATGTGAGTTCATGAATTATGCAAATGAAGGTGACAATTAAACCCATGAGAATGCATGTGGCTCTCAAGTTGTAGAAGTGGTCAGAGGACTTAGGGGATGTTTTAAAGAAGTGCTTTGCTCCTCCTAGACCCCTCCTGCCGTTGGGGTGTCTGTGAATCTATCTTCCCCCTGGTGAATAAACATTACCAAACTGATTGTGGAAAACTAAAAATTTCAGGGTCTTACCATTTCACACTCATGGGATTTATTACATAAATATTTACTTTTGTGACAAAACTGAAAAAATTAAATCTTTTAAAAATAGTACTGCATAACCCACATTGTACTAAATATAGACATGGCAGAAAACAAAACTAATTTCTAAATGCAAAACTAAAGTATGAAATTATTCATTGCACATATTGCCAGTTTTAAAAAAGTGGATTTTCTCATGTTTTGACCTTACCTTTTGCAGTTTATTCTAAGCCTGATAAATACTTTATGGGCTAGTATTTAAATTCTTCTTCTTGGTTGTAAGTTAGGAGCAAATGTTTCAGTTGCTATTTGCAATAAGCATACTGGGTCTGCCCTGATTCTTGCCTGTTTTTCCATGCGGTCCTCTTCCTCCACTAAACATTTTTACATCATCCATGGAAATGTGTCTTCCCTATGCTTGTTTTCCTGGGGAGACCCTACTTCTTTATTTTCCGGAGGATATCCTGTCAGCAAGCCCACCTGGAATGGACAGTTGTTACATTTTCAAACCAGTCTCTTTTGCTGTCTATTTTTCTTGTGAATTTTCTCTGGGAACCACTTTCAGTCCACAAACTTCTCATGGCCGTGGGAATCCATCAAGGTTCTCAGAGTATGACATCCCTCTGGCCCTCATGATTGGCATACACATGAGTAACTGGCTGATCAGAGTCAATGAATTATGGTGTGATACGAGTTTCTGGAATGTGGAGTATGGACTTTATGTTTTCATCAGATGCATTTCTCAGGATGTGAGCTGCTGTACTTATCTTGCAGTCACAGGGGAGACCATGCCTGAGAGGGAAGTTTCGTGGCAGAAGGAGAATCATAGGTGGAGAGAGAGGTATTGGCACCTGGAAAAATCGTTTATGTCTTGATCAAGCTTGACCTGAAGTTATTTCTATTTGCAATAACGTGAATTAATAAATTTCTGTGACATCGAAGCCAGTTTGGGTTGAGCATCTATTACTTGCAGCTAGAGAAGTCCCAAGTGATACATTGTTTAGTCATTCAGTTTTACAATGTATCCCAACATACACAGGCCACAGTCAGATCATCACAGGCATGAGACTGGGGTCAGGGTAAGGAAATGCCAGCTGGAAGTCAGGACTTAGAGATAAAAGCAGGAAAGGAAGTGGGGCAGGAACCAAAGCAAGGAGTAGAGTCAACAAGAACAGTGATTTTTGAACTGGCTGAACACTGAAGTAACCCAGGAAGGTTTGTGCTGCTGAGCCTGGGTTCCACCTTCGGGGTGGAGACTTGATGAGTCTGAAATGCAGCCTGGGCTTCAGGGGCATGTCAAGTGACGGGGTGTGCAGGCAATTTTGAGACGCTCTGTGCTATGGTTTGGACAAGCATTCCTCAAGGTCCGTATCTAAAGGCTTTGTCCCTGGGGTGCTGGTATTGGGAGGCGCCATGAACCTTTAAAAGGTGGGGCCTCCGGGGAGGGCCTTAGGTCATAGAGACAAGGAGAGGGATTATGGAACCTCAGGATCCCTCAGTTTCTCTGCTGCTGGCTTCAGATGGAGATGCAGGCACTCACTCTGACACATGTTCCCGCTATGCTGTGCCATCTTTGCCAGCCGCCCAGACCAGGGGGCTGCCCTGGGTCTTAGACTTGAGCCTCTGAGCCATGAGCCTAAAACCTCTCTACTTCATAAGTGTCAGGTGTTTCCTAATAGTGATGCAGAGCTAATAACTTGGTCAGCTCTAGGAGATCCTAGTGTTCATTTGAAGGAAAGAATTAGAAGCAAGAGGAAAGGAAGAGCTGCAGGTGCCCAAGGACTCAGGAGGCTAAGTTGGTAACTCCCGAGAGTCAGGCTGCAAGCTGCTGAGGTGCTGAAAAACGGCCCCAGAGGGGTCACTGGCAGAAAATGTACTGTTCCTGCTCTGCATTTTCTGAATTACACCTGCAAAGTTTCATCTTTTAAAATTTTGTCATTGGACCCCCCCCCCCCCCCCGCCCCATCGACATGATTTGATCATTCTAGGCTTTTGCCTATTTTTCTCCTTTTATGTAACAAACAAACTTGTGGGATGGATTTCAAAACTAAAATGAGCAAAAGCATAACCATTAGATTGAAGATCGAATAATGGACTCAAAAGGGCTTATTGCTTTATTTTAAAATTGTCGTTGCTTAGCTGGGCACAGTGGTTCATGGCACGTGCCTATATTCCCAGCAACTCAGGAGGCTAAGGCAGGAGGATTGTAATTTCAAGGCCAGCCTCAGCAACTTAGCAAAGCCCTAAGCAATTTAGCGAGACCCTGTCTCTAAATAAAAAAAAAAAAAATTAAAAAATGAAAATGGATGGGGGTTTGGTTCACTCCTTGGTACAAAAAAAAAAAAAAAAGAAGAAAGAAAAAAAATTGTCATAGCTTTATTTTCTCAGAATTAGCATTTTTGAACTTCCTAAAGCAAATTCCTTTTTGAATGTGTTTTTATGTATAAGACAATGTTCACATCAGCTGGTCTACACACAGGTGATTGATTTTAGGGTGTAGACTGCATCATTTCACTTTCCAAAATCTCATAGGAGACAAAGACTCTAAGTTAGGAATTTAAAAAGTGATTGTTTTTCAAATGACAAAATAATAACAGAATGTTCTTCATGGAAAACATACAAAATTTAGATAAGCAAAAAGAAGGAAAAAAATCTGCCTAATCTCTGTCTCTTAAAACTATCATAATGTAATACTATTTTTAACTTGAGTTCCTGGTTAATAATAAATTGAGAATATATTTCTGGGTTACTTCCCATCCTATAATGATTTTACTGCTTTAAAATGTTTTAATTATTTTTGTATGTAAAAGAAAATTTGGAATTGATAGAAACAAGGACAAAAAATAAATGACCTATAATTCCATCGTACAAAAATTACAGTTAAATTGGAAGAAAAGAGTATGTCTCTCTCAGCATTATTTTCATTTTCTTCCTTAAAACAGGGATAGTCTGTACCTCTTGCTTAGCATATTGCATCTATAAATTAATAATATATTGTGGATATTTTTCTAGGTTAACAGATTCTTTTCTATCAAATTTTAAAACCAAATGTGTATTATAGATGGGCCATAATTTATTTACCCGACCTCCATCATTAAACATTTGATTCTTTCCAGTATTTTACCATTTGGAGTAATGCTCTAAGTGAATGTCTTTGTAGGGAAGTTATTTTACCAGCCAGTACTATTTATTGGTTTGCATCTCAGAAGTGGAAATGCTAATTCTTGGTGCCCAATTTTAGATTAAATAAGATGGCTAGGAGATTACCAATGGTGGAGATCATCATGAGAGAAAGGACACGTGTGCAGCTTCTCACATCAAGAGCAGCTTCCTCAGGACCATCAATATTTCATGACTTCAAGTGCCGTCTCCAGCCTGCCAGCTCCCAGCCGATGGCTGCACTCTCCTTGGCTCCCAGCATCACCAAATTAGCTTAGATGTACCGTGTGTAGTCACAGTTCTGAACACAGTTGTGTTCCCTCCCCGAGTGACAGGTATTCACCATTTCCTCCTCCACTGTCCACCTGTGTATGTCCTCTTCCATGAAGCCTGAGTGCAAGTTTGTCAGCACTTCCTTTGTTCCACAGTCCTTGGGTCTTGGAGCTCTTAACACTGCACGTTAGGCGTGGCCTCCTGTGGAAAGTGGGGACCACGCCTTATTCTTCAGTGTCCATCAGTGGTTAGGCCTCTGCTTTTGGCTGTGGTCTCTAATCTCTAGTAACTGCAAGTCACAGAAAGGAATACATCTTACATCATGATCTGTCATGTATGTTCAGCACGCACGCGCACATACACACACACACACACGCATGACACAAAAGTTTCATGGAAGGAAATTCAGCATGACAGAATGTTATTACTCTGATATTTTCTATTCCATTCTATTTATCATTAAAAATAATCTGGTCACAGCCCACCAAATCAATTTACCTACTAATGAGTCATTCTCAGTTTGCACAACTCTACTTAGCATAAGCTCAAGAACTGTTTGTTGATCAGAATTGTGAAACATTGGCTTATTTTGAAGCAAACCTCAGACATTATGTAATTTTACCCATAAATACTTCAGTATGTATTTCTAGAATGTGAAAGTTTTTTCAATGCTAAAAATACAGTTTTTACACCTAAAATATATAATTTCTTGAAACCATCAGGTACCTAGTTAGTGTCCAATTTTCTCCATTGTCTCACAAATGGGCTTTAAAAAAATGCATCTGATTAATTCATCGTAATTTTCTTTCCTAGTCATTTCTCTCTCTTTCATCTTTATTGAAACATGTTAGGTCTTTTGTAATGTAGGTTGGCTGTATCAGTTGTATTATTATTCAACTCTGCTAAAACAGACAGCAAAGCAAATGCAATGGACAAAACTTTGGGACTATAGCCTAGATGGAGAGTAAGCTAGAGGCTGGGAGGCTTGGGGGGTACGGGCTGTGTCAGAGAGAAGTACAAGTAAGGAAGAATCTTATGGGACATAGGTAGGGTTCGCGAGCTATGCTGAACACAGCAGGCAAGCTGACAACCAGGAAAAATGATAGTGATAGAGTGAATAAAATGTTGACAGAACAAACAGGAACTTTGCTCATAGAAAGAAATGATTGGAAGACTAAAGCTGCAACGGATGGTCACACTACTTCTGGGCTGGCTCCTTACGTGGTATCCCCGTAGAGACGCCAGGGATGGTCCCTTTCTGTCTGGGCTCGTGCTCTACCAACAAAAGGGAGGTGAAACCCGTGGCTGCTCAGTGAGCTGACTGGCTCGCCATGGCTGTGGTCAGGCATGTTTATCCTGCATCTCTGACAGATGAAGGGTCCCAGTGGTCCCAGGCACTTTTCCTTGATCAAACCTCAACTCTAGTCTTAATAACCTACAGAGTGAGGGAAGGTAGAATATTAGGGAGATAGGACATGGGAAGATTTTCTTTTCTTATTTATTAAACTTTCCCCGCCACATTTCAAAATTGGGGCCTTACAGTTGTACATTCTGATGGGGTTTGTTGTCACATTCTCGTGAATGCACACAATACACAATATAATTTGGCCAATATCACTCTCCCTCCTACCTCCTACTTCTTGATCTCTTCCCTCTACTGATCTCCCTTTGATTTTTTTTTAATATTTATTTTTTAGTTTTAGGTGGACACAATATCTTTTTTTGAGAGAGAATCTTTTTTGTAGATGGACACAACACAATGCCTTTATTTTTATGTGGTGCTGAGAATCGAACCCGGGTCCTGCGTGCGCTAGGTGAGCGCTCTACCACAATATCTTTATTTTACATTTTATGTGGTGCTAAGGATCAAACCCAGTACCTCAAGCATGGAAGGCGAGCACTCTACCACTGAGCCACAATCCCAGCCCCTCTCCCTTTGATTTTCATGAGGCCCCCACTCCTAGTTTCTTTCCCATTTCCCCCCTGTAGCTTCTGCGTATGAGACAAAACATATTACTCTGACCCTGAACGTTCTCAGTTTGACTTATTTTCCTTAACATAATGATTTCTAGTTCTATCCATTTTCCTTCAAGTGACATAATTTCATTTTTCTTTATGGCTGAATAAAACTTCACTGTGTATATATGTACCACATTTTCTTTATCCATTCATCCATTGTTGGACACCTGGGATGGTTCCGTATGTGTGTGTGTATGTGTGTGTGTGTGTGTGTGTGTGTGTGATGACTTTAATTCTTTAGGATAAATACTGAGAAGTGGTGTAGCTGGGTCACGTGGTAGTTCCATGCCTGGTCTTTTGAGGAACCTCCAGACTGATCACCAGTGGTAGTACTAATTTATCATCACACAGATAGTGTTAAAGTGTTCCTTTTCTCCACATTCTCTCTAGCATTTATTATTTGTATTTTCTTTTCTTCTTGCTCAACAAGTTTATTTAGATTGAGTAAATCATTGTGTGTGACTAGAGTTCATTTTTTTCATTGTTGTGTTCTTTTTAAAAATTTGTTCTAATTAGTTATACGTGGTAGCAGAATGCATTTCAATTCATTGTACACAAATTGCCAGCTGGTTGTATTGTATTCTGAATGACTACCGTTCTGACTGGTGTGAGGTGAGATCTCAGTGTAGTTTTGATTTGCATTTCTCTAATTGCTAATGATGTTGAAGATTTTTCATACATTTGTTGGCCATTTGTATTTCTTTTTCCGAGAAGTAAGTTTCTCTTTTTTTTTCTTTCCCCATTTATTAATTGGGTGATTTGTTTTTTTGGTATTAAGTTTTTTGAGTTCTTTTTTTCTTTTTCAGTACTGAGAATTGAACCCCGTTGCACTCAACTACTGAGCTACATCCTCTGCTCTTTTTATTTTTTATTTTGAGACAGGGTCTTGTTAAGTTGCTTAGGCCTCACTAAGTTGCTGAGATTGGCTTTGAACTTGAGATCCTCCTGCCTCAGCCTCCTGAGCTACTCAGATTACAGGCGTGTGCCACCATTCCTAGCTTGGTTTTGGGGTATAAAATTAGAGTTCTTTATATATTCTGGATATTAGTCCTTTGTCAGAAGAGTAGCCAGCAAAGATTCTCTCCCATTCTGTAGGTTCTCTCTTTGTTTCCTTTGCTGTGCAGAAGTCTTTTAATTTGATGCGATCCCACTTATTAACTCTTGGCATTATTTCATGAGCTTTAGGGATCCTATTGAGAAAGTTGTTGCCTGTATCTATCTGTTGGAGTGTTAGCCCTACATTTTCTTCTAAGCATCGCATGATTTCTGGTGTAATTCCTAGATCTTTGATCCATATTGAGTTGATTTTTGTGCAGGGTGAGAAATAAGGGTCTAGTTTAATCCTTCTACATATGGATAACCAGTTTTACCAGTACCACTTGTTAAAAAAGTGATACGAGTAATTCAGGCACATTAATTTGGTTTGTGAACTTATCTTTTCTGCCACTCTGGGCAGACCTGTCTGGTAGTGATCTTGGATTTTTTCATTGCATCAAAGCAATTTCCTCTACATCTTTGATGCAACCTAACTTTTATTTGCCAATTGCAAGTCCATTTTTAATGCACTAAAGCTGGACCTGGTCAGTTTTCTTCCCAGCCTCACTCCTATTTTTCTTCTAATGGAATGTCAGCTTTTTTCCAGATGCTCACGCCTTTTGCATTCAATCAGTTGTCCCAAGGAATGCCACCCTCACCCTAGTTCTTCGGTGTCTGACTGGTGAGTGATATTCCCATTCAAATCCCCCTGGCCACAGATTGGCTTCCAAAGAATCACTTGGTATAATTCTGGTCAGTAAGTTATAAAGGGAAGTCTGCGGGAGAGGATGGGTTTCTTGGAAAGGGTTCTCCGGTGCTATAAGAGAGACTCACAAGATGAAGCAGTCTCTCTTATTCCTTTATGAATTGGGCCAGGAAAGTACACACACAACTGCTATGGCCATCTCATTAGTAGCCTTAATACTGATGGGTGGCAGAAAGAGGCCAGACCCTGTATCATTGGCATAGAGGTCCCTGAGCTACTGAATTTGCCTGCCCCACAGGTCACATTACTTCTTCTCTCTCTCTTTCTTTCTTTCTTCTAATTTGTTATACATGACAGCAGAATGCATTACAATTCATAGAATACATATGGAGCACAATTTTTCATTTCTCTGGTTGTACACAAAGTAGAGTCACACCATTTGTGTCTTCATACATGTACTTAGGGTAATGATGTCTATCTCATTTCATCATTTTCCTACCCCCATGCACCCTCTCTTCCCCTCCTTCCCCTTTGCACTATTCAAAGTTCCTCCATTCCTCCCATGCTCCCCCGCCACCCCCACTATGGATCAGCATCCACTCATCAGAGAAAACATTTGGCCTTTGGTTTTTTTTTTGGGATTGGTTTACTTCACTTAGCATGATATTCTCTAACTCCATCAATTTACCTGCAAATGCCATGATTTTATTCTCTCTTAATGCTGAATAATATTCTATTGTATGTATGTATACACAGTTTCTTTATCCATTCTTCTATCGAAGGGCATCTAGGTTGCTTCCACAATTTAGCTATTGTGAATAACCCAATCAATAAATGGGCCAAGGAAATGAAGAGACACATCTCAGAAGATGATATACAATCAATCAAAAAATATATGAAAAAACATTCAATATCTCTAGCAATTAGAGAAATGCAAATCAAAAACTAAGATTTCATCTCACTTCAGTCAGAATGGCAGTTAAGAATACAAGCAACAATAAGTGTTGGTGAGGATGTGGGGATAAAGGCACATTCTTACATTGCTGGTGGGACTGAAAATTGGTGCAACCAATCCGGAAAGCAGTATGGAGATTCCTTAGAAAACTTGGAATGGAACCACCATTTGACCCAGCTATCCCACTCCTCGGTTTATACCCAAAGGACATAAATCAGCATATTACAGTCATGCAGCCACTTCTTATCTTTATGTGGTTAAAGTTTCTCTGTTCTTGAAATCAGAGGGCCTAAGTCCAAGTTTTCATTTCTTGAAAGTCAAATCAACTTCAACTGAAACATCTCCCAAATTTATGGTCTATATTGTTGAAAGTGGTCATTTCTTAATTTGATGTAGAACTCAAGAACTAGAATTATTTGGAGTTCCTTACAATGCACAGCAGGGGCCCCACTGCAAACATATTAAACCAGAATCTTAGTGGGGCACCTGTGTTCTTATACACCCCAGCATTAGAAATAGTAGTGTAAACTTGAGAAGATGATTCAGAAACATTACGCAAAACTTGTAGATGAAACTGAGGATGACTCCATGTCCTGCCACTGTGTGTTGAACAAATTCACCCAAGATCAAGTATTTAGAGGAGTACATCTGTGTTTAGTCTGCAGTGTGCCATTTGGTTGGAGCTGGTTACTTGAGGTGACATATTAACTTATAGGCTTCTATCTGGGAGAAAATCACCCCAAACTGGTACAGATTAGTGACCCTGCAAGACACTGCCCAGTTTTGAAGTCTCAGCAGATTTTTTTCAACATTCCTTTTGGCCAGCTTATAAATCTGCATTCCATAATTTCTACTTTGAAGCAATTTTGATATCATATTGGTTTCTTCATCAGTAGAACAGCACTCTTTATACAACAGCACTTTATACTCCTGTGAGAGTCATGCTTTTTCATTGAAGATAATACTTTAATGAGATTCTTAGCTCTTCTTTCATTTTTCCCCTCCCAAGGGAGCGTAGCATGGTTCCTTCGTCACTACCATAGCAATCGCTTCTCTTGATACCTGCAGGGAAAAGGGCCAAGAAAGGACTTAATTTCCCCTTGGGCACCAGTGGCTATTTGCATGTTTCTAAGATGAGCTTGGTTGAGACTGTTGTTTTTGTTTTTTGCCACTGTTTCAAATGCATCTAGGTGCTGAGCTAATTTCCTGTTTTCCTGACCTAATGATGTTTGTGTTCTTTGAAATATAGTTAGGACACTCAGGGCAGGTGTGACTTAAAGTTCTAATTAGCTCCTAGGTAAGACACGGTTTCTAGCCGTCTGCATCACCATTTGTAGCATGGAGACCGGGTAGCACAGTAGAGGGTGGCAGCCAGGCAGACCTGGTTTGAATCTCTTCCTGCCACACAATCATCACATGGCCTTCGAAGGGCTGCTGAAGTCAGTTGTCTTCTGTGTGCAAAGGGAATAAGAGCAGCTACCTCGCTGCACAGTCCTTTAAATGGAATGAAAGACATTGAGTTAAGAAGAAATTGGTGACCAGGTGGAATTCAGGTTTGCAATTTTGATCAATTACCTGTGGTCTTTGAGCACTATTTTCTTTACCAGAAAAGGTAATAACAGCCATGGTATTCTATAACAATCTATACTTCAACAACAAGAATAACAGTATTCTCTAATAACTAGTGGAATAACAGTGGTTATCAAGAGATGACTTCTTCAACATAAGTTACCACTACCTTTTGGACCTGGACTGTCCCCCAAAGGCCAGTGTGTTAAAGGCCTGGTCCTTAGCCTGGTGCCATTTGGAGGAGGTGGAACTGTTAAGAAGTGGGCCAGGTGGGAGTCTTCAGGTCACTGGGGGCGTGTCTCACATGAGCCAGTGACCCCACCTCTTCCTTTCTGGCTTCTCAGCCATGGGGTGGTTTTTCTCTGCCACATGCTTTGGGCCACTGTTGTCCTGCACCCCCATCAAAGGCCTGAGAGCAAGGGTCCACCCGACTGAGCAGGGATGGGAATGTCTAATACTGCAGATCCAAAGAAGCCTGGCTCCTTGTAGGTTGATGATCTTAGGCCTTTGTAAAAGTGGCAGAAAGCTAACAGTTGTTCAAGTATCCCTTTCACACAGTTTGTATCTCCATCCATCCACACTCATCGCAGATTTTGCCACCTCGGTCCCACTTATATTATCATTTAGTTAATATTTCCATGTAACTAATTTTATTGAACAGATATTTACTGAAAGATGATTGCCTGGGCCCTGTTGAGATTTTGAGGACAGAGCTAAGGGGACAAATGTGGAGAGCTCCCTGTCTTCAAAGTGTCAAAGACACTTAACTTTAAAACATCTTTCTATTACCTGCATCAATTGAAAAGCCATGCCACTTGAAAAAGTGACCTGAAAGATGAAAAGAGGGACGTAAGACAATGTTTATTTCACAAAGTCTAGTTAGCTCTATTTGGCCTTTCTTTTCTTAAAAAAGAGCTGTCTCATTCTTCAAGAGGTACTTGAGATAGACACTGGTACCACACGGAGGTTTTCCCCTCAATGTTTTTGGGAAAATCAACAAAACTCCAGGAAGGAATGATTTTTCTCATGGTGGTTGTCAAGGTTGCTTCTTCCTATTTGTTTTCTTGACTCCATGTTGACTTCATTTTTCATGGGAACATGGGACAGGCTAAATGCTTTGGGGTAGCATTTGGAGACGTGGAGGGCAGTTGGCATGGTTCAGGGCATAGAGCTCGGGGAAGGTAACTTTTGGCACTATCCACCCTGAACCAGGGCTCGTTCCTCTGTGCACGTGCGAGGATAGGAAGGGCCTGGGCTCCTGGGGCAGGGTTATGAGTGACCGTGGGTTTCCTGGGGCTTTTCCAGGGGCTGGTCTCGGTTCCATCTTAGCCTGTGCCTCCAGAGTCTCCGGGGCTCCTGCGCGGCTCGTCTTTGCATCGTTTGGCTCCTAGTACTAAAAGCCACATCCTGTTATGTTTGGTTGCTAGGTGGAGAAATGTTATCATGGGCTTCAGCAATAATTTATCCACAGAGCTCAAGGAGTTGTCATGTTCTCCTGACAGTGAGCTGCAGCACTTTATCAGCTTGCCTGTAAATCAGGCGTGTGTGGGTGCGGATGGCAGCACTGTTTGATCTCTTGCAGACACTGTAATAATCTGCTTTTGTCTGATTGATTCCTTCACATCACCACGCACATTGCAACCGAGTGGAGTGCCCTCTGTTTATCTCGGCTGGTCATCTGCAGGAGGCCAACAGGGCAGAAAATGCTCTTGGTGCCGAGATGTAAGAGTTTTTGGAATTAGGGCCTTTCCATCATATCCCCGAGCTGGTTTCGTTCAATAAATCAATGATAGCAGAATTGAATGCACCATAAATACCTCAAACCATATCTCTTACAAGAATGTAAGAGTAATTCATAGAAACAGGAAAGGTAACTTTGTGGGAAGAATTACGACCCCTACACGCTGCAGACATTCAGGGCTTTCTGCTGCCTGTGTTCTGATCTCACCCCGGGAACCCGGGCAACCAGGAGGCACTGTGAGCTGCCATTTGCTTCCAGAAGGTGCAGGGGGGAAAATTGAGTAGAACGATCCTGTCCAGACCGATCACTTTTCAATCTAAACCTGTTTTTTTTTTTTCAGCTTCTGTCGGCCCCTGTTACATACGGTCTGACTTGATCCTCAGTGTCAAAGGATAGATCACATCATCATAATGTAGCAGATTAGACTCTGTCGTCCGACGGTTTATGAGCTGCCCTTCTGCCACCGGCCCCTCGGGCCACCCTGCTGGGGCACTGCCAGCCTCTCTGAAGGTGCTCCATCAGGTGAGCCCAGTGCCTACTTCCTGGCCTCCTAATTGCTGACAGTCATTTGGGGCACATAATAGCATCCTGAGCCCCAGGAGTCAGGCTGAAATCCACATGCCCATGGCTGCTTTGTGTGTGGCAGTGGCTTGCTGTGCTGCCACCTAGGAGCCGTCTCTGATGTCCGCACCTTCCACAGCTGAAAGCAGAGGACAGGCTGTGTTCCGGATGTGATTGACCAAATCCCATCAGAGGAGAGGATCTTGTTGTAGCATCCCCCTCTTGGATGGCGGAAGGATGAAATTACAGAAAGAAGCCTTCTGCTCAGAAATGAAAGTGGCGGGGAGTGGGAGATGACTCGAGCCGACTTCTTAGTGCCATCAAATTCACAGTTAGTTGTTCTTATTTTCATGTTGGTGGTCAATAATGTTAATTATTTCATTTCCTTTGGTGAGCTCAGAAGTATTCTGGGCACCGAGCATAGATTGGTAGAAGCAGTGGTTGGATTTAGTGGTTGATCTAGTGGTTGGAGAAGGAACAGGCAAACCACAGCCTGTGAGCCAAATCTAGCCAGCTATTTTTGTCAATAAAGTTCTATTGGAACGAGGTATGCACATTAATGTAGGTCTCATCCATGACTGCTTGCCACGTACAATGGCAAAGTTGAGCAGTTTTGATAGGCTGCAAAAGTGAAATATTAACTATCTGGAGGCCCTTGACAGAAAACATCGGCCCACCTCTGGGTTTGAGAGTTTGCCCTGCCAGACTGCCTGTTCAAACCCTGACTTTACCTCTTACCAGTTGTGTGACTTTGAGCAAGTTATAAGACCTCTCTGGCCCGTGGTTTCCTCATGTGTAGAAGAGACATAATAATGACAGTTATCTTTTGAGTGGTCCTGTGAGCATCTTAGCAATAGCAGCCCTGGGAAGCAGACCCCCCCCCCCCCCCCCCGACTGCCTTGTATCTCTTCCCTAGTGCCCATTCTGAGCAGATGCACCAGGCCTTCCCCTGGCACTGACTTGCTACTGTCTTGCATGTGCTGTATCTTTTGCTTGCATGAATCTAAGGGTGTGGACAGAGACCATGTAGCCCAGAATTGTGAAAAAGAGCAGGGCAGAGCTGCAGCCTTCTCAGACTGTTGTGCTTTTCCAAGAATTTCAGATACATTCCCAGAGTGAGCTGGAAGATTTATTCCAAGGTCTGCACAAAATCGAGTTTGTCTGGCTGTTCTAACTGGAACACTGGTGGCCACAGTGGTGTTACAGGATGATCTCCACCACATCACAGAGAGCGTGTTTGCTCTTTACAGTCTCAAGAGGACTTAGCCGTAGTTTAAACAAATTGAAGGTTAAATCCCCTGCGTGAAATCCTCGACTCCCAAAGCCCAGATGTTTGAAATCTACCATTCTGTGCTCTACTTCAGGGGCCAACAGAGGTTTTTTGTTTTGTTTTGTTTTGTTTTGTTTGCTATAAAGGGCCAGATAATCAACATTTTAGGCTTGCCTCGGTTCAACTCTGTCATAGAAGCACAAAAACAGCCACAGACAGCACACACAAATGGGCCTGGTGGTGTTCCAATAAAACCAGCAGCGGGTTGCAGGCCCCGAGTTTGCTAATCTGGTTCTGCCATCTCTATTTTAAAAAGCTCACATTCAGCCCTCATTTATGGTTTCTTATGGTCACTAACTTATTAATCCTACAAGATCTGATGTGGTAGGAAATGTTAATGGCTTCATCATTGGCCTTTATAGGAAAATTAGGGGAAAAGATGGTTAAGAATTCTGCCAGCATCAACAAGACTTGAGCCCAGCCTGAGTGGTGCACTTGACCACATTCTATTCACCAAGATGGATAGTGCTAGGGTTATTACTATTTTTGGTAGTAGGGATTGAACCCAGGGTGCTTTACCACTGAGCTACATCCCCAGCTCATTTTTGTTTTTCTTTTAATTTTTGAGACAAGGTCTTGCTAAGGTGCTAAGACTGGCCTTGAACTTCTACTTCACTTCCTGTGTCACGGGGGTTACAGGTGTGCACCATGGCACGTGGTTTAGTGCTATTCTTTATGTGAAAATCATTCTAGCCTGTTAGTTTCTTTCATGGACCTATAAAGATTCCTTTATAGAAGACAATATTTAAAATATCTCTCAGTGTCCTTAGTTGTCGGTAACCAGAGGACAGACTGTGCTATCCTCACGGATGCTAATAGTTTGGAGTCACTGGCTTTCAGTGAAGGGGGACTTGATAGGTGAAGTGGCTGCTTCATGGGCATGCAGCCAGTGCAGAGTCCAAGGGTTCTGCACTCAGAAGGGGACATCAGGCTTAGGATTGAGTGCACCTTCTTGTGATTCTTAGTTTTATTTTTAAATTGTGTTTTGAGTAGTGTCCAGTGTGACACTACTTGAGCCAGAAACTAAAAGAGCCTCTGTTCATGTTAGATCCTGCCTTCTGCTGTCTGTCTGCCTCCCTGGGAGGTTCTTAGCACCCCACTTCCCAGCACTGCCAGGAGATGGCTACCCTCTGTCCTGGAGTGGCCCACCCCCATGATAGCACCCATGAGCATCCCAGTGTGCCAAGAACCACAACATTAAAAACACTGCATAGATGGAGAGAGAGACACAGAAGAATGTAAACATTTAAAAAAATTGGTTTTCAAACAGCAGTTTTGTTTTTTACTGGGTCTCACAAATGATGCGGCCAGTCCTGGCTGACTCTCAACAGCAGCGCCACCTGGGAGCCTGTTAGAAGCACAGAATCTCAGGCCCCCACATCTGACCTGCCAACTCAGAAGCTGCATTTTGACAAGATCCCCAGTGATTCCTCTGCATGTTCAGCTCTGAGAAGTCCTTTCTGGGTGATGGATTCCCTGTGCCTGATGACCACCTAAGGAAGTACAAGGTGTCCCTGGCCATGCTGGGCTCAGCCTCCTCTGGAATCCGTGGTCCTGTGTGCATGCTTCCCAGCCTCACCTGATACTTGAAACCACCTGGGGCACATTTATAGCAGTGGAGGCTTTCAGGTTCCTGACTCCATTTTCCAATGAGATCTCCAAAAGTGGCCCTGGGAATACACATTTTTAGCAAGTTCTCCAGGTGACCCTTCTGGGTGGTAAGTTTGGAAGATGCAACTTATTAGGAAAGATGCTCTCGGACCTCAGAGCCTTCCTGAACACCTAACTCATATCCACACCTGTCACTTACCTACGGGACCCGGCTTAACCTCGCTTGCAGTTTACAAGTACTTGAACAAGGGCAGCTGCTTCTCAAGTGTGGCTACGCTTGTAGGCACAGCAGTGAAGAGCCCCTGCAGCTGACCACCATGAAGAGGGAGCTGTGTGTCTGTGTTTGGAAGTTTTGAAGCCAGGCCTGGTATCCTAAAGACATCAAGATAAGGCGTGACAGCCAGGCCTCTGGGGGTGAGGTCTTAGGTCACTGTGGTCAACGTGACAGGGTTGAGGGGAGAGGAAGGGACAAGAGTTCCATTCATCCACAGGTCTCTTGCGCACTGTTGTTGGACCACTGTGTGGTGGAAACATGACAGAGGGTCAGGTGACATCAGGGATGGACAGGAAATGGCAGAGCCATGACGTTGCAGAAAACTGACGTGTGTTTGGATCTGGTAGATACAAAAGGGTGGAAAGTACTTCTGCAAGGGAATTGGTCCCTTTTTGGGAGATGCAGCCTGGCCTAAAGGCTGGCTGGAGGAGCAAGAGCTTTTCTTGCCAGGCCCTGAGGCTGAGAGGCTCAGCCAAAAGTCCTGGGAGCATGCCCTAGCACTTCTAGAAGCCAAGGCTTCCGGGGCAGTGGGAGGGAGGCCACAGAGAGGCAGGACGGCTGGTTTCCCCTCCCCTCTCTAGGGGACTGGCCCCCAGCTTAAGCCAGTGGTCACATGTGGGGATGTAGGCTCTGCATTCCCTGCAGATCTGGATTCTGAGAGAAGCCTGAACTTCAGATCTTCACATTAAATTTCCTTATTTAAAAATAATCTCAAATTTCGCTACTCAGGCCAAACAGAAGTCCTTCCTGGGGCAGCTCTGGCCTTCAGGAGTGGCTCTTGCTTTCTCAGCTTTCTTTAAGGGGGCGTGCCACTACAGCAGCCTCTCCCATCGGGGTAGGTCATGTGTTAGTGTTGCTCCCAGAGGGGGAGTTGTGCCGTTGGAGGGTGACCGGGGCTAAGTCCTTTGCCTGTGTACAGGTGTGCTCTCACATGCACACTTGTGTGTATGTTGATGTGTAACACATAAGTACACATGTATGTAAATGCATCATGTGGTTAGTGTGTACCTCTGTGGCCATGCCACTCACAGTTTTCATCTGTCGATGACCATGTTTGGACTGGCCAGTGACCAAGCAGTGTCAGTTGTAAACATTTGTGTTCACACAGAGTAATCACATATGTGAACATAGACTTAACTAGGAAAGAGCATAAACTACATATCACATCGTATTGCACAGCATTACTTTACATCATCATGGGCATACATGGACATGTCAAATTCCTCCAATGGAAGACCTTGGCTGTAGGACCTAGTATCTTGATCAACCCTGGACTACTCGCTTTGAGGTTTTGTTAAGTAAGCAATAAATGTTCTGAGGATCTAAAACTGTGCTATTCAAAGTATATTCCTAGGGTCAGCAGACCGGCTTCCTTGGGAACTTGTTAGAAATGCAAACCTCAGGTCCTACCCCAGACCCGCTGTGTTGGAATCTCCATCTTATCACTCACCCAGGCGACTCTGGTACACTTCAGATCTGAGGAGCACAAGTTTAAGTGGAGAACCCTTGTTCTTTGACCTCAGGGCCTTTTCTCTTGTGCTCCTGACCCCTTTCCCCACAGTCTTTTCATTGAGCTGGGTGCTTAAGGTCCATATCTGCTCTTGAAGGATCTAATATCTACTGTGCCTGTTGGCTTGCAGGCCAGTGCTTGTCCTTTGACTCGTAGGCAGGTTTTGTAGTCCCTGTGTGTTGACCTGCTACTGTGTATCAGAGGGCCCCAACTGAGCAGCTGAAAAGAGCACACTTTGCTCATCTCCCAGATTTTAGGGGCCAGGAAACTGGGCAAAGCTGAGCAGGGGTGCCTGGCCCACGGTCTGTCCTAAGGCTGTGGTCGGGACGTCGGCCAGGCTGGGGCTGTCTGAGGCTCAGCAGGGAAGCACTCACTTCCACAGGCTCCTGTGGAGGCTGCCCCGAGTCAGAGCCTTGGGGAATGGCACTGAGGTCTCCTTGCCTCAGTGGCTCTGGGCCAGATGCCTCTACCTTTCATTTCTGGCCATTGAACTTCTCCCACAGGGCGGCTGACTTTACCCAAGACAGCCAAGGACAGTCTCCAGACAAGATGGAAGTTGGTCTTTCATAGTCAGATCACAGAAGCCGGTTTCACCCTCTGCCATTTTCCACTGGTGAAAGCAAATTCCTTCGTGGGAGGGATTGTCCAAGGACATGAGTACCAGGAAGAGTAAGTGGGGCCTTCTGTGTCTGCCTGCCACACCTCTCTCTGAGTCAGTTTCCTTGTTTATAGAAATGAGAGAAATAATAGGACCCACTTCACAGGGATGGAATTAAATGTGTGGATTAAATGAGAAGACAAGCCCTTTGAGTGGTTCCTGGCCCATAGAAGTGCTCAAAAGGTGAGTTTTGTTGCTTTGATTGCAGAGGGTCTTTTAAAGCAAACCTGCTTATTTTTAGTGTTGTTAATGACAATAATTATAAAAGTTAAAAATCTCAATGGATATATATGTACTAGATACCATGCCAAATATTTTACCTGTGATTTCTTACCTTAACCCTAATGATAACCATATGTATTGGTAGTTACTTTATTAATTTTACCTCTTCTATTATTGACTATATAATTGTTCAGGAAAAAAACCAAACTGAACCAACCAAGCCTTAGAATATTGCCCAAGATCATACTGTGCATAAATGGGTAAGTTAGGATTCAAAGCCTTGTGTTGGTCTTCTGATCCAGGCCTCTACCCACTACTTATTTATTTATTTATTTTTGGTGCCAGGGATTGAACTCAGGGGCACTCAACCACTGAGCCACATCCCCAGCCCTATTTTGTATTTTATTTAGAGACAGGGTCTTACTGAGTTGCTTAGCTTCTTGCTGTTGCCGGGGTTGGCTTTGAACTTGTGATCCTCCTGCCTCAGCATCCTAAGCCTCTGGGATTACAGGCATGAGTCACCGCACCTGGTTTCTACCTACTACTTTCCATTGGTATGCCCTGTGCTTTATCTAGACACTTTCCCATCATAGCAGTTTCCCCAACAGGGGAGTCCCTGACATAGGCAACCGGGTCCAAGGAGCATCCATTCTACCCACTGCTAGCTAATGACATTGGCTAAATTTTAATGGGAAAGATTATGGAGATTCATTTATTAAATACATGCGTGAACTGGTTTTCTCCCCTCGCATTACAGTGCACTGCTATGATCTGAGTGATGTGTCTTCCCAAATCCACACACTGGACTCTAATATCTGATGTGACACTATTCAGAAGTGGGCCTTTGGCAAGGATGTGGGGGAAAAGGTACATTCCTACATTGTCAATAGGAATGGAACCACCATGTAACTGAGCTATCCCACTCTTTGGTATTTATCCAAAAGAATTAAAATCAGCAAGCTATAGTGATACAACCACATCAATGTTTCTAGCAGCACAATTCTCAGTGGCCAAATTGTGGAATCAGTCCTCATGCCCATCAATAAATGAATGCATTAGGAAAATGGATACACCACACACACACACACACACACACACGCACACACGCACAAAATGGAGTTTTACTCAGCCATAAAGAAGAATGAAATGATGGTATTTGCCAGTAAGTGGATGGAAATGGAGAACATCATGCTAAGTGAAATCAGCCAGACTCAGAAGATCAAGGGTCAAATGTTTTTTTCCTCATAGGTGGAAACTAGAGTGGAATAAGGAAAGAAGACGGGAGGAGGGTGGGTGGGCCAGATACTCTAAAGATACAGGGAAGATCAGTGGAGTAGAAGGAGCTGGAGAGGGAGGGATGAGGGAGGAGGGATGAGAAAGGGGAGGAAATGGGGAATTAATTTAACAAAACCACAGTACGTGCAGGTATAAATACACCACAGTGAATTCCACCTTTGTGTATAGCTATAAAGACCAATCAAAAATGAATGAGGGCTGGGCTGTAGCTCAGTGGTAGAGCACTGGGAGCATGTGTGAGGCACTGGGTTCAGCACCACATAAAATAATAAAAATTAAAACAAATGAATAAAACAGTCAAAGACCAATGGCGAACAGGAAGGAGAATAGGGGGAGGGAGGAGGGGAATGAAGTGGGGGATGGGGACTGAAATGGAGTCAATCAAATTCCATGCATGTATGATTTTATCAAAATGGACCCAGCTTCTATGTAGAGCTATCATGCTGGAGGAGGAGGAGGAGGAGGAGGAGGAGGAGGAGGAGGAGGAGGAGGAGGAGGAGGAGGAGGAGGGAAAAGATAACAGAGGTGGATCTTTGGGAGGTAAACGTGCCCCGAGGTCTCTGCCCTCATCAGTGGGATCACTGCCCTAATGGAGAGGCTCTAGAGGGCATCCTCTTCCTCCTCTTCCTCCTCCTCCTCCTCCTCCACATAAGGGTGCATCTGGAAAGGTCCTCTGAGAAGCAAATAGGGCCTTCACCAGGCACAGAATCTGTGGGCACCTTCATTTTTGGATTTTCCATCCTTCAGAAGTGTGAACAATACATTTCTGTGTTTTATAAATCACCTGGCTTAAGATATTTTGTCATAGCAGGTTTAATGTACTGAGATTGGCACCTGCTATGTAAGAGACACCCCTAAGTGTCAGGCCCTGAAGGTACAGACATCAATAGAGCATTGTCCTTGCCCACCATGAATGGCTTATCTTATGGCCCTGTTGCCACAGCCTGTCATGTGGTCAGGTTGGTGACACCTAGCTGTCCTTATTATCCAGGATCCCTGATCCTTCACTAACAGGACTCCTGCTTCTGTCTGGCAGAATGGAAGCCCAGCTGAGGACTACATTTCCCAGTCTCCTTTGAGCTGGCGCTGGGCCACAGAATGAACGGAAGTGGTCATCAGATCCTTAAAGCCTGAGGTTGTCTCTTCTGGTCCTTTTCCCCTTCCCATGGCCTGGAATGCAGAGCTGAATGGCAGGGAGGACGTCGTAGTCCATGAGTTGCAAGAGGAAGAAATGAAGCAGGCCAAGGGTCAGAGTTCTTCTGTCACAGAGCAGCAAGTCCAGCCAGATCCTGGCGCTCAGGCGGTATCACTGGAAAAGCGTCACTTTCCTTGAAGCCTTCATTACTTTGTCATTACATCAACCAGACAGCTCCTTAATTTACACGGTGCTAAATTCCATAACCGGAAAAGCTTTGTAGCGAAATGTTTTGGTCTTTCTGGACATCTTAATGGAATCAAATTGCCGACTTAACGTAGTATGCTCAGAGCTGTGTTTCAAAGTTAGTTCTCGACAAATCCAACAGTTATTGTACTTTTTGGCCATCACCAATAAGACTGCAACCATTACAGCTCAAGGGCGCCTCCTATGTAACAAAGAGCAGGAGGGAAGGCTCAGCCCAGGAGACTGTGGCCTTCCTAACGACAAAGCTGCTTTACTTTAGCTTGTGCTCCTGGCACAGCCTGGTGATGGGCAGATATTGGTGGACAGTAAGTGTCTGGTGGACAAGTGATCGACTTATATTTTTATTGGTGTGTTGTAATGATATATAGTAGTGGAATCCTTGTGTCATATCCAGGCATGCACATAACAGTTTGATCAATCTCATTCCCTAATACCTTCCCCAAATAACTTAGATTTAAGGTTAAGTGGCTGTGCTTACATAAGTTACTTAACATCTCTGGGCCTTAATCATCTTTGTATACCCCCAAACGAGGGTATGTTTAGAATTACTTCTAGCTCTATTTGGTGATTCTCTGAATTTTGAAGCAATTTCCTCCGTCTCTAAGATTTTCCCTTTCTCAGGAATCTTCTGGACTCAAATGCCTGAAAAGACAAATATGTGGAAGGTATGGGAAATAGCCAGGCTCAGGCTATTTATATTTCAGGCTAATATCTGATGTGACACTATTCAGAAGTGGGCCTTTGGTAAGGATGTGGGGGAAAAGGTACATTCCTACATTGTCAATAGGAATGGAACCACCATGTAACTGAGCTATCCCACTCTTTGGTATTTATCCAAAAGAATTAAAATCAGCAAGCTATAGTGATACAACCACATCAATGTTTCTAGCAGCAAAATTCTCAGTGGCCAAATTGTGGAATCAGTTCTCATGCGCTGGGCCACAGCATGAGCGGAAGTGGTCATCCGATCCTTAAAGCCTGAGGTTGTCTCTTCTGGTCCTTTTCCCCTTCCCATGGCCTGGAATGCAGAGCTGAATGGCAGGGAGAACGTCGTAGTCGTCTATGACCTGTGTGACCCCTGTGGAGTGCTCACCCTCTCTGTTGTGTCTCTTCTCTGTAAGCAGGATGAGCAGCAGTCGGTGTTGCCTGCCTGGTACCCCTTCCTCTCTCCTGGGGTCAAAGCCTATTTTCTCCTGGGACTCCCTATGTTCGTCTGGGATTGATTCCATCCTTGCTCCAGGGACCTGCCCCTAGGTCACTGTTAGGTGTTGATATCCCAGGGGCCCAGGCTTGGCCATCGAGCACCCATCTGTCCTGTCTCAGTCCCTGGGACAGGGTGTGTGTCCATAAACACAAATCTGGGCCAGTGGAACACGACTCTGACATTTTCATCACCATGGCTGAAAACAGACAGAAGGACCATGGTCTTTGAGCTGAACACGCCATGAGCTGCCAGGTGCAGCCTGTGGCTGCAGTGTGACCAGAGAAGCTGATACTGAGGATGGCAGCTGAGGGTCCAGTGGGAGCTCCCAGGTCTGCACCATCCCTGCTGAAGTCCCTGTCACCTGGGATGTTTCGTTTTTCTTTAGTCAGTAATTTTTCTCTTGAAAAGTCGTTTTAAGCATTTCCTTTGAAGTCCAGTTCCTTGAATATGAAGAAAAATATCCTCACGGATGTTGCAACAGGTCCAACTCTTGGGGGTTGGGATTGTTGGGAAATTCAAAGAGGTGATGCATATGTGTCCTTCGTCACGCAGAGGCAGTGCCTGGATGAGGCCAGCTACTCTAGTTCTTATTGGTGGAAAGAGAAAGGCCCTGGAACCTGCTTAGAGGCAGATGGCAGAGTGGTCGGTAGACTGCATGGTCACTCTGTAGACCCACCACATTGTGGGTGGTTTGTTGGGAGTTCTGCACAGGAGACATGCAGTGACAGTGACAGCCTCCTTCCAGAGGCTGTTCTGGGGGAGGCACGGGCAAGTCATGGTTAGAAGCATGATTCTGAAGCTGTGTAAGTCAAGTTCCAATTTCTCTCTTGTTAGGTGTGTGGCTTTAGTCAGGGGACTCTATTTCTGGGCCTCAGTTTCCTCTTCTATAAAATGGAGATCAGATGGTACCTGCGAGAGTCAGAGGAATGAACGCGTGTGGGAACAAGCCCGGGCCTGGTGTTGAGCAGCCACTCAATGCATGGAAGCACCATTTCCCATCATGCCTCATACCCTATGACATCATATCATAGATGCTAAGATTGCAGACTCTCCCATGACAAGACTCATATGACAGAGGTCTTGAATTCAGTGGGGCCATCGCTTGGCCCAAGCTCTGCTCATTCACTGTTTTAAACTTTGTCTTTTTTTGTTTTATTTCATGGCTGGGGATGGCTCACACATTCTAGGTGAGCGGACCTACATCCCCAGCCTTCTACTAATTAACTTCTGAGCCATCACCAGGGAGTGCCTTCTGGGTCCAGGATTCCTCCTGCTGAGCTCAGGGCTTGGTAACAAGCACACGAAAGTGTCTTGTGCTGTCAAGCAGGGACAAGTGCTCCAGGAACCCAGAGTGAGGTAAAGGATTGAGAGTGGCAGTGACGTCTTTTTTTTTTTTTTTAAATCAGTTTTTCAGAGAAGACCAATTTGAAGAGGAGACATGTGAGCAGAAATGTGGATGAAGTGAGGGGTGAATGAAGCCATGTGACTGTCCAGGGATGGAGAGGGTTGGGAAGAGCAGGTGCAAAGACCCTGGGGCTGGACCATGCTTGGCTTGACCAAGGATCAGTGAGGGAGCAGTGTAATGGAGCACAGAATGAGGGTGGAGAGATGAGGGCAAAAAGCCAAGCAGGAGACATTTGATCTAGGACCTTTGTATTTTAGAGTTGACTTTGAAAACTCTGCATTTTTGTTTTGTATCAATGATCACATCCCATTAGTAATCACATCTTTCTATGAGTTCTAGTTCTTTGAATGAACTCCCAAATGCAGTTGGAACCTATCCCAGAGTTGATTTCTCTTCGCTTTGGCAGTGCTGATCTTTGGGGTTTTAAAGTTCCCCAACTTCATGCTGCCTCAGGACCTTTGTATATGCTAATTCTAACACACCTTTCCCTTCCTGGACCATCCAGCACCTGTTCATCTGATACCTTCTTGTAGAGACCTCCTGTAACCTCATCCTGAGACAAGTCAAGATATATTGCGATACGTCCTGAAAACTTTTGGTTTTCTCTCTTGAAGTATTTCTTCTTACAACTGCAATTCATGATCAAATAGAGAACCTGGTTTAATGCTCCTCCCCTCTGATGGTGGGCAAGCTTCTCCAGGGTGGGCTTCCTGGGCACCTTATTTAGCAGCATTCTGAGCTCGTAGGCAAGTCCTAGCACATAGCACTGTGTGATCCGAGGTGGGACTCAGCGGGACATACTGACACCCACTGTCACACACACATATGTGATGACACACTGTCCCATTAGATGGGTGTGACTGACACTGCAGGGTCTAAAAGCTCAGTGGCAGGAGCACTGTTCTGGCCTGTGGAGGTTGGGCCGCGAAGGAGCATCTGAGAAGGTCCCTGCCCAGGATGAACTTGCATGGCTCCGCTGAGGATCCCCCGGGGTTCGGGCTGCAGTGAGCTGCCCTTCCTGCTTTTGCAACCAGGGAGGACTCTTAACAATGAGAAAAAGGAAACATTTACTCCCGAAATGCAACTCCATTGCATGGAGCAGCTGGAGCGAGGTCTGGGGTTTGCATGGGGGGTGGGGGGTGCCATTGTTGTTTTCTAGCCCTTTGCAAAGCTGCCTCCCTGAAGAAGTGACCTTTTAGCTTGTCCCTGAGTGACACTGGCTACAGCATTTCCCATAATGAAAAGGTGAGTGGGAAGGAATGTCTGCAGCCCTTCCCATCTTGTTTAATGAGAGACGTGTTTTTCTCTACAATATCCCAACGGAATGCTCCAAACATGACTTTTACATCAAAAAGGGACATCTTGACACTTGGTGTCTGTCTGTCTGTGGCTCTGGACCCCCCTGAGATGGGGTGAGCCAAGGGCATCATAGCATCATGAGGAAGAAGCCCCCGAGACCCCCGGGCCCTCCTCCATGCTGGCTGAGTGGGTCCCAGCCTGCGCATGGCATTCACATTCTTTCCATTGCCCCGGGAGGGGTTCCCCGTTGGTCACCTCACTTCATGGCTGTTGTCATCTGCCCATCTTTGGGGAAATAGCAGAGTGAAGTTAGAAATAAATACGTCTGAAAACCTCACGTCCTAAGCAGACCAGGAGGCAAGCGAGGAGTTTTAGATGATTCACAATCAGGGGCCATTTGACCTTCCAGATGTGCGATCACTGATTTCATCTGAAAGGAAGCTATCCAGAGAGTATTCAGTGCTTAAAAGACTTTTTCATGTGGGATTATCCAAAGCACTGTTTTTATCTGGATTTTGTTAAAATAAAGTAAGAATAAAGGTGTTTGCTTTCTGCTTCTTTCCTCTGGGTCTGTTTCCCATTAACCTCACCAGCTCTTCATAGATCCTGCGTCCAGGTGACAGAACACTGCTGTGTGCTTCCTAACCAGGACAGTTGGTTTCCAAGTGACCTGGCAGGGATGCTCACAGTGGTGTGCGGATAAGGGAGAGGGCTGTGGGGCGCAGAGCCCGGACCCTGGTGAGCTGCTGAGTTACATTGTGTAGCTCCTGGGGCATCACAGGTGAATTCTTTGTTCCTTGGTGATGCAGAGAAAGGGATTCAAAGTCATTTGCTTTGTTATTTTATTCGTTTATTTTTATAATGGCATGGACTTATTTCTTAGTCTGACTTCCTATTTCTCTAAATTTTCTCAGTCCTGTGATTTAAAGATGAAGTTGCTTTGGACGGCACGCATCACCGTGGTAGAGTGCTTGCTGAGCATGTGCAAGGCTCATAAAAATAAAAAATAAAGAAAGAAGAAATCGTCTTTGAGATGCATTTCTTCTTACCCAAAGTGAAGCAGAGATGTCTCCTTTCTTCCCATGATCTATCTCACCCTCCCCCACAACCAGGACGTTCAAAGACTTAAGGTGACTGGGTAGCATCAAATCAACGTCTTCTTTGTCTTAGGATTATGAACAATGTGTGTGTTCTACTGATAACCTGCTTTGTCCTTAAAAGGAGCTGAGGTAGTACCACCCAAAACACAGCAAATAAAATGAAATGATAAAATATGTAAGTGTAGACACTTGGAATTGGGGAAAATAAAGATTAATATATAAAATGAAGAAGGCAATGAGAAAGAATTTAGGAAACATCACTAAGCTCAACCGTAGTTGAACTTCCAATTTGTCTCTGAGATTCCTGGCAGCCAGAGAGGAAAGGAGACGTGTGACACAGCGACTTTCCTAATCCTCACCACTAAGAATTACAATGTTGCCTATTCTTGGGATGAAAAGCATTTCATTAACCTGACTTTGGAAAGGCCCAGGGTCATGGAGGGATAGCTGAATTAGAAAACAAGTGGTTTTCATGGGACAGTTTCTTTGTAACATTGTTCAAGACAAGCCCAGGACATGACATTAAAACAGCTGGGCAAGGGGGAATTCTGCAAAGTTACTGTGGTTCAAGAACAAGGCATGTAAGTAGGGGAATAGGACAATCTGCTATGCAGCGTGGATACGTGGAGAAATCCCATGTCACTACTAAAGAGATCCCCCTGGTGGCTGTCAAAGACATAGTGAGTAGCATCCGTCCAGACCAGGGAAGGTGCCGGTGGATGTGTGAGTTCTCACCTGGGAGCCCGAGATTGCGAGTGATTCATGGGGGAAACACTGGACTTTGGGTCTGACAGTGGCTTGGTTGACAGGAACTGCTTAACTGAGCAGTGATGCTCTGGGTTTCCCAGGCAGCGCCTTCCGCGTCTGCCTGTGATGTTGACGGTGTCCCTCCAGAAGGGCCCCATGCTCCTGATGCACCTTGGACAGGGTGTCAAATGTCCCGTCACGCCTTGGTCTTCTTAATCATTTCTAATGGTGATAATAAAAATAATGACAGCGTTCCAGGCAGAGGTGAAGGAAGACAGAGTAATGGCTCGTGGAGTTGAGGAAGATGTCAAGGAAAGATAACCCCTGCTGGAGGAGAGGGGTCTGTTCCTGGCTTGGACCCCAATATGGGTTGTAAGCCGGTGATTACTTCCTGTCTCCAGTTCTCCTCATTTGCAGTGGAGCTATTGTAGTGGTTCTCAAACTGTCACCTTCGGGCCAGTAGCATCAGTATCAGCAGGAAGCAACCAGAAATGCAAACCCCTGGGTCCTGTCCTGGACTATTGAGTCCTCAACTCTGGGGATAGGCCGCAGACTGTTATTCAGCAGGTGCTCATCGTGAGCCTGACGTGTGCTGATGTTTAGAAAGTCATGGCCCTGTGGATGGGGCCTACGTGGGGTAGAGGATATAAAAATGGCCTCGACTCTCCATCCCCTTTTTGCAAACTCCTTCTATTAAGGGGTGGAGTCATTTTTCAACCCTCAAATATCTGCTACCTCTATACCTTGCTTGGGCCAACAGCATGTGGCAGAAATGATGGGGCGCTATTTCTGAGTCACTTAGTACTCTCTTCTCTTTATTTCTGTCAGTTTCTCACGACCATGAGGAGAAATCTGGAATGACTCAGCAGAGAGTGAGGATCATCCACGGGAAAGGCTGCTGAGTCCTTCTTCCTAAGGAGCCACACTGGACCAGCCAGCCCCGCGAGCTGCCCAAGGTGCACAGGTGAGCTGAACCGAGCAGAGCACGCATGACCCAATCTGTAGACTTGAGGTAAAAGAAGGAGCACTGCGTTGAGCCACTGGACTTTGTGGTTGTTCATTATATGGATTTATTGTGGTAATAGATAACTGAGACAAGATGGGAATTCTACAGTTCTGGAAATCTAACTTTCCTGACCTTAAACTTATGTGTTAGCAATCCCAGAATCCCAGATGGCAAACTCAGGTGTGAAAACAGTGTTATGTCACACTTCCTTGACTAAATGTGTTTCCTCTTCTGAGCTCTCATTCCATCACGAGGTGGGAAATCGGTTATTTAATTCTCAGTTAATTCTGGGTAATCTAGGTCGATACATTCGCATTATGTTTATGTCAATTACTCAGCAGTAATTCGTGCTCTTCTCTCCTTCTGGGTGTGTGGGAAGAAGGCACGTCCCACCATCTTGACCACAGGCCAGTTTTGAGACGTGAGTGGGTAAGGGTCACTTCTGGGTGGAAGTATTTAAGAGATGGGATGCAGTTGTCTATGTTCTTTCTTCCTCTACCTTCAGTTATGGAAGGATGTATTGAGAGAAATATTCCTTGAAATTGAAGTAGCCTCAGATACTTCTGAACCACATAGAAGACACCATCTCCAGAGAGTTTCTTCTCCTTTTTTCATGATCAAGAACAAACCTTCATTTTCAGCTAGGCAGGTCAAGTACTGGTTGTTACCATAGCAAAGCGCAGCTCATCCTGACCATAACCAGATTTTCTCAGTCAATTAAGGGTCTTCTCCCAGTATTCATTTTTCTAGGGCTGCCATAATCAAATGCTACAGACTATGGGTCTTAAACAGCTGAAATTAATTTTCTCCTAATTCTAGAGGCTAGATGTCCAAGATCAAGGTGTCAGCAGGTGTGGTGTCTTCTGAGGCCTCCCTCTCCCCTTGGTTTCTTGTTGTATCCTTCATGGTCTTCTGTCTGTACATACATAACAGCCCGGGTTTCTCTGTGTGTATCCAATTTTTTTTTTCCTACCCGTCAGGTTGGATTCGGGCTGTCATTTTAACTTAGTCATTGTCATTGTTCAAAAGGTTCTATCTCCGATTATAGTCATACTCTGAGGTTCTGGGGACTAGGGCTTCAAACAGGAAATGTTGAAATGAAATGTCTCTGTTTTGACACTTGGAAATGTGTGCATGTTCTAGGGGCACTTAGTGGGACTGTAGGGTCAGTGGGTTTTGGAATGGAAACACACTTTAATCTCTGTCATGTTTACAGGGCATGACACTGCCTGCGCTGCTGCTGTCCTCTAGTTGTCCAGTCCACATGTCTGGCTCCTACATTCTGCTTGTGGCCAGCTCCTCTGCTCAGTTTCTTGGTCATATCTGCATTGTTCCTGGGAGAGAAAGAGAATATTCTGGAACACCAGCACAGAAAAGCAGATGTGTTGGGGACTTCCCCAGTCCCATCTGACCTCCTGACCAGTTCTTGTCCATTGCTTTCATCCAGGATGGACTGAACGAGTATGTAAAGCTTTCAACCTCATTAGATTCCACCCAGGGAACAGGTCCTAGAATTTCCCTCCATTCAGAGACAATTCCTGGATATACTTGGGGGTGAGTTTTGTGAATGTGTCTTTGGGTATGTGGGCCTAACACCCGGGGACTTTTCACAGGGACCCACGGTTCCACCAACCTCTAAATCTATTTATGTTGCTTCTTCCCCAGTTTCTTATTGTGTGGGGGAAGCTCCCATGACTTAATCATACTTTCTTGCTTTTAAAAACCTTTTTAAGAAAACGTTTGGTTTTTTTTCCTGGATCTTGGCTTTCAAACTGAAAAGCTGAAACACTGATACCTCTGTCCTTCGGATCCATTGCAATAAACCTCACTGGGGGAAACATAAACCAGTCTTTACTTTGAATGGAGAGGAGCCCATGAGGTGGGAATAAATTATCAGAAATTAAATCCACAAAATACTTACCTCCTACTTTACAATGCATAAGTTTGCCTAGTAGAATTTTATCTTCTAACACCGATACGTAAGACTATAAATTAACCTCGAAAGAGTTCACCTTGCTGGCCTGGGGTTGTGGCTCAGTGGTAGAGTGCTTACTGAGCATGCGTGAGGCACTGGGTTCAATTGAGGCACCACATTGAAAATAAACAAAATAAAGGTATTGTGTCCATCCACAACTAAAAAACAAACAAACAAACAAATAAGTAAATAAGAATTCGTCTTTCCTAGAGAGAACTCAGTAGCTTTGGTTTATAAGGCAATTTCAGGGTCCAGAAAGAGTGGGGAAGCTACTTGATTTTAGGTGACCATTACAAAAATTAAAGCTGTCTGTTTGTATGCAAAACTTGATCCTTGGTGCCGAAAATGGAGTATTTCAATATGAGAGTAGCACTGATGTTACATGATCATTGTGGATGCCCCCAATTCGGGCAGGAACATTTTGAGTGCAGAAATGAATTTGATTGATATGGAGAAGGATGAATACAGAATGATCTGTAGTGTTTGTCTGAAACCTCCTAAAATGATATCTGAATACTGATTCCCCCCAATTTTACTAGTTGTGAATAATTCCATGAAGAATGTATGTGTGTGTCCAAGTTGAATGTGAGGGTCTGGAAATTATTTTAAAGAAAGCAGGAGTCCGACTCTCTGGGATGGTTTTCTTCTGATGATGATTTGGTCTAGTGTGTTGAGGTCAGGGTGTGTGACATCTGCTTGCTCACTGTCCCTTATCAATCTTTAGTCCCTGTGTCACTTAGTCCTTCCCCATTGTCCTTCATCGCTTCTTGTCACCCAATGTGGTCTCTTTTTTGTTCTTTCAATTCTATTCCCATTTTCTTACTCTTCAAAAAGGAACCAGAGGAAACGCAAAGGAAAACACACTTAAAAATAAAGGGTCATGTGGAAGCAAATATCAAGAGATGAAGGTCATGTGGAGACCTGTGATGATGGCAGTGGACAATAGGTGGCCATGGCCAGCTGGAGAGCTAGCAGTGGCTCTCCACAGGGGTGACTTTGCCTCCTAAGGGAGAAGTAGAAATGTCACTGGAACTTGATTCTGCAATCAAGAATTCCTGATTCTGTCAGTGTTCCTGAGGTGGAGAAGCCCCGGGTTATGGGCCCATCTGTTTACAGCGCTCAGGCTGCAGCCTGTGACCCCTGATCTGGAGACCCCTGGGTGGCCTTAGGTAAGTGGCGAGCTCTCCAAATAATGGAAACAGCATCGTTTGGAGATTCCTCATTGTGTCCTCACTCCATTTCCACACGTTCAGTCTTTCTGCCTCCCCAGAGTGGCTCAGGGTCCTCTGTACTGGGAGAGCGCTGGAGTGGGATGAGCAGGGAATTGTGTTTGGGATCAGGAGGCTGCTTCAGCAGAAAGGGAGGGTGAGAAAAACACCTCCGTGTTCCTGAAACAGGCTGGGGCCGCTGAGGGGTGCTGAGGGGCCGCTGTCACTGAGGAGGGCCGCTCCAGGCTCCAGAGTCCTGGCTTCCTCCCACCTCCCGCTCCACCAAGGGGCTTCCTGCTATTGAGGGCTTTAGAACCTTTCCTGTGATTTATTTCCTTCTGACTATCATATTTGATTTGAATCAAAATTTGGCAACTAACGAGGAACTACGACGTTTGGTAACCTGTCACTTTTACTTGGTGTGTGTGTCCTTGTGTGCTGTGGAGCTGAAGCTCCAAAGGTAACTATGCTGGGCTCTTCAGAGGTGGGTGAGTGGACTGAGGGCCATAGCCTCCTCAGTCCATCCCAGCTGGAATGGGCTGACTGGGTGGCCACTGTGGGCAGGTGGGTGTGGCCGGAGGAGGTGGGTCCCTGGGGGCTGCCCTGGAAGGGTGCTTCCTCCCTGCAGCCCCTTCCCCTTGCTCTTTCAGCTTCCCGACCCGGCCTCCAGGGGTACATCTTCCATCCAGCTCCCCACACCCTTTGGCTGCCACCTCCAGCCCAAAGCAATGGAGTCAGCCGACCATGGGCTAAAATTCTGACGCCATGAGCCAGAATCAACTTTCCCTCCTCTGAGTTGTTCTTGTTAGGTATTTTGGTCACAGCGATGCAGGTTGGCTAACAGTGGTGTTTACATATTCCATGCCTGTCCCTCCCTACACACTGGCCCCTAACCACTGCAAACACACAGTCTCAAGGACTCACAGCAAACCTTGGAGGTAAATAGTTTTAGGCAGAAAAATGGTAAACAATTTGCCAGAGTCAGAATTCAAGCACAAAGTTTCAAATTCCAAAATGCATATTTTGAGTTTTTGGGGGCACCCCCAAAATCTTTCTTTCCAGAAGAAAGAAGAAATGACCACCTTTAGTCTTCCTCAGAGAAGGCTACTGTTGTCTTTTGCTATATATTTTTCCAGTGCTTTTTTTTTTTTCTTCTTCTTTTTTTTTAAAAAAGCACACTTTAGATCATATTGCAAAATTTATTCTATTCTCTTGTGTTTTTTTTTTTTTACTTTACATTATTATGTAAGAATCATTTCAAAACCTCTTTGTATGTCTCTTCCAACCAGTGTGGGCTGTTTCTTCCTTGAGGTATGCTGCCATTTACATAACCAACTTCCTTTGATTCAACATTTCATTTATTGCTTGTCTTTTGCTGTTTTGAATGAAGAGCTACTGGGCATCTTTGAATATGAATACTCTAGAAATTGGAAAAGCTATCAAATAACATGGAGATGCTATTCTTTGAGATAAGTGGGTGATGTACATAAAGCACCTTTTTAGGACCCCATTTTTAAAATTTTTATTAAATTATTTATTTATTCTAACTTGTTACATATGATGACAGAATGCAATTCATTTCATATTACACATATAGAGCACAATTTTTTAAGTCAAAGGTTGTACACAAAGTATTTTCACACCATTTTTTTCTTCATACATGTACTTAAGGTAATGATGTCTAACTCATTCCGCTGTCATTCCTATCCCCCTGCCCCCTCCCTTCCCCTCCCTCTGCTTTGTCCTATCTAAAGTTCCTCCATTCCTCCCATGCTCCCTACAACCCATCGCCATTATGAGTCAGCATCCTTTTATCAAAGAAAACATTTGGCCTTTGGATTTGGGGATTGGCTTACTTCACTTAGCATTATATTCTCCAACTCCATCCATTTACCTGCAAATGCCATGATTTTATTCTCTTTTAATGCTGAGTAATACTCCACTGTGTATGTATACCAAAGTTTCCCTATTCACTCATCTACTGAAGGGCATCTGTGTTGGTTCTACAATTTAGCTATTGTGAATTGTGCTGCTATAAACATTGATGTGGCTGTGTCCCTTAGTATGCTGTTTTTAAGTCCTTTGGGTATAGACCAAGGAGTGGGATAGCTGGGTCAAATGGTGGCTCCATTCCCAATTTTCCAAGAAATCTCCCTACTGCTTTCCATATTGGCTGCACCAATTTGCAGTCCCACCAGCAATGTATGAGTGTGCCTTTTTCCCGACAGCCTTGCCCACAATTATTATTGTTTATATTCTTAATAGCTGCCATTCTGACTGGAGTGAGATGAAATCTTAGAGTAGTTTTGATTTGCATTTCTCTAATTTCTAGAAATGTTGAATATTTTTCATATATATGTTGATTGATTGTACATCATCTTCTGAGAAGTGTCTGTTCAGTTCCTTGGCCCATTTATTTATTGGGCTATTTGATTTTTTGGTGTTAAGGTTTTTGAGTGTTTTAAATATCCTAGAGATTAGTGCTCTATCTGATGTGTGTATGATAAATATTTGCTCCCATTCTGTAGGCTCTCTAGTCACCTCACTGATTGTTTCTTTTGCTGAGAAGAAGCTTTTTAGTTTGAATCCAGCTCATTTATTGATTCTTGGTTTTAATTCTTGTGCTATAGGAGTCTTATTAAGGAAGTTGGGACCTAATCCAACATGATGGAGATTTGGGCCTACTTTTTCTTCTGTTAGGCGCAAGGTCTCTGGTTTAATTCTTAGGTCCTTAATCCACTTTGAGTTCAGTTTTGTGCATGGTGAGAGATAACGGTTTAATTTCATTTTGTTACATGTGGATTTCCACTTTTCCCAGCACCATCTGTTGAAGAGGCTATCTTTTCCCAATATATGTTTCTGGCGCCTTTGTCTAATATGAGATAACTGTAATTATGTGGGTTTGTCTTTGTGTCCTCTGTTCTGTATCATTGGTCTACAGGTCTATTTTGGTGCCAATACCATGCTGTTTTTGTTGCTATTACTCTGTAGTGTAGTTTAAGGTTTGTAATAGTAATGCCAATAGCTTCATCTTCTTGCTAAGGATTGCTTTGGCTATTCTGGATCACTTGTTTTTCCAGATGAATTTCATGACTACTTTTTCTATTTCTATGAGGAATGTCATTGGTATTTTGGTTGGGATTGCACTGAATCTGAATAGTGCTTTTGGTAGTATGGTCATTTTGACAATATTAATTCTGCCTATCCAAGAACAAGGGAGATCTTTCCATCTTCTAAGGTTTTCTTTAATTTCTTTCTGTAATTTTCATTGTAATTAGGACCCCATATTTTTAAAATAATAGTTTACTGCAAATTTTAGGAAAAAACCCTAAATTAGTGCTAAAAAGTCAAACTCCATGATGAACAAAATATCAACTTTGTAAGTGAAGGCAGGGTGAGGATTACTGGTCTTCCTTTGGTCCTGGGCTTCATGGTGGATCAGCACAGCACTGTGCTTCCCTGGGGAGGACAAATGTCGTATCTGGAAGGAGGTACACAGAATCAAAGATGACCATGATGATCATGACAGTGCACTATGGAAAGCTCTCTGTTAGGTGCTTCCTTCTGAAAGGTGGCACACTTTGATGGGTATAAAAATGGATGCTGGAGAAGGCTGGCTTTAAACACTGTGCCACTTTCCAACTGTTCTCTGCACCTCACTTTCTCGCTATCTTCCCTGGTGGTGATATAGTGGTTTTTGTGCCTCTCGGTTGATAGAGAGCATGCTGGGTCCCTTGGAACAGTGTCTGGCTTGCCATAAATACTCAGTAAGTGTTAACTGTTCCACTGCCAGATTGTACCCTAAGCTGAAGGTAGCCTGCAGATTTGCTTGCTTAGGTCCAGGGGACATTTTTGATTTCTAAAAAATCAGTTGCCAGCATTGTAAAAATCATCAGATTTCACATAAAAATTCAGATTTTCCCTCCTGCAAAATCAGAATATCTGGAATCCCTGGGGCCAGCTCCAACTTCCCTAGTAGGTCCATTTGGTTTCATCCAGAGACCAGATGTCTTCTTATATGGGATAATTTCTCTTCAGTTTTCCAGGAATATGACTATTGGATTTAGCACACAATAATATACCCAGTCAAATTTCAATTTCAGACAAATGAGTGCATTTTTACATATAAGGATAGCCCATGCACTGAGCCATACTATAGTATGGCTATAGTTATACATACTTACACTAAAAACTTACCTATTGTTTTCTGAAATTAGGAGATGTACACTAAAAGTTATTGATCTAAAATTCAGATTTAGCCAGGCATGCTGTATTTTTTTTTCTAGCATACCTCCCCCTTCCCTCCTCTCTGCATTTGCCTGTGACTCCTGCCAGACCTCTGCAGGCATCAGGGTTGAGGATCCAGAGCATTGATTCCAAGCAGGTCATATTAGATAAGCATCACTTGTGTGTAGTCACTCACTCTTTTGATGAACTTCCCTTGAGTTTTGGAGTCTTCATGTGATAAGCCCAGGGCCAGGAATAAGACTATCCAAAATGTCTCAGGACTGTTGAGCTGTTTCCTGAGCAGGAGGCACAGTACCCCAGTGCACCTTGCAAGTGCCCCACTTTCTCTCCTCTGCTGGAGTCCTTGCAGGTGGAGAATCAGGTCTGAGCACATTCTGCTCAAGTGGCCGCTCTTAGGACCAGTGCATGAGGATGACGGTGTTCTCCTACATCAGCGTGAGAGACCATACCAAGGAGGGCAGAAGCTTTCCAGCCAAGGACTGCTCATGTTCTGGCTTGAGCAAGAAAGAGCTAGATACCGAGAGCAAGGTGGCTCAGTGTGTGGGCTGGAGATTCCCTGTGTGGCTTCTTTCAGGGGGAAGAAGGCAAGCTTGGGAGTGGGGTACGGGCCAGAACAAGGCCTCTGCTCCTGGGAACTGTTGACACTGTGCACAGCAGGGTCTTGAAGAGCACTGACCTGCCCCTGATAGATGCCAGGAGCACGTCTCCATCTCCTGGCCACAGTGCATCAACCGAGAATGTCTCCACACCCTAGTAGATGTTTCTTGGGGAGCATGAGAGTATCGCTTTCAGATGAGAATCCTTATACTAGAAATATCACTACAAAAATGAACCAGGCCACAGATGTCTTAAGGGCCAGGTGGAAACTTCATTGTGAGAGTCATATTTAAGATAACCGGAGGGGCTCCCAGGTAAATGGCTCAAATTCAATAACCAAAGAGAACTCTTCTGTGGGGGAGAATTTGTGCTGAGAGGATCCAACTCTCGGTTCTGGAGATGGAAAAATTAACTTAGTGGTTCTTTGGTTGATAATACAAATGATGATTGTTTAACTTCTGCTTGTATCCAAAGTGAACAGACCCAGTCCTCTCCCACTTCTGTCCACCCCCTCAAGTCTCTACAGTGACCACTGGGGCAATTTTGCCTGGTGCTCCAGGAGACTGTGGCACCTTCTGGAGACGGTTTCCATTGTCATGACTAGGGAATGGGAGTGCTATTGGCAATAAGAGCTAGAGCCCAGGGATGCTGCTAACAATTCTCAATGCATAGGACAGTCCCTGCAACAAAGAGTTTCCCCGGCCCCAGTGCTGATGCTGAAGAAGCTGCCTACTGTAGGCACGGATGCAGCTCCCATAAGCAGCCCCCAGGGGATTAATAGGACTAATTTTTGGATCCACAGCTGGGGAAGCATCAGACTATGGGCTCTATGCATGGATATTTTTTTTTTCTTTCTGTTTTGTACTTTTGCCCAGAAATAGCCAGGCCAGCATTTCTTTAAGGACATACCTTCTTATATAACCTTTCCTTCATTCTTCTGGGGTTTGGTTTGCTTGGGTCTCCGATTCCCACCTGATCCTAATCTCTGACGAACACCATCAGATAAAGAGATTCTCCTAACATATTGGGGACACAGAATCAGGCAGCTTAGCAAGTTCATGGGACTGAGAAGGCCGGGGCAGCATGGGAGAGAGGCAGACCCCACTCCGTTTCAATGTCTAGCCCTACGTCATCATCTCAAGACGGTTATCAAAACACCGTTTGTGCTATTTATGTGATTATAAATGTGGAGCAGCCTTTTGTAACCCATGTTCGAGTCAAGTAGTTGCTGCGACCTTTCCTTCGAACCCTCCTTGTTTTCTTCTGCTCCCTTTGAAATATTATCTGACTCCATTTTTTCTGCCGGTCCTCTCTGCCTCTCTTCCTTTCTCTGTGAGTGCGTGTGTGACCACAATTGTAGTTTCAGTAAATAAAGCGGCTGCTTGATAACGTGGAACGGCCCAGCGCTTAACTCTGCCCTTGGAGATCCTTTACATCAAACCAGCGATCAAAAAGTGGTGCAGATAAAATTTGTCATCAGGGATTTCCTACAAAAGAATTACAGTGGAGAAATGGCCTGATCGATACTATGGATTTTCACTGCAGGGGCTGGTGGTCCAATTGCTGTGAGACACTCACACAGATAAAAGGGCATGGCTGCCACTCCGTCACAGACTGCTGACTCAGCACAAAGCTTGTCAGGTATTTATAGGCCAGAGTGATACAGAATTATCACCTTGCAGTGCCCGGCTCGTGTTCCCTCTGAGATTGCCTTCCTTTATGGGATTGCTAAATGCAGGTGAATGGAAAAATGATGGCTAACAGCTGTCAAAATGCAACAGAATGAAGTACTTAAATCTTTTTTTATCCATTAAAAGGGTAACAACCATACATATATCAAGGCACAGACACTGTAATGATATTTGGGGGCTGGTAAACGAGGGGGTAATAAACAAGGTATGTTCCTATCTGAATGGCAGAGGAAATAGACTTGGGGGAAGGTAGGTCTTCCATGAACCTTATAATTACTTTAATGGTTGAACATTATCCAACCGAAGGAAAACAAAATTGCATTTGCATCCCAATCTTTGGGAGACCCAGTTTCCCCTCACACTGGCATTTGGATGGCATTGAACTAGTCCCTAAAACACTTAACCATGCTCACTGCATCCTGAAATTGCTGGAACTTGTTTACAGTCGCCTAATTATAGTATCTGGAATCATGACGACTTATTCATAGGACTCTCCAGATGTAGGAGAAGTTTTTTTGTGTGTTGTTTCCAACTTCTGAGCTCTGTTTCAGAACTTCAGAGGAAGAGGAGAAAGGCACAGACAACAGAGATGCTCCCAAGACCCCGTGGTTACTAAAAAACTTACATCATACTAATCCCTGTATATACTAAGTTACTCCCATACCCACATGATAAAGTGTAATTAAAAAATTAGGCACAGTGAGAGATTAACACCAATAGCTAATAATAAAATAGACTATAACAGTATATTCAATAAAAGTTATGTGAATGTGGTCTCTCTCTGTCTCTCCAAATGCCTGATGTTGTACTCACCTCTCCTTCCTGAATGATGTGAGATAGCACAAGGCCCCTGTGACGACGTGCATATTGTGACAGAGCATTGGGCCACTGTATCTGGGTTGCTGGATGGAGCTGCCATCCGGAACAGAGCAGGATTCCATTATGGGACTCAGAACAGTACACAGTTTAGGCTTATGAATTATTTCTGGCACTTTCCATGTAATACTTTTCTGACTGTTGTTGACCTTGGGTAACTGAGATTAAGGAACGTGAAACCAAGGATAAGGGGGCTCCTGTGCCTTCTCTCCTGTGGAGTGAGGTCATTCCTGGAAAAGTTCTGCCAGCTCGTTATGTCAGCTCTGGGGCTCCTCTGACATTATGTAAGGAGCTGAAGTTCATGTAAATGCCCTGATTCCCAACTAATGTGTCCTCAAGGAACCCCTCTGGAATCTTACCCATCCGTCTAGGCCCATCTGTGCAGCGTTTGTCTTATTTTTCATTTAGTGAGAATCAGTTTCCAGAAAGATTCAAAATACCCACTGATGGTGGCCTTGTGGAATGCTGGCTTGTTTGAAAAATACTTTGTAGTTCTGGGGGCTGCCCTTTCCCTTGTGCCTTTTATTTAAATTTTCAATGAACATTTTTGGTGAGCTTGAACATTAAAAGAAGAACATTTTTTTTTTCATTCTCTTTAATATTTAAAGAGTACTGCAAAGCCATAGGGAAATGAACCAAATATATAGAACGCCATCAACAACCAGGCATCTGGCCATTAATTAATTCTTCGTTTCCTGAACACCTGTGGTGAGATGGGCCTCCTGTAAGATGTCGAGGAAACATGGTATGTGAAGCAGGCTTTCAAGGAAGGAACTTATGGAAAGAAGGACAAAGGAAAATATTTATTGAACAGTTACTTTGTTCCAGAAACTTGGCATATGTTATACTGAAGTAACAAACAGCTACAAAATGCTGAGCAAACTCCTCCATGCTAGGTCGACTCATGTGATCCTCATAACAACACCACGAATTTGCACCCTACTTGACAGGGGAGGAAACTGAGGCAAACAGAAAGGCTGATTCACTTGCCAAGGCCACCTGGCCAGGAAGCAGAGGCTTTGGAACAAGAGGCCGACTTGAGAATCAGCATCCCTGACTGCAGCGCTAAGTGGCTTCCAGCTGGGAAGCTCTGGGTTTGTCCCTCGGATGGTTCTACGAGGTGGGCGTTCCTGCTGAGCAAACAAGAAACATGACATTCAGAAAAGATGAACATTTCGGCCGGCTCATTAGCCCAAGAGCTGGGATCCGCACCCAGGTAGTTCTGTCTCCACGTTCTCTGCTGCTCTAACTCTATCATTTACAATGGAAGACCCAGCACGCCAGGCTCTGCAGCTTCTAAATTCAAAAAACCAAGTGCAAGTCCTAATGTGCAATCCAGGGGAAAGAATTTCATTTCAGGAAGCATGCCACGGCCTGCAAGGAACATTAACAAGGCTTTTGTACCCAAATTGCTCCTGGCCGGTATAGGATAGACTCGAAAATGTAACCCACACCTTCCAGTGCTGTCCGTGGGGAAATCATCTCGGTGCTTGTTGCAACGGCCTTATACGGGTAGAAATCATTGCTCCTATCCTCACAGCAATGTGGTATGGAAGTTCACTGTCACTGGCAATAAACAGAGATGCAAGGAGGGGGGAATAAGAAAACAAAAGGGAAAAATAGAAACAAAAAAATGCACCAGAGTGAAAAAAAATATCCATAAGCGAGTTGTTTTTTGTCTCTCCAGTTGCTCTGATGTACACAAAGGAAATAGACGGGATGGAATCACATCGCGGGAATACCAACATAAATTCCCCCTTGCTTTGACAAGTACGTAATTTTCTTCAGAGATGCTCTTCACGTCTGGAGAGTTATGAGGCAATTTCATTCCCATCTGACAAATTTACAAAGAAACATTAGAGAGAAGGGATTAGGAAAGCGAGGAATCTTTATAGACTTTTTCCTCGGGCTGTGTTCCCCTTCCATCTTTTGGTTCTTCCTTGAGGACCATGCATGAATGACTCACGCTGTGTGGACCCTGTAACCAAGACACTCAGGAAAGAGGCAAAACATGAAATGTGCTTTCAATCAACTAATTGTATTTACATTTTGGAGGTGGGGCGGTGGTGCAGAGAGGGGCCAGGAGAGAAGATTCTTATTGGCAAACATTTAAATGAAGCCTCTAAGGTATGGATTTAGAAAGGTATTTTGCAAAATTGAACTTTGTGTAAGAGATGGAGAGAGAGAGGGAGAGAGGGAGAGAGGGAGAGAGGGAGAGAGAGAGAGAGAGAGAGAGAGAGAGAGAGAGAGAGAGAGAATGAGAAGATTGTGTTGGAGAAGTCCCTTGCAGGATGCATCAAAATAGAGGACTAACAATAGCAAATATACATTTTTCTTTCCTGATAGGATTATAGATTCTTGGATAACTTGGAGTTTTTTACTTTCAAGATGCTCTATTGCTAATTCATTGTGTACCTTTTAGTGAACAATCATTTCTGATTGCCCAGGACTGCACCGACCTTAGCACCGAAAACCTCACACCTCAGAAATTCTTTGATCCTGGACAGATTGGGATGGTTGTTCACCCTACAACCGATGATTAATCTTCTCAGATGAGTCACTTGGCAGTTGTTACCTCTCTTAAGAATTTGCAACCTTGAACTATTCACTTTGGGGCTCTGTTAACTAGTAAAGTTAGTGTGTGCATGCGCACACACGTATGCATTTTCATCATTTTGAGATTCTAGTAAGAGTCTTCCATTAAGGTCACTGTGAGGGCTTAGAATTTTGATGGAAAAATCATAATAGTGCTCAGAAGTTCAGGAAATGTATTCCTTTCCTGGAGTTGAGATTAAGCATAATATAATGCAGATGCTGTCGGATACAGAGCCCAGATGACAAATGTTTTATAACTGGGACTTAGGGAATGGAGAAAAGTAAGAGATACACAGCTTCAGAGGCCTTAGCTGAGAGCCACAAAGCACTCATAATACCTTATGTATAATTTGGCAGGAGAAAGGTGAGATATTTGTGTCTGTATTAGTATTGTATATTTTTCAGAGAGGCCAAGTGGATTTATGGGCAGCCATGTTTATGGTTCACTGGCCGTATCCAGAGTCAGAAATAGAACCTTGTTTGTGTAATTAATTTCACCACTCTGATCTTACAGTTTTCCCACTTGTAGTCATCATTTAAGTCATTTGCATTAAAAAAATTCTGTGTTTGGTGGTACTAGTTTCCTCCTTTAAATTAATGAGAAAATCTTGATTGTTTGTCTTTGTAAGAAACAGTGATTCATATTGGAATGGTATGTTCAAAAGCCTCAGGACATTTTTTTTTTCTGAAAAATCCATGGAGATATTGCATTTGGGTTTTTTTTCATATTTAACATCCTAAACCCCAATGTTGAGATCTCATCCAGATCTGATCTCTTTTGAAACTCTTACCATCAAACTCTCCCTTTGGTCTGCACGATAACTGCAAATGATTCTTTCTGCCTAGACCTAGAGAGATAAACAACGATAAGGCACATTCATGTACAGAAGGGCTTGGTCCAGAGGAATGTGAGTTCTGAGTTATCTGAATGGCCTACCCTCTGTAAAGGAGCCCTGTAATCCACAGCAGCTAGTCTATCCCAATAGCACTGATGGGATGTACAGAAGGCTTTTGGCTTACAAGCAAGCATAAGTACTGTGTTGCCGAGAAGTAAGATTGATCATGATGAGAGATATAAAAATTTAAAATATCCCCTGGTGGGAAAATTTTTTTTTTTTATTTCTGCATTTGAATCTTTTAAATACTGTAACTTTTGGGGGAAAGTTATTGAGACATAAAAGGAATATTTGAACTGCTTTGGAGTTTATGATACCCACTGTATAATACATTATCTTGAAAGCCTTTATAGTGCACAGTTACAAACTTCCAGGAAATCTATTAAAATGCAGCATTAATTAACATAAACTTTTTATAGTGTTACTAATATTCTGCAAACAACTAAGAGTTTAAAAGCCCTTTTTACAGGCATTTCTTGCTGCCTATACACTGCGATCAGAGTGAATTATAGGAAACACTAAAGGAATGGAAAGAAATGAATTTTCACTGATTGTTCTGCATGGGAAATTCACTTTAGTATCTGTCTTAATTTGAACCAGTATAAAGGCAAGGTCCTAGGCAGTTTGATCAGTATCCTCTGTGAGCTCACAGCCTTGACCCAGGGCACCACACACACTGAGGTATTTAGATTCATTCATTCTTCCAGATGATGATAAATAATATCTTTGAAATAACTTCAGAGATCAAAGTTATTTCTCTGAATCCCAGGAGATGGAATTCAGCCATGTCCTCTCCCAAAACTTTTACAGTCTTACCAGTCAGGTAGTCTGTGCCCTGGACGCTCAAAAAACTGTGGCAGTATTTTCATGTTTTGATGTCTGGTTCCTTGTTGCACCAGCAAATCTCCCCAAGCTGAATTTTGACCTTTTTTTTTTTTTAGAAAGATGTTTTTCATTTCTGTTTTGAATCCCAGAAGGGAGGAGGCATTTCAGACTCTGCATCCAAAGGGCAAAACTGTCTCCATTTGGGATTGAAATGAAGATAGGCTGGCCCTGAATTACCTGGCCATAATTATTTTCAGCTATTCCTGTTAAATGCCTCTGCTCTAACATGAATCTGGTGTTTTTTCTTTGCTAACTCTTTGTAACACCAATGTTTAGTTTGTAAATACTAGAGGTGTGATTCTGGCCAAAAGTTCTTTGCTTTGGTATGTATGCGGTGTCATTCAGATAAGAACGATGATTTTCTATTTTCGTATGTACTTTAAACTACACTTGCACTTTGTTCTGTCTTTTAAAAAATATTTTCCAGGTGCTGTGAAGTCAGGATCCCTCAGTAGTTTCTTGCCATTGCATTTTACTCTCTTACAGATCACTGGATTCTCAACCCATGTGGTACCAGGATTCCGCTGTAGCCATTCTAAACTTTATGCATAGACGTTGTTCCCCATGCACATTTCCTCTATTACGTCTTCTGTTTGTTCGGGGAATATCTGGGGAGTGTGGGTCACATGCCGGGTTTGCAGTCGCTCCTGGAGTTTGTCATTGAGTTAGGGCAGCCGTGCCAAGGCAAGCGAGTGGGTGAGAAGCCAGCCAGTGGAGGAGAAGCCAGGATGGGACTGAGTGTGACCATGGGGCATGTGGCGTGTATTGGGGCAGATTCTGGAGGAAGTCCCTTCACACCTGGAGCTTGAGAGCTTAAAAAATGCCTGATGTGGAGACCTGGGGCCAGTGTTCCACGAAATGCAGCATCAGGGGTAAAGGCCATGGAGATGAGCTCGAAATGGCCAGGCTGCTGTGGCCGGAGCAGGATGAGCAAGGGTGTCAGAGAGGTGTGGGTAAGCAGCACCCATGACAACAGCTGCTGTGCAGGATACCTACCTCTCTACCTGGCCAAAGCCTTGACACGGCCAGCTGTTACTAGCAGGTGACTAAATGGAACTTCAAAGAGGTAGTGTCACTTGCCCAAGGTATGTATGTCTCACACAGCTAGAGAGTGTCACAGATAGAATTTAAACGAAGATTTGTCTAATTCCAATGTTTATTCCAATAAATAATATACCAATATTTAATTTGTATACACACCTATATACACATGTGAACATGAGTGTGTGTGTGTGTGCACCCGTGTGCACTCATGCGCTTATGTATAAAATCTGGCAATTTTTAGGAGCTGAAGATCAAGTAGTAGACAAAATAAAATTCTTATCTGCATGGGGCTTTTCTCCAGTAGAAGGCATCAGAAAATAACTGATGATATAGTTTGTCAGAATGTGGAATATTCTATGGTGTGAACGAACAGGGGTAAAGAAGGCAAAAGGGCAGATAGTGGGGCTGGAGGGGCTCTTTTGTATTTTTCAGAAAAGAATCAGTTGACGAGGGAATATTTGAGCAGAGAACTGAGGGGCATAAACTCAAGTATCTTCATAAAGAGCAGTCCAGGCAGAAGGGGTTCCAAATGGACACATTGCAGAGTGGACACATGCCCACCATGTTGGAGGAGCAGCAAGGTCAGTGTGGTCGGAGGTGAGAGGACAGGGGGGGATGGGAGACTGGTGGGCTATTGGGAAAACCTTGGCTCTTGCCTTGAGATGAGTCACCTGAAGGTGGTGGAGAAAAGAGGGATAGAATATAGGTTTGGTTTCTTTTCTTTTTGAACTCAGAGGCAGTTGACCAAAAAGCCACATCTCCAGCCCCATTTTGTATTTCATTTAGAGACAGGGTCTCACTGAGTTGCTTAGTGTCTTGCTTTTGCCGAGGCTGGATTTGAACTCGGTATCCTCCTGCCTCAGCCTCTGGAGCTGCTGGGATTATAGGCATGCACCACTGCACCCGGCTAGGTTTGTTTTTTTTAAGATGAATCTGGACATGGGGTAAAACCAAACAGCTGAGGGCACAGGCAGGAAATGGGGAGGTGGCCAGCAGTCAGCCAGGGGTCATGGTGGCTGAGATCAGGTTGTGTGAATGGAGATGGTGAGAAGGGGTCAGATTTACTCTACATTTCAACAGCAGAGCTGACATGCTTTGCTGTTGGTTTGGCTGTGAGTAGAGAGAGGAGAGTCTAGTATGACTGCAATGTTTATGGTGTGATCCTGGAGAAAGACAGAGTTAATATTTATTGAAATGGGACATGTCATTGAGGGTGGGCATATTTTGTGGTGTCAAACAAGGAGTTTGGTTTTGGCCTTCTTGTTTTAGCTTATCTATTTATATTGTCACATTTCTCTTAGCATATAAGTGGGTCAGCTGATGTGCACACATCTGAGTAGGAATTGTAATTATATCAATTTCCTTCTTTAATTTTAAAAAAAAGTCGTCAGTGTACCGCATTAATGTGTTAGTCAGCTTTGCCACGTAACAAACCTCTCTTCAATTTTTGTGGCTTACAGTAACAAACATGCATTTTTATTAAACCAAAAAATGCAGTTTGATTATAACTTCTGCTCCATGTTCCTCCTCTTCTTGAGCGTTTTTTTTTTGTCTGCCTACAACTGCTCACATTCTGGTGGCTGAAGTATACGGCCAAGCCCAGTGACGAAGGGGGAGGAGCTGCACACCTCCCAGGCATGGCTTGGTCCTTTACTCAATACAGCCTGGTTATCACCCCGACTAGTGGAAAACAAATCAGCTGGCTCCGGAGGGCTGTGTAACAGCTTCCAAAGAGGACAAGAGGCCAGAGCCCTAAGATCCAGTGGGACAGAGTGCTTGCCTGTGCCTCACACACCTAAGCTACGTGTTGGACCAGCTTTCACTCTGGAGTGAGCCCGTGCCTTTGCTAATTTGTTTCTTCCACTATGACCTTGAGCTCCATGGTTTAACTCACTACTGTGTGGTCAGTGCCTCGGTCAGTCCTACCACAGTAGTCTATTTTTTTTTTTTTTTTTTGCATTTGGATATGTCAAATCACCCATGAGAGTTAATTCATCTGGAGGTTGGTTTTTTTTAAAAAAGAGTAAATAGAGGAATGGAGAAAAGCAAAGAAATAAAGTTCAGAGATAGCAAATTTGAAGGTCTACAGAAGCCAGTAAGATAACATGAATGTGTGCCTCCGCAGGGCTTGAGAAAACATGGTAGGGGACATTTAGCCAAACTGGGGAGTGTGTACTTCCCAAGGGGAAAATTAGAAAATATTTTAAAAAGAAGACACACCTGTGCTACTCAAATTAAACTATCTGAAGGGCAGATTCTCCCTGAGTCCTGCCAATTTGCGAATCTGGTAATAGGCCCCAATCGTCTAGGGTCTATCAGTGGAAAACCTTTGGTTTTGTTTTTCATTTTATTTAAAGAGCATATCTAAAGTGGGCAAATCTCTCTTCCCCATCCCTTCTTTGGTGAAACAAAACAAAACAAAATCCTATCTCCTTGAAACTGGGACAAGAACTAGCTAGAGGGAATACCTTCGTTTCTTTTGCCAGAGATAATTCAGGAGGTTTAAAAGAAAAAATTCTCTTCCGTCTTCATGAACCCAAGTCTTCATACAGAAAACCAGCAAACTAAGGACAACCTTCATACTGTTGGGTTGTGGAGGGTGGAGAGTGGGGAGGAAATGGGGGGAGGGCAGACATGACCAGGAGCATCTACCCTCCTGCCTGGGCTGCGGAGGTGGTGATGGACGGCTTCCAGGCCAAGCCGCCAAGCCTCAGGCCCACGCTCCCCCTGCCTGGAGGGGTGTTCTTTGACTTCACCAAGGGCATCCAGGGCCAGGGTTATGAAATTCTATGCCCAGCGGAGGATTCCTGAATGTTCTTTAACCACAATGTTTGGGCACGAGGATCAACTAGGACATAGGTCAAAATTAGTAGAACCCAGTAAGCTCAGCCTGCAGATAGATTTTGTAAAATCTCCTGTTCCATCGAATCAGGAGATTTTATGTGAAAATCAGAATTTATGGCTTCTTCTGAAATTTAGAAACTGTCAAAATGGGGTCATATCTGCCCCGCCGCAACTGGCGGTGGAAAATCTGCCCACGTTATTTCAAGCAGGCTCTGTCTGCTGACCTCTGTCCTTAGGCAGCCCACTCTGTTCAATTGTTTCACCTCACTGACCCTTTTAGACAACTGGGAGTGGACGCCTGCCTTATGTATTTGTGTATAATATCCATGGCTATAACATATATTGCTGTAAATGCCTCCGATATCATCTTTAATTTAAAGAGCAGCCTGCCCTTTAGATAATCAACTTCGACTTTTTAAAAATCGGAATTGTTAATTATCCTGGCAGTATTTTCTTTGCTTTAGACCAGATAAAGTCACTGTTAAAGGATGTGATTATTTGGTAGGCTAATCTAAAAGATATCCTCTCTCTTTCTCTCTCCCTCCTGGTATTTTCTCTTCTCTTACACCCTCCCTGCCAACCAATCCAACATGCAAGAAACACTTCAGGTGTTTAAGGAGTTGGGAAATACTCCAAGAAAGGCTGAGAGTTTTGCCACATTGTCAGGGGATAAAAGCACAGTGTTCAATCCAAAAGCTTTGTGTAAGTTTTTTTTTTTTTTTTCGATGCAAGTTCCAAGTTAAATTTTGGATGCTTATCTTCTCTACATTTTAATGAGAAGCTTTTGCTAAAGATTTTTTTTTTTAAAAAACAAAGACACGAAAGTTTAAACCCTTTGCACAATAGCAATGAATATTGAAGTGACATGCTGTTTTTGTTTTTTGAAAAATACCCGTCCTCAGTCAGCAGGAGCAGGAAGAGTGGACAAGGAAATATGGAATATTATGCTCACAAGTAACAGCTGCACCTATTAAATATGCAAAACATGCAGCATTGTATGGATTTTTTAAATCATATCACTTTATAGGTATATATATGTGTAAGATGGGGTATAGTAAACTTTTATGAGTTCAATTATTTTTCCCATTAGTTTTTGTTATAATTATCACTATGTTTATTGTAATTTCTGATTGATATTCAATTGGCACCATCCCATGACCCTTTATCTGAAAGTCTCTGCCTGTAGGCTTCTTAGGTATACAATGAATGATTTAGCTGCAAACCTTCAACATACTTGAGGGGTCGATCTTTAAAGGCACCCTTTGTGACGTGAGGAACGGTCCCCTAGAGCCAACAACCTGGGAATGATTTCTGTACTTAGCTGAGTCACATTGACCACAACGAGAGGCCCCTGTTCTTGTCCCTAGCAATTGTACTATGCAGCTTTATAGATGGATTTCTCCGTTTATCTCAAGTCTATTGTTCTACTGGATTGTAATTTCTATGAGGGCAGGAATCACGCCTTTGGTTTTTTTTTCTTTCTCTTTAAAGTTTTTTCGAGCATAATGAGATGTTCTAAGCACCACATGGACCATTTTATTCCTGTGTCTGTGTGTGTTTCAGCAGCACCAAGCACCTCGCACTGTTGAGCATGCGTCTCTGTCCATCTCCAGAATGTTCTCATCTGCCCAAACGGAAGCTCTGTAGCCATTAAACACTAACTCCCCATGCCCTCTCCTTCAGCCCCTGGCTCTGCCATGCTGTTCTGTCTCTATGGATTTGACTAGCCTAGTGCCTCTTGCGAATGGGATCACTAACATTTGTCCTTATGTGACTGGCTTGTTTCACTTACCATCATGTCCTCGGGCTTCGACCTCATGGCAGCATGGGTCAGAATGAGTCTTTGTTTTTTATACCCATGGACTTAGAATCTAGCTCAGCCTCCTGAATATAGTCAGAAGTAGTAGACGACGCACAAAGAAGGATGCCCACGTCGACCAGGGTATCGTAGCCTTGGGACCAGGCACATAAGTCCCGAGTCGCAGGTCTTCCTTCCTGATTTGTGATGTGACCCAAGACAGCAGGGAAGACTCCTTCTGGAACACAAAGAACTTACCATTTCTCCTGGCATGTGTTGCTTGATTCCAACATATGAAAAGCTACTCTGTGGCATATTTTCTGGGGCTTGTAATTTGGGTTGCTTTGTGCTCGCTGCTAATTAACCAGTTGGTGATGTGCTGTTTGTCTTTTCGTCTGCCTCTGAGCTTGTCAGGAACAATGACAAGCCCAGGGAAACTGGGGGGCAGTCTGATAATTAAGGTTTGGAGGGCTCCTTACCGACCCCATCATGTAGCAGTCGTTTTCTCTGCCTCGTCTGATGGGCAGCTGACATATGACAAAACACTGGCCTTCTCTCATATACACAGCAGCGGGACACTTTCCCACCTTTTAATGGCTGAGCGAATTTCATCCCAAGCAACAAAATGAAAGTGTATTGTCAAAGTTGCTTGTGAAGATGAGTGTGTTTAGAAAAGAAAAGTCTTGATACGCCAGAATCACCAGGCACACATACACACGCACACAATGTTCTTTATTGTTAGCATCTAAATGCAAAAAATAAGACAAATCTTGATTTTAAATGGCACATGGAGAAACGGTTAGGTGCTCTATATGTTATTTTCTTCTGCCAGTATATATCAACCTTGAAGGGAAAACAGCAATGGAGTGGAGTTCAGTGGTTTCTTTAAATATGATCATATTGTCATCTGCAGGGCCTGTGTCTATCATCTGAAGCCATCAAATAATTGCAATTCATTTGCAATCTTAGCCCCCCAAAACCATGCACATCCTCCTGTTTATCTTACATGCTTTCTTGCATCTTCTAAAATATTATGGTCTGGTACCAGCCCCAGAACTCCAGTCCCATTTAATCAGAATCTGCATTTTAGCCAGAGTCCCAGGTAACTCATGTCTGTGCAAAAGTTGGAGAAGTCCTGGCCTTAGTCACCTTGACACTGGGCCTGGTAACTTTGACCTGTTTTCATTTCTACTGCAACCAAGTCAAAGTCTCTGTGTTGGGCATCATTGTCAGGCCGTGAGTTAAGGCCCAGGAAAGGATGTCCCTGTGGTGGCCTCTGTCTCAACCTACCTCCAAGGTTCTCAGCCTTCACTTTATTTTGATGCAACTGAATTCTGGTGGATTCCGACTGTGAGTAAAACAAGCAAAAATACAAACAAGTGCCTCGGGGATCCGAGGGAGCAGCTCAGGCTGAGGATCACTGACCTGATCCCCCAAATGCCATCAGCACCTCGAGGGCAGCCACCTGGTCTGTGTTGTTCTTTCCTAGGCCTGTGTTTGGAAAGTGATCCCTTTGTTAAGTGGATTATTAGATGAAACCAGAGTTTAATGACATCTCCACCCTGTCTCCATGCATTGATTCATTCTTCAGTAGATACCTCTGCTGGTAAAGTTGGTGACACCGGTGACAGTCTTTAGAGGCTGCAGAGATCAAAGTTAGGGAACCAAATGTGTGTTTGGAATCTGTACTTGCTGAGGGAAGAGTGAGGAAGGGAGACTGGACAGAGGCAGGAAGCTGTAGTCCCCAGTCCTCTGCCAACACCCCAGGGTGTTCACATTGCCCCTCAGAATCCCGTGTGGGCTCCCGATAGTCGGGCCTTGTGTCCCCACCTTGCTTGGTCACTGGGCTACCATGGGAAAGGCATGACCTTGGCTCTGCTGACCACCTCCAGCAGCTGGCCAGCAAGTCCTTCCTTGAAGGTAGCTCTGGGCAGCCCATCTTCACACCCACCATGGTGGTTAAAAGCAAGTGGAATAATGTTTGAGGAACCAGGCTCTAGAGTGTGATGCCTTGATTGGGTTTCTGGACCACTTGCTCCCTGACTGAATGACCCTGGCCAGTTGTGAGTCTTCTCCTTGGGTCAGACTTCTTTCCATCAATTACCCAGCTAACAAAGTGGTTTGAGGATACTGTGAGAAGAGTGGACTTAAAGCACATGCTGGACAGTTAGATAAGGTCAGCTATTATCATTCATCCTATAATATTTTATGTAATATATCATTAAAAGTTATAGTATTACAAAATACTATCATATAAATGAATGGGACCTTCCCTTGCTTATAAGGGAACACACTGGATGATGATAAAATGTTAAAGGCAGGGGGCAGCTTTTCAGTACTAAAGACAACATGGATAATATTTCCCCCTGGGTTTGAGGACCACCTGTGTCCCTCATACATGACACAAAGCCCGCATACAGGTTTGTGTCCTGTGGGCATGTTATTTCGTGCAAAGCAGCAAGAACTTCGACTCTTGCCTCTTGGTGACATCCTTTAGGAGATGACATGATGGTAGGATTTGTAATTCGCCCTCGTGTGAGATCTTGGGCTCCACTCCAGCTGTGTCAGCCCCGTTCAGCTCAATGATTTGGTGGCTTCTTGTGGATCTCAGAAGGCCTACAGGAAGGCCTCCGATGAGTCCGCTAGTGAAGATGTAATGCCAAGATTAAGCAGGGTTGGTTACATTCACAAATGAAAGAGTCTCCAGGCTTTGTTTGAACAAATCAGTGCAATAGATCTCAGGTAGAATGGAACTCTAGCAGAACCGTGAAGCTTTTATGAACACCCTGAGCCGGTGGCCACTGCAGCTCTTGTTCTCACAACCCCCTTGTATGCTGACAATGACGATCAGCATCGGTTGTTTTCTCCCTACCCTGCATTCCCCCTTGAGATAATAATACTCAGCCTTTGCATAAATTAGAATGATGGTCTGTCTTGCACAGACCACCCCCAAAGGTGACCAAAGCACAGTAGGATTTTAGTTTGGCTTCACAGAAATAAAGATCCAAACTGAGGAGGTGTCCCTGGCCTGCAAATCTGCTAGGAGCCCTGGGTCCATCTACCACATTTTCTATCACAGTGGTGCTGCTTTGTCCTCAAGACCCAGGATGGCTGCCATTGGGTCTGCATCCCAGCCGGGGGAAGAGGTCCCATCCTTTTCAGGACAAAACATACAAGTTGTACATTCTTCTAGTCACACATCTCTTACTCACATGGTCCCAGCCAACCATTTGCGAGACTCGGGAATACAGACCTCATGTGGCCGTGCTGTCAGCTAGAAATGTGGTTACTCCTTAAAGGGGAACTGAGATTCTCCTTTGCATTCTCCACCAAGTTCCCTTTGGAAGAACTTCCTCCTCTGCTGTTTTAGAGCACAAGATCGGAGTGTGGCTGCTGCCATCTCTGTCTGCTGTGGGGGGTGTGAGCCACACTTGACTCATCAGCATACCAATCACCGTGGTGCCTGAGATGGTTTACAGTTGCCTTGCAACCAAAGGTGGGCAAAGGTGTGGTCCTGCGTGGTAGTTGCCGCCAACAGTGAAGAGAGTGCTCCTCCCTGTGGGGTTACTTGCTGGGTGAATGCAATTCTGGAATTATTCCTGGTGTCTTTGCCACCTCTTAATTTCTGGAAACCTCTTTTTCTTCCACTCTCACTGACCATCCCTTGTCAGCTAGGGATGCTTTTGTCGCCAGTGATACATCTAGCAATTTCTGAAGATGTTTTCGGCTATCACAATGGAGTGGAGGGAGCTATTGTTATCTCAGTGTGTAGAGCTAGGGGTGCTGCTGAAGAGCCTCTGGTGTTCAGAACCCTCCATTCCAAGAGTCACTTGGCCTACAAGGCCAACAGTGCTCAGGCTGGGAAGTGCAGATGCAGGTCTGGGTCACTTCTACCAGGAACTCTGTCTGGAAGGACACGTTGCATTGGAGGCCTTGAAAGACCCTGCATGTGGGTGACCACACTGTATGAGGCTCGCCTTGTCTCCTCAAGCCTGCATCTTATTTTTTCAACTTCTTAGAACCTTGAACAGGACCTAGCACTGAGGAAATCTGAGTAACTGATAGTTGAATGAATTTGTAATTGTATACTTTTAGATGTTAATGACTTCCCTGCTTGAAGATCAGATGGATGTTTTAAAAACTCCAAATTAACGAGAGCATAGTTCTGAATGACACTGCATTGGTGAAGGGTAATCATTTAGCATATCTACTTTCTTTTAATGACAGTGTTGTTATCATGTGTTTAGTACTCTCTCCTGTGATGGGTGAGATATGTAAGTGCTAAACCTTCCATTGGTGCATCTCTCTACAATGGTGTTATTTCTTGCTCACCTACTTGGGTTCACCTCCCAAGAAAATTATTTGCATTTAAATTTTCATCTGAGCTAGTGGGTGGTGCATACCTGTAATCACAGCAACTCAATAGGCTGAGGCGGGAGTGCAAGTTCAAAGCCAGTCTTAGCAACTTAGTGAGGCCCTAAGGGACTTACTGAGAACTTGTCTCAAAATAAAAAATAAAAAGCATTGGGGATGTAGCTCAGTGGCTTATCCTCTGGGTACCCCCCCAAAAAAATTCTTTTTTTAATCCTAGTGTCTTGTTCTTTAGGAAGTTGACTTAAGACACCCCCAGGCCAGTTTTGTTTCCCCGCCCTGCATTTATTATTATCATCTGTAGATCTAAATGCATGGTCTCTGAGCCAGTGCCACCAGTGCCACTTGAGGCTTGTTAAAAACACAGATTTGCAGTGATTTTCCACTTTGGTATCACAATAACTTGGAGGGCTTGATGACCACCCATCGCTGGGACCTCTCCCTACCAGCAAGTTTCTGATTCACTAGAACCAGAGGAAACAAGGGTTGGCCGTTCTAAAAAGTTCCCAGGGATGCTAGTCAGGGTTCTCCAGAGAAATCAGAACTATGTCGATACTGAGGGACTCATGGGAATTGGCTCCTCCCATTGCCTCTGGCTGCAAGCAGGAGACCAGGAGAGCTGGTGGTGTAACTCTTCTGAGGGCACAGGCCTGAGCATCAGCGGGGCTGATGGTGGAACTCTCAGTCCAAGACCGGAGGCCTGAGAGCAGGGTGGGGGACTGATCATACAACCCGGAAACCAAAGACCTGAGGACCTTCTGAAGCTAGTGGAGATGGACATCCAAGCTCAAGGAGAAACAGCAGATTGGTCCTTCCTCCACCTATTCATTCCCTTTTAGGCCTCAGCATCTATGATGTCCGCCCACACTGTCAAGGTAAAGCTTTCTTCTTCAGTCTACTGATTGAGGTGCTAATCTCTTCTGGAAACATCCTCACAGACACATCAGAAATAATGTTTTCCCCACTGAGTATCCCTTAGCCCAGTCAGTTTGCTCATGAAATCACCCGTCACACCAGTTGATGCTGGTGTTGCTGGTCCACGGACTACACTCTGAGAACCTGTTCACTGTTCTATCTTATACCATTTATTTTTATTTACTGTCACTCTGTCCATGGAAATGTAAGCTGCATGATGGCAAAGATTTTTGTCTCTTTTTATTTTGCTGCTGTATCTCCAGCAACAAGGTCGCTCTCCACCCAGAGAGCAGTACTCACTTTATATTTTATGAATGAATTTACTTCATGTGCCAAACCTGAGCCAAAGAAGTGGTTAGAATGGACTGTAGGCCCCTTATTTGTGAACCTGTTTCCTGTTCTCCATGACTGCTGCTTTTACTTGGCCCGTCCACGGCCTAGACAAGGTTGTCATCACTGTTAGCATTCCACATTGGCTGCAGAGGTAACAGAGGCTGGTTGCTGTGATAACCACTCAACACGCTGTCTAACAGGATCCAGGTGCTATTTAATTCCATTTTACAGAAGAGGAAAACTGAGGCATAGAAAGCTTATTGGGCCCTGCCCAGTTTCACACTGTGGTGTGGGATGCCAGAGTTTAAGCCAGATCTGACTTCAGACCTGTTAAGATTCTACTTTGGATTGGGCAAAGGGGAAGGTGGGGAGGGGCTATGTGGGTAGGAAAGATGGTGGAATGAGATGGATATCATTACCCTAGGTACATTTATTATTGCATGAATGGTGCGTGTCTACACCATGTACAACCAGAGAATTGAAATGTTGCACTCTATGTGTGATGAATTGAAATGCATTCTGCTGTCACGCACAATTAAGTAGAACAAATAAAAATAATAATAAAACCATCTATTTGAACCAAAAAATAAATAAATTAAAGATTCTACTTCAGGTCGCTTTTTGCTAAGTGGCCACCATGGCACCCCATGGCTGAGTCCCATTTACAAGTTGGCCAGGGTGGACTGGCAGTGGTTGAGCCACATTTCCAGATGGCAGGTGATATTGTTGACCCTAACCGGAACAGAGATCAGCTGACCCATAGGTATTTTCCATTATAACTTCCGGCATAAGTTTTTCCAGGTAGGATTTCTTTTGTTACAGATATTATACTCCTGATTCCCATAGATATCTGAAGTTCCAGGTACTCACACAGTGCGTTAACTGGGACTGTCCCTCTGTCAAGGTCATTAACATGACTTTGTCAGTGCACTCAGACCCCCACTCCACACATGCCATCCACCGTCAGCAGACCCCGCCTGCCGTAAAAGACCATCTGGGTCTGGTGATGGGCACAGGAGGTCCCTGCTCCTCCTTACTTAATTGCTGTTCTCCCATGCCCAGCCCCGTCCCTTCAGACCCTTTCTTCTGGTGCCAAGGCTCCTGCATCCATTCTGCCTTTCTGTGTTCATCAGAATGTCCACGTTATGAAGATTGAGAAACTGAGATTGCTGGTACAGTCATGCCAATTATACATAAAAGAAGTCAATTCTTTTGATTTTTTAAGATGACGTCTCTGAATCACTTGACTATCTTATCTCCTACGGGTTCTGCAACTCATAGGCATGAACATTTTTCTATATTATCTTGCATTTCCACTTAAAAATATGGAAAAAGTAGTTTTTATCTTCTCCATGTTGGTCAAATGGCCTCCTGCTAATGATACAATTAGTGAAACTATACAAGACAAAGGGGGAGATCTTTCAGTTTTACAAAATCAATGAAGTGGCAAAATTTGCCACATTTGCTGTATGTGCAAAATATTTCACAGCAACTCTACTGTAGTAATGTGTTTTTTGAGCAGCTACTGTAGTTGCTGAGGCTAAATTATAATAATTTGATGACTGCGTGCAAGATGCATTTACGGAGATACTGCCTCCTCTATGGCTGTCATATTTGGTTTGGAGTGGGGAGAGTCTCTGTCATCCTCGGTCACACCCAGAATGTGTTCTGTGCTGCAGATTTCCTTACCCAGCCTCCCTCTGCTACCTTCTTTCCAGATCATCCATGTCTTCCTTGTAGGATGCCGTTTCCTGGTAAAGAAACTCTGCTGAGTTCTTTCCCACTTTAAAGATTGCTTTTTTCTCTTCCTGCGTCAGCTCAGTCCTTCCACCCATTTCCCTGCATCCCCCAGGCCCTTCTGGGCTGAGAGTTGGGTTGGGATATCTCACTCAGTCTGCAGCTACCTCATGTGAAAATCCTTATTCATTTGAGGTTCCTATCATTCACTTGACCACCCTCTACCCAGTCCATTGGCTTGCAGGAGTTGGCCTGTGTGGGCTCTGAGGATCATCTGAGCACATCCCTTCCCAACTTCTGCATCCAAGGACATCAAGCTGGCAGTTCGAAACTGGCCACTGAAGGAGTAGTTGAATGATGGAAATTAGCCCGTGTGAGTAATCAGAGTCAGTTATTGAACGTTTGCTAGCACAAGGCTGGGCCTTCCTCTCTGGTGATCCACCTTCCAGCTGGTCACCTCCACATTGGCGAAGACTTTGGCTCTGGGATCACAACATCCTTTCTCCCTCCAAGTCTGATAACACTCATCAAAACAGAGATTTTGATGCCTCTGTTGAGTGAGTGGTTGAGCAAGGGCCAGGGTGACTCAACATCTTGCCATGTAGGAGACAGACCAGCACAAGGAAGGATTGTTCCACCTCCCACACGGCTTCCTGTCAGACAGGTAGCTCCAAAACCTGCCTATAGTTATCTGGACCTAGAACCACATTCCATTTTATAAGTAAAACAAAGTGTTCTTTGTACAATTTGAATGCAGATTGAAGGAGAATTCTACTCTATTTTATTTGGAAACATACCAAGAGTTATTTATTCCCCATTTAAAAAAATCATGCCCCTGATCCCAATGCCACTTGGCATGTGAGCCACCCATTCAGCACACCCTACCGGTCTGTATTTTAAGCTATTGTATTTATGGGATTTTCTATATAAGTATGAGCATCAGACTATTTTATTAGGTCATCTAATGTAGTTGTACTCAAATGCAAATTACTAAATGTACTAAAATGCATATTAATTATTTAAATGACATCTTTTTATATTACAGTTGGAACGTTATGGTTTTAAAAGTCACAGTTTGTTTTGCTTCACTTCAGGGGCAGCAAAGTGGGGGGTCATATTGTAAAGAAGGCTGTGAGATCAGCTAGGAGTGGGGAGGACATTACAATCCCCTGGAGCAGCTTTGAGTTTCAGCTTCTGGGGTGACTGCTCCTGCCTCGCTTCATTCCCAAGGATCTGCTCTCAGTGTGCTCAGTGTCAAGACAACCCGATTCTGAAATTTCAGAGGCACTTTTTTAGAAGTAGCCTCTAATCTTTCTTTTTCTTACCCATTACACCTGGAATTCCCCCTCAGAGAAATTTCTACAGCCCTCTACTCTCTCCTCCTGTCTTCTTATTGATGGGTATGAACCATCCCCCATGGATGGATATTTAGTTGTTCCCATGTTTTTGCTTTTCTACATAGTATGGTGAAGAATACTGCATGCATCCTTCATTGTGACCTTAGGATAAATCCCCTGAATGCTTCTTTTAAGGGATTTTGGAACTATTACCAAATTAGCCCTCCTGCTTTTTGGCAAGGACTACTCTATGAAATGCAAAATGTGAATTTCACTTAGTGGAACATATGAGATGTTTACAGAGGTACTTGTCATCTCTCGGGGTCCTAAATAGTACCTGTTTCTTCTTCTCTTTTCGCTTTTCTATAGACTGCTCTCAAGCACCCTGCATTATCACCATCCTTGTCCATGTCCCTTGAGTTGTGAAACTGGCCTATTAACAGTCTCTCACCTCCAGCCCTGGCCTGCCACTGTGTATTCTCAATTCATATACCTCCTCTTCTTTCTCAACTGCTTCCCTTCTCCCCCAGGAGAATGTCCAAACCCACCATGGCCTGTGTACTCTGACCACCCCCTCCAACTCCCCCAGCCCAATCTCACTCTTGCCTAGCTCCACTGGTCTCCCCCGGGCCTTGGCCCTTGCTTTCTTCCTAGTCCGCCCTATTCCCAACCACCAAAAAGGCTCCTTCTCTCATTTTTATGAGCCCTGTACACATGAGTGAGGAGGACTTCTCAGCCAGCCTCTGTGTGAAATAGTCGTCCCTCCTGTTTCCTCTGATTTACTTTTCCCGGCGACACTGATAACAGTTTGACACAGTTGCTGCTGACCTTCAGAAGGGCAGGGTTTTTCTGTTTCCCTCCTCCCACCCGCCCCTGTTTATTTTTCCTTCTTTTTTCCATTTTCAGTACCTGGCATTCACTAGACCAGGGCCAGATGGTAAAACTGCAGACTTTGCAGGCACTGGGGCTCTGTGGCCCCCACTGAACTCTGACCTGGAGTGGGAAAGCATCTGTGGGTGAAAAGTAAGCAAACGACGCGGCTGTGTGCTAATAAAACTTTATGTACTGGCACGGTAGCTGTGAATTTCCTATAATTTCCACATGTTGAAAGTACTGTTGCTCTTCTGATTAAAACTACGTAAAAACTCTTCTCCTACACAAACAGGCTGAGGGCTGAATTTGGCCTGAGGTCTGTGCTTTGCTAACTCCTGTACCTAAATGATGAAAAATTATTCATTTCATGAATGAATGACTACGTAAGGACTATGCATATATGAACAAATATTTTGCTGCATATCAAAACCTATTTTTAAGTCTATGCATTTGAACAGACATGGCCTGGAGTCCAATGTGCCTTTACACTCTACAGTTGCTCGTTTAGCCATGCCTCGATGGACGAAGGGGAGGATGTTGTGAAGTTTGGAAACAGCATCTGATTTAGCAATTGGAAAACTGTAGTGTAGCCTAGAAATCCCAGCCCAGATGCACTCTGGGTTGTTATGTTCATTTTTAATAAACAGAGCCGGGAGGGAAGGCCCTGTGTGTTGTCAGCTGGAACGGCCCTCCCCTTCACTGGCAGAGTTTATCTTAATTGAACCCTTAGCACCGCCGTCATCTTTCTTTGCAAACTCTGTTTGGAAAAGGGGACCTTAAGACCCCAGTAAGAGCACTCAAACTCCTCGAAGCAAATAACTTAAACATAACAAATTGAAGCTTACAAAAGTCGGAATTGTAAAACTAATAGGGCTGTTAAAACCAGCTTTCCTGAAAATTATGAATTGGCCGGCCTGTTTCTTATAATGGCAAATAGTGAATCTTGATCGTTCATCAGGGCACATGTCATAAATTAGGTGTCGGGAGAGGCTGCAAAATTCTTTATGGCATCACAGAAAGCTACCGCAGCTGCCTCGGTGTCACATTGCGGGATTCCAGTGGTCCCAGCACAGATCCGGCAATGAAAGTTTTAAAATCGTAACAAGTTGTCAAATGTTTATCAGCGGAATTTTATGAAGGACTAAAAAGTTATGTACGATACTGCACAGACCATTAGGGGAATAATAATAGTAATAAAGAGACTTTATTCTCATCAAGACGGATGTGGCAGCTAGCTTTTCTCCCCAAACTTGGTTAATGGAGGTTGGGAGAGACGAATAATTCAAACCTGGAAGGGGAGCAGCTTGAAGCCGTAGATGGAATATCTGTGTTATGTGTGGAATAGAAAGTAATGGATATGCGGGGCTCTATCTCCATAGATATGTAGATCTCACTGTATTTATGGAGAGAGATTCAGGATTGAAACAGCCTCAACAAATGCCTTGCCAATTGTGTTTTATGAGTTCTGCGGCAGCTCAGGAGGGGAGTGTGTTTGGGGATCAGGCTGAGCTGGACTTTGGGTGACTCTTCTGCTTGACGCTTTCGTATCCTCTCTACACGGAGGTTCATCTTGCACAAAAGGAGGGGGTAATCATAAAATCTACCATGTTCAATTTGTTGTGACATTTACAAAAACAAAGCATGAGGTACTGTTCCCTGCACCTGTAAAGCCAAGTCCAGCATAAAGATCCCCCTCCTTCCCTTCTTGGGCGCGTATCTGGGGGCTGGTCACTTATCTCCTGCCCTAGCCTCATTTTCCCCATTGACTTAAGGATGGAAATATGTGTGCTTATTTATCTTTTGGCATTGTATGATGATTAGCTAAGATATTTTGTATGAAGAGCCCAGTTCAGAGTCATTGATATGGCCTGTGTTCATTATAATTCTCCCCACCCCACTTTTTTTTAAATTTGGGGGGATATTTGTAAAAGAGAGACAAAGTAAACTGTATCTTTGGAGATACAGTATCCTAATAACTGGGTTTTATAAGTCACCATTAACATTTCTTCAGATGATTCTAGAAACTTAATTAATGGCACAGTTTTATGTTTCTATTCCACGAGGCTATAGGGAGCAGATGACATCATTCTAAGTTTCTCTGCTAGACTTAAGACCTGTTAGGGCAGGGAATCTGTCCTGCGTCCACTTCTATATCCCTAGCACATTTATCTGGCACAAGGAAGTTCTACTTCTCTGAGAGAACACTGCCTTGGTCCATTCTGACTACTAGAACCCAGTACCATGGACTGATGTCCAACAAACAACGGAGATTTATTTTTCCCAGTTTGGAAGTCTAAGATCAGGGAACCAGCAAGGTCAAGTTCTGGTGAGGGCTGTCTTGGTTAGAGATTGCCAACTTCTTGTTGTATACACACATGACAGAAAGGGACCCAATTATCTCTTGATCTTGAGAAAGACAGCTAATTAACTGTCTTCTTCTCATAGTCCCAAGGATGAGGGCTCCACCTTAAAGACCTCACCATCTCCCGAAGGCCGCCTCCTAATAGTATCATATTGGGGGTGAGAACTTCAACACATGAATTTGGGGGACACAATTAGCTTGTCTCTAATAAGCTAGTCTAATAAGTCTAGTAAGCTAGTCTCTAATAAGTACTCACTGAAACCAGGCACACAGGCAGCAATAGTGACACCATAACAAGTGGCCAGGCCTGGGAGAATTCCTACCTTGGTTTCCTTGCTCCCTCCCTGAGATGCCCTGCTGGATGAAACATCCCAGGAAGCAGCCCCACCAGGAAGCAGGAGGCCAGTTGCCCGGAGCCTGGCCAGAGTGGTGAGGACTGGAGAAAGTGTCTGGGTGTAAACCATCTCTAGGACTTGTCCACTCTGGGGGCCATTTGCTTAGTAAATACACTGTAGGTGAATTCATTTTACTCCTTGTGCCATGAATTCCACAAGCATTGATTCAACACCTGTGATCCAGGCTCTATGTTAAATACTGGGACACACACACACACACACACACACACACACACAAGACTAATTCTAACATGGCAGGTAATTTATTGGGTGCCGTGGTGTGTTTTGTTCTTCCTGATATATTTCCCCTCCTGTGCAAAAAGGGAACTGAGGCTTAGAATTTGCCTGGTTGAATTTCAACAAGTCTGTTTAAATGCCTCATTTAGCATTTTGTAGCAGCTTGTGTGTAGTAGGGCCAAAGGCAAAATTTTCCAAGCTTAAAATTTGGAAAATTGAAAGTCGTTTGAAGGGTACTGTGCTGGTGGGGGGGACACTCTGGGAGGTGGAGGTAGGTGTGGATGGAACGGAGGGACCCCGGCACTGGGAAGGGGAGGGAGCTGGTCTACACCTTTGCTGGTGGAATGCATCTGCTCCCTCCCTTGTCCTATGGCAACTGGCCCTCACAGGGATGTCCCTTGCAGACCTCCACAGCCACTGTTCTTTAGGGGTGGTGGGCTGAGCAAGCCTCAGCTGTGGGAGCTATGGCCTACAAACTGAAGATCCTTTCTCTGCATGCTTTGAGCTGCATACCCTCCTGGGATGGAGTTTCTCACCAGCCCAAGAGAAGGAGCTTAGGGCAGACTAAAGTTGATCTTGTGAAATACAGAAATGTGACAGTTTAGGTACTGGATGTTTCAGACGGAAATTCATAAGTCCACCACGGGTCCATTCATGGCTGCCGTGGTTCCCAGCCACATTCTGTGGGCAAGGGGCTGCTACCTGGGGGCTTTCATTGTTTAACTCATCTGTGGATTCAGTAAATACTTATTGAGTGCCTATTTTGTGTCAGAGACTGTTATTAAACAGTGCTCAGCCCTGAGGATACAATAGAGAGCAAAGCAGATGAAGCCCCTCATGGAGGTGGAATGAGTGGGAAGCTGTGTTCCCATGTCACCACCACTCAACACACCTGACACCAGATGTGTGGGTCTCCACCACTGTTTGGAGACCTCCTAGCTGAATTGGAGTTGCAGTACCATTGCAGCTAGCAGCCCCTCTCCAAGGGAACTGTGGGGAGCTGGCCTTGTTTATAGTCATGAATACCTTTACCTGGCAGATGACTTGATGCCTACTTCTCTGACCCATGGCTTGTCTTTCCTATGCATGAAAACCATTTACATAGGCAGATGCTCATTGTCCTGCTCATGGCTGCCTGGCGATCGCTCTGGTCCCAGAAGCCTGACTCAGTCTTCTCCCTGGGGACACTAAGCCTGGGCAGCTCCTGGTTCTGATGGAAGCACCAATTCAATGCACCACCACAACAGGAAACAAACACACAGGTTTTTTTTTTTTTTTTTTCTTACTGATTCTGGGTGTGGAGGGAGCAAGGGGCTGGGCAGGCACTTCTCCATCCTCTGGTCAGGAAGTCAGGGGGTGGTGGGGACAATGAGCAGCAGATACAAAGGAACAGAGTGAGGGTCACTTTAAGTCTGAGAGCAAAGGCTGGCATGGTCCATTTGAAGGATGCAATGAGAAAGCAGGAGCCCAGTCTGCTGGTGGGGGTTGCCTCCAGGTTCCCTCTCCCCCTGGAGCCATCTGGGTGGAGTGTAGAAGAGGAACCACATCAAGGGTGACAGAGCCCTGCTTCCAGTATGAGCAAGTGGAACTTGTACTTAATATGGATGCATTTTATGGCAACAAAATATCATAAGTGTTCAGTACCCCACAGAGCAAGCAGTTTTCTAGTGGACACCAGCTGGGTGTCTCATGATTCCGTTCTGACTCCATCTACCCAGAGGATAGCATTGGGTATCAGGGGTTAGAGGCTCAGTTCCACGAGGCTGCCTCCTCCAGTGAGCCTCCAAAAAAGACACAGATTGCAAGAAGTAGATTGTCACCTGACTGACCAGCTATAAAATCAAGGGTTCCCATGAATCCCTCTTTGGAGTCAATAAATCTACAAAAGCACAGCTTCAGAACTCAAAGGGACACTTAGCTCATGTTTACCCATTTATTATAAAGGATATTACAAAGGATACAGATGAGCAGCCAGATGAAGTGCATTGTGGGATGGGTAGGTGGGAAGGGATACGGAGCCTCCATGTTCTCTGCAGGTGAGTCGCCCTACAGGGGCCTCCCTGTGTTCAGCTCTCTGTAGGCTCTGAGCCCTGTCCTTCAAGGTCTTAGGGAGGCTTCATTATGTGGCTCTGCTTGATTAAAACTTCAGCCATTGGTGATCAACTTCATGTTCAGCTTCTTCTCTCCAAGGAGGAGAGGAGGGGGCTGAAGTCCAGACCTTCCAACTGTGCCTTGATCTGGTAGCAGCCTTCATCAGGGAGCTACCTCTGGGCACCAGTCATGGAATCTCTATTATGCAAAAGACCCTCTTCATTCTGAAACTCCAAGGGTTTAGGAGCTCTGTGTCAGGAAACAGGATGATCGTGTGTGTGTGTGTGTGTGTGTGTGTGTGTGTGTGTGGTGTATTGTAAATCACAATATCACAGAATCAGAGACCTGAACAATATGCAAAAGGGAATAGTGGAAATACCAGAAGGAAGAGAATTCTGGGCTTAAGGAAGAGACAGGATAAAGCTCTGAGGCTAAGAGGCAGTGCAGTTGCCCAAAGTGAACAAGGTGGAGAATGTAGGGATGAAGTGAGTGAGATGAGGTAGGGAGGCAAGGATAAGAAGGTCACGTGCAAGGACTTCATTTTACTATCACCAGCTCGATTAAGACGTAGCATTTGGTTGCTATTTTCAAGTCACTTTGAGTCTAGTGAGAAAGACAACCTACCTGTAAACTGGTCGTTTCAACCAATGCATTCATGGCCGAGCTCTATTTCATGAGAAGAAAGAGGCATGGTCATTCATTATGGGGGCTCATGCAAGCCTCATAGAGCAGAATCTTGACATTAGAGTTTCTCAAGAACTGTGAGGGATCTGAGATTTTTACCTTGCTTACAGACTGTCAGAATTCTTTGGATGCAGTCAGAGGACATGAGACTCCTGGGTCAGAGACTCAGGAGTATATTGCATACAGTGCAACAGGCAGTGTGAACTTTGTGTTTACATTGGTTTGCTTGCTCCCCAATGTTCCCGGGCAAGGTGGAACGAGCCAGGTAGATGCTGCACTTATGGGCTTGTGGCACAGTTGAGGAATCTTTGAGTTTAGAAAACTTTAATCAGAAGGCCCCAAACCCACGTGTCCCACCTTCATCCAGAGGGTGAATGACTCTAGGTCATCGTCAGTATTCCTATCAGAAAGCCAGTCTCTCCTCTGCCCGAGAGGGAGACACTGTAGTCTAGAACAGAAGCTGTTAGAGCCTCTGCTCGCAGGACAGGGAGAATCCTGAGACACATGAAGAATGGCCTTCCATTAGAGTGTTGCTGTTAGGGATGAGTTAGTGAATCCTACCTAACACCTGGAACGTTTTTGTGAGTTGCCATTGTCCTGGACCTGGTTAGATAAGGGAGTTTCAGTTTTCCTGCCTGTTTAGACTTCTAGAGTGAGGCAGAGAAACTATTGATCATTAAAATTGATGGAGAGAGTAATTGCGGGAAAGAAAATAGGCTAAATGAGGCACTTTAGTAAATTTCAAAATTTGCTTACTTTTTATATTTTCAGCAGCTATTTCTGTAGTGCCTACTGTATACCAGGCACCAGGCTGGGGGGGCGGGCATCAGCAATGAGGGGATGGGCAGAAGCTGCAGGGCAAGTTACAAAGGGGTTAGAACCAGGAGGCTGAGCCTGTTGCCAGATGAGTTTCTCTGCTTAGGCACAGATCTGAATCACCTTTGTAAAGTCCACAGATTAGTAAGATCCAAATCCCCAGGGCTGGGGCCTGGGTATTCAGTTTAAAAACAACCTTCCAGGTGAATCTTCTAGGCAGCCAGGCCGAGAACATGGCCATGGATGAACAACCACGTGCCGGTGTTGTTAGAATTCTCCTGTTCAACAGACAGACGGCACCAGATGACTCTGCCCATTGGTGTGTCAACCACACAGGTAGCTTGAGCATTCCTAGTTAGAAGTAGCTTCGTGGAAGAGATGGGATTTGAATTGGGCCTTAAGTAAACTCTAGGTCAAATAAGAATGGGCAAGAAAGACAAGAGGAAGTATTTTGTGAGAGAGGTTAAGTAGGAGTAAAGCTGGAAGAGAAGAATGGATCATGTTTGCAGAAATAACCATGTTAATATACATAGTAATTCAAGTTTGTTGGTTTTGCTGGACTTTAATAAGTTAAGTATTTTTCTCATTTTCATGACCTTTTTCTGGCAAAGAAATTTAATTAACAAAGCTTTCATTTCTTGAAGGTCCTCTCTCCAGCAGCCCCATGTCTGTTGTGATGAACACCACACTAAGATGTGTTTGGATATTGCTATTCCACCTAAATTATGCAGAAAGTGAAGCTCTGAAAGTCAGGCAGGGACAAATGTGCTCTTGATTAATGATGGGATTACTTGTAAAGTTCTAGGAACTTAGATCCTACCCATGATAGGCAGTTTGGGATAGTTTTCATGGTGAATTGGAAAATAGGGTGGCAAGCTAAGTAATGAATTGGAAAAAAAAAATGCTTCTCTCCTGTTCTGGCTTGGATATGGAACATTGTTGAGGGCCACAGCCAAGTCGGGATGGCACATGGCATTTTGCCAGAAGGAGTGGTACAGAGGTGAGGCAAAGAACCTCACCCCCCCCCCCCCACTGATGCAAAGGCCTATCCACAAGTATGGCTGTATGCTGGACCGGTAGTCAATGATGGGTAAGATCCAATTGCAGTGGTACCAACCTAAGACAGGAGGCTGACGCCTTGAGGTCAGCTCATCCGATGACGGGTAAGGACCATATGTAGTATTGGACAACCTAAGACAGGCACGGTCCTGCCGCAGTCGGCTGCAGCAAAATAACTGGGGGGTGACGAACAACTTGTGTAGATTGATACAGCAGGAGTGGGAGCCGTTTATTGTAGGACAGGAGCGGTATTTATACATTCCACACAGCTTATCTAATTAACATAAACTAGATACAGCAGTCAACCAATAAGAAATCTCCACACTTAATGGCTTGCTGGCTGGCTCCACCTCACAAACCACTCCCCCTGGCAAAATACCCGGTGCGATACTGACTTGTTTACAGACTCTAACATGGTCCCTAAGCCACATGCTTGTTGTTTAATTAAACAGAAGGGGGGAGATGTTGAAGGCCACAGCCCAAGTCGAGTTGGGATGGCGCATGGCATTTTGCCAGAAGGAGTGGTTAAGTAAGAGGTGACTGCCATCGAGCCATTAAGATGATGATAATTAAGTTAAGCTGTGTATAATTGCTGACTGGATGATGCTGGATTGAAACAGGCTGTGTATTGAGTTGTATATGGACGCTGCTGTCTGGCAATAGGGCGGCTCGGCAATAGGGCGGCTCCTGCTGCCTCGGGCGCCTGCTACTTTGGAGTTCCCGTGGAGTTCTCGAGGGGGTTCCCGTTGAGTTCGCAGGGAGCCTGGTGGAGGGTGAGAGAGTTCCCGGAAGCACACGTGGAGTGCTGGTGGAGTTTGGGCAATAAAGTAGTTCCTGTTTGAACCTACAAGTGCCTCGTGGCGGCTCGGTTATTTTGTGCCCAGCCAGACTGCAGCAGAACATCCTCCCAGAGCTTATATGTTGAAGATGTGGTCCCCAAGGCACCAATGTCTAGAGGCGGAGCTTTTAAGTGACTACATCACGTGGGCTCTGACCTCATGGGTGAGTTAATCCATTGATAGCTTAATTAACTACCCAGAGAAGATGTAAGCAGGTGGGACAGGGTTTGAGGAAGTAGGTCACTGGAGGCATGCCCTCCAGTGGGGACCATATCTTGTCCCTGGCCCCTTCTTCTCTCTCTGTTTCCTCGCTGCCATAAGCTGAGCAACTTTCCTGCAATACTCCTTTCTGCTATGATGTTCTGCTTCACCTGGGGCTCAGAGCTGTGGTGTCTCCTGACCATGGACTGAAACCTTTGAAACTGTGTATCAAAATGAACTTTCCCTCCTTTAAGATATTTATGTCAAATGTTTTGGTCAGAGCAACAGAAATATGACTCATCCCCATCCCACTGAAGTTTGTTTTGATCAATGCAGCTCTTCCATATAGTGTTAAAAATCAGTGATCACGATTTTGTAATATGATGTCTCTTGTAAAATGATGTCTTCTCTTAAAAATTTTGATGGATCTCTTGGATTACTTTTGTCTACAAGTAACAAATAAAATCTTATTCAGATTGATGTAATCAATTAGAAAATTTATTATGTCCTGAAGCACAAGGTCTGGAGCAGGGTAGTTCCAGTGTTGAGTGACAGGGATGTATCTGCTTCCCTTTCTCTAGATGCCTCCACTCTCCTGTCCTCTCTGTGCTTGATAGCAAGATGGTGGCAGCAGTTTCCAGTATCACAGCTAGACACAACCCTGTTCAGAGAAAGTAACACTCTTTCTGTTTCTTTCTTCGGAAGTCCAGGAAACCAAATAGCCTTTTTTTCAGGTCTCATTGGCTAGAATTGGGTCACATGCCCAACTTTCTATTGATCACTGACAACTGGAACTGACTTTTCTTAATTAGCTAAGACCAATATGGAGAAAATAATGGAAATAAGATCAACTTTTCCTGAATCAAGTAGAGGAAGAGGATTATAAAGAAAAAAAAAAGAAAGGAAGAATGGATTTGGGAGATGATCAGCAATGTCTCCTAATGGTTCCATATTCCACTGGTTCCATTTTCTTTCTTTTTGGGGGGCAGGGCAGATTGGCTGTAGAGGGTACATATTGTCCTTTTCAAAACAGAACCCCAGGGCCTTTGTTTTGCAATAGTTTCCTCTCCCCCATTTCATTTTGTCTCATGGCATTTGTGTTTGGGACCCCATATCTAAACACATTAGGTTATCATACTTGTGTTAAGTGGTGTTTCCCATTGACATGATTAAGCATGCTTGGATAATCAATCAAAAGGATTGTTTAATTGCTCTTCTCTCGTTTGTCCATTAGACGTAGCTTGTCAACCTCCCACAGGATTGAGCTCTTCTTCCCTGTTGTAGCCAACTTCTCCTCTCTCCTCTTACTTTTGGTGATGTACAGATCCTTTGGATGTACACCAAGAAAACCCTCAAAAAAGTCCTTGGTCCCATTCAAGCAGCTGTGAAAGGTCTTCAAGAATTCAAGTCTTCCAAAAGCTGTCTCCATAAATGAACTAGTTTTAGTGAAGAGAGAAAGCATACAGTGTCAATCATGGCTAGTGACAGGGTGCAATTAACCCAGGATCAAATTGCAGCAAGATGGATGGGGCCAGATGGTCATGTTATCCTAACAAAGGGATTATACAGTAAGTGCCCTTCAGGAGGGAGACATCTTTCTACATAGAACTCTACAATGAAGAGAGACAAGGATGAACTCTTCATAATTTCCAAACAGATATTATAGAATAGGGAAACTGGTAAGTGATGTTTTAAATCAGCATTCCTGTTCTTAATTGGTGACTGGTAAGGCATACATACACTGTCAATTTTGATAGTTCTAGAAGCTTTAGCTACTAGAAAATTCTAGTTGGAAAATATCTTAACCATGAAAGACTTCCATTAGGAAATTAAAAATCTTAAATAGAGTGGGACAAATAACATAAAGAAAGTACATTAAGTTAATTCTTCCAGTAAGGATTCTTTAAATTCTTCTCCACATGCTTCTAAGCATTAGGGATAGAGTAATGAACACTTTGGATAATGCCCTTTCCATCTTTAGATTACATACTAATAAGAAGAGTTAATAAAAAAGTAAGCAGCACGTAGGGTAAGTGGTTTCAGAATGATAGATGCTCTGAAGAAAAGTTTTAAAAAGCCACATGTGGGACAATAACAGAGAATGGAGTAGAGTGGTGGTGGGCTGGCCAATGGTCAGTGACTAGCTCTTGGTAGAGAAGGGAGCCTTGCTTTGATTTTGCCAATTTCTTTGGTGTAAATACTCCCACCATGGCTGACTTCAGGCCACCAGTGTCACCAGGAGTTGGAAAGGGAGGTACGCAGTACAGGGCAGCTCCAGCTTACCCCTGGGAGTGTGCCACAGTGCATTTAGGAAAGGCTTAGTCAAGGACTGAGGTGGTGACATTTGGGCTGGTGAGTGCTGAGTGAATGTTAAACACCCAGCCATGAGAAGGCAGCTGCAGGGGGCCATCCTACAGGTAGAGGGGGACCTGTTGTAACTACGGAGGTCCCGAAGTGAAAACAAGCTCAGCAGGTTCTCCAGGGAAGAGTTTCTGGGGAACTGGAGTTTAGAAAACAGAAGGAGAGGTAAGTGAGGGCTGAATCATGTAGGGACTCAAAAGCCATTTTAAGAATTAATTCCTCTACAAATGTGGCAGCAAATCATATGGAGTTTAAGCAGGTGATTTCCATGTCTCCTTGGCAGCAGGCTGTCTTTCAGTCTCCACAGGGGGACTTTGGGTAGGGTTGTCCTAGAGATGGAGAAAGAGAAATAGCTGACTTGATTTCATAGTCTCTGTTTTGATTTACTTCCACTCTCTTGAAACTACGCAGGAGTGACGCAGCAGGTCACCAGGCACGTTGCAAGTGCCGGTACTTGTTACTTATGGTGGGTCCTGCCGCGAGGTGCTGGTATCGAAGGCTGAACCCAGAGTGAGGACATCATGGGGCAGGGGTGGCAGTGGCGCTCAGACGCGTTGCTGAACGTGTGGTTAAGACCAGCCGCGATCTCCAGCTTCTGCAACTTAGTTCAGATTCTCTAGACATCAGGTTGACACTTATCCCTCAGAGATGAGGGTTGGTCACATTATAAAATGCATTTAAATCTTAAATAGCAGTGCATTTATTCATTTCCTTTGATCAGGGACTCACGTTCAACCACCAAAGTGGACCACCATCTGGTACATTCTCACAGGGCATTCCAAGTGCAAGGAGATAAGAGAAAGATTCCTCACGGGGTTCTCCCTGTTGCTAATTTCTCTCTCTCCTTCCCTTTTACCTTCATTACCTTCATTACCCAGCAAGTGAGGAACCAGTGAGGAGCCTCTAAGGGAGGAAAATAGGAATATTATTATTTGTATTAATAGGAATAAAACATTGATAAAATTTATAGGTAGATTCTATTGAATCTACTGGCTGTACATACTATACATGCAAACTGGCTACCCATGCAGTTGGAGGAGTGCTTTACTACTTAGTTAACATCTCAACAGCCATGCACAGTGGGGACATTGTACCTTTTTATCTTAAGACTATACACACAGCCACAAAAAAAAAAATGCCCGAGACTGATAATTAAAAAACAAACAAACAAACAAAAAACCCAAAATAATGTTGTTGTTTTTTTTCTCACTGTTTCGGGGCTGGGGAATTCAAGATCCAGGTGCCCATATCATCAGTCTGGTGAGAGGTTGGCTTCTGCTTCCAAGATGGTGCTGTGAACACTACACCCATTCGTTGGTGAGGGCCAGGCTTTGTGTCTTAATCCCTACTCAAAAGACTCCACGAGAATGGGAATTAAGTTTCAATACATGCATCTGGGGACATTCAAACCATAATACCTTTATTGTACAGGTTAAGAAACTGATGGTCAGACAGGTTGAGTAGTGGCCCAGCCAAGGTGCCTGACTCATTAGTGATGGAGCCAGCGTCCACACCAGCTTTTGCCCACCCTCTTGGCCCCTGCCCACCCCTGAAACCTTTTCTAGGAAATGCATAGCTTTTGAAATTTGTGCCCTGTGACTTCCGAGTTCTGTTCTCAGCACTGCCTCTTAATGGCACTGCTTATGTGCAAGATAAGGAAGTGAGGAACCAGTGAGGAGCCTCTAAGGGAGGAATATAGGGTCATCCTTCCTCCGGGGCCTCTGACTCAGCTCTCCTGTTCAGTGACATCTCCAGAGCAGGTCTGGACTGAGCTCTTTAAAGGGCACCTTGCATGCAGAGCAGACCTCTCAGTTTGGCAAGAGCTGGGAAAGAGCCAGTGCTTCAACCAAAGGGTGGAACATGGGCCTTTAGTTCCATTGAGGGATACAGGCTGTGTCCTGTGTCCACCCTCACGTGCTCTGTGTGGCTCCCATCTCCCAACGTGCACACTAGAATTCTGTTTCTGGAAGGCAGACTGTGCCAGGTGCCTCTGTGCCAAGAGCGTGGGTTTGCGCCATGACTACACACACAATGTCTTGTTCTTTTTCCTTCAAACTCAAATCCAGTGTTTTCTGAGGCCATCTATCCAGACTTGGTGGGAAATCTACCTCTGCCCTCTGCCCACTCCCCAAAGTCCTCCCTCTCTCTAGGACAGCAAAGAAAGCTGCATCATTTTATGAAAAAGTTCACCAAAGAGTCTTTTGGTCTGTAGTCTAAAAGATTGTGGGGCTTGTGGCCTCTGGCCCATGTGCTCCTTTGAAGCACACGGGGCTGTCCTTCAGTGCCAAGCTTAGAAAAGGCTGACTTGAGGCTTGACTGCCGCATTAACATCCAGAATGTGATAGTGGCTGCAGACACAAGGTCTGCGCTTACACTTCCCTGGTCAAATCCAGCCCTACCACTCAGAGACACACACTCAGGGACAAACAGCACCCGGTGCCTCTCTCTTCCCCATCTGAGAAGTGCTGGTGTCAGTGCCATTTCTTATGCACTTATGAGGAGAACTAAAGAGGGCAGCGGGAATACAGTATTTAGGACAAAGCTTAGCACAGAGTAAGAGCTTAACTGAATACTAGAATGTCCGCCCCCACAAGTCACCCTCCTAAGAGCTGTGTGGGTTCCATGAACAGTTTCTGAGATAGGCAGGTCCTTCCCATCTCTGCCAGCCCTTGGGCACTCTCCCTAGAGACTCTCCAGGGTTGGAGACTTGGTTGCCCAACATCATACAGAGTCAGCATCTTCATCCACAAAGTGGGAGTGTAAGGCACCTGCCAGGTGTTGGGAAGGTACTTCACCCACTTAACACAGATCTAAGCACACGGTGAATGTGAGGATTAAATCAAGCAGGGACTATAATGTCTGCAGCACAATGTCTAACACTGTAAAAAGGGCCCAGTGACGGTCAACTACCACCATCACTCCATCTCACACATTTTGGTTAACTAGAGGAGTTAATTCAACACCCGCCCCCTTTCAAAAGGCATTGTTCAAGGAGAGTACTTGGCCAGAAGTTTTGTGTGTATCCATTTTTTTTTTAAATAAAAAGCCATTTCTTAATGGTTGGCTCTCATGATTTTGCAGTTAATAATATCTAAATGTATTAAAAATTTGCCTCATAGGGCTGTCTGAGTGATATAGGATTTTGATCAACCTTACTTGTGCTGGAAATGAATTGATTCCATTTAAATACTTTGTCTAAAAGTTATTTGGACTGGAAAATACCAATCTAATTCCCTTACAAGTAAGAAAATTATAAAGAGAAAGATCTAATCAGTGAGTAGAATATAGCCTTAGAAAATGTGTATCAGCATACCTTAACGAAAGTAGAATAAATCTTGAAACTTTAATATCCCCCTTTCTTGGACCTAAATAGGCCCCTTTGGAAAACTATTTTATTGTTTCTCATTAAATTAGAATTGTGCTGAGGTGCCACTATCTACCGTTTCCTATTATTATTAATGTAAAAAAAAAAATCACTGCGTATTCAGCATTTCCCCAGTAAAAAGCCAACAGAAAAATCCTCCCCACTTTTGTGTTTAACTCTGGCTCATTTTTAAACAAAGTTCCTTCTTTTTTGTTTACATCTGCATTTAAAGATAGCAATCCTTTCTAGTGACAATTAAGGAAATTTAATGTATAGGTTTACTCCTGCTCGGTTAAATTAGCAGTTCTTGTCGAAGAAACCTGCAAAGAGTTGGAGAGGCGAGGAGAGCCTCATTAACCCTGGAGGAAGCAGCTGTAGCTGGGAAGCAGAACTGGGGAGGCCTCATTTTTCAAAACATGGGTAGTTTGATATACGTTGGAGAGGATACACTCAAACTTTTGATGCGTCTACTGAGATGGAGGGCGGCACAGGGGTTGCTATGAGGCTCCTTCTGCAATATTGCACCACGATGTTCACGATATTTCTAAAAAATGTCACTTTGCAGGGTTCTGTCTTCCTGATTCCTTTAAGAAACAGGTGCTGAATGACCACAGAGGCAGCACACTGGTGGTCTGTAAGGCATGTGTGACCTTAGAAATGTGTGACGTTAGGCATAGGGACCACAGAGGCTGCTGAAGCCCCATTCAGGCCAGTCTTCCTTCCCTCCAGACTCTGAACATGACATACCTTGTTCTTGGCCCGTCCAGCCTCCGAAACTCTGAGAAGTGAATTTCTGTGGTTCATAAATAACCCACTGGCAGGAATATTGTTATGGCAGCAGGAGTGGGACTAGGACACTGTTAGGACACTGTTAGACCCACGTAACCAAAGATACAGAAAATGAGCTTCTTTGTCACTCCCAATCAGTGTCAAAGTCCTCAGAAGGCTGTCACATAATAATCATAATCAGCCTCTGCGTAACACCCGCTCCCCTACCCCTTAGCACCAGTCGACTGTGTTCTGCTTTGATAGTTCAAAGTCAGCTGCGTGGACTCCTGGTCTTCCCTCAGAGGCTGCCCTGTCAGTGTGGCTTTCCCTAGCACTTGGAGGACCATCCTTTGTCCCAGCACTCACTAATCTCTCTCCAGCTTTGATCACAATCCGACATGTGAAATACTTTATTCAATTATTCATTCGTGCTTGTCTCTTCCGAATTGGACTGTAGGCTCCATGAAGGTGGCGTCTGCATCTCACTCACCCCCGTCTTCCTGGCATCTACAGCAGAGAAGTTACCTGACTGAATATGTTGAGCAGGGAACCCGTGAGCATGGCATGTGCCAGGAGAGGCCCTTGGTGCATGGGGCTGCGTGTAACTCAGAGGCTGGGGCATGGAGCTTAAGGTCAGGGCAGGGGGTGGTCAAAATCGAGGATCTCAAATGAGGGACAGGAGAGAACTGCAGAAGGGGGAATGGCCAGAAAGCAGGCAAGAGACGGGAGGACCAGCAGCATTTCCTGCTGTTTTGCAAACTCAAGTGATATGTAGCTACTAATCCCCATGAGTCTGAGAGCAGGACCTCTCTAAAAATTAAAAATAAAACAGAAGTGGGGAGGGTGGGACGGGGAAGGCTGGTGGAATGCTGACTCCATGCCCAGATGCCCTGTGCCTCCGGGGCCCTTCCTTCTTGCTGTGTCTTCTGTACTTCTCTGACGTGGGTGTCTGTGGCTCCGTGGAGGCGTGTTCTTGAGTTATAGACCAATGCTGTAAATGTCTCCCTCTTTGGAGGAGTCGGGTAGACTCTGCTTTGAGACCATGGGAAGGGCACCTCATCATTTTCTGAATCCTGTGAGTACTGTGGATTACACTTTATTTAATATATACAGCATGTAAATAAGTTTCAGAGGCATAAAAGCTTCAAAACTAAACGAAAAGGAAAATTTAATAACCAGCAGATTTTCAGATTGTGCACTAAATAATCTGCTTTTCATTCTAAGAAAGGGGAGGAGGAAGGCAGAGTTCAATAGACACAGATAACAAATTAAAATCCAGTATCTGGGGGGTGTAAATCACATCCCATGAACCAAACCATGTGGTCCTCGTCAGGCCTCCCCCAGGCGGCCGCGCGGCCTGGAGCTTTAGCAGAACTTAGCAACGGTAAAGCAGGCGGATGTCCTGCTACAGAGCAGAGAGCAGCACCTGACCCCTGCTTTTTTCTAGGTCTTTCCATGCCCACTCCGTGTGTCATGACTTGTCTGTGGGGTGATGTGTTTGGAGTTATCCTTGTAGGGCTGCTGGTAGAAGAATAGAAAACTATAAAGGAAAATCAGGCATTTAAAACTGCGACTATCCTGGGCCCTAAGGGGGACAACTGGAACCAAGGTGCAGAGGCTCAATGGGGGTTGATTTCGGCCCCCAGGGCACATATGATAAGGTCCAGATAACTGGGGAGGTGCTACTGGCATCTAGTGGGTAGACTAGGGGTGCTGTTAAATATCCTGCAGGGCACAGGATGCCCCCACCGAGAAGAATTTTCTAGTCCCAAACGTCCACCATGCTGAGGCTGAGAAGCCCTTGTGCAGAGGGTTCCACTTCAACTCTTGGTAGGGTTGGCACGCTGTTCACACGATTAAGCCAGCTAAAGTTCTTGAACTATAAATAGGCATCTCCATTAGGAGCCCAGAACGCCAGTGTCATTGTGAGGTTCACTTCTAGCGTTCTCTTTCTCAGGAAATGATGCAGTCGACATGGACGCACTGTGTCCCCGTCTGTTCCGTGTGCATTGTTGACATCGGGCGAGAGGCTGCTAAACTGATGTGGTGCTCTGAGCAGTTGGTCTTGAGCAGCAAGAAGACACCAGTGTGAGAGAGACCTCCTGTGTCCTGAGAGAGAGATGGAGGTCTTTCCCTCCCAGGTTGGGAAGTTGCACCCCGGCAAAGCCGGCCTCTGAAATGGCCATGGATTAAACATAAGCCCAAACCACAGGACCCCCGTTCTTGCCTGAAAGTGTCTCCTCTGTGAGTTTGAGAGGGAGGGAGGTAGGCAGGATTCTCAATGCCGCTGTCTATGCCACACCCGGTTGTGGTTAAATGGAAGACTTGAGTCTCCAGGGCTGTCAATCCATCACTTTTTAATGGCATCAAACTCATTTTAAAAAATTCATGCTGTGGGCTTTGAGGAAATAATTGTAGCTCCAGAAAAGTTTGTTAAAGATTGCATTAGATTCTTTTTAATGGACAGTCTGTGTGCTTGGGCATTTATACTTCCTAATAGTGTATTTTCAGAAGGGAAAAAAAAAGTATGTGAGCTTGAGATTTTTCAGTGAATTTCACTCAACTCTTGCTGTCTTTGTCAAAATGTCTCTGAAAATTTTATAGGAGGAAGGATTTTGTCCTTATTATGCTTGACTGAATAATTTGTTAAATTATGTTTGAAATCAGCATTTCCTCAAATTGAAGAACAACTAATGCTAAAGCATAGCATGGATTATTATACATGCAATTTGCATAAAAGTTTAAAAAGTCAGTATTTCAGTAGTATCAGGGTGCTGCCTAGAAAGATTACACAAAACTGATGCCTTAAATAAATACTGTTGGTGTTCAGCCCTTCTGTTAGCTAATTATAAAAAAGCATAGCATCGTCACCCAGTTGAGTGCACCCATAATCAAATCATAGCCATTTGGAATAAAATGGGAGCACCATGTGAAACTGCTGACATAGCAATTTTAATTAAAGCTCTTTTGTATTTTGAGAGTAAAGTTCTAAATTTCAGGATTTCTATGTTTCCTAACTGTTCCTTGGGAATGTAAGTGGCAGCTCTGGGAGCTTCTGGGATTCAGGACCACAGGAGTTGCCCAGTGGTTGGATGTTGGGCATCTCGGCTAGGTATGCCCAGAAGTCCCCAACTCTGGGCTCCCTCCAAAATAGCTCTAGGGAATCTGTTTTATTTATTGGGTTTCTGCACAAGGTTTCGTGTGAAGATGAGAATCTATGAATAAAAAAAAGTTGGAAAGATATTGGAGTCATTGTTATGGATTCCCCAGTGGAAAAGGTATTTTTTTAAAAAAAATGTACTTAAAATAATGCAAGGTATTCACACTCAAGAGCAAAGGAAAGGATTTTACATATCTAGATGCAAGAAGGGCAATATGTGTTCAACTACTCTTTTACCTGATAGTCTGTGAAATTTAATCAGCCATCAACCAGAACCTACGCAGTTTATAACTCCTCATCTACATCCTCCCTCCCTCCCCTCTTTTTTCCACTTACCTTCCTTTCTTCCAACACATATTCATTGAGTAGCAAATTAAAAAAAGAAATAGGTATATAAGCAAGATAATTCCAGACAATGGTAAATGTCAGGCAGGAAACTAGACTGAATGCTCTCATAGAAAGTACCTGGGCAGAAGAGGGTGGGAACTATCTGGGAGAGTGACTATACTTTGAGCAGGAGAGTGGTGCAGGAACTGGGAGGACAGGCGGCAGGGGCTCTTCAACTCCCACTCCTCACCCCAAAGCAACATTTTGTGAGAAAAAACAAACACAAAAAACAAAGCCGCCTACTTGGTGGGCTACATTCTCTATTGCCACACCTCTGGTGAGCATGCGTAGTGGCATCCATTCACTGGCTTCAACTCCAGTTACCATACCCAGAGAGAGCTGGCTAAGTGGCTTCTGTTTCCTGTCAACCTTTCATCCAGGTTCATGTTGAACGTATGCTCCAACAGGGCCACTGAATCACTGTTCTTGACTTAAGACAGCGAATGTGATTTGCTCTGGACGGTAACTTTTAAAGGGTGATACTCACACGAAAACCTGAAGGATACAGAAGGGCCACCTGTGCAAAGAGATGGTGGAAATGGGTTCAGGTCAGAGGAAACAACTCTGGAGGGAGGCCTGGCAGGAGGAGCTGTGGTCAGGAGGACAATCGTCAGCGTTGGCACAGCACGTTCAAAAGAACAGACATTTTTTGGGGTGGGTAGAGGTGTTGTTCTGCCCTCCACAATTCCATTCTTCAAGATTTCGACCTACACATTTGTTTTATTTTTAAGTTTTATGTCTTTAAAATGTACCACATGATATTTTGATATTCTTGTCTTGATTTGCATGCACCTCCTGAAGTGATTCTAGAGTCAAGCATTATAACCAGTTTTTACCTTGGGTATCAAGACTAAGTGCTGATGCGTCATCTCATGTCCTTACCTTTTCCTTTTCTTTTCCTTTCCTTTCCTCTCCCTCTCTCCCTCTCTCTTTTCTCTCTCTTTCTTTTTTTCTCTCTCTCAATTTCTTTCTTTCATAGCAATTTCTCCCGACAGATGAACAATATACAATAGAAAATATAACCGGAGTCCTCCGGTTGTACATTAGATCTCTAGACTTGCCCTTCCTATATAACTGCAGCTTTTTACCCTTTGACCTTCATCTTTCCATGTCCCAACTCCCACCCCATTGTTGATAAACCCTGTCATACTCTCTGTTTCTGTGTATTTGACTCCTTATTTTTGCAAAAAGTCAACTTATAGACTGGAGAAAATATTTTGAGCCATATATCTAATAAGGAGTTAACATCTGAAATACATAAGGAACTCATAAATCTCAACAGCAAAAAAAATTAAGATAATAATAAAAATTAAAATAATAAGTTTAAAAAATGGGTAAAGGGTGTGAACAGATATTTCTCCAAAGAAGACATCAAAATGGCCAATAGGTATATAAAAAGGTATTCAACATTACTAATCATCAAGGAAATGCAAATCAAAACCACAAGGAGCATTTGCCTCATACCTGTTGGGATGGTTTTTATCTAAAAGAAAAGAAATAAAAAGTATTGGCTAGGGTGTGGAGAAAAGGAAATCCTGGTGAAAATGTATATTGTAGTAGCCATTATGGAAAACAGTATGGAGGTTCCTGAAGAAATTAGAAACAGAAATACCTTGTGCCTGAGCAGTCCCTCTGCTGGGTATATACTCAAAGGAAAGGAAATCACCAACTTGTAAGGACCATGCCATGTTCATTGAAGCATTATTTATAGCTGCCAAGATATGCTGACAACCCAAGTGTCAGGGGACAGATGACTGGGTAAAGAAACTGGCATATATGTGCAATGTAATATTATTCAGCTTTAAGAAAGGAGGTCTTACCATTTGCAACACGTGGATGAATAGCCAAACATTATGCTAAGCAAACAAAGCAAAACACAGAAAGAAAAATAGCATATGATCTCCATGAGACGTGAAATCTAAAAGAGGAAAAATTGAATACACGTGCATTTACTTTTACCATTTATTGTGGTGTTCTATTTTGTTTGACAGGTTTTAATCTGTTAATATTATGACTTACTGTGGTGCTCACAGTGTTTCAGCTTGGGCATATGGGAATCCCTTAAAAGATGGCTCCTGTGTCTTTTGACATGTCCTGTCTTTTGGTACCATGTTCCAGTTTCATCTTCTACTCTAGTTCCTGTGCTCTAGAAACGGCTGTTTCTCCAAGGAATTTCTGGTTCCTTCTTGTTGGAGAGTGGTATTTAGGAACCAAGATCTGGCCACTAAACATGCTCATTGCTATGAGGAATCTTTGCCTTTTGATCCTCTCCACGGACAGAGTTAGGAGATACATGCAAGCTCTCTTTTCTTTCTTTCATAGCTCTCAGCAAAGTTGTAAATAAATTTATCTGTTTGCTTTTGTTATGGTCTGTGTCATCCATTTAGCTCTGAGTTTTGTAAGGAAAGGAACTTTTCACTGTAGAGTGAAATCCCTCCTTAGGTATATGTTGATAAAGTTAACCTGTAAGGTGAAAGTTGCTTATAGGAAAAGTCGAATTGCTTCTAGTGACATATGAAAATTCTTCAAATCTCCCATAGATACCCTTCATCTACCCTCCATAAATGCCTTAAAACCAGTTTTTACCTCTGGGATTGAAATTAATTACTGTTTTGTTATTTGAGTCACAGATGGGCATCTTTGATCACTGGAATGCAGGGCTGTTCATATCATGAGAAAAGCAGACCCCATCTCTCCCAAACTTCCCCATGAGACAGTAGATTTCTGATTTCTACTTCACATTTCTGGCCGTGTACTTATCTGGTACTTATTGATGGAATACTCCACACTTTTGAAATTGTCCCCACTTACCCTGTCTCTTGTTCTGAGCACACAGATGAGTTTCAGCAGGTTAAAAGTATTTGAGAAACTATTTCTGCATATTAGCAGGGTTCCAGACCATTCTTCTCAGCATAGGTGCAGTGAATAAATGGAAGTGCAAATATCTTTGTGTCCATTAGACTTTAACCTTCTTCCCAAGGGAGGATGAGGGGGGATTCCTAGAGCCTGATTGTGAAGCCTTCCTTTCTCTACTGATGGACTTTAGTGCTCTCATTCATTGCTCCTTTTCATTTTATTTGAACTCCCCCAAATAACAATGAAATTGATAATAACTCAACGATAGCCCTATATTTGGTGAAGTATTTCAGGGAGCGTCCCATGGACGTGAGGGCTTCATTGGAAAGTTGAGAGGGAGCAGCTTTGAACTGTTTTTCAAATATGCTGAAGCCCTCTTTGGAAAGACGCTACCTAAGCTGTATTTGAGAACCTTGGTTTATCCGCTGCCCAGTCTGCAGCTCTTCCCCATTCTCTTCTCCTTTCCCAATTTGTCCCAACCCCAGAAATGCTGATTCAGCAAATACTTCCTCTGAGTTGATGCTCTCGCTGTGTCTGGGCCTCAGGAACACTGTACACCTGAGGCACCATGAGCACGCTTTCTCTTTTAAAGGAACATTAAAATTCTGGGGCGACCATTATGGTTTACATATGAGGTGTCCCCCCAAAGCTCCTAAGTCAATGCAAAAGAGTTTAGAGGTGAAAGGATTGGTTTGTGAGAGCCCTAACCGAATCAGGGTGTTGAGCCACTGATCAAGATTTACTGGGTGGTAAGTGTAGATGGATAGGGTGTGGCTGGAGGAGGTGGGTCATTGTGGGAGAGTCTTTCAGTTATATTTTGTCCTTGTTGAGTAGAGCGCGCGCGCTCTCTCTCTTTCTCTCTCTCTCCTTTTTGATCATCATATCCTGACTGCTTTCCTCCACCAGACCCTTCTGCCATGATGTTCTGTCTCACCTCAAGCCCCAAGGATCAGAGTCGGCCATCAATGGACTAAGATCTCTGAAATCTTGAGCCCCACATAGAATTTTTCTTCTCTAAGATTTTTTTTTTTTTGTCAGACCTTTTAATCACAGCAGTGAAAAAGCTGACTAAAACAAAGATTCTCTCATTACCTTTACTAGGCTTTCCTGATACATGAACATCCATGTTTACAGCAGCATAGTACACAATAGCAAAACTACGTGTTCCAGCCTAGATGTCCGTCAATGGATGAATGGATAAAGAAAATGTGGTATAAATACGCAATGGAATTTTAGTCAGCCATTTGCAGGAAAATGGAAGGAACTAGACAGCATTACGCTGTCAAGGTCATATGCTTTCTCTCATATGTGGAAGCTAGAGAGGAAAAAGAAAGTTGGGAGATCTCTTGAAAATCAAGGAACATCAGTAAAGGAGAGGAAAGAGACTGAGGGAAGGAGGAGGGGAGGAAAGGAAGAAATACTACGGAATAGTAATCCTAAATGTTATCATTACATCGTGCACATGTATGAATATGTAAAAACAAATCCCTCCATTATGTACAACTGTAATGCACCAATAAAAAATGTGGAGAGAGAAAGAGAAGGTTCAGGAGAGTCACTTCACCACTGTGTTAACCGGTTTTGTGTTGGTGTGCTCCGAGGTTGGGAGGGCCACTGTAGAGGGTTGACTGTCACTCAGCCTCTGCCCACCATGTGGAAAACAAACAGGTGACCCTTGTGAGGTGTCACCCTTCCAGCTGCAGTTGAGCTGCTTCCTCCCCTGTTCTCCCCCAACCCAACTGTTTGCTATTTGAAAACAAATAATAAATACTTAGGTCCCATTTTCATCCCCTCTCTGTCTGCATCCTTTTCTCCTTCTCTTGCTAGGACTTCTCCAGCATGAACGTTCTTGTAGAGGAGTGGAGCACAGTGGCTAACGGGGAGCATGCTCTCAAGTGGGATGGAGAACACCTCACAATCTGTCCATTTATGTGTCTAAATATCCATACAGAATATTTAGCTCTTTAAATCCTACTTTCCTATCTATATAATCAATGAAATAAAATAGTGGGATCACAGCTTACTCAGAATTTATATTTTAAATGAATTCATAAACTGTAAATTGGATGTCGCTAACATTGCCATTGGAGAACCTTCTATCACCATAAAATAGAGCACAGGTGGTTTTATGTATGTGGATATACAGTATCGGTCTTTATAAACGCATAACAATGCATATGATAATGTGACTATAAGATAAAGATGTGCAAAATATAATTTTATAGTATATTAAATATGTCATTAGTTATTTTATTTCTTGCCCCTTTTCATTATTTTGCCCCGTTCACGTGTTGGATTTGCATATGCTACAACCCCAGTTATGTCCTTTATGGGGTTTGTTGTGAAAAAAAAATGAAATTGTGCATGATTAGGAAGTTGCTAATTCTGTGTGCAGGAAGGAGGAGAGGATGGTGGAGATGATGGAGAGGATGAATAATGATGAAGGTGAAGAGAATGGTGAGACTGAAGAGGGCAGGTGACGAAGATGACCGCCACTTGAGTCTTAACCTTATTCGGGTTCCTTAACCCATTTTTTATTGCAGAATTTCCCATACTGACAAAGAGGAGGAAAATTTCAATTACAAGCCAATAACCATAAAATTAATCAACAAAATTAAAATAATATAAAAGTACAATTTATAATACTTGGGGACAGAAGCCTGCAGCTCTGTCTTTAACTCTCTTGAGGATCCCGCGGGCCTACTGCTCTAACCTGCTCCTCCCAAAGTTGGCAGGATTGGCCTTAGACACACTTGCCTCCGCACTTCTGTCTCTTTTGATGAGGAAGATCAGCTCGAGCAACATTATTTTGCAGTTATAAGACATTAAATCACACTGAACTTTAGTTCCCTAAATGACTCTTTAAATATTTAATATCATGTTAAAAAATGTACAAATGTAAGAGCAGAAAGCAGGTCGGTGGTTGGGAGGGGAGAACGTTCAGGCCTTTTGCAGAAAGTTGGACTGGGTCTTTCATTTTCTTGGAAAACAGATTGCAAAATTGATTATTTGGACTATATATTGATCATTAATATTTTTCTGCTATATACAACACACATTGCTATAATCAGACAAAATTGTAACAGAGAGTTAATAAAATACCTTTTTAAAATATACACCTTGTTTAAAGATAACTTTTTAAAAGAAATTATCAAATGCATACAAAAGTAGGAAAAAGCATAATGATCCCCTTGTACCTCATCACCACTTTAGCAGCAAATGATATCTTGCCACTTTTATTTCATCTTTGCTCCACTCATCCCCTCTTACTAACCACTTTTCTGCCTTTTTCTGATGGATTTTAAAGGAAAGCCTGGGTTTTGTATATTTCATTATAAATTATTCAATATTGTATCTTTATAGACTTTAAAATAGCTACGAGACCCTTCTGAAATATATTTTAGACCCTGCTAAATATCAGGTCTATGGAGTGATCAGGAACCTTTGCCTTTGGGACCGGCCTGCCTTGACAAGCTGCTGTGTTGTCTGTGTGGGCCGACACCCCGGTGTACCCCGGGTTTGGAATGCACGTGCTGGAGTTACGTTACAGAAGGGACAGATCCAAATGGGCAGCCATCTTCTTTGAAGCCAGGTCTTTAATATTTTCAACGTTGCTGCTCCAAGGTCTCTGTGGTGCCCACTCCACTCTGCCGTGGCCGTGCAAAAGCCACCACAGATGACAGGTGGATGCAATGTATGCCAGTGTCACATCATGTGCAGCAGGCAAAGGGCTAGGCTGGCCCTTGGGCCACAGTTGTTGACCCTGGCTTTAGAAAAAGTGATACAACTGTGACCCAAAGAGGGTTTTCAGACCCTGGGACCACCAGAACCTTGGCGAGTTGAGCACGTGGGTCGAACAGCAATGCTTCACGACCCAGAACACCCAACTCTAGACCTGTCTTCAGCATTGGAAAGATGTTGATCAGGCCACTTACTTTTTGATTCACGGCTTCTCATTGGTGACACAGAGACGGAGGCACCCACTCTTCTTTCTTAAACAGGTTATTGTGGACTGAATGAGCTCATGGATACAAAGTGCTTGCTGCACCGCAAGGTACTATTCAAACCCAAGGCATTGCTGTTCTCTTAATGTTGGAGGTCTGCAAGACTTCCGGAGATGATTCTTAATTATTTTTTTTCATCCTTAACTTTTCATTTTTCTGAATGGTAGACACATAATAATTAAAGATGAGCTTAGCATTCACTGAGCACTTCTATGCATAGACAGGGGCAGTAGCCCTGGGAGGGGGGTTATATATGACTCATGTTTAATCAATCAGCTATTACTATCTTGCTTTTTTAAAATATTTTTTTAGTTATAGACACAATACAAAGATTTTATTTATTTATTTTTATGTGGTGCTGAGGATTGAACCCAGTGCCTCATACGTGCTGGGGAAGCACTCTACCAACTGAGCTATAACCCCGGCCCGACTACCTTGCTTTTGATAGTGAGGAAACTAGCACTGAGGAGGATTAAGTAATGGTCTGGCTCCTGTTGGGAGTGAGTGGTGGCATCAGAATTGGAACCCATCTCTGTCTGACTCCACTGTTGTTTGTCTGTACTTCAATGACATTTAGGGCATACTGTCACCTCCTTTTTTGCAACATTACCACTAACCCTCTTGTAGTCTCCATGGTGCTCTTCTGCCTAGAGTAGCTCATTCAGTCTTCACAGTGACACACAGTTGTGTCACTCAAGCCACCAACCTGAATAACTCCTATGTATCCTCAAGAACCAAGCTTAGCTGACATTTCCCAAGAGGGATCTTCTTGAGACCCTGGCCTGGGCCAGGTCCCTGTGTCCAGTTGTCTAACTGTTACTTTGCATTTGCTTGGTCATGCAGGTTCATTACTGCAAACAGACCCCGTCATGGAGACAGTGTCACAAAAGCAGAAATTACGTGTTCTCATTCCCCTCGCTATCACTAGCCCTGGCCCAAAATGCTCAACAAATAGCTGTTGGCGAGGATGTGGGGAAATACATACACTTACACATTGCTGGTGGGACTGAAAATTGGTGCAACCACTCTGGAAAGCAGCATGGAAATTCTTCAGAAAACTTGGAATAGAACCACCATATGACCCAGCTCTCCTACTCCTCAGTTTATACCCAAAGGACTTAAAATCAGCATACTACAGTGTCAAAGCCACATCAATGTTTATAGCAGCTCAATTCACAAAAGCTAAACTATGGAACCAACTTAGGTGTCCTTCAATAGATAAATAAAGAAAATGTGGTACATATACATAATGGAATATTATTCAGCCTTAAAGAAGAATGAAATGATGGCATTTGCAGATAAATGGATGGAGCTGGAGAATTATCATGCTATGTGAAATAAGCCAAACCCCAAAAACCAAAGGCTGAATGTTTTCTATGATAAGCAGATGCTAATCCATAATGGGGGTGGGTGGGAAAGAATGAAGGAAATTTGGATTGGGCAGAGGGGAATGAGAGAAGGGGAGGGGGTATGAGAGTGGGAAGGACCATGGAATGATATGGACATTGTTACCCTATATACGTGTCTGATCACACTACTGGTGTGACTCTGCACCATGTTCAGCCAGAGGAATGAGAAATTGTGCTCCATTTGTGTACAGTGTGTCCAAATGCAGTCTGCTGTCATCTATAAGTAATTAAAACAAATTTAAAAAAATTTTAAAAAGATGATGAAGATGGAAGTGACATGGTTTTAAGAAGAGTTGGCATCAGAGTGGCCTTTTTTGCCTACCTTTTTCTTGGTGCATTATAGTTGTGCATAATGGGGGGACCTCTGTTGTAGATCTGCACATGCACACAATACAATGACGCGGTTCCGCCACTGTCATTCTCCAGTATTTCTCCCTTCTCTGCTCTCCCCTGGTCCCTGTCCCCTCTCTACTGATGTTCCTTTGATTTTCATGAGATTCCCCCACCTTTCTTTTCCTTATTCCTCTCTGGCTTCCACATAGGAGAGAAATCAAGTGACTCTTGACTTTCTGAGTTTGGCTTATTTTGCTTAACATGTTCTCAAGTTCCATTCATTTTCCTGCAAACGACACAATTTTATTCTTCTTTATGGATGAATAAACCTCCATGGTATGTATATACCACATTTTCTTTGTCCGTTCATCCACTGATGGACACTTAGGCTAGTTCCACAGTGTGGCTGTTGTGAACTGGGCGGCTGTCAACATGGGTGTGCATGTATTGCTATAGCATACTGACTTTTGTTCTGTTTCTCTTTATCCTTTTTAGATATACATGATAATTTTAGCTATTATACATACATGGATATAACTTATTCTAATTAGGATCCCGTTCTTGTGGTTGTACCTGATGTGGACTTTCACTGGTGGTATATTCATATGTGAATATAGGAAAGTTATGTCCAATTTGATGATTTTGATTCTTTAGGATAAACACTGAGGAGTGGTATATACCTAGGTCATATGGCGGTTCCATGCCTAGTGTTTTGAATAAACTCCTTATTTATTTCCATAGTAGTTGGACTAATTTACAGTCCCACCCACAGTATAAAAGTGTTCCTTTTTCCCCACATTCTGGCCAGCATTAAGTATTGTTTGTAGTCTTCATGGCTGCCATTCTGACTGGAGTGAGATGAAATCTCAGTGTCGCTTTGATTTGCATTTCCCTAATTGCTAACGGCCTTGAACCTTTTTTTTTTCATGTTTTTTGGCCATTTGTATTTCTTCTTTTGAGAAGTGCCTGTTTAGTTCATTTCACATTTATTAATTGAGGGGTTTTTGATGTTAAGTTTCTTGAATTCTTTATATATCCTGATATTAATGCTCTGTCAAAGAGTAGCCAGCAAAGATTTTCTCCCATTCTGTAGGTTCTCTCATCACATTCCTAGTTGTTTCCTTCACTGTGCAGAAGCTTTTTAATTTGATGCTGTCCCCTTTATTAACTCTTGGCATTATTTCCTGAGCTTTAGGAATACTACTGAGAAGGCCATTGCCTGTGCCTATGAGGTGGAGTATTGACCCTACATTTTCATCTAGGAGTTCTATAATTTCCTGTCTAATTCCTAGGTCTTTAATCCATTTTGGGTTGATTTTTGGATAACCATTTTCACAGAACCCTTTATTTAAAAGGCCGCCTTTTCTCCAGCATATGTTTTTGTCAAGAATCAGATGACTATAGATGTGTGGCTTTGTCTTTATGTCTTCTATTCTGCACCATTGGTCTGGGTGTCTGTTTTTACACCAGCGCCATGCAGTTTTGGTTATTAGAGCTCTGTAGCATAATTTGAAGTCAGGAATTGTGATGCTTCCAGCATTGTTTTTTTTTTTTTTTTTCCCTTGGCTTAGAATTGCTTTGGTCGTCTGGGTCTTTTATTCTTCCAAATGAATTTTATGACTGTTTTTTCTAGTTCTGCAAAAAATATCATTGGTGTTTCTTTCTTTCTTTCTTAATGGGGATTGCCTTGAATCTGAATGTTGCTTTTGAGAGTATGGCCATTTTAACAATAGTAATCTGCCTATCCATGAACATGGGGAATCTTCCTGCCTTCTTGTGTCTTTTTCAATTCCTTCACCATGGTCTTTCTTGCATCATGAGTTGGGTTGGGCAGAGGAGCCATCTGGTAGGAGGCCAGTCCAGTGCCTCTATGACTGTGGGCACGCTGCATAGCTGTCAGGTCTACCATGAGCTCCCTAGCCAGAGGAGACCTCTTCCTGTTCACATACACTGGGGAGGCATCAGGGAGGAAGCTGTTCATGCAGCTGTGCTCCTGCCTGGGGAGAGAGGGGTTGTCCCTTGCCTATTTAAAAATATGAAAAGCATGTGTGGGCATGTGTATGTGTGTCTATATGAAGACAAAGTTTGTCTCCTCATTCTTTACAGAGAAGAGCCCTAAGAAAATAACAGAAGGGAAGGACAAGAGGTATTCCAAACTGAAAAGCCTCCGGAGGCCAAATGAGTAACATAAATGTGTGAAGGGCTGAGTATAAGTCAGGGATAGATGAAGTCCTCAGTGACCTGGAGAATCCTTACTCAGCTTAAAGATGTTGAAATTCAACATATGAAAACAATCACTTTGTGGATAAGACCAAGGCAGGCACAAGGCTGACTGTGGAATTCAACTTTGCAATTCCCCAGGTGACAGAGGGAGTGAGGACAGCAGAGACGAGAGATGTCACCCAAGGGAAGTGGATCCTGGGGCATATGGTGGACCTTGGACTATCTTTATCAGCTTCTTTGTTTCTTAAAACCCTGCCAGTTCTTTAGGTTGAAGACCTTGTGCGGAATCTCAGCCGCCCTGTGGCATTCTTCGGCAGCAACTGCATCATCAGATTTTGGTTCTTGTGCACTGTGAGTGGAAGGTGGGACTAACCCAGTGAAACCAGAGTTTTTCTCTTTATTGTCATGGACTCCTAGGAGATTTCTAAACTAACACCTCTGGTTTTGGGTTTAGCATATTCTAAACAGATCATTGGGGTCATTCTGATGTTCCTGGGTACTTTTGATCATGAATTTTATTCTTCCTTATATTAATTTCTGATTTGGCTTCGAGGGAACGTACAGGCCATTCTGCTCCTGTTATCTCTTATTAGGGTCTTTGCCATTTCTTATCAGCAGAATCTGAGCAGGTGATGCCACGGTGCCTGAGGTCCCTGTGTGGGCACCCAGGTTAATGTAGGGCTACGCCAGAGCCATAAAGTGTGCAAGAGTCATTCATTGCACTGGACCTTCACTTTATGTTTAATTAGCTTAAACGTTGCAAGCTCAGCTCTTCTGCTTGCCAAGGTCTGTTGCGTAGAGACGATGTTGATGGAGTTTCCTTTAAGTTCCTCCAAAGGGCCAAAGGTTAGACTCTTATGAGGCTACGAAAACCAAAGGGCCTTGTAGATAGCAGGACTAAGATTGCAGAAAGGGACAAAATGACCATCTAACACAGCACTTGCTTTTACAAATACAACCAGAGGCAGAACATTAGTCAAAGCAACTGCTCTGAGACACGGACATGAGAGCAGAGGACATTGGCAGATGGAATGTCGCCGCTGCTTTCCTGCTCTGTGAGGGGAAGGAAGGCAGGAATAAATCCAGAAGCCTGTTCCTTCTTGAGTGGGATAAATATGGCTTCGAATAATGAACTAAGGGCTGGAGGGCACCATATCCCATTTGCTGAACATGTGCCCCGGTAGTTAAAAGCATCGGGAGGAAGGAAGTCTTTCCCCAGGAAGAAAGGAATCGGGGAGTGGAGGCGTCAGGCTGCACAAGGTGGCTCTCCTGATTCCCGACACCGCATGCTGGAAAAAGCCCACAGAGCTCCAGCCACCAACTGCCGTATTTGTCACTGTCACTTCAGAAGTGCTCGGCATTGTTCAGGAAATTGTATGTGTAAAGCAGAGCTGCCTGTGCCCAGCTCCGACAGGGGAGTGGCTTTGTGAGGGTGCTTGAAACCGAAACAGAGGCTTATGTGTCCTATTATGTGCCCCAGCAAGAGTCATAAATAATTGTGACAAGTTTTTTTCCCCATCCCATGTGACAGTCCTTGACTCTGCCTCCTGTCTCCTCTCCCCTCGGCCTCATAGACTAGACCTGCCAGGCTGGGTGATGATAGATGTTACCGGGCAGCAAATGACGGCTGGATAGATTTTTTAGTTGGTGCTTTAGAGGAAATCAGATGTGCTGTATAAAGCAATAAAAAAAGCACACTCACAAGGTGGATTAAAAATAGCTAGCACAGCAGTAACCCACTTTGTTGTTTATCAAAAGTTAAATCTCACATGGTAAGTCCTAGTGATGTGTTAATTTTTCAGATTCCTGTCAGAATGATGCTGAGGACAGACATCGAAAAGGGGGGAAAAAAGGAATAAAAGCAATTGACCCTTTCCTTATTTTCTATGTTTGTCTAATGAGACAGAAACATTTTCTTTTCTTCTCTAAAGGGTAGCTAAGAAGAGGAATGGGCTCCTGGTGCTATGCCATATCGCTGAGATTTTTTTTTTTCTTATTCTTGAATTTTCACCATAAAATCAGAAACGTGTAAAGCCTGGGATCATTCAGGCTCCGTTCAATTAAATTAAGGAATTTCCTCCTCACATGGCTCCTCCTCCTCCGCACACGCTATTGATCTAGACTCTGTAACAAATGGTCTGGTTTCCCAACCACCTTGGAAATGTCATGTAGGAGTCAACACAACTAGTTAGTGTATGTTTTATAAAGAATTACAGCCTGCCCTGAGTTACGCAGACTCTCATCTCAGGCAGCCTGACTTGGCTACCCAGTGTCTCGATGGATGTGTGGAGCTTCCAGAACATGATTCAGTGACCTACCCCACTCCCCAGTTCACGGACGTGACAGGCTGAGACGCACTTAGTCATCGCCTTTCTGTCTCCCCGGCACCATCCGGGAAGGAGCTGCCGTGTGATTTAAGAGTGCTCAGTATATCAGATCACGACCATTTTCCCTCTTGATTTTTCTGATGAATCACGTTAGGAAGGCTGTAGTTTTCACCTGGCAACGTGTGGCAGGAGGAGGCCGGGCAGCACAAAATGTTTATTAAAAAAAAAAAAAAATGTCTTCTGGGCTGGGGAACAGGCCAAGTGCGTTATTTGAGTTATGTCTCTATCATGAAAATTGGGGAACAATTCAGCACTGATACAGTGACATTTCTTGCCATATCCCAAGTTGGATGTGTGTTGTTTATTACTTTGGTGGTTGTAGCATTATCTCCGCAGGACAATTTCCATAATAAAACCTCTTTTCTGTGGCTTATCACTCAATGGGTCCATCTTTTTTTTTTTTTTTTTCTGTAGACATGAATTGATGGACCTAGGAAGGCTGAGAAAATATACTGAAATGATCCAAAAGGCAGGTTTGGAGTTCCTGCTGCCTGGGTTTAAACTCCAGCTCGTCCTTGGATTCCCTGTGGGACATTGTCAAGTTATTTAGCCTCTTTATACCTCAGTATTTTTAACTGGAAAATGCAGATGATAATTATCCCCACATAATAGTGTTGTTTTGAGGACTGAATGAAATTCATGGGCTTCAGACAATCCCTGTTGATAGGTGTTGAATAAATAGAATTTTAGTTATTATCCCAATAACTTTTATTATTTTGCTACTACAATGACAATAATTTTTATTATTTAGTTATTATAATTATTCCTGGGACAGTTCTGCTCAGGCCACCTGCATCTTCTCACTCTGAATCTTTCCAGATTTCCTGGGTTGGGTGTGTAGATGGAAAGTTATTTTAGGAATGGGGCCTTCTTTGAGGTGAAACACATAGTAACATTTTACATGGATTCTAAATGCTTTTTGATAATTCGAAATGTTTTTTGATGCATCCTCTCAGTATAAGAACACTGATGCTGCTTTTGTGACAAATTGTATCTCTTTCTCATTGCAAAAGAACCTTCAATGAGATGCTCTATGTGAACCTGAGAGACGCTAATGCGACTACCTGGTCTCAGGTTCTTGTTCCCTTCTCCCCTGCTCACCATTCAGCTGTCTTTTGAAGACTTCCTTGGGCTGTAACCATAAGTCATGGGCAGGTCTATCTGCCTCTAGAATCATTGAAACAAAAACTTTTTAGACGTGATTTCCAGTAAAAATGCACTTATATTGTGCCCAGGGTATGCACACACAGAACACACACGCACTGAACTAAACTGCACATTCCATGAAACAGTGGCCTCCTCCCCACAGATGAGACACTCTGCCATTGTCTGTTCTTTCCTACTTCATTTTCTGAAAGTGCTGCATCCGATCAGGCTGGTGATCGTTTCCTGCTTTGAGGGCTGTGCCATCCTTGGTTCAGCCACTGGGCTTTCCCCTTGTTTGAATAGAACTTGAACCAATGGGCACAGCTTTTTCCTAAAATCTTAACTAATGGATGCTGAGATTTGCATTTTATATATATATATATATATATATATATATATATATATATATATATATATATATATATATATTTTTGTGTGTCACAAAATAGAACCCCCCCATTATTTAAAAATAGAAAAACTATTCCTAGCTTGCAGCCCACACACGAATAGGTAGTGGGCCAGATTTGGCTCATGGGCCCCAGCCATTGCTTTAGACCTGTAATTTGCAAAACACTCTACTGGGTCATTTCCCAAAGTGACTTCAAAGGGACATTTGTTGGGCAGGAAAGCAGATGGGCATTAAAAGGCATCTGTCTTCACATGGGTTTATGAGACCAGAGTGGACAAAGGTGCCAATTATTCAGAAGGAATCTGGTGACTTTCTGACATGTCATTTGACTTCAGAACTTTCCACACGAGGCATGAGAAGGCAACTTCCCCACTGTTAGGTCACAAGATTTATATTTTGTAAAGCATCATCAAGACTTAACTACTGAGGACTGCATTTGGGAGCCTGTTTCAAAGCCCAAGTCTGCGGGATGCCCCATCTCCGGATGGCAGCATGCATCGTGGGTAGAGACCTCAGCATTCACCAGTGAGCAAGGTCTTTGGCAGTCATGAGTTTCCCATTCAGGGATACACTCTGTGCCTCCTGTGAGCACAACACTATAGGAAGCATGTGGAAGACTGGACAGTTGATTCAGAACTTTACTACAGGAAGCAAACACATCAACAAATACATATTCACATGGTCCCACTCTGACTCAAGCCTCAACTATCGGTGGCATCACAATAGGGGGTGATGATGATAACACCCACGAGCATTTGATCATGTCATGACTGTCCTGCCATTTTCACGTATGTTGCTTCAACTGATTCTAACAGCAGCTGTGGGAGCTGAAGGGGCCAGGGACATGGAGCACCTTGTCTAGGTACACGTGGGCAGTGGGGCACCAAGTTCAGGAGCTGGGCTTCCTTAGAATTCCTGTAGTTTCCACCAAAAGTACTGGAAATACTTTGAGAAGGAAGGATATTTGGGGTGAATTCTGGGAAGGGCTCATGGGACATGGATTATTGAGAAAATCTGGAAGTCACTGTGTGTGTGTGTGTACATGTGTGTGTGCATGTGTGTGTGTGTGTGTGTGGTGTGCACATGCTCACATGTAGAGGTGACTTCAGAAAAGTATAAATAGTGAGTTCTGGGCAAGATTCAGAGAAGTCTTTTAAGAGGACTACCCATAGCTAATAAATCAAAATCAGCCAATGAATCGACGTGATGACTATTTAGGCCCTACTACTGCCAGAGACTAATCCAAGCCAGATACCTTGGGTTCTAGTTCACCTTCTAATAGCAACGTCAAACACAGCTTCCTGTTTCAGACCTGCAGGAAGGGCCACCATAAAGCAACTTGAGATTAAAAAGTGCCATAGATCCCCTGGCATTGGTTTGGAAGAACTCTGCAAATTTTGAGGAGAGCAGGAAACTTGTTCATGTTGGGCCTATCTCCTAAAAAGACAACTTAAGCACCAGTCCCTTTATGATTCTGTTTTTTCCCAATAGAACTTTCACACAGATCATTTTGTTTTTCTTAAAAAAAAATACATTAGTGGTTGTGAAAAGAAAGTTAGTTTCCAAAGTTCAATAGGATATAAATAGAGGCCCAGTCAACTCAAGGTTGTAATTTGAGAATTCATCATTATTGAGATTCTATGAGGATTGAAATGAGAATAAAGATGACCTCAGGTCATGGCACTCTTTCCAATTAAAAAATTAAAAAAACAACAACCCAGCTTTGAAAAATCATGCTGCATATTTAAAACTCATATCTCCTAGTGACTGGGGATTAGATGTTCCACACAGTGCGAGAAATTTGTAAATATTAATAGGTAGGATTAATCTTAGGAGCATGTGCTTATCTTCTACAATTTTGATAACAGGGTTGGGTGAATTGATCGCTCTGTTTTCTGGCACTTTGCAGTGCAAATCAAGGAATCAATAATTAGGCACCAGTGCATGTGCATCTGATTTACAGAACTGTCAGATGCCCAGAGATGCCTGGCTGCTTGCGGGTGGGGTCCCTTTGTCATTCAGATCTCAGATCCTTCCTGATGGTTTCATTAAAGGAACCACCACCCATCCCTCTTTCGCTACCCTTTTATTCTGTTTTGTTTCCTTCAGGTTATTTCTTGTAAACTGAGTTCATGTTTGACATTTTTACAGCCTGTGCCCTGCCCGGTGGTGTGAGTCCCAAGAGAAGCCAACCCTGCTTTCCTCCCAGGCTCAGCAAGCCATGGCCCATGGGCCTAATTCAGTCCATTCCCTGTTTTTGTGGGGCCTGAATGCTAAAGACACTCTTTTCATTTTTATATGGTTGAAAACAATCAAGATTTTGTGACACACAGAATTTCAGTGTCCCTATATAACAACTTTCTCAAATGCTGCAGTGCCTGTTCCTTTGCATGGTGTCTGTGGCTGCTTTTAGGCTACAGTGTATCCTGCCAGAATTGATTCTTTCAACAGAGTCAGAGACCATGACTGAAAAACGTAAAATATTTACTATCGTGTGCTTTACAGAAGAAGTCCCCTGACCCCCCATGCACCTAGCCCAAGGCCTGGTGGTTCTCAGTGCTCAATAAACATTGTGGATGAACTAATAAAGAGCAGGGATTGCAAAGAGCTATTTCCAAATGTCCATTCTCTGCCACTCATAAACAAGAAAGAGGAACAAATAAACCCACATTAATCTTACCTGTTCCCTAAACTGTCACAGTCAGATTGGGAACACCTAGGGCTGGGCACAGCCTGCCTGGAAGCTGGCTTAAGGATTCTTTGAGAGCGATGACAAAGTTCTATCTCAGGAAAGTCCTAGTATTCCAGGTTCCAGTTTCTAGACACTGAATACTTTCTGTTTTCTCTTGGTCTAATGTTTTCTCAAACCAGCTCTTTTCTCTCTGTATTTTTATCTGAAATCTGTGAAAAGATCGACTCTGGTTTTGACCACCCAAACTCAGCTCACCTTTCTTCCATGAAATGTCACTGTTGTCCTCTAATCCTCCCAATACAAAGACCTGCGTAACTGGGCGAATGCATTTGAAAGAGTCCACGGTACAAAAAGACAAGCTGAAAATAACAAGGGGAAGAAATGTACCAGGCACATCTGCACACACACACAAAGTTGCTAAGGAAACACTGCGGCTCCTTACAAACTGCCAGCTCCATCACGCTTATAAAGAACTGACGACAACTGACCTGTGTCTCCTCTTTTCCTGCCTGCCTTTTACCAGGCACACAGGGGCCTTGTGGCTTGAATGATGCTTTTGATAGGCAGATTTTCAGATTCAGTGCTGTCTGCCTGGATGAGGGGTGTCCTGGTTTCCGGCTCAGCTAGGAGCTAGGAAATCTTTTCTGAGCATCGCTTCCATTATGACCCAGTCTATGCAACTGAAAGGTACATTTTCACATATGAATTTGGTGTCTACAGTCCTGAGGAGAAAAATGACACATTTTGTTGCATTATTTAAATATTCCTGCCGAACGCCAAATTAAAAATATCCATTAAAGGTTTATTTGATATCTTCCTAATTATTGCCCATTGCGCATTTGACAAATTATTTACACATTTTAATAATTGCAACTTTCTTTGGAAGTGACACAAAAACAATTACTTTTTCGAAATTCCACTGTGTATATGCTTTTGAAACTACATAGCCATTAAAAACAGTCTGTCGAATTAAAGGTTGGGCAATTAATTAAGTGCAAATTCTGTAAAACTGGACCAAGGAGAAAATTCATCAAACCTATGAAATATGACCTATCTTGTCCAAAAGACAAATATGTTTAAACAAAAGATGAAAATTGATGACAAAATTACGGGTAGCAAAATGCACACAGAGCAAATATAAGACAGCTGTACTTGGTTTCAGCATGTTGGGTTTAGCCTCACAGAAGTCACGATTCATTACCTTCACCGTCTTGTAAAACTTTTCATAGTTAATCTCCAAAGTACTGTATCTGGGATAATAAAAGTTCTCAATAAGAGCTTGGAAGGCCTTTCTATTAATGATCTGCTGGCCTTTAGTGGAGGCCAATTAAATGCAGTGGAGTTGTGGATGGAGCCCGAGGGTAGGTCTCCCTAGGACAATTGCACCCCCATCCTACCTGTGACAACTGCATTGTACTGTGACAACTTACTTTTGTTTTTCTTTTTGGAACATTTGACTTGGTTTTACCAGTATCAAAAGCCTCATTGCACTTCTTTCTGTCTTGAGAGAACTATGCTAATCCAAAGACTCTGGCTCTCCTGATGAACAGGCCCTGTGTGGATTTAGAGTGTGCAGCAGGGGCCACCAGAAGGCAGGACACTGGTTTACAAGGGTGAGTGCATCATGGGCCTCATCTGTGTGTATTACAAGTTCTGGACATTGTATGGGTATGTTCAGGTTCAAAAATTGCCATCAGTATGGTGCAGAATGGGCCGAAGAGGGAGGCGGGTGTGGACTATGGGGATTGTTAAGGATACAAGGCTGTTATTTCCATATTAAAATGTAATGGTCTCATTAAAGTTGAAGCCACTGTTAAACTTGATTGAGTAAATTAGTTAATTAACCATAGCATGCAGCGTGTTCCTCAGGGCATACCTCTATTCCTAAGATACAGAGGAATGAATGCTCAGCTTGTAGGAGCTTATCCAGGGAGGTATAAGAATGCTCATCTTAGACTGGTGTATTTAGACTGGTGTATTGTAGGATATATATATATATATATATATATATATATATATATATATATATATATATATATAAAGCCAAATGTCAGAAGGTGAGGATGTTACTTGGTGTTAAAGGAAGATGGAAATAGTCTACCAATGAAGGAAGGCAGACTTTATTTTTAAGCTAAAATCTCTGAGGATCTTCTTGTTTTAAGAAAACACCTGATAAGCAGTTTGTGGCCTGTTTTAGCTAACTCAATAAAAACACTTTCTCTTTCTTGCATATTTTGCTTTCTTTCCCTCTCTTTGCTTGAATATCCAAAGGTATCTCCGTGAGACCAGTTGAAACTTTTTGAAAGCTTTTTTGGGGGAGGATGTGTTTGGGAAAGCAGCAGTGAGGACTGCAGTGAGCTTCTGTGGGTGATCCAGTGCAGGGTAGGGTGGGGGAGAGACTTGGGAAGCATCTCCAATTCACCTGCCCGAAGCCTGGTGTTGACATACTGGTTTCCATTAAATTGTTGACCCATGACACAAATAACCAAATGGACTGTTCTGGAAAGAAGTCAGCCTCCATTCCTGACCTTAGTTCCTGCAAATATAAAATAAGGTTAATAATCATAAACTATCTCCTGGGGTTGTACAAATGGTTGAATATGTGACTGAGGCAAAGTGCTTAGAGCAGGTCAGCATGTGATAAGCTCCTTCTAAGAATTGGCTATTATTGTTACTGAGCATAAAGAAAGGGAGGGGCAGGGTGGTCATGCAGCCAGAGCCTTGGTCAGCATGTCATGGCCCAGACAGGCTTTATCATCAATATCATGTCCATTTAGAAGGACCAGGGATCCCCAGACATTGAGTAGCAGAAAACCTGGGAGTTATTTGATTTTTTAAAAACTTTTTTTGGTCCCACATGTTGTCTAATGGAAGCTGGAGTGGCGTCTTGCTGGGACTGGTGTGAAGTCTTGGACTATTGGGTCTTGTAAATCCCATCTGTAGGGGAATCAGCATTAATGCCACTAAAATCCCAAGTTTTCAATTCTGTGAATGTGCCAATGAAATTGACACAGGTGCAGTAAAATAGGTTGGAAATCATAATCTAGAGGTTATATATCCTTTAATATTTTTAATATATAATGGAAATACCTATGTATTTTCAAATGCTAAAATCAATTACCTATTACTTTCCTCAAAAGAATAGACCTCTAAAAGCATAATAATTATTTCAAAGTTACCATAAGTGGTGTATTTGTTGATATACCACTTATATCATTTAAGTTCATATGGGTGTTCCCCATCTGGGATGATGGGACAGGTTAAACCTGAGTAGTAAACCAGAACTTGAACATGACCGGGCTAATTCTGTGGTCCTTCATGGGATATGGTACTTATGCATATACATATTTTAAAAACATGCTTTTGTATTTATGATTGTAAGCCTCCCTTGGCCCCCAAAAAAGGAACTTGAAGGACTTGAAAAGAAGTAATTTATTTGGGAAGTAAGGCTAAGAAACATAGTGAGGGACTGAGAAAGTGACACAGAGAAGGCAGGAAAACCAATATATAATTCAAAACTGTAAAACCATGTAGAATGGTTTCCTAAAAGTAAACCAGGTCAGGCTAATTATTTTCTAGAACTATTGGTTTGGAATGAAAGCCAGATATGAAGGTGCCTCCTGAATCGGTAGCATTTACCGGGTACTGATGTAGTGGCTTAGAAAAGGCGATTCCAGGCCTTCCTAGAAACTCATTTTAGGGACCATGTAATGCGGGTGCTACTGTCATCCCATCCGAGAGACAAGGACACGGAGGCCCAGAGAGTAAAAGACTTGCTGAGGTTACCAAGCGAGTCAGGCACCATTTGAATCTGAGATGACACAGAGTGAGTTCAGAGTCCACGTTCCCAGCCCTCTGCCACCCAGCCCTGTTAGTTTCAGTCCCTCCGAAAGTGGCACAGCCCCTCGAGTCAGTCAGTGCTCCTGGCTTGAGTGTGTGGCTCCGGAGTTGGGTGGCTGGGGCTTTAGTTCCAGTCGCTCAGCCATTGTGTATGCAATCTTACAAAACCTTATTCCACCTCTCCGCGCGTCCATGTCTGCATCTAGGAAATGGGATGGGTAACATGTGCCGGTAGATGGGGTGGCCTGGCTGTGTATCCCTGTCTCACCTGTATCCTTGTCTCACCTGCTGTTCAGAGCAAGGTCCCCAGGCCTGCCAGTGGTTGCTACCTTCTAGCACAGGGACTGCCCTGCCGCTTTCCACCTGCTTGCGAGTGGGCAGGGAGTGCTGGATCTAGGTCTTTGATCCACTTCAAAGGAAGGGGACAGATAGGAGCTGGGGGACATACAGCCAGTCTTCCTGCCCCCCTCACATACCAGGGGACAACTTTCTATCCCACACAGTCTCTTAGATGGTTTTGATTTGGTCTGTGCTCCAGACCCGCCTCCCCCCCCACCCCCCAGTGTGATCACCCAATCACAGCACTCTCCCTGGGCTGTGATCACCCAGTCACAGCACCCTCTCTGAGCCATGATCACACAGTCACAGCATCCTGTCTGGGCCGTGATCACCCAGTCACAGCACCCTCTCTGAGCCATGATCACAAAGTCACAGCACCCTCCCTGGGCCATGATCACCCAGTCACAGCACCCTCTCTGGGCCATGATCACAGAGTCACAGCACCCTCTCTGGGCCATGATCACCCAGTCACAGCACCCTCTCTGGGCCATGATCACCCAGTCACAGCACCCTCTCTGGGCCATGATCACCCAGTCACAGCACCCTCCCTGGGCCATGATCACACAGTCACAGCACCCTCCCTGGGCCATGATCACACAGTCACAGCACCCTCCCTGGGCCATGATCACACAGTCACAGCACCCTCTCTGGGCCATGATCACCCAGTCACAGCACCCTCCCTGGGCCGTGATCACACAGTCACAGCATCCTGTCTGGGCCGTGATCACCCAGTCACAGCACCCTCTCTGGGCCATGATCACCCAGTCACAGCACCCTCTCTGGGCCGTGATCACACAGTCACAGCACCCTCCCTGGGCCGTGATCACCCAGTCACAGCACCCTCTCTGGGCCGTGATCACACAGTCACAGCACCCTCTCTGAGCCATGATCACACAGTCACAGCACCCTCCCTGGGCCATGATCACACAGTCACAGCACCCTCTCTGAGCTGTGATCACAAAGTCACAGCACCCTCCCTGGGCCATGATCACACAGTCACAGCACCCTGTCTGGGCTTTCCCCTCTCCTTGAGTCACCACTCCAGTCTTTCACTGTGTCCCACACTAACTTCTCAAATAAATAACTTTTTTTCCAAATATTTCAAGCATCTCCTCTGGGGAGAATCCAAAGACACCCACTCTCAGTGAAGCAAGGTGTGCAGTTAGTGCCAGGCCTGGTGAGTACTAGATACCCACACAGCCATCCGCTGTTTCATTTGTTGTCATATCACATATGGAAGTGCAAGGTGACTGGGAAGACGTAATAGATCAGACTCATTCTCGAGGTCTGACTGCTGACAACTTTTAACCTTGTTCATCCTTCTTTCCTGTCTGCCCTACATTTGGGCATCCCAGTGAGAAGGTGCAGGTAATTCCTCTTTAGATCACACAGCGAGGATGGGTAAGCCACACAGGGCTCTTCCTGCCACCCACCCTCAGCCACCATGAAAGCCTCTGTCCGTCCTTTCCTTGCCTTCTCAAGCGATTTTGGATCCACTTGGGAGCCCGCCTTGCTGTCCTCAGAAAGTCTCTTCTTAGGATCGGTGCACCTTCGCATAACTTCTTTGTGTGCGTGGGGTTATGGCATCTGAACCAAACTTTGGGCCATGTCCGTTCTGTTTCTGTGGATTGTCACAATAGAAGAAATTTCTGTTCTCTACCACCAAAAGCCTCCCAGGACGCCCTAAGACAACAAAGCTTCAGGGAGTTTTAACAGTGTTGCCGTCCGTGTCAGGAGAGGTCTGCATGGCAGGGTGGGGCTGAAGGCTGAGTCCAGGGGGCTGTGGAGGGTCCAGGCCCACATCAGAGGCGAGTGCTCCGTTCCTCTCCCGGCAGTGGGTAGAGATCTGGGACACGAAGTCTTTGTTCAAAGGAAAGGATGCCTTTTAAAGCTTTGTGACTCATTGGACATTGTCACAGACTGGGATTTTTAACAAGGACAATTAGTATTACAATGCACAGCCTACATAATTTCTTGAAGGTCAGAAATGCATTTGAGACTTAGAACAATAAGCACGCTAGAAATGATAATGCTCAAAAATATGAAGGAAACACAAACGTTTGGATTCATATGTCATTGGATTTAGAAAGAGAGTTTCCATTTTGGTTTTTGAAAGTTTGGAAGAGGCAGCCCCAAACCAGGGTATTGGACCACAATTATATAACTTCTCCCTCTGAGTCTCCAGGCCTCTATTTATAACAGCCAAGTGTCGGCATATATGTGAAAATTTAAAGTGAAGGCTGCTGCCTCATGGTCTTGTGATGTTTGATTTTTACCTTTAGTTTAATTTAACAAAGATTTCCTCAGGATAGCTTCTTAATGGGCAACCAGGGGAAGTTCTTTTCAAGACTGTAAAATCTGAATTTCACTCTCTCGATTAATTTTGAATAATAATAAATTCTGCTTGGAACAATTGAAACAAAATCTGCTTAGAACATTCATATTTGAAACATTTAAATGTGAATGCTAACAGACAAGAACACCATCAATAGTTGCTGGGAATGATGTGATACGGATTTATTTACTTAGTACATATATATATATATATATATATATATATATATATATATATATATATCTCAAACATGAGTTGAGTCAGAATACTACAGAGTTTTTATTCCAAAAACTGCTTTAAAATGAATGCAGCCCTTTGCACAAAGATTACAAAGAAGTTGATAAAGAGAAATTTGCAGGGTAACATAGTTTAGGCTCCCTGTTAAATTGCAATCTTGAAAAAGTAGTTTTTCAAAGGGGAAAAAAAAATCAGGATTCCCAAGATGTTCCATTCTCTTGTTCTTGCAGTATTTGGCAGTGTTCATGTTGGAGACATAATTAATGAGTAAAATTATTTTCATTGGAAGAAAATGGGCAGAGATGGAAATGAAAGGTACGCGGCACCGTTGCCTCTGTGAGAGGGTGTGTGTATGTGTGTGGGGGTCTCCTGCCTTCGCAGTGCTGGTCTTGACGGGCGGGTGGAGTTCATGGAGGATACATCAGCTTCCTAGCCCTGCAGCCCTCAGGAGCCTTGGCCCCAGCTGCCAGCTCAGTCCGAGCACACGTTAAGGAAGGCTCCATCCTTGACCAGCTCTCTTCCCTGGTCCCTTTATGATGCTTCCTGGGGTCATGTTCCATTTAGATCTTCATCTTGGGAGCTGCTGCAGGGGGAACCCAACCCATGGTTCCCTAGGGATGGATTTGTTCATTGCCCTTTTTTCCCCCAGTCCCTAACCTCCTCACTCATATTTTTAATACCAGCTGTGTGTTTCCACTGTGTGAGGTGCTAGAAGCTTCCAGTCAAGCAGTCTCTACTGAGAGAGAGAGAGAGAGAAGCTATGGGAAATGCTAACTTCACCGTCTGTGAATTCAGCTATACCCAATGTTTTCCAAAGCGCGAGAAAACATGATTCAAGGTCCAGGGCTGCCATCCTGTTCGGTGCTGCAATGTGGATGGGGACAGGGGGATGGAGTGTCCTCAGGGAGCCTCAGGTGACCTGTGCTCCTCCCAGAACATCTTCTCCTGTGAATGTGATTCTCACATTTAAGGATTCAGCATCATCTCTTTTTTATGCAACGCGCTCCCTAAATACAAGTATTTTAGGAGGTCCTTGATTAAGAGCATGTGATTTTTCGGGTACTGGAGGAAAACCCAGCCCTGATGGGCTCATTGAGAAGCAGTATGTCCTTCTGCGTCGTCGGGTTCTTTTAAGGGATTCTGAAGGATGATTTTTTTCCCTCCATAATCTTGACTCCAGGCTCCAAGTTTTCAATCTGATTCTTATAACATCTGACTCCATTCTCAGTCCAGTGGGATGCAGAAAGAGCTTTCTGGAAGGGGTGTGCTGATGGATATCGTGGGGACACTGGGAGATGGGACTAGTGCTGCCCTGGTCAGATCAGGGAAGATTTCTCCGAGCAGTTAATGCTTGAGCTGGATTTTAAAAGATAAGTGGATATTTGCCTAATGTTTGGGGAAAGGTAAGAAATGCAGCTCTTAAAGCTCTACCACAGTGAGGGTCACTTTGCCTCTCTAATTTCCAACCCACAGACCTGTGGCTTTTGCTTTCATCAACAGTAGAGGGGCTCGGCCCTGTGCAAGCTTTTGTGAAGATTCAACTGATTTGAGACATCCAATATCTAGCAGGACTTTCATTTTGCCTGTTCCTTTTGCCTCCAAAAGCTGTATTAGGTAACATCAAAGCAAGAGTCTGGGTCCTCCAAGAAGCAGATGTGAAGGTGGCATCAGACATCATGAGACTTCCTAGGGGAAACGTCTACAAAGGAATATGGGGCGGGGTCTGGGAGCGATCAGGGGCCGCTAGACCACGGTGCAGTTCGGAATCTGTGAAGGAGATGAGGAGGGAAGGAAGGTTGGGGGGAGCCTCGGACATCAGGGCTGCTCTAAGAAGATCTGTTTGCACAGCTGATGAGCCACTGTGTCCTGGCTGAGGCATCCCTGTCCTCAAGAAATGGCCTGCCTGTGTCTCAACAGCTGCCTCCTATGGGGAGTGTGGCCCCTCAGGGATGTGGTGAGGGCTTCCAAGCACTGCCCTGGGTTTGTTGGCCTGAGGGTTCCCACTGTCAGAGGTCTGAGCGGTCCCTTCATGGCCACTGCAGTCAGCATTTCCGCTTGGGTGGGACAGGGTTCCATGGAGAGTGCTGGCAGCGGTTCTAGGCAGCACCCTGAAGTATAGCATGAAAATCATCCTCTTTCGAGGATAGTGACGGAGAAAACTCAAGCCGGTCCCATCATTTTGCACTGCCCCCTTTGACCACAGGCGTCTCTCAGGCTTATAAACTTCTGCCATTTATGATCTCCAGGTGCCCTGAGCAGCCGTGTTTCATTTTCACGTGGAGGTATCACGAGAGGCATCCCAGCGTATTCCCCTTTATGCCAAATGTCACTGATTTTCAACTTATGCTGCTCAAGTGTTTTTTTTTTTTTCTTTTCAAATAATTCAAATCCATACATGGGAATCCATTTAAAGGAAATTGTAAAGAACTAAAGGAGAAGGCAGGTGGCCATGGAAAAAAATTGGAGAAAAGTTTCACAGAACGACTGGCATCTGGGTGACTCTGACTTAGGGCATTGGAAAGCAGCCCGCTGGGTCCACGTTGTCTCAACTTTTTACAGAGAATGCCCTTGCGGCCTCACTATTTTAAGTCACTTCCTTTTGGACAGGGTCACTGAAAGGACCGTCCGGCTTCACGGCGGCGTCCCTGTGATTCTGAGGCAGAAGATGCTGTACCCTCGGTTACTCATCCTTTAAACAAATCCCCAGGGGACAAACGCAGCTTGAATTGAGTTCGGGGAGGATAAAAAGTATTGTCTCTGAACAAAGGTGTATACTTTTTCCTGCCAGAAAAAGACAAGTAGACCTGTCACGACGCTTGCCTTACCTTCCAGACTCCTTAGGGCTGAATTTACTGATTTTATGGTCTCATCTGTTCCAATCTGGCACCCCAAAGCACATCTCTTCCTGGTTCCTTCGGAGGACTGTGTTATTTAAAAGGATCTTTAACGATTTCAGGTCTCCCTGGCTCCTGCCTAGACCGGCTCCATGGCCTGATCAGCTGAGGTCCCTTTGCTTGGTCGTCAAAGGGTGAACTTTGGTTGTGCTGTGGTTCTGGATGACCCTGAAATTTCAGTGGCTCATCAACAGAAAAGGCTGATTTCTTGCTCATGCCTGAGGTCTATTTCAAGTTAGCAGGGGTGAGAAGACTTTTCTTTAAATCTCCTCCTCGGGAGAAGCTGGCTGACAGGGACTTCACGTCCTGCCTGGTGGTTGGTTGCTGTGTTGGGGCAACAAAATGACATGGCTGTTGATTCATTTTCTTCTGCAGGTATCACCAGGGAAGTGACAATACATCACTCCTGCTTGTATTTCACTGGCTAATGCTGGTCTTCTGACCATGCTGAACACAGAGGAGGCAGGAGCATGCAATTCCAGTATTTTACTGGGAGGAGGGAACTACCACATTGCCACCGGCCATATTTTATAATGCCAGAGGTCTACTAAGACCTCAGGATCTCCATGGCTTCCCAAGTCAGCCTTTGCTACCGTGTGCTTCTCTGACATGCTTGTTTTTAGGGATTGGCCCCCTGTCTTGTGATTGTCCCTGATGTTGCTGGTCTTAAGTCACATTGGATAATGTCCATTGTTCTGTATTCCCCCAATTCTCCACTAAAACAATGTTCTTATTGTTGGTTTGGGGTACAGGAAAGGAAAGTATGACCCAGGGCAGAAATAACCTCAAACTATCAAGAACATCCTCTTGGTAATTGGCTATTATATCCACTGACTGTTGTGACCCTAGTGCCCAGAACAGAGCATGATACACGGGAAGCAGAGCCTCAAGAAAGGCTGAGTGAGTGAAATTCAGTGCGTTGTCACCCTTGGGGCATTCAGACATCTTGATCTGCCAGGTGGAATTTCCCTCTGCCTGGCACCCTCCCGACTCCTGCATGTTGCCCAGGAAGTTTTTCCACTCTTTATATCATGACTTATATTTTCTCTTCCAGACTTTTCTCTCAGTGTAAAGAAAGAGAACTTGAGATGTTGATTGAGAACCTGCTATCTGTCAGGTGTCATGGTACACACTTCACACAGCTTCTTTTTAAATACTCAAACAATCCTTCAAGGTGGATATTAATATACCCATTTAACCTTGATGTTATTCTCAGAGAAGTTGATTTTTTTTTCTTTGCTCTTTTTTATTCAACTGATTCTGAGCCAAGGTTCTGCTTGACAATGCAGAGGATGAGCTCATGGTTTGAGCCCTGAGTGTCCACTATTCCTCTTTGTCCAGTGGTGGCCACATAACTCAATTTGATCACATGACAGTCAGACCTGGGACTTTTGTCTCAATTGCTGAAAGAGAAGTTTTATTTTCCAGCTGGATCTGAACATGGGAGAGCATTGTCCTGTGGCTCCAGGAAGCCGCCTTGCCACCACACCACCCTGAGAAAAAGAACTTGGGCAACATCCCGGGGGACTGGAGGAAGTCAGAGCTAAATGAGGTTGTCAACTCCGGGTGAACCCAGGCCCAATCAGGTTCACCTGTTCTTCTCAGTTACGTGAGATAACCAACTGTCTTTAAGTCAAACAAGTGAGATTTTCTTTCTCTCGAACCCTGACAGACACAGCCTCCTTTCCCATGTGTCCATTGAGCCCATCTTGGGAAAGGCCTTCAGAACAGGAATCAAGCTGAGAGGAAGGCAAGATCCTTCCATTCTTTGATCTGGAAGGTTAAGGCATAAACATTCTGAGATCCGTACTGTCTTCTGTCTGTGTTTTGATTTTCCGTTTTTGGGGAACAAGTTTGTTCACCTGTAAACACAGTAACCTGTTAGGCTTGCATCTGGAATGTCCCCCACAGGCTCCTGGGTTGAAGGTTTGGTCCCCAGGGCAGCGATGTCCAGAGGAGGGAATTCTGGGAAGCAATGGGATCATGAGGGCTGGGAGCTCACCAGTGGGTTACTTCATGGATGGGTTCAAAACCAAAGTAGACCACGGGTAGGAGGCAGAACCCGGTTGGAGGGAGTGGGTCCTTTAGGGGTGCACTGGGGCCTGTGCATTGTCTCTGGCCCCTTCCCCTCTCTGCTTCCTGCCTGCCCTGAGCTGAACAGCTTTCCTCCGCCATGCCCTTCTATCATGACGCTCTGCCTCACTTCCGGCCTAAAGCCATGGAGTCAGCTGACCATGGACTGACCATGAGCCCCAATCTCTCTCCTCCTCTGAGTTGTAACCATCAGGTCTTTTGACCACAGCAATGAAAACCTCACCCATAAATAATATCACTCACAGCCTTTTTTATTGTAGAATTCTCTGATACCAGGAGATCTTTATTTCAGACTAAAATGTAAATGACTCTAAAATTTAATAGGAGTTAAGAGCTTGAACTTTGAAGTCAGACGTGTGTTTGGAAGCTGGCTCTTCTGCTTATTAGTTGTGTAACTAAAAATCTGTTTACATTTTAATATTCCTTTATAACAGGGGACGTGATTCACAAGGATTAAATGACATAATGCATATGGAATCAATTAACACTCAATAAATGATAACTATCATTATTTATTACTCATCCCCAGGAGGTATTCTTATGTTTAAGAAGCATTTCCAAGGATGTGTTAGGTGGAAAACAGTCCTGCAGAAGGTTCTTATGAAAGGATTTATAGTCAAATACATTTAGGAAAATTTTTATGCTTTACCTCCTCTATTATTCAGCAAATTAGAATATTAATAGCTCAAAATAGTCTCCAATAAACACATCTGCTTAGGTGTGTTGATTCAGCATCCAAAATACATTTGACTATACAACACCTCTTTCCTTCACAAATGTATAACTATTAACACATGTTAACAACAACAAAAAAAAGAGATAGAGAATTGGATCACTTATGAACTAGTGGGAGCAATGGAAAGGACCTTTTGGGGTTTCAGATGTTCCTTGATGTGAGCTCTCATACAAAGTCTGGCTTTATCCAAAATTTTAGCCTAGATCAGAGATTGACAGACCGTGTCTATGGGCCAGCCACCAGTTTGTATAAATAAAGCTTTATTAGCACACAGTCATGCTCATTTATTCCTGCATTGTCTATAGATGCTTTGATATCACAAGGGCAGAGTTGAATGGTTGTGACAAAGACCACGTGGCCTGGGAGCCTCAAGTCTCTACTTTCTGGCTCTTTACAAAAAAAGTTTGTTGGTCGCTTGTCCTGTTGACAAACTCACCCCTGTAAGAAGTGCATGAATAGATGGTTTCTTTACAAAAGGGGTTATTTTTTAAAAGTTCATCTTAGTAAGTTGTTTTTTCAGGTCATAAATGAGATGCTTTCTCTTTACATTAATAACCCTGACTTTGGGAAAGAGACCAAAAGAGAGTGATGACTATTTTACTTCAAGGGAGTAGAAGAGGAAACTCCCTGTGAAGACAGAAATTTCCCTCTCTTGGGAACAGAGGGCCCTTCCACCTGGACACACAACAGCTCTTACAAGAGCAGCAGGGCCGCCCTACTTTCCCTGACATGTGTTCTTGCCACATGGTACCAAGTTGTCCTGTAGAATAATGACAGGGTTATGAGATACCGCTGCATCTCTCATGGTGTTTCCTAATTTCATGGCACGGTGCCCCTTTCCCCAACTCCACAGGTTCACTTTCCACAGTTTCAGTCACCCGCAGTCAACTGTGGTTATTAATTGCAGAAATAAACGATTTATAAGGTTTTTTTTAAATTTTTTTTTTGTACTGGGGATTGAACCCAGGGGCACCGTTTTAACACGAAGCTACATCCCCAGACCATTATTTTATTTTTGATTTTGAGACAGAGTCTGGCTAAGTTGCCAACACTGGCTTTGAATTTGCAGTCCTCCTGCCTCAGCCTCCTGAGGTGCTTGGATGACAGGCATGCACTCTGAATTATAGTTTTAAATGGCCTTTATTCTAGTATAATTTAAACTTTGGTTCTTATATATGGGAAGAAAGCATAGTGCAAAAGGGTCAAGCACTCCCCATGGTCTCAGGCATCTACTCGGGGTCTTGGCATGTATCCTGCAGATCAGGGGGAAACTGTAGTAATTCCTGCTGAATTACTTTCTGAGCAGCAGTGCCACTGAAGAGGAAAATAAACACAGAGTTTCATTTCCAAAGTGGTTAAGAACCACCTATTTCAGGCCCTGTGGGTTTGGATTCATGGCTGGTACCACATCAGTGGCTCCCAGGGAAATGAATGGGACTTCTGAGAAGAGGCACCAACTTTTTGATTTGTGTCCTATCATTAGAACTTTAGAGTGCATCATATAAATATCTGGCTAAAACTTCTGTCTTCCAATTTTTGGAAGACAGAAAGAAACTGCCTTCACGTACAAACAAGGAATCTTTGGTCTCTTGGCAGATTTACCTGTGGTTGCAGGAATTAATTTTGACCTGCGTTTTCAGAGTCTCCATCCACTCTTTCATCCACAGTTTACCTGCTCTGCTCTGCAGAGTGCGGAGGGAGGGCACTTCAGATAAGGTTCCTGGTGAGAACTAGAAGTCCAACTGGAGGGACATGACCTGAAAAGTACTCAGATAACTATAAAATTGTTACCCGAGCCTGCTCTGTGGGAACGCAGACTTGGGCAAGAGGAGGAATTACTTGAATAGGGTGGTAGGGTGTCCTGTGTGGGGACTTCACATGCACCCTGCAGGATACAAGGAACCAGGCTTATGAGGGAGGAGGGGAGGCATTTCAGGAGGCTGGAGCAGCAGAAGGAAAAGTCTTTCAATCTGGTGGCTGCCTCATGGGACAGATCTGGGGGCTGGATTCGGATCTGGACACACTCCCGAGTTAGCCCAATTTCAGGTAGCTGTCCTGTGCTTGGCTCCAGACCTCCCTCTCTCCAATGACAAGGATGACGTCAACCCGAGTGCTTTCTAGAAAGTCAGGAGGAATCTTGCTAATATTTGTATCAGAATTGATGAGGGAAATGCAGTATTTACGTTAATATCAGCTCATTTGTCAAACTCTTCAGAAAATAGGCCAGACTGTCTCTTAATGCTCACAACCATCTTCGCAAAGGCCTGTTGGTGAAGGGGCGGCATGCAGCCGGATCTGCATGGAATTAGAATTAGAATTACACTCCATGGTTTTCAAATTTCAGTCAAATATGACAAATCTGAGCAGTTCCTTATAACTGCTGAAAGGAAGAAATATTCCCACTGATATTTATGCAATTTATTATGAGTTTAAAAATAAAAAAATGATAAAACTATTTTGTTAAGCAATTTGCCCCAAACCCAACTATACTAATTAAGTCTCCATGGATAAATATATTCACAAATAGTCATGTTTTATCAGAGTCAAATACAGGGCAAATACTTGTGTTCATGCACTACTACACCTGAGTTATCAAGTAAGATCAGTGCTGTATCATTTAAATTAAGATTCTATGCATTAATAAATGCTTAATAAAAATATAAAGATGGAATGTTGTCTGAAGAATACATCCCCAGTACTTCCAGTCGAATCCAGCTTTGAAAAATGCAAATTTTATAAATTCCAATCCATCAAATAGAAATTTTACTATAAAAGGTTTTCATGGAAATAATAGCTGTCAACTATCAATTAATGCACACAGCCCCATTTTCCTGCAGTACTGTATTGAACTTTAATGAAAGGTTACTTTTTCTATCAAACTGCTTTATACTTTGTAAGATTAAACTTAACCAAAAATTAACATCAGTATTCCATGAAGAATACTGTAAACAAATCTCACCTACATGACAGGGAGCCTAAATGTTTTTGTTGTACACCCAGAAATACGCTTCCACACACACATTGAAAAAATGCAAAGGATTCATTTTTTATATGAACGTAATTGGGAAGTTTAACCCATTCTGAACCACACGTCTCTTCTGTATTTCTTTGCTCCCTTACTTTAAGCCATGTATGACATATGAGCATGTTTCTTACACAGGACAACAGGGCAAAAGCTTAACCCGGCCCCTGCCAGCCAATGTGGGGTAGGGGAGGCAGACAAGGGGCTTAAACCCAGCATCTCCAGGTTCAAGTTCTTGTGTCATGCACTGGCTGTCTAACTGATCTGCTAGCTTAGTTTCCTGAGCCTTAAATTTTTCATCCATAAAGTGAGAACAATAAACGTATTTTTGAAGATTGCCTTGAATCATAAGGAGAAAAAAGGCACAGACATGGCTTGGAACACAGGAGATGTCCGCAGAGCAGTACCTGTACTTAAAGACCACAGAACTGGCCTGAGTCAGGTAGGACATCAATCCTCAACCTCCCTGGTGAGTCTCCGCCCACCTCAATTACACATGCATGTAGAGGGAAGGTCTGAATGGATCTTTGTACTGTTGTAAAACAGCTCTGATTCAGATCTTCTAGAACTAATAATGCACATGTGTGATAAAGAAGAATGACTGACAGTAATAGGACCCAGGCATACTCTTTGCCCTTTGAAGACTCCCTGAATTGTAGTTTAATTATTATTATTATTATTATTTTTTTTACTAATACCATGTGTATAATAATGTGAAAGTGATGCTGAATGAACAAATCCAATAGATTAGGAGACTGGGGTTCTTGTCCCACCTCTGACCCTGAAGACACTCCTCCGATACCCCTTCTTCTCTCAGACAGTCCTCCTCTGTCCGGTGAGAACAGGTATCAGGAGAGGAGGGGGCTGTGGCCCTTCCCTAGGGACATCCTCTTCTCATTCCAGTAGGCTGTTGCCTTATAGGAATCTGGGCCTAGAGTTGCAATTTCTGCAAGTAAAATCAGAAATTCATAGTTGGCAAAGAATTAAAAAAGATTCCTTTGGAACACTGTGCTAGCCAAAGAAGCCATATCTACTGGTGGGTTTATTGTTTGTGAGCTGCCCATTTAGAACAGCGGGCGGGATGGTTTCTGAAAGCCCTGTCCAGATCAACAGTTTTGTAATTTTAGGGAAGTCTCCTTTCTGTCCAGCTCTCTATCCTATAATCTTGAAAAATGCTTTATAAAACCCAAATAGAGTTTGGCATGAACTAACCTTAAATTGACTGCTTTCTATCATGAATTAATACCAACCAGAGCTTGTCAGATACTAAATATTTGTTTTAGGAATCCTCACAGCCTCCCCTTTCATCTGGGCTAAGTGCTAATCTTTGGCCCGTCACTTGCAGGATATAGCACTGGATAAATCATGCTCTCTTGGACAGACAGATGCCAGGGCGGCTGTATACAAATGGGACCATGTGTCAATGAACACCGAGTTTGGGTTACATCTACTATAAACATCGACATGCCTTTGCTATGAGCCCATTCGCTGGCTAAGCAGTCACAGCTTTGGAAGGTGGATGCCTCTGTGCTCAGTCAGAGTCTAATGATTTCGGATGTTTGCAATTAATGAACCATTAGATTCATTGGCGTAATACCATAGAAAGGGTTTGAGAACTGGGTCAGAACCACAGATAAGCGGCCACACCCGGGGACTGCAGCCACATGAGGCAAAATGGTGAGCTATTGAATTAATGATTTTACCTGCTGCTGCTTCCATTGCCCCCCCCACCCCACCCCATAAAACATTAGCATTGACCAGGGTCTAAGTTCAGCCAACAGAAAGGGAAGAGAAAGCTGAAGGGATAAAGAAAGAAAAATGGTCACTTCATCCAGCTCCAGTTACGACTTGGTCCCCTGAAGATGGGATTTCCACTGGTCCTGAAGAGTGACACCTTTTCTCAGTGTGTGCCCGGATCTCTGTCTCTGGGCTTTCCTCCTAAGCTCCTGTGTTTTATTAATTATGTAATACATCGGCCATCTTAGAAAGATGATTAATAGTACTTCAGAAACATGGGAATAAATAAGCCAGGCTTCGATATATGATTATGTAGGCTTGATGTAAACCCCAGGGTAGCCATCTTTTAAGAAAGGAGCGTAAGGAGTTTAACACCAGCTCGGTGCTACAGTACTTAAAGTCTGGCAGCCCTGTGAGTTATCGCCCGGCAGTGGATGGTGCTTTAGATGAATTTGTAATTTGAAAAGTTAAATTAACCCTGAAATATATTATTTGTTGTCTGTTTTCCACTCAGGAAAAAGATCCTCATGTAAACAGACTCTCTTGCTGGCTGATGTAAGGAGTCATTCCAGGGTGAGCTAAGCTCAGATACTCACTAAATTTATGGTGCCTGTTATTTCTCATAGCACAGAAAGTCAATTTTTGGAAAAGGACACTGCCACCATGAAAAAATATTTTCGCAGAGAATTCTGGTGCTTTCTCTGCAGCTTGTGATGCCTGACATTTTGTTTAGTATTTATTTGCTTCTGTGTCATTTTCAGACTCCCCACTATTGGGTGAGCTCCATGAGGGCCTGGGAGTGGGCCGTTCAGTTCATGGCTCTTTCCGCCCACTGGCCACGAGGATCCTGGCACATAGTAGGTGCTCAGTAATATCTGTTGAGCAGATGCAAAAATCTGTTGTGGAGAGAAACTGTCTTGGGCAGTCTGTGTCGTCCTGAGGCGTGTGGGTGGATCGGCAGTGCCCCTTGTGTTCTGGCTCACTGCCCTGTTGGCAGCTGATTTTCATTGAGGACCTGCCCTGCACCCGATCTCCATCTGAGCACTGTGGGTTCAGTGGTTAGCAGTGCACGTTCCCCAGCCTCACAACTCACCTTCTGAGGAGATCAAGGCATTTAAAAGTTTGATTACTATTTGGAAGAAAACACACATGGGGCCATGAGAACAACGATACAGAAGCCCGGCTTTGCTTTAGGAGACTGCGAAGGCTGCTCAGGGAAAGTTATATTTAATCTGAAACGTCCAGGATGAATAGAATCAGAGAACATTGGGAGCAGAGGGGAAGCACATGCAAAGGGCCTGTGGAATGAGCAACTTTGTGTCTGCAGCAGAGAGTGAGGAGAAGAGTGAGGAGCAGGAGGTTGGAAAGGATCTCCGGGTCCAGTTACCAGAACTGAGAAGGCCAGTTCCTGTCCTGAGAGAGATGGGTGTCATCGACATCAGAGTGTTTCAAGAAAGATAATACAGTAATTAAATTTTAATTTAAAAAATTTTACTCAAGAAATTAAAATAAGAACATCTTTAAATGCTGAGAGGAGCCCACCTTAATTTTGTCCTGGACTTTCTTGAAGGGATGGTACCCCTCAGGCAGGGTTGAACAACGAAGAGTTAATGGCTGGGGACAAATGCACAAGTGAATCCCATTCCGGGGACACTTCTGTCTGAGCCGACCTCTAAAGGTGATGCCCACTAGAGATCGATCTTATGAGAGTGAGCATTTTTTTTGGAATTAAATAAGAGGTTGCTTAAGTGCTGAGTGTTCAAAATATTTTCCCCCTTTGCTAAATTTGCATGGATAGTTGTTGTCAGTTCAGGAAATTATCTGACCAATCCATTCTTCCTTTATTTGTACAACAAAAACATATCATGAGCATATTATATGTGCCATGCCTTAGATGCCAGGGCTAGAAATGAAAATAAAAATAGTCTTCATGGATCATATAAGTGGTGCTTTTAAGTGTTTGACAAAAGACCAACTGATGAATAGGGCGTTGCCAATCAGGAGTGGATATGTAAATGACACAACCTGGCCCTGGCTGTAAGAGAGAAGGGCGGGGGAAGTGCTCTGGGAGAAACCAATGTGGCTTGAGCATAACAGAGAGAGACTAGAAAAGACACCAGTCAAGAGATACATTATATATATAAATGCACAGTTCAGTATTACTCAGCCACAAGGAAGAATGAAATTATGGGATTAGCTTATAAATGAATGGAAATGGAGACTAGCATGAAAGAAGTCAGACTCAGAAAGCCAAAGTTCAAATGTTTTCTTTAATATATGGAAACTAGTGCACAATAAGGAGGAGAAAAAGGGGATGGGAGAAGGGGAATTCCATCAAAAAGAAGGAAGACCAGTGAGCTAGATGAAGGGGACTGAGGAGGAGGGAGAAGAGACAGAATTAGGGAAAAATGGAAGAATGAATTTGACCTAACTTCGCTATGTACATGGATGAATATACCACAGTGAATTTCATCATCTTGTATGTCAACAAGACATTAACCAAAAAGAATAAAAAAAAGTAAATAGCAGAAAGGTCAGTAGAGAGAAGGGAACAGGGAGAGGGAGGGGGCAGGAAGAGGAAATACTGGGGACTAAACTTGAGCAAATTATATTCCATGCTTTTAAAATTTTGTTAAAATGAATCCTATTGTTATGTATAACCAAAAAGAAATAATTAAAAAAGAAAAGACAAGACAAGACACCAGTCAGGAGAGAACATTTGATTTAGGCTTTAAAGAATAAACTGGAGTTTCTGAGCAAAGATCCCAGCATAAACAAAGGCCAACATGCAGAATTACACAGATTTTACTCATTTTACAACCTAAGTAATTCTTATTTAATATTTTGATTTAAATATGCTTAAAAAAACAGCCCTAAGTTGTAAGAACAATGAACTGATTCCACATGCTAATTTTAGTATTTCCTACTAGACAGTTAAATAAACAGGCCCCCCCGCGCCCCCCAGCATCCTTGTTCCCGTTGTTTGCAGTGTGCTGAGTTACCTGTGCTCCTCTGTAGTCACGAGCTTCAACAAAATCCCGCCCCCAAACCCAACACAAGAAAGGAAAAGTTTAATTAGTCGAAGCCAGTTGCAAAATCTTGTTCCCCCCAGTGATTGGTTCAGGGGAGGCCATGTGACCCAGCTCTGGCCAATGAGAAGTAAGTGAGCTCTACTGGGGGATTTAAGGGCAAGGTTTTCTTATTTTTTGGAGACTCTAGAAGATGTGTTTCTACCTTCCTGAGGCTGTGGAAACTCATTTTCCCACCACCCCAGGAGCCAGACCGAGGGTGACGTGCACACATTGAGATGACTGGGTGGACACATGGGAAGATCTCAATGCCTCAAATCCTGGACCCCATTCTTACCAGACGGGAGATTCGCTCCTTCTGGACCTGTCCCTGTATGAGAGAATAGTAAAAGGCCAGTTAGTACATATTTCAAGTTTTACAGGCAAGAAAAGCAAGAATATCATCTAGGCACTTACATAACAACAGGGATAACAAATTTCCAACAGTTTTTTTGTTGAAGAAATTCCAAATATAAATAATAATAGAATAGAATGTTTTGTAATACAGATCTACTAGTGAGAAGAGTGGGATTCTTTTCTTTTTAGTGCCCCCAGCACCATATTCTTTGCAGATATTCACCTGTTAAAACCGTTCTTGATTATGTTATGTGCATGTACAAATATGTCACAATGTGTCCCACTATTATGTGTATATAATGCATCAAATTTAAACAACAACAACAAAACCTTTGTTGAATGGCAGACCATAGGCACACAGGCAATGGGCCTTGTTTGACTTGGGGGCTATAATCTGTTAACCCCCATTGTAAGGCAATTTTAATTTTAGAATGTTTATTGTTAGAAGATTATTCCCAAATAATCCCTACTCCTCATAGCTGTGACTATTGTAATTCATACACAATAAACATTACAATAAAAATCCACTGTGGATCACCCCAAATCATCTTATATCCTAGAAAAGGAAGAGAGCAAACTTTGGGAAAATAATAGTTGACATTCATTTAATGCTTATCATATGCCCAATATTGGATTCTAAATATTTTATATGTGTGAACTCATGTAATCCTTATAAAACACCATCAGGTGTGCAATATTTTCATTGCCATTTTGTGTTTGAGGAAATTATGTCACCGAGCGTTTTAAACAGTGCCCTAAAATGAGGTGGTTAGTAAGTTTCTACCTCCGTGAGGCTCACCTATGGCCTTCCATCCCTATTTGCGTGCAAATGAACCACGTACATAAACCTGTTTCGGATTTGAACATCCTAAGCCAACTAGCATATTGCAGGGAAGTCAGATATGGAAACAGACGAGGCAGCTTTAAAAAAAAATTATCATTACATTTCTTTATGGTTAAAGAGCATCTGGAGCAATTTAAGAAGTTAGAAGGGGAATAAGATGTTTTACAACATAATGTGTCCCAGGATTGCCATGCGAGTGGGAAACGTGTTGGCTGAATAATTGCATGCTGCATTCCTCTTTTGGTATGCTGTTCTCAGATCTGCACGGCATCACTGTAGAGTGGTTGCCTTTTTATTTATTTAGTTTAATTTTTTTCCTTTAGTTCTAGCATTCCGTGGAATAAAGTAGCACTCCAAATAATAATTCATACTAAAAATGGAGAAATCAAATCCTTGAGAGTACAAAAATTAAAACGTGAATCATTAAAAAGTAAAAAAAAATAAAGACTGTAAATAAACCCCTATAATCATGCATTACTAAAGGAAAGTCAACTCCAAATGGTTCAGTAATCTCATCACCAGCCTCTCTAATAATCATCATAATAGTCTCAGTCTCCCCCTTAAGATAATGAGCAGCACATGGGAAAAAAAAGTGTAAACATGACCAACAATTGCTCATCGAAATACAAAACAAAATGGGTGACTCACCTTATGCTACTGAACCCTCGTGTAGAGAATTGTAATTCATAATCTGAGCTTCCCTTAAAAGGGGGAAATACGCAAATATTTAGGAGGTTGCCTTTCTAACTAGACAATGCATTTCCCCCTGACCTCCCTCTGTGATGGTCCCATCTGAAATGAACTCAGAAAATTAAAGCTTCAATAATTAACCAAATTTAAAGACAATAATTAGTAAACAACTTTGTCATTCTTAAAGCTGCATGCCTGCCATTAACATTTCTATAGTTTCCAATTACATTATAAATCAAAAGTAATATGAAAAGACAATGTAATAATGAGAACGCAAAGGCTCCGTCACAAATTCTGATATCAGCTTCTCCCTGCCTGTGCCCTCTACCATTCATTTATTTTATTTTCTCAAGCAATGTAAGCCACATTCACATCGTCATGATAAATGCGCCTTGGAGTTCAGAAAGTGATCTTTACTGGTTGAGCCAAGAGACAGTATAGAGTATAAGGTTTGTTATTTTTCTTCACACACGCCCTCCCTTCTCCAGAATTCTTTTGGAAAGACCAAAACAAACAAACAAATTTCGAGGATGGAAAAAACAAATAGAGAGAAAATGATGGGAAACAGATGTCAAATGGTCTCTAGCATTCTGCAGCCTCCCATTGATACTTTATTTCTGTCTGTGCTGACTGTCACGGCAATCTGGAGAGTTCTGCCCCTGACTCATGTCTTTACATGTGCTCTCAATTGTGGTTGTTCAACATAGAATTGGATCATCTGACACACACCTACAGGAATATAGAAAGAAAGAGAAGTCTTTTTTTTTTTTTAGATGACATTTTAGTTGTTGAAGTGGATTAAATTGCTGTACTCTGTGGGCACATTTCATTTTCTTGCTTCTTCAAAAAATCACTGTGGCATCTGCATTTTGGCCAGTGTGGCCTATTTTATGGGAAGAAGAGGAGCCGGGTTTCAGCACATACACAGACTGTGGACTGCTTATGTTTATGTATTATCCACTCAATTCAAGGTCTCCTCTTGACTTTCTTCATGAATCAGAGCAAACTCATTCAAACATTTCATCTGCAGCTACCCGAATGCTTGTTCAAAAATCTTATTTAGGATAAGTGATATGGATTATGAAGTTTGAAAGTTAATATTTAAGTTTTTCATGAATGCTTTGCATCTCATTGACACATACATACAGTATGAGGTCCCAGCCATCTCTGTCATGTTATCTGGTGGAATTTTAAAACTGAAACCACTCTTGCTCTCTTCGCCCAAGGGGCTGTCCCAATTTTGAGCTTTAAGACTATTTTCATTAAGTTCCCTTGGTTCATTACTTTGTTCAATAGAATGTGTCAGCCAGCATTCTGTTACTATAACAAATGTCCAAGGTGCCAACTTATAAAGAGAAAAGTTTTATTCTGGGTTACAGTTTTGGAGGTATCAGTCCATGGTCCATTTTCCCTGTTGCTTTTGGGTTTGCGGCAAGGCAGTACATCATGGTGAGGCATGTATGGTGGAGCAAACATGCTTCCCTCATGGCTGGGAAATGAAAAAGGGAAGAGGAAGGGGCTATAGTTCCACTGTCTCCTTCATGGGCACACCCTCAGTGACCCGGAGACCTCCCACTAGGCCCCGCATCCTAAAGGTCCACCACCTCCCAGTGGTGCCACATTTGGGGACCAGACCTTCAACACACAGGCCTTTGGGGAATGTTCCAGATCCAAACCACAGCAGACACATGCCGCAGTCTGGCTGGGCCCAAATCACGAGCCACTGAAGCAGGAACAAACTTTATTTCTGAACTCTACCAGCACACTCCACTCACGCTCCCGGGAAATCTGCCAAACGCCATGCGCTCGTCCAGGAACCTGCAGCCGGAAAAATCCCTCCTCCGGCACTTCCCCAACCAATGGGAACTCTCTGGGAATCCCCCCCCCCCCCCCAGAGCTCAGCTGGAACTCAACGAGAACAACACGAGAACTCGCTGGCGTCACCTCTCAACCACTACTTCTGGCAAAAATGCCATGTGTCATCCCGACTCAGCTGTGGCCCTCGACAGACACATTGAGTGTTTCCAATGTCCTAGGCACTTTTGCAAGAACTGGGGCACAAGGAGGTCCCAGACTGACAGGATACCATGAACCTAGCTTGTAGGTGGGAGCTCCTGGGAACAGAACCCTCCAAAGCTGGGTGGGGGGAGGGCACTTCACTGAAAGGCTGAAGGAAATCATAACCGGACACTTCAACTCCTCATAGCACCTGCGGCTAGAAGTGTGTTCTGTTGGGTACGAGACCACCGTTTCCTACTTTCTGATGGCACATTGCTTCTGGGCTTCTTTTATTTTTTTCTCTGTATGTCTGTTTGCTCCAGTATTTTGCTTCTTTTTGTGAGTCCAACTTTTCTTTTCAACCGATACTTAATACTTGCACATCTTTATGGGGTACAGTGCCATAAGATAATTTGGCACATGCATGCAGGTGTAATGATGGAATCAGGATAGTGAGCTTCCATCTCCTCAGACACCAATCTCTGAATGTGTTGGCAACTTATGGACTCTTCTAAGGTATCACAGATTGCTCTAGACAACTGCTTCCCTGCTGAGCTACAGAAAAACAGTCCAGCATTTTGGGATTCTTCAAGTGGCAGAAAATGGCCACTCTGGCCCTGACTTGCTGTCCTCTTGCAGTTCTTGAGCTCAGTGTCATCTGACTCTTAGATGACATTTTCGAAGGACAGTCAGAGTGCTGAGTGCTTGGTCAGTGGGTCTCCTGCTCCTGCATTAGCTGCCCACCATTGGTGCCAGGTGCTGCACCTGAAGAGGAGAGTTGGGCTTTCCCTCCATTTCCTGTGCCAGAGACAGAGGGCAGGACAACGGCCGAAGGGAAGGGAAGAGGTTCTGGAGATACTCCGAAGAGTGCCTTTGACCAGAGTGAGTGTTGATCTGCGACTTGGGAAGCACCTCGCAGCTCTTTCTTTTTAGGTTCTGGTCATTTAGGTTGTGATACAGACGTGGAAAACAGACATGCTAGGCTTCTGGCCCTCTGGCTTCCAGAAAGAGACGAAAGTTGGAAGGTTGACATTTTAAAAATCCTATTTGCTGTATTGCAAAAGTCATATATGTTCATTGTAGGAAACCTGGAAAAGAGGAAAACAATCACAAAGAAAAAGTGAAACTCCCTCATAACCTCATTCCTTTATACTGTGTGTTCACCCCTGTGTGTGCATATAAAAATGGGGCATTACCCAACATGTTTCTCAATATGAAAGTATCTTTCAAAATCACAATGCCCAGGATGTGGGCCCGTTCTGTGAGTCTACCCAGTAAGAAAATGCCGAAAGTGGGTGGTGAAAATTGGCTCAGAAATTCCCACTCTTCAGAGAGAACCCCAGATTACGGCTTGGCTCGCAGACTTTGGATGTGAAGATCTGCATGTGTCAGTGTGTTTTTCTTCAAGTGTCAATCATGCTGCTCTGTCGGTCGCTTCTGGACTTCAGCACAAGCATCTATGGAAGGGGTTTGTCTGCATCGAATTGAAGCCCTCCTCCAGCGGACATCCACCATGTTTCCAATTTTTCGTTTTTAATAATAAACCAATTTTCATAGTTACTCAAATATTTACTCAAGATATACTGTTACGTCTCGGCCAAAAGGGTGTTATTTTCAGCCACATAGGAGGTGACCATAGTGGGTAACTAGGTGTCCAAGATCTCAAGTAAAATGAGCAACCTGGGGATGAGACGCTCAGTGCTGAGAAGTTCTGCAGGAGAATTAGAATCCAGAATGTCAGAGGCTGCACTTGGAGGTGGTAGAAAGAGAACTCAAGAGAGGAAACCCCATGCATCCTTCCCTGGAGATGTCGGAAAATATAGCGGTGGGAGCTGATGGCAGGGCAGCGTGACTTTCCCAGGTTCCAAGCCATCTGTGGAGGGGGTGCACACTCCCTGGTGCCTGGAGGTGCCTGGGCTTCCCTGTCCTGACTCCTCCCTGTCTCCTGCTGCTGGTGGCTCTGTGCCTGCAGACCTGGGTCCCTGGGGGAAACCTGGCACTGTGTCTGCACTGGAGTATGGGAGAGATCATGCTCCCAAGATGGCTGTTTTTGGAAAAGCAGATGTGAAAGCTCCCAATACACAAATTCTAATTTGAATAAAAATATAAGTGGAAGGACAGTATTTATGCTCTAAAAGGTTTGGTCAGTTTGGGGGCATAAAGACTGAAATCTCTTTTAGCTAGGTAGTTTCTTAACACATCAGAAAGAGGACTTGACTTTTAAATCACCTGGACTGGATCAATTTCATGTACTTTCAAGTTCTACCACCTGGGGTGGGAGTGGTATTTAGCCACAAATATTTTCTCTGTAAGAAAAATGGAGTGTTAAACTTTATACGTTTGTGTCTTTTTGCCATCTAGTTTCTATTTGTTACTTGAATTATCTTAAAACCACTGGGAAAATTGTAATCAGAAATAGGTCCAAATCAATTGTCCGAGTTTGAGTTTGAGATTTTGATTAAAAGCTGAGCAAAGTCTACCCAAGGAAGGTCTTGACAACAACGTTATTGGTTCTTTCCATTCGTCACCCTGTTCCTCTGCACATACCTGAGCAGAATTATTGTAACCATATTGAGTCTATATACTCTCTAAGTCTCTGTTCATTATAGTAAGCTCCAGAAAAATAATATAAAAGAAATATTAAAGAAAGAAAAGAAAGGATAAGAAAAAAAAATTCTACTTATTAAGAAATCCCTTTTAGCCAGCAGGGCACCAAAAGAATCCAGGGACATCAATAGTTCCTGAACTGCAAAAATAATTCCTGGTCTTGTGAGTTCTGAAAATCTCTGAAGTCCAATATGGATCCCAAATACACTGATAGGATTAGAAATAGCATTTCCAATAAAAAATGCATAACAGAGTAGGACATGAAATAATGTATTTCTCTTTGAAGCCATGAAAGTATGCCATATTTGTCTGGCGATGTGTATGTGAAATTTAAACAACCCCCGAAGACATCCATCTAATTTTTTTTTTTGAGTTTGTTCTCAATTGAAATTCCACTCTCTCAAAGTTTGTGCCGCCAGCTCCCAACTCCACTGTGGCTCTCTCCTGTTTCCCTCAATTTCCTTCTCTTTATGACCCTTTTCGGTGGTGCCCCTTGATTTATGGTCATTTGTGTGATTGCCCTGCTTTGCTTTATGGCAGTTTATGTCATCTTGGTCTTGTCATAAATGACTACCATAAAGTGAGGTAAAATATCATAAAACATTAGTGAGTCCCTGATACTCAAGGTTCTTCAGAATAAGCCCTGACAGGTACCAACGATAGAAAAACAGATTTGGCAATTTGAAATGTGCGGCATTTGTGTTAAAGAAAGAAGAAAGAAAAAGAAAAAAGAAAGTTCTAAGTTTGCTAAACTTTCTGTGTGCCAACCACTGGGTTAAGCTCATTTCACATGTGACATAACCTCATTACCTCCCTCTATGGGGAAAACTGCAGCTCCCCCTCCCCCCACACCATACAGATGAGGAAACCGAGGCAGGGAGACGCTTTGGTGACCGTCCTCACTCTTGATCTGGATCCTGCTCTAAGCCAGTGTGTGTCACTCACCCCTCTGCAAATAAGGGGTCAAGTTGATGGGATGCGGTTTAGCCCTTGGTGGACAGTTTCTGTGACTCGTCATAGATCTTGTCACCTTCGGCGCTCTCCTCTCCTCCTCTTCCAGGCTCACCAGGAACATGCCTTGAAGTAGCCTGGCTGCACTGTGTGCATTTGGTGGCCTCAGCTCCCTCTCCCTGGATTCTTTGCAAAACCATTTCCTTCCTGGTTCCTGCAGCTCCCTCTGCACCTTTCCGTCAGTGGCTCAACTTTGCCACCACTGTCCCAGGAGTCCCTCTGGTCCTTCCCCTCCCAAGGCAAGTCCTGCCATTGTCACCTCCAAGAGGCAGCTCACGCCCATCTGCAGGTCTTTGTCTCACCTTCCAGAGAAGAGAGCCTGGCTCTCCCACACTGCGAGGGGAGGGGCTGTGTCTGCAGACACTGCCCACCGCCCTGCCTTCCATGTCGCAGGTGGAGCAGGGGCATTCAGAAAACAAGCTGGGGCCGGCTCTGATTCTCTACCACAGACACTCTTTCCTTCTGAGCTCTGATCATACTGGGGAGTGATTGCTTCCCACCTGGATCGGAAGCTCCACGGGGTCAGAAATACACCTGTGAGGCCCACAGCCTCGACATCATAGACATGTTGCATGGATGATATGGGCGTGTAGGTCACTTGTTCATTCCTAACCTGGAGTTTGAGGGCTGGAAGGACAGGCATGTGCCACCTGTGTTGGTGAAGTATGTTGAGCATGAACATCCCCATTGTTGGCCGGATGTGGATGCTAATTGAACACACAGAGACTGAGTTATAGCTGCCCTGTGGAGAGGTGATCATAAGTCCAATTAGGAAAACAGTCCGTATGGTCCATCCAATTCATTAAAAAGAAATTTGAGTGTCTTGATTTAAAAAGAGATGAAAAATAGGAACCAAGAGGAAAAGCAGATCTAATCAGTGTGTTTCTCTCTCTCCTTTTCTTGTGCTCCTATATCTACTGTCCTTTCCAAAAATCTTTCTAGGTTTCCTCAGGCACATCCATAGTAAAGTGTAAATTATAGTTTCCAATATAAATGGCCATTTTCAGCAAATTTTAGCAAGGAATGAAATTTCATCTGAGATTGAAATTTGGCATCCCTTCACTCCTTCATGCCGGGAACTGTTTTTTTTTTACCTTTACAAACTTTATAAATCCTGTTGCTTTGTTTCGTAACTGGGCCTACACCAAGCTGGAAATGGACTGGGGAGACGGGAGCACCTCCAATGGGGGCCAGCCTTTGCAATCCTAATTTGTAGTGTGTACTATGAGGGAGAAATCAAATCGGGATCCCATCAAAATGTGAGGCTATTTTTCATGGGGCTCACTTCCAACCCCCTTCCTCTCCCTGCAAATTTCTTTTCACCCTGGCACTTGTAGCTAACTATATCGCCACCCACAGCGGAGCCTGGCATGCTTGCGGCTCACATGTGACTTGACACCATTGAGAAGCAGGAGATTCAAAAAGCATGTGTGCTTCAGAGGGGCCTCAGGGGACCTTTGGCTCAGGACTTGCCATGCTGGGGAGCCCTCCTGGCCTGGAGCAGGTCAGTTCTTTATTGTACCTTCCGTGACAAGGAATTTAGCCCCCTTTTATGCCTGCATCACATGCCAATCAATCCTTCAAGTTGCTGCTAACAAATGAAAGTATCCTCTCCCAGCCTATTTTTTAAGCCATATTTTAAAAATTTATTATTTTAAATTATATGCAACACCAGGATACACCCCGACATGGAACACAACCCATTCCAATCAATCCCCAGCTCTCCCCCGACCCTACACCTGGCCTTCCATTCCACCGGTTCCTCTTAAATCCATTTGCAGTTTACTTTTTTAATTTTTAAATTATTGTCCTGTGGACACACCAGATGCCAGGAGCCACCGTGTCACGTTCGGGCGTGCACATAGGATAACTGGGTCATTCCCGGTTCTTCCCTTTCCCCTTCCCTTTGTCCATCTCCTTCATCTACTCTACTCATCTCTCCTCTGTTTTGATAAATTTCCCTTTCTCTTTTTTTCCTTTATCACTCTTCCACTTTTTAAAATTCCTACTCTCACATATTTTGAATTGACTTCCATATATCAGGGAGAACACTCAGCCTTTGGGGTTGGGGGACTGGCTTATTTCACTTAGCATGATGTTCTCTAGTTCCTTCCATTTACTGGCAAATGCCATAATGTCATTTTTTCTTTATAGCTGAGTAATATTCCATTGTGTGTGTGTGTGTGTATATATATATATATATGTGTGTGTATATATATATATATATATATATATATATATATATATGTGTGTGTGTGTATATATATATATATATATATATATATATATATATACACACCACATTTTCTTTATCCATTCATCTGTCAAAGAGCACCTTGGTTGGTTCCATAGCTTGACTGTTGTGAATTGTGCTGTTATAAACATGAATATGGCTGTGCCATTATAGTATGCTGATTTTAAATGTGGGATAACTGGTTCCATTCCTATTCTGGGGTGGTGGGGGGATTTACATACTACTTTCTAGTGTGGTTAATTTGCAGTCCCATCAATAATATATGACTGTACTCTTTTCCTGACATCCTTGCCAACATTTATTATTATTTATATCCTTGGTTATTGCCATTCTGTTTTTTTTTGTTCTGTTTTTTTTTTGTTGTTCTTTTTAGTTACACACATTAGAATGTATTTTAACTTAGCATAGTTTTCCTAATTTCTCTTTCAGTTGATTCATCACTGATGTATAGGAATACAATTGATTTATGTGTGTTAATTTTATATCCTGCTACTTTGCTAAATTCACTCATGTATTCTAGAAGTTTTTTAGTGAAGTTTTTTGAGTCTTCTAAATATCGAATCATGTCATCAGCAAGTAGGGATAGTTTGAGTTCTTCTTTTTCTATTTGTATTCCTTAAATTTCTTTCTTCTAATTGCTCTGGCTTGAGTTTTCAGAACTAGGTGAAAGAGGGCATCCTTGTCTTGTTCCTGTTTTTAGAGGGAATGCTTTCAATTTTTCGTCATTTAGAATGATATTGGCCTTGCGTTTAACATATATAGCTTTTACAATATTGAGGTATGTTTCTACTATCCCTAATTTTTCTAGTATTTTGGACATGAATGGATGTTATATTTTGTCAAATGCTTTTTTTTTGCATTATTGAGATAATCATGTGCTTCTTGTTTTTAAGTCTATTGATATGATGAATTATATTATTGATTTCTGTATGTTGAACCAACCTTGCATCCTTGCGATAAACCCCACTTAAAATGGTGATTTATCTTTTTAATATGTTTTTATATGCAATTTGCCAATATTTTATTAAGAATTTTTACATCTATGTTCAGAAGGGATAATGGTCTGAAATTTTCTTTCCTTGATGTGTCTTTGTCTGCTTTTGGTATCAGGGTGATACTAGCTTCATAGAAGAAGTTTGGAAGAGTTCCTTCTTTTTCTATTTCATGGAATAAGTTGAGGAGGATTGGTGTTGGTTCTTCTTTGAAGATCTGATAAAACTCAGCTGAGAATCCATCTGCTCCTGGGCTTCTCTTTCCGGGTAGGCTTTTGATGAAGTCTTCAATTTCATTGCTTGAAATTGATGTTTAAATTTTTCTGTGTCCTCCTGATTGAATTTGGGTAGGTCATATGTATCTAGAAATTTGTTGATGTCTTCAAGATTTTCAATTTTATTAGAGAATAAAATTTCAAAATATGTTCTAATTATAACCTGTATTTCAGTAGTGTCCATTGTGATATTTCCTTCCTCATCATGAATTTTAGTAATTGGAGTTTTCTCTTTCTCTTCATTAGCATAGTTAAGGGTTTATCAATTTTATTGATTTTTTTCAAAAAAACAACTTTTTGTTTTGTCAATTTTTTGTATTTTTTTTTGTTTCAATTCATTGATTTCAATCTGATTTTAATTATTCTGTCTTTGCTTTTGGTGTTGATTTGTTCTTTTTTTCTAGGGCTTTGAGATGTAATGTTAGGTTATTTTTTTTTGTTGAAGTTCTATTCTTATAATGAATGAACTCAATGCAATGAACTTTCCTCTTAGCATTGCATTCATAGTTTCCCAGAGATTTTGATATGTTGTACCACTATTTTCATTTACCTCTAAGTATTTTTTATTTCATCCCTGATTTCTGCTATTTATTGGTTATTTAATAGCATATTTAGTGTCCAAGTGTTGGATTAGCTTCTATATTTTATTTTTATCACTGATTTCTAATTTTATTCCATTATGATCTGATAGGATCCAAGATATTGTCCCATTTTTTTTTTTTTGTATTTGCTCAGAATTGCTTGGTGTCATAAGATATGGTCTATTTTAGAGAAGGATCCATGTGCTGCTGAAAAGAAAGTGTATTTAGTCATTGGTGGATGAAATATTATGTATATGTCTGTTAAATCTAAATTATTAATTGTATTTTTTTTAGTTCTACAGCATCTTTATTTAGTTTTTGTTTGGACAATCTATCCAGTGGTGAGAGAGGTATGTTAAAGTCACTGAGTATTACCGTGTTGTGGTCTATTTGCTTCTTGAAATTGAGAAGGGTTTGTTTGATGTACATAGATGCTCCATTGCTTGGGGCATAAGTATTTATGATTGTTATATTTTGTTGATGTATAGTTCCCTTAAGCAGTATAAAATGTCTTTCTTTGTCTCTTCTGATTAACTTCGACTTGAAGCCTACTTTATGTGATATGAGGATAAAAACTGGTGCTTATTTATAAAATCCATGTGAATATTATGTTTTTTTCCATCCTTTTACCTTCAGTCTATGGATGTCTTTGCCTATGAGGTGAGTCTCTTGGAGATAGCATATTGTTGGTCTTGTTTTTTTAATCCAATATGTCAGTCTATGTCTTTTGATTGATGGGTTTAGGCCATTTACATTCAATGTTATTATTGAGATATGATTTTTATTCTCTGTCATTTTGATTTCTGGTTTTTAATTTGAGTTCATTTTTCTATTAATTCACTGTTATTTTAGTACAGTTCCTCTCTTTGATGGTTTTCACTTTTATTTTTAATATCTTCATAAAATATCTTATTGAGTATGTTTTGTAGTACAGTCTTTCTAGTTGTGAATTCTTTTAACATTTGTTTATCAGGGAAGGTTTTTATTTCATCATTAATTCTGAAGCTTAATTTTGTTAGGTATAATATTCTTGGCAGGTATCCATTTTGTTTCAGAGGTTGGTATATATTATCCTGAGACTTTCTAGCTTTGAGGGTCTGGGTTGAGAGATCAGCTGAGATCCAGATTGGTTTCTCTCTAAATTTTACCTGTCATTTTTCTCAGGTAGCCTTTCAAATTCTATCCTTATTCTGTATGTTGGGCACTTTCATAATAATGTGCCTGGTGGGGGTCTGTTGAAATTTTGTATATTTGGGGTTTTAAGCCTCTTGTGTTTGATTTTCCACTTAATTCTTTAGGTTTGGAAAATTTTCTAAAATTATTTCATTGAAAAGATTGTTCATTCCTTGTGTTTGAATCTCTGAGTCTTCATCTATCCAACTAAATCTTAAATGTGGTCTTTTCAGGTTGCCCATATGTCTTAGAAATTCTGTTCAGATCTCTTTTCTCCATGGTCAGCTTTCTTTTAAAAATTCTATATTTTGTCTTCATTACCTGAAACTATGTCTTCCAAGTGATCTAGTCAGTTGATGGTGCTTTCAATTGAATTTTTAATTTGATTTATTGATTCTTTCATTTTGAGGATTTATGCTTGTTTCCCCCCCCCAGATTCTCCATCTCTTTATTAAAGTGCTCTTTCACTTCCTGCATTTTTTCTCTGATTTCACTCCTTAGGCAGATAATTTTAACTATCTACATTCTAAACTCCTTCTCTGACATTTTTCCACTGTGGTATCGATGAATTCTGTTATTGAAGTGTTATGGTTTGTTTGGGGTGTTTTGTTTCCTTGCTTTTTTTAATGTTGTTTGTGTTTACCCATCTAACAGTGTGGATGTAAGGCAGTAGAGTTTCTACCCTGTGGTCTTATAGTGTGCCTGAAGTTTTCCAATATCTCACTGTTTCAGGGGAAAAAAATAATAACAATAACCAATGCAAAAATATATAGCATTAAACCAAATAGTTCCTACTATGATGTCTGTACTGTTAATTATCACAATAAACAGAAATGATACAATCAGTTATTGTGTACAATAAAAACAGCAAGTTTGGGAAAGGGTTGGCAATTGCATATGATAGACAAGGAGAGAATAGTAGTGATAGAGGATATGATGATTATGAGGGAGGAGGAGAGAAGATAGAAATAAAAAATTAAAGGAAGAGAGAAACTATAGAGATGGACTTTAGCAGAAGAAAAGAGAGAAAGAGAATCAAGGGAAACAGGTAGGTAAGATAAATTCTCTCTCTCTCTCTCTCTCTCTCTCTCTCTCTCTATATATATATATATATATATATATATATATATATATATATATATATATATATATAAATAAAAAATAAAAATAAAAGAATGCAAAACAAAACCAAAATATACTAATCAAACACCTTAGTCCTCAAAACACTGATCCATGAAAAATAATTGGTTTCAAAAATGCTTGAAATGCAGGCCAGGTACAATAGTGCACACCTGTAATTCCAGTGGCTTAAGAGGCTGAGACAGGAGGATTTTGAGTTCAAAGACAGCCTCAGCAATGATGAGGTGCTAAGCAACTCAGTGAGACCCTGTCTCTAAATAAAATACAAAATAGGGCTGGGAATGTGGCTCAGGAGTTGAGGGCCCCTGAGTTCAATCTCTGGTACCAAAATAAATAAATAAATAAGAGGAAAAAACCAAGTATGCATATGTATAAATGTCCATGTACACAATTAAACAAATTAAACAAAGAAAAGAAAAAGAGACAAAAATATTGATTAAAAATTAAAGAATTCTTTCTGTTGGAGTTCAAAGCATTCTGAGCTTGATGCTCCACCCTCTGGATTGTTGGAGTGAGAGAGGTAATCATGTAGGTGGAATTCCTGGAGGCAGGGTTAGGTTTAGCTGGGCTCCAGGCTCTTCACAGAATGCTAATTGGTCTGGAGATTTTAAATCAGTGCACCTCCAGGGCCCAGTAATTGCTAGTGCACAGTGGAAGACTGTACCCTAGAGATCTCTCTTGGGTTTCACTCATGGTGGAGGAGCCAATTCTTAGTAACCTATGTCACCTGTGGACCCCACATTTCCTGGTCTTGGGTTCAATCTCCAAACTCAATCTCTTTACCCCTTCCAAATTCCTAGCCAGACCCATCTCTCCTAGGCAGGCCTGCAAGTAGCTGGATTGGTGGGGGGATACAGCCAGGTGGGTTTCCATGACCAGCTGTCTCCTGTGGAAACCTCTCCCCACATTTGATTTCCTCTTGGTCTCTTAAGCACACACTATGTCAGTGTGCATTCACTGGGCTTGTATTTCGGTTCAAACTCAGTTTTGCCAGGAATCAGCTCCCTGAGCTGCTGGCCCTCTTGCTGCAGCTGCAAAATCAATCGTTTGTTCCTTTGTCCTTGATACGCCACCTGGAGAGATGGCAACTTCTGTCCTACCCAAGGATATTCAGTTTAGTCGGGCAATGTCCTTGATCTCTGAACACTCTGTACCCAGACACGTGTCAGGCCTCCTAAAAATGCAGGTTCCTTTAATTTCCTTATTGCTCCATTTTTCTTGTGAAGGGACTGCTCTGGCTGGTCTGGCTGGCCCAGCCACGACAGCTGCTGTGCTGCTGGGGGTTTCTTTCTTACTTTAATATATCCAACCTCCTGAGTCCCTATCTGCTTTGAATATCTAGTTTCAAATTCCAGGAAAGTCCCCCCCACCCCATCTCTTTTTTGTTCACCCACCTAGCTGATAAGCTGCCTGTCTGCTTTCTTTATTTCCACACCAAGGAGCAGCCAGGAATGTGACCTTCTCTATTCCACCATCTTGAAAACCCCCATAATTGCCATTCTGACTAGAGAGAGATGGAAGCCCAATGTAGTTTTTGATTTGCATCTTCCTAATTGCTAAAGAAGTTGAATATTTCTTCATATATTTGTTGACCACTTGAGTTTCTTCTTTTGAGAAGTGTCTGTTTTGTTCTTTTGCCCATTGGATTATTTGTTTTGTTTGTTTGTGTGTGTGTGTGTGTGTGTTGTGTTAAATTTTTGGTGTTCTTTATATATTCTGGACACTCATGCTCTATCTGAGGAGCAGGTGGCAAAGATCTTCTCCCCTTCTGTGGGTTCTCTCTTTATGCTCTTAATTGTCTCCTTTGTTGTGCAGAAGCTTTTTAATTTGATGCCATCCCACTTATTGATTTTTGATTTTACTTCTTGTGCAGTTCCTGAGCTGACATGTTGAAGGGTTTGGCCTACATTTTTTCCAGTACGTGTAGGTTTCTGGTCTAATTCCTAGGTCTTAGGGTTGAGTTTTGTACAGAGTGTGAGATAGGGGTTCAATTTTATTCTACTACATATGGATTTCCACTTTTCCTGGCACCATTTGTTTAAAAGGCTATCTTTTCTGCAACGTATGTTTTTGGCACCTTTGTCTAGTATCGGATTACTGTATTTATGTGGGTTTGTCTCTGTTCCTTTCCGTTGGTCTTCATGCCTGTGTGGTGCCAGTACCATGCTGTTTGTGTCATTCTGTAGTATACTTTGAGGTTTGGTATGGAGATACCCCCTGCTTCACTTTTCTCACTAAGGAATGCTTTGTCTTTTCTGGGGCCTCTTATTTTTCCCAGTGAATTTCAGTACTGCATTTTCTAGTTCTTTAAAGAATATCATTGGAATTTTGGTGGGGATTGCATTGAATCTGTGTATCACCTTTGGTAGTATGGCCATTTTGACAATATTAATTCTTCTATGCAAGAGCAGTCTTAAACATCATCTTTGGGGGACCCTATCTTCTTTGGCTGGAAACAGGAAGATAATTATAAAATGTTTCCCAGTAAACTCAAGATGAAGTTTCCATAGTTATGGCTTTGAAAAGATTGTCAAGAACAAGTCCTTGGATGTCCTTAGGTAGGGTAAGAACAGTGACAATACTGAGTGTTCTCTGAGCATTTATTACCTTCAAGGCACTTTGTGTGCATTCCTTCATTTAGGTGTCCATGAAGTGAGACCTGTGCTATAATGAGATCTATTTGACAGTGAGACCCAAATGTGTCCCAGAACCATTCAGAGCTGTGCCTTAAGCCCTGGAGATCAAATGACTCCAAAATCATCCCTGAAGCCTTTTTCCTTTTCTTTCTGTATCCTTTCTCCTCTGCATTATTATTTTTTTTTCTTTGTTTCTGGAAAAGTGTGTATAGTCACTATTTCATGCCACAGGTTGAATATTCCTTATCTGAATGTTGGGGACAAGAAGGGTCTCAGATTTCAGACCTTTATGGATTTTACAATATTTTTATGCACATAATTAGATAGGTTAGGGATGAGGCTCAAATCTAAACATGAAACTCATGTATGCCTTAGTCATATAGCCTGACGGTAACTGTACCTGATATTTTAAATAATTTATGCATAAATAAATAAATAGTTTCATGGCATGGAGTTTTCCACTGGTCATGTAAATGCTCAGAAATTTTGGGGGCATTTTGGTTTTCTCATTTCAGATTTTTGAGTTGGGAATATTCAACCTGAAGTCGAAAAATTGGATGTTCTTTTCAGAGTTCCTGAATAGTCCTCAGATGATGGGATCAAATTCAGGTTTCTGTTTAATTTCATGTTTTCTCCAGAAAAATATGGTCTTCCATGCTTTATATACTGTTTTTGTTTTTGTAGAATAATGACCCAGACAAACAACTCAATGTTTCCTTGAATCTCTGTGCCTCTTTTTGTTGTGCAAGGCATTTCTACTTGGGCTTCTCTGAGGGTGTGGAGAGATGGAGGAGCTAACCCATCTCTGGGATAATGCATCACATTCACACTTTCAGCCCCAAAAGTTATTCTTTTGCCCTTTGTTCAATCTTCCCATCTCTTATCTCTTTCCTCTCCATCTCTTTCCATTTCTTTCCAAGACATAAAGTTTAGTTCCAGCTTCTATTTGATCTTCTTTGCCTGCTCCAAACCTCCAGTCAGGGCATTTTCTTAAAGCTAGTTCTCCAGCAGACTACTGTAGGCAGTTAGGCCCAGCGGCCCCATCCACCCACATCTGCCTGCACTGGACCCAGGCTCACGGTAGGCCCCGTCCATCCCTGCACCAGCAGACACCCGCTGGAGCCCAGCCTCCGGCACAGGACCACCCCTTCCGACCAGCAGACTACTGCGGGAGGTCAGGCCTGACCCAGATCTGCCCACAGCGACTTGCGGGGGACCCAGGTCCAGGACAGGTACAAGTTCTCCTCCCTCAGAGAGCCAGCAAGGGCAGGTGCTCTGCGGCTGCCAAGGCTGACACTGGCTGTGGAAGGGTAGAAAGTGCCGTCACTCACGAGAGGCCTGAGTAGCTGAGCCACTACCACTTCAGCAGCACAGAGAAGAGCAGGACATTGCAAGCACCACTCCCAGGCCTCCAGTGTCCCCAGGACTCCTGCTGGATGACCTTGCCTCTCCCCGGGGTCCAGGTGTGGGTGGCTCCGGGTCCCATCACCACCTTTCATGTTCTTACATTCTATTCTATCACTGGAGGTGACTCAGGACCCGCCGGGCCTCTCAACCAGGAAAATAAACACCTGGATGACGTCAGTGTGTGTTTTGTAACGGTGGAGGCAGGGAGGCAGGGCTGGGCAGAGGCTGGGGTCAGCACTTGCTTTGCTGAACTGGACAGATGGGTAGTTGAATCAGTTGGAAGTTATGCTGGTCCAGGAACTGGAGCTCCCTGGGCATGTGCCAGACCCCAGCGCTGAAGCCACCTGGAGCTTGTGGGAGGTCAAATGATCCCCAGGAAGGGCTGGGCTTGGCCTCTGTGTGGTGAGTGCATGACTCAGGGCAGGTAATCAGGATCTAGCAGACAATAAGAAAAATATTTGCGCATTGAAAGGTCCTCCTTTCAGAAGAGCCTTCTGGCGCCTGCCCGCCCTGTACAGGCAGCTTCCACCCTGTTTCTGCAGGAGTCCCCAATACCCTCTGCACGCTTCTGTCCTCAGATGCACCACACTGGATTAGTCATCTCTGTCCTCATCTCTTTGCTGAGCTCTGGGGTCCCCAGAGGCAGAGTCCGTGCCCAATTCAACTTCATTCCTCCGTCTTTACATACTAGCAGCTCAATAAATTGCTGAGTGTGTGCATGAAGAAATTCACTCCTACGGCTTCCCCTGTGTACTTTTTAAGGAGGGCACAAAAAAATTATTTTAACTTGAATATAGGTTTTCTTCCCCAAAGAGCATATTGATAAAGGACAGCTACTGATTTCTTCAGAGAGAAAAAATGATAGAGCAGACCTCCTAGCTATATTTCAAACTTCTGACAACTTTTCCTTTTTTAAAAAAAAGTCTGTCCACCAACACTCCTATCATTTTTCAAATCTCATGTCATCCTCTTTCAGAGACTGCCCATCTGTCATTTTAGGCAGAGGGTATCCATCATGATGGAAGCTAAATAATTTTCAAAGCTGTCAGAGAGTGGACACAAAGAGGCCCCCATTTCATCTAAACAGAGTTGTCGGGGGCTGGCTGCGAGGGTGCTGCAGGGAGAGGACCGGGGGTATCCGTGGAGCACCCTTCACATGGGTTTCATGTGGAACAAAGGAAAAGTTCATTCTAGAAGTGAGACCCATTTCGCCATGGAAAATATAGCCCATGCACCATCAGTGGAATAGGCAAGAGTTTATTTACAGAGCAAGCATTTGTGAAAATGAAGTCCATTTTTCTAATGACTGTGTTTTCCTATAATCATAGACGTGTCTATAGTTTTTCTCAATTTTAAAAGTGAATCATGTTTATTTGCAAAATACAGAATAGTGTAGGGGAGAAAATAAAAAATCATGTATATTCCACCACACAGAAATAACTACTGTTAATGTTATTTTTGGTGCATTTATCTTTCAGTGTCACACACACATGCACACGCACACACAGATGACACACATGAACATATAACGTATATACATATTTGTTTGTATATTTGTATATTGTATATTTGTGTATATATGTGTGTATATACCATTTTACAAATTTGTGTTATGTCTTGTGGAATTTTATATCTTATTTTCTCAATAAATTATATCTTAAACATTTTTCTATGTCATTAAGCATTCAGTGAAACATGATTTTTTAAGACTACACTGCATTTGATTTCATGGATATACCATAATTTATTTATCTATTGTTAGACTCACTGATTGTTCTGGCTTTTTGCAATGTAGTATTTTATTTATTGCATTGCCCCTGTCTTTTAGCTATTCTGTGTTTTCATCTATATAATTCTCAAGAAACATAATCTTATCTTTTTATTAGAATGTCAAAGATAGGTAAATGGATTTTTTTATAACTCACAGAGATTCAACCTACACAAAGCTTTCTGGTTGTCTCTTAAATCAGTAAGAATGATTATATATGTTCACTTTCGTAATATAGATTCAATTCTGTCAATTAAATGAGCATGCTTGTATTTCTTTCCTGTTTACTGATTTGTTGTGAGCTGATGTACCAGTCCTCATTTTAGATCAGATGAGGCTACAAATATTTCTAGAATGGTACTCAGAAGATTTCCTTAAGAGAGGACGAGATGATGGTGTCACTCTTCCTAGGATAGAATTCCAGATTTGCCATTTGCTTGCTGGGTAACCTTGGACATCTTTGTTGACATGTAAGAGACTCAATTTTCTCATCTATAAATTTGTGGGAGAAAACGGCATCTAGGATTTTTCAGGGTAGATGTGAGTGAGGATTGTGGGTTTTAAAGCCTATCCTGTATTTATGGTGGGGTGTGATGTATTCTGTGTGCCTCTGCACCACAGCAGATGTTACTATTATTTATCCTGATTTCTGTCTTAAAGCACATCAAGTGTTAGATGCTTCTTGTAGGAATAAAGATGATGAGGTGGCAAAGTTCTTGCCTTATTTGACCAGGCATTTAGAATTGTAATTCTTATTGAGTAAACTGGTATCTAGTTTTTCTTGTTCATTTTACATGAACTTACTAGGATGTCATATGTATTCCATAAAATGTGCCTGCTAAAATGTACAAGTCAATGATTTTTAGAAATGGGGCAATTATCACCACAATACTCTTATTTACCCTCCCTCCCTCTCTTTCTTCTTTCTATTCTTTCTTTCTTTCTCTCTCTTTCTCCCCACTCCCTCATCTCCTGCCCATCCCGAGGAGTGACCCCAGGGTCTGGTGCATGGCAAGTGCTCTACCAATGAGCTAAATCTCCAGGCCTCATGACCACACTTCAACCTTGGTTCCTCTCCACCCACCACCAAAGGATTTCTGATCTATTTGCAGCTGTCCCACGTTCCTACCTCCAAGTCCAGGGAGCTGGGAATGTCCTTTCATCTCTAGAGATTTGCCTTTTCTGTACATCTTTTGTAGATGGGATCTCATAGTACGTGATCTTTTTTATCTAGCTGCTTACAATTACTATAGCATTTTTGAGGTTCATCCATGTCATCCCATAGTGAGTACTTTGCCCTTTTATTGCTTCACTAAACTCTATTGTTTATCCATTTACAAGCTGATCATTAAAACACTGTTTTCAATTACATAAATTATATTCATGAGGATAATAAATTCTCAGAAGTCATCACTTCCTAATTATTTTCATATTTTACTGTTAGCTGTGCTTCTGATGTTATTTATGTTCATCCATTGTATATATGGACCATGTCCCAAGTCCATGTTCAGGGACGTCACATTGGTGGCATGAATTGTTCTAGGGTGTGACTATTTATACCAAATGGACAAACACTACAAGTTAGTGTTGCATTTATTGTTTTGATGATTGTCTAGACTTAAGAAAATTACGAAGAAAGCTTGATAATGCAGATGAAACTTAAAATATTATTTCTGGGTCTGGGGGCTTAGCTGAGTGGTAGAAGTACCTACTTGGCATGTATGAGGCCCTGGGTTCAATCCCCAGCTCAACATAAAAAAAGTATCATGCCTATAGCTGTTGCGAGTAGCACAAAAATCAGAGGAAATAAATTTCTAGTATTCAAACCTATTAGTGAATTCAGAAAAAAATAGAACAACTGACATCATTGGTTAGTAAGTGAAATTCTAACATACATTTTTTTCATAGTTTCACTTTCATTTTACTTTTTACTGGAAACAAAAGTATTAACCAATAATCATGTCACAACTATACTAATTTATCAATTTTAACATAGGTTGACTGTGTGTACAAGGACTAGGGAGAAAAATCAATGTGTATTATGTGAGAATCAATTAAGTCTATGGAATTTATAATAAGAAAATATTGTATATTTGATTATTATTGTAAATTGCATACATCCTTTGTATCAGGAAAATTTGTAACAAACCTACATGTGTGTACAGGCATCCATTTCCCCCCCAGGGGAGAGCCAGTTCTGAAGCCTTTACCAGGCTACAGCTGCCTCCCTCTGTTCCTTTTCTGATAGATGTTACACCTGACTCTCCTTCTTCCTAGGTATGCTTGCTGAGACTATCCTTCCCAAAGCCAGTGGGAAGCCTTTGTTGTAGGGCACACAGGTCAGCCTTCCACCTGGTGGAGAAGGGTGGAGGGGATCTGGAGGGGCAAGCACAAGGTCGCTGGCATCTTGGCTATTTTTTATCGTTGGTGGATTCCGACTGGGCATGGAAGCCACTCAATCCTTCAATCCCTCTTGGCTACACAAGATTTCTAAATACATGTGAAACGTGTTGCAATGAGAGCAAAGTCTATGAAATCCACCTATTCCTTTTTTCTACCGTTTTCCCACATGGATAATAAGGAATGCATCAACAGAAATATTGCCTGTGTCTTAAAATGTGAGAAAAATAACAAAATACCAATTTCACCAAAGGCTTGGATTCTTGGCACATCCTGTAATGACGGGCTAGTTATCCACTGCTGCCTAGCAAGTCACTCCAAAACCGTCAGGCTCAAAACAACAGCAGATATTTATTCTACGCATGCATCTGGGTTGGGATCGAGCTCTATGGGAAAGGCTTGACCTCACTCCATGAGACACTAGTTGGAGGACTGACTGAGAACTGAGCCGTATGCAGTATAGCTCACCACGGTGGTAATCAGCTGGGAAACCAACATGGTGGAAGGTTGGGGGTTTTGGCTTCTCCCCTTGTGGGCTTCTTCATGTGACCTGCATTTCCTTACAATACCATTGCTGGGTTCCAAAGGCAAATGTCTCAAGTGGTGGATGTCACTTTACCTCTAGACCTAGCTTCAGAAGATACATAATATATGACATTATCTATGTTGGTCTGTATTCACTGAGGCAGACAAAAGGTTCCACCCAAGTTCATAGGAAGGGGACTTCGAGTGGACATCTTGATGAGGAAGGGACAGGTTCTAGAAGAGCATGTCAAATAGAGAATGCCATTTTTAGAAAGTAAAATCTGTCATAGCTGGAAGGAAAAGGAGAACCCTTCCCAAAGCACCGCATGGTTTCATGTGTTTTGTGTAATAAGTCGGCAGGACACATTCCATGAGTAGTCCAGACTTACTACTCATAAGGACTGAGTGAAGGGGTTCAACCCAGGCAAAGAGGCAAAAATGCTGTCTTTATTGACAGAAAGCTCTAAAGAGAGAATGATACCACTGGGCATTTTTTCTTTAAAGTCTACAGGTATGGGAAACAATGGAAGCATTCCATTAGAAAAAGTTCTAGAAACAGCCATGGAAGTACTAAAAAGTGGTGATAATAGTAGGGCCTTCACAGAGGAATAGCTCTACATCTGTCACTGTCCAACTCCAGGTCTGTGTCATGCCCATTCTCCACACTTGCCTGGAGCCTAGGAACCGTGCCATCTCCCTTGGAACACAAAGAGACAGGTTCACATGAAAATCACCTGGAGCATGCCTAGGATGAACCCCACACTCATATCAGGCAGCATTGAAGTTTTAACTCAGAGTGGCCTTTATTTAAACACTGTTTGTTTTTTAATAAGAATCCAATATCAAATAGACCCTGAGATAAAAGGATTCTTCTCCAACCAAAATCTAAGCACCCTTAATTGTCTAGTCAGAGGAGTGTACATAGTCATAAGTTATGTTCTAGGAGTAGAATTCTATGGAAAACACTCAGAATGGATGACCAGGCATATATGGTACACCAGGTTCTGCTTGTTAAGAAGGGCACTGGGTGAGATCGAGTGTCTTTTAAAAATAATTAATGTTGATTTAATTTCTAACTTAAAAATTGTAAAAATAGTTCAAATAATTCCCAGGTAAACTTCATCTAGATTTCCCAAAGGTTAATGTTTATGACACTTAGTTTTTGTTTGTTTGTTCTCTTTCATTAACATCTCTGTCTTTGTCCCCATCTCTACATGTCAGAGACAAGGAGCTTATGTGTCTGTTACTTGCATGATATACAAACATTTCTCTTACAGGTGATTTTTTTTTCCAGAGCCATTTACAAGTTCATTGTAGACACGATGTCCCTATATTCATAAACACCTCACACAGTTTGTTTCTTAAAAACAAATTCTCCTACATAATGAAAGTACAATTATCATAACTAGAAAATTAAGGTTGATGTAATATTGCTATCTGATGTATAGATTTCTTTCAAGTTACTTAATTTTCCTAATAATGCCTTTACGGTAAAACAAAATCTAAGGCCAGATGTCTTCACAGTCTGAGCTCTCACTATATCTGAAAAGTGTATCAAATATGTACTGACCCTTGGGTGTATTTGTAAACTTACATACAACCCTTTTACTGTGACCTTCCTTGGGCATGTCAGATTGAAGGCCACTGTTAGGGTCTGTAAACAAGTCAAGATGGCGCCTGGCATTTTGCCAGGGGGAGTGGTTTGTGAAGTAACACCAGCGAGCCATTAAGTGTGGAGATTCCTTATTGGTTGACTGCTGTATCTAGTTTATGTTAATGAAGATAAGCTGTGTGGAATGTATATATACCCCTCCTGTCCTACAATAAACGGCTCCCACTCCTGCTGTATCAAGGTACACAAGTTGCTCGTCACCCCCCGGTTATTTTGCTGCAGCCGGACTGCGGCAGACCACAACTCTTTCTTTTGGACCAGGCAGAGAAGAAGGGCACTGTATCTGATACACGGTTAGTACTTGAAAAATGTTTGTTAGACAACAAAACATAAAAAGAAATCAGATTCACAGATAGTTTTATGTAACCTAAGAACAAAGGTATTTTAAATCTAATTTACTTGAAGTTTGAATTTTCCAATTGAAAATCAGATTTAGGAGGATGCATAAAAATACATTTCTGCTACTTGGGTACCAGAAAGTGAATTGTGGTGGTTTTAACAGTCACTGTCATGGTCACCTTTGACATCACAGCCGCTGCAGCACATTAGGGACAAGGAAGTGACTTTTCTCTTTGTCAGAACCAGTTCCTCTATTAGAATTCGAACAGGTCCTTCAGAGTCAAACTGCTGATACTTGTGGAAAACCACAGATGCCCAGGCGAGGAGTGGTGTGGAGATGGCTCACAGGGGAAGCATTCGTGGGAGAGTGGGGACTCGGGACAGGAAAGAGCAGGACAGCTAATACATAGCGAGTTATCTCACAAATCATGACTGTGGGCAAACTGGGGCTACCTGCACTGGGCTGGACAACTCACGGAGACAAGGTGGAACAGAGTTCTACAGAGATATTCCAATGGAGGCTCCGAGGAATCACAGGATTTATCCGCCGAATCCCATCAGTTATTAGTTGACAACTCTCCTGGGGGTACTAATCCCCAGCATGTCCAGTCCACCCCATGGGAGGAGCTAACCCTTTCTGGCAGCTTGGAAGAATCTACCTGCAAGGAACCCCAGAGCTCATGTTGGAATGTGTCACGTGAGTCTCCAAGGGCAGGGCTTGTGTCTGGGCATAGATGGAGTACCTTTGATTTCAGCTACATTTCCCATTGGTATCACTTGGAACCATGTTTAAGGAATGTCAGAAGCATTTGTAAAATTAGGTATTTATTTAAGAAAATAGGACCAAGTAGGAGTCATGCTATTTTTTTTTTTTTCTAATGAAAGGAACAAATAATGATCTTCCAAAGGTTAATGCTAAGCCATCCCAGCTTCCAGTGGGAGGGGCATGAAGGTAATTGCATTATGGCTAACTAGTAGTGAAAAGAGTGAAACTAACTCCAATTGCTTGAGGGAATGAGTAAATTAAGTGGTGATGACATTGACCAGGCAGGAAACTACATTCATTGATTATTTTAATTTTCTCTCCTTTGCACTCAGTTAAACACCCATAGCAGTGAATTTCAAGGAAACTAAAAGGTTATTTAACACATTTTTCAGAGTCACAAATCAGAAGAACAAAGCAATACCTTAACCAAAGAAAGAACAACTAGTCTTAGGTGTGTACAATGGAGGTATGTGCGAGGATGGATGTTTGCATCTGTGCGATATATATGTGCTCATCAAAAGGGAGCACTTGTGTTTCAACAGAGGGGAAGAAAGAAAAAATTGACAAGTGGGATGTTTAAATAAACTGGTGAAATAGACTAGTCAGGCTGATTGTAGCCTTGGACAAAACTGTAAAACTGTAACAGTATATGGCAGGAAAAAATAAAAACTTCAGGAGAGAATGATAAAATGATAGGAAGAAGGCAGTTTTCCATGGTTCCAGTCTCCTAAATTTCCACTGCTTTTATTTGGAAAAGGAACTCAACTTTCTTGGAAATTTAGGTTTCAAACAAACAAACAAACAAACAAAACACAACAGCTAAAAGATATGTTCATAGTGACCAAACCAGTTGTTTTGTTTTTGTGGGATTGTCCTATATCAGAAACTGTAAGCAAAGTTAAAGAGTTAAGGAGATGGCTTGTTTGTCATGAAGGGTCTTTTAAAGAGAAAATAAAAGCTAACCAGTTACTATTTAAACATGCGTTTCTGTCTTCACTGTCCAATGATGTGCAGAGATCAATTTGTGGAGGGACTGGGGGACTTCAAGGAACATACCCAAACAACTGGAAACAGGAACAGGTACTTGTACACAAATTTTCAGCATCACCACAACAGACAAAAGGCAGATATGACCAACTGTCTGTTGACAGATGAGTGCATAGATAAAACCCCAGAGAGCCATCAAGTGGAGGACTATTCCTTCTAAAAAGAAAGGTGTTCTGACGTGTGCTGCGATGTTAAGTGAAAAGAAGCCAGTCAGGACGAGTCACATGTTGGATCCATCTGTAGGAAATACCCAGAATGGAAATCCATGGAGGCAGGAAGGAGGTTAGTTATGGCCAAGAGTTGGGGAAGAAGGGGATGGTCAGTAACACTAAAATGGACATGGGCTTCCCTCGGGGAGGTGAACGTTTGGAACTAGATGGAAGCAATGGTCACAGAACACTGCAAATGTATTAAATGTTTTAAACTATGTACTTTCAAATTATTAATTTTGTGTTATGCAAATTTTTCCTTCAAAGAAGAAAAGAAGAAAAAAATCCCAACAGAGGGGCATCCTGTACATTAGTGGACCTCAAAATTAACGATGTCATCAGAAACAAGGAAAGACTAACCTAAGCATGACTTGAAGGAAAGTGCAGAACTTCAAAAATGTTCTAGGTTTAAATTCTGAATTCATCATTCAGTAACTGTGCAACCCACAGTTAATCTGACTTAAATTTTCTATGCCTCAATTCCATTGTCTGCAAAATGGGACAGAAGGTCACGGGTGGGGAATGCATAGGGTCCTACCTCATAGAGCTGGTGTAAGGATTCAGAAATCACATGCATCATTCCTCTCAGATGCCTGGTGGTCATAGGTTCGTGCTGCTCTCTGCCAGTGTTCTCGCACGTCCACCATAGGATGAGCAAAAAGCAGTCAGAGGGATTTCCAGTGAATCCAATCAGGGAAGTGGGAGGTAGCAGGTTGTTGAAGGGGGCGTGCCCTGAAGCACTCTCCTGCTCCCCCACAGGGCTGGACTTCTCCCTCCTTCCTCCTGCCCCTGCCCTTAGGGAGCCGGAGGCTGGCCTCCCACCCTGGCATGCAGGTCTCTCTCCCCCTCCGCCATTCTGACTCTCAAGTTTGATTTACTGATATCTACTTGTCTAAATGATAAAATCGAGAAAGCTTTTACCAAGTTAGTTTATCATAGAAATGTAACTATTACATGTATTGTACAAAATGGTTCTTTAAAAAAAAAATCCAGGCAAATACATTGGAGTCATTAATTTGAATACTAAGTACAAGGTTCTGTTTAAAAATCCACAAGATGAATAACAAATCATAATTCTGGCAAGGCAGAAGCATTCTTCAAAGCCACCGCTTGTATAATCCATTGAAGATACTATGATAGTAGCTCATTGATGGCTGATTTAGGGTCTGGCGTTTGTGCCATTACCTTTCTGGGGGGACATATTTCATGCCGCCTCGCATTACAAGCAGTTCCTGTCTCTGCAATGGATTGGGTTGCAAAAGTTCATCTCAACTATATTCTTTGGAATTCAGAATGTTTAGTAGATACTTTTGAAGCACCTTCTGTGTGCCTTTCCTGTGCTTGGCTGTGGAAATAAACTGAAAAAAAAAATAATAAAGCAGTGCCCTTGTTTGTCGAGAGGTTGACCAGGATGGATGTGGTCCATTGAATGATTCGTCCTTCACTGTTCTCTGGGCAGTTCTGGTCTTTTGCCACCTGACTTTTCAGTTATTCCCACAGGGGCTAAATGTACTTGTCATTTTATTGGCTATGGCGTTGGCCATGTGACTCACTTTTAGCCAATGAGGTGTGGGCAGATGCTGCAAGTGAGATTCTAGAAAGTGCCTGTGCCTTAAGCTGTGAGGGCAGCTTGCTCCAGGTGCTGCTGCTTTTCGCCCTTTACCCTGGAATGTATATACACATCACACCTCTAAACTGCTCCAAGGACCTGTAGCATGGTTACAACTGCCCTGGCCAGACCCCCAAATCCTGAGAGTCAGCATCTCCTTCTTGTTGTAAGCTGCCGAGTTTGGATGCTGCGTGGCATGCTTGGGCAGCGGTTAAATGAGAGGGGCGGAGACAGAACTCTATAAATATTTCCAAATATAACTGTAACCACCCCAGGCCTAATGTGGAACATGGAGCAGCTCATGAAATGAGTTTCTGAGGCATCAAGGGAGGCCTTCCCAAGCAGGTGTCTTTCAGGCTGATACCTGAAGGATGTGAGGGCGCTGATTTGGTGAAGTGAGAGGGGAAGAGAGTCCCAGGCTGAGAGTGACAGAAGCAGGAGGCCTGAGGTCGGAGTAAATCTGGTACAAGACAGAGAAGCCGGGTGCTTTGTAGAGTGAGGTCTAGGAAATTTATTCCAAGAGCAATGAATTTTCAGAGGGGAGTGAGCATTTTGGGGTAGAATCCTAATGCCTGAGACCCATGCAGCCAGCTTATTCAATGAAGTGATTGTTTTCTCTTAAGACGGTCCCTGTAGTTGCTCAGTGAATCTTCCTTCCCCTTTGGAGAGTACACCCCTTCATGACATTGCAGACAGATGGCACGACTTTTCATTCCCTTTCAAATACTGCCCGGCTTAACACTCTAATCTTTCATTCATTGTAAACATGGTGCTGAGTTCCAGCCAGCCAGGCTGGTAACCGAAGGGATGTGAGCCTCCCATAGCAGGCTCTCACCTGTGTATTCACTCCTCTAACTCTTCCCTCCCCTTGGAGCAGAGTGGCCAGGGGCTCCATGGGATGTGTCAGGCACGAGCCTGGTCCCTTTGCAGAAAGGACTTGCTGAGTGCCACAGGTGGATGGCCTCGCGGTCATTGCAGCTCGGGGGCTGCTGCAGCTGCAGAGTTGCTTCACCTGCTTCTCGGGCACTGCATGCAGTGACTGGTTGGTGTGGGGTATCAGTGCTGACCCTCTCAGCCCAGCTCTGGGTAGTCTGAAACTCTTCCCTGCTTCAGAACTCCTGGGTGATCATCCGGGGCTTGCAGTAACACAGGATGACCACTACCTCCTCTCCTGCCCACTCTCGGCCCTCGCAGCTCTTCTGTGGTCTGCTTGGCCTGCCATAACAAAGAGCCATGGACTGGGTGGCTTAAGTAGCAGAAAATGGTCCTCGCTCACTTCCATAGATGTTCACGATCAAGGTTGGTTTCTGATGAGGCCTCTCTTCCTGGCTTGCAGGTGGCCGCCTTCTCTCTGTATCCTAATATGGCTTTTCCCGGGTGCACATGGCGGGATTTAGAGAGCTCTGGGTTTCTTTCTTTACTGAGGACACTAGCCCTGTTGACCAAGCCTCACCCCTGTGACTTTATTGAACCTTATTTACCTTATCAAACACTGCCATGTTGGGGGCTAAGATTTGAACTGGGGTGGGGGTGGTAGGGACACAGGTCAGTCCACAGCAGCTGGCTAAGGTACCCATCTCTATCTCAGTATCTGCCTCCAGGAAGCCAGGCTAGAGTGGGTGGCCTCTGGGGGAATCTTTTCAAAAATAATATTTTATTTAAAGTAACTTTATATTTCCAGAAAAGTTGCAGAGATTGTAGAACGAGTTCCAATAGCCCCCACCACTTCCTGTGCTTTAATCCCCACGTCACACACTTGTAAAGACCATATTTGTACATCACCCTGAGCTACCTTTCAGCTTTATCTGGATCTTTCTACTTCTTTTCTAACACCTGTTTCTGTGCAGGTTTCAGTCCAGGACTCTGCTGTGCCTGTCGTCATCACAGTTGTCTCATTTCTCCTCTTTTTTTTTTTTTTTTTGTGATAGTTTCTATCTTACCTTGTTTTTTTTTTCTTTTCACAACTTGACGATTTTGAGGATCACTAGTCAGATGTTTTGTAGAAAGTTCCTCAGTTTGGGTTTTTCTTTTCTTCCTTTGGTGATTAGAGTAGCATTTGGTGTTCTAGGGAAGAACGGCACAGAGGTGAAGTGCCTCCTTACTGTATCCTACTGGTGCATGATGTCCAATGATATCACGGTGACCTGAGCCTGGGTTTACTGTTTGAGGAGGCATTTGCTGGTTTCTCCTGGATGTTATCCTTTTGTCTGTCCATACTGTGTGTTGGGGGTAGACAAACGTCTTCTTCTTTCCTCTGCGCATCTCTACTCTGCTGACACTGTTTGGCCTGTGTATCTCCCCAAGGCAAGTGTCAGATGATGGCTTTCTTGGAGGAACTGACAAAGATTACCCACAACAGCAGGTGACAGTAGGAAGTACTGGCTCTGGCTCAATTCACTTAGCTCCCACCCCTGGGAGGAAATGAAGCCCAAGGATATTAAGGACTCAGAGACTCAGTGTTTTCCTGATGGTTTAGTGTCAGGTCTCCTGTCCCTCGTCCAGAGTTATTTCTTTGCCTGGTGTGAATATAGAAACAGGGACAGAGAAAGGGAAGTCTAAGGTGACAGCTGGCACGTCAGGCTCTAGCACAGGGCATGGCTGGCTTAGCTGTCACGTTCCTAGCAGTTTGGTCAGACCGGAGTAGGTTTTCCTATCTTTTGAGACAGGAGGTGAGGTCAGCCCACCTTACCCCAAAGATGACATGAAGAAAGGGATTGCGAAAGAAAATCAAGGTGCTGTTCTGGGAGGAGCAACAGATCCAGGTAGAACAGAACAACAGATGACCAAGTGGTGGCAGCAGAAAGCTGAGGGTTCCTGTGACTCCTGGATCACTTTTCTGGGGCATTTCAATGCATAAGGGGCCCATTACATGTGCACAAGTTAGGCATGGTTTGCACTCTTCACCTGAGCTGATTCCTGCTTCTTTAAAATGGACAAGGCAAAGAAAAGAACACAATGCAACCATAATACTGCATCATTATAGGTTTGGCTTCCCAGTGAATGACATAGAAGCCCTTTCCTACAGGTAATTGCAGTTGATTCTTACAATGATCCTATAAAATAGTCATCAAGATATGACTGTCACCCCCATTTTACAAATAAAGCAAGTGAAGCTCAGAAAGACTCAAAGAATTGCTTGATATCATTGAAACAGATCCGATGAGGACTCATTTCCAAGTCAGCACCCTGGTGGACGCCTCTGAGTTCTCCTGCATGCCTGTGTGGCTCCTTCCTGAGAGCCTTCTCATGCTGGGGAAGGCTGCAATGCTGGGACTTTAACCTCACTGGAAACAGCCTCAGAGACGATGATAGACTCACTGAGGTTACATACCCTAGCTTCCTTGCTCCTGGAGCAACAGAGAGAAGAACTCTGGACATGTTCTCCTGTCTCTAGGCTCCCCAGCTGGATGGGGCTCGAGTTGTGAGCAGCTTGGTCACACACTGTTACAGATGCCTCCCTTCCTATCTTAATTTTTTGTCCCACTACCACCACTTTCCGGAAGCACTTCCCAAATAAGTGCCTAGCACTCAGATCCTCAGGGCTTACTTGTGGGAGGACCCAACCCGAGACAGTTGTAGCATTAAATAGTGGTTGTATATTTCCATTGTAAGTGACAGAAATCCCAACTTAAACTGGCTCAAGCAGAAAAAAGAATTTATCGGCTCATGTAATTGAACATCCAGGATAATAGCTCTAGCTTCAGGCGAGACTGAACCTATTTCTTTAAACAATGTTAGGAGCACTTGTTTTCTCTTTCCATCTCTCTGATCTACTTTCCTAGGTGTTCACTTCTTTCTCAGGTAGTCCATCTTTCCAAAAGCTTCTGCCATCTCAGGTGTCTGTCCAGCAGAAAACAAAGTATCTCCCTCCAGATAATTCCAGCTTCATCCTGAGTTGGAACTGATTGGCTCCGACTGTGTCATGTGCTCATCTTTGAACCAATCACTGTGCTCAGTGAGCTCTCAATGGCCAGACTGGGGCACCGAGCACCCTGGGAGCTGGTGGTCCTGACTGCTGTGCTCAGTCACAGGGAGTAAAGCTGATGGCGCTGATTATCCAAGGAAGACGCTGGTTGTTCTACCAGAGGAGGAAGATCTCCACTGTACAGATTCACAGCCGAACTTCTGACTCTTACTCCTCTGAGACAAGTGTATCTTTTAAGAAAAAACAAGCTCTTTTAGTTCCAGTTAATTTCAAGAAAAATATGTCACGAATACCCCACTGTTATTGGATGTGCTGAGATCTAGGAGTGAAGTGCCCAGAAACCATAAAATGATTGTTTTGCAGTACATAAATCATCCCAAGGTAAATTTTCACTCTGTTTTCCAATAGGATTATGGGATATGACAGGGAAGTGTGTATCAAAGACTCAAAGGACAGAAGACAGCATCTTAGAGGACAATGTGTACTTGTGTAGGTTTGAAGGGTGTAGGGTGGTGACTGGAGTGGAAACCTTTGAGGAGGTTGATTTGATGGCTCTGGTTGAGTTTTCATAGGAAAGAAAAAAAGACAAATGGTCACATTTTATTTCTTCCCTTAAAACAATGATACTACTTACTATGATTTTATTGACACATTGCAGAAATTTGAAATATTCAAGCATGGGGCAAGATAAAGGTGGGCTTTTATGTGATAGGAGAGAAAACAAATGTTTACTGATGAAATTTAAAAAATAATACAACTGAATCCAAATTTTGGTAATGTCAGTATAAAAGAGAATTCCTATTTTGATGGGGATAATATTTTCTTCAAATGGGGTTCAAAGTTGATTTTCCCTATTATCAAATCAATTACAAAGGTTCATCGCTGCTGGGCATGGTGGTGCATGCCTGCAATCCCAGCAGCTTGGGAGACTGAGGCAGGGTGATAGAGAGTTCAAAGCCAGCCTCAGCAATAAAGAGGCACTAAGCAACTCAGTGAGACTCTGCCTCTAAATAAAATATGAAAAAAAAAGTTGGGGATATGGTTCAGTGGTTGAGTGCCCCTGAGTTCAATCCCGGGTAATCCCCCTCTCCAAAAAAAGAGGTTCATCTATGAATACTGTTCTTAGCTCACAGCCCATACAAAAACATGTGGTGGGCTGGACTTGACCCACAGGCCTGGGTTTACTGACCCTGTTTTAACCAGAACTGCACATTCATTTCTTAGAAATGTCTTTGCTTTACTTCCTGGGTTCACTTTATCTCAACCTGGATTCCTCCTTAGGAACTTGACTGCACGTCCTTATTCACATGCAGGAGAGGACAGAGTCACTTCTCACAGCCACTGAGCAACGGTCCTGAATTTCACTTTGGCACAAAGCATTTGTTTGCCAATCATTGTGACTAAGTGGCAGGACCCACCAGGGAGCTGCCCTGACCCCAATCCCATAGCTGCTCCCCCAGGGCAAGGGCATGGAGTGCACGGGGAGGAAAAGCGCTTGCAACACAGGTCAATTCTGAAGAGCAGAGTCCAAAAGATGGAGCGGACGGGCAGTTTCTGCACAGCGAATGTGCTGGACCTTGTCTGCAGGTCTCTGAGAGATCTTGAAATTCTGGAACACCTGCATCACGTCACATTTTCTTCAAACAGGCGGTGGGACTTGTTCAATAGCGGCCTTGGCTGTACTCCATGGAGGCCCTGTCCTCAGCACCGTACAGTCTTGTTGCTTGTGCTGACTTTCTGTAATGACCTTCACATTCTCCTGAGGGATACTCTGCAGGCCTGCATCGTCTAGTTCTTAACCAAGATCATATATCACTCCTTTCCTCTCAGAAGGTACCTGAGAAGACGTGTTTAGCCTTGTGAGAGGATGGTTGAGCTGTAGGTCATCTTTATATTTTAGAGGAGAAACGTTATTTCCTTTTGTCTATGCTCATCCTGAGTCTTTATGAAAGGAAAACACGCAAACGGGTTCTGTTTGTGCCCTCATCTACAACTCCTTCCTGTAGATGTGCAGCACGATGCTAAGTAATTTAGAAGAACTACAGAGATGTAGAAGTGACAATTCTGCAGGCAGGAGAACCAGTCAGGACACAGATCAGCCAACTGTGGGCCTCAGGCCAAATTCAGCCCATTGTGTTTTTATAAATAAAGTTTTATTGTAACCCAGCCACACATGTTCATTTACATACTGTCCAAGCCTGTGTTGGGGCTATGAGCCTGGAGTTGAATAGTTGTGACAGAGACTGTAAGGCTAGCAAAGATTTAAATATTCACTATATAGCTGACCCTAGATTTAGAGGACAAATAGGGGTTATATATTTCCCCTGTCTCAAGAAGTCTGGTATTGAGTGTCCGTGTTTGGTACAGAGGTTTTCTGATTCCATCAAGGACCTGGGTTCCTTCAATGCCCCTCAGGGTGTGGCTTGTCTCTCAGGAATTTGGCAAAATGGCAGCTCCACATCAGGACACTTTGCTTACTTTCTAGGCAGGTGGAAAACAGAATGACAGTGGATAAAAGTTACATGTCAGATGATTTGGTCCCCTTTTGTAGGGCCTCCCAGAAATCCCCAGCCCACTGACTTCCAATCACACTACGTTAGGCAGAAGAACCAGATTGGCATGGATAGCTGCCTTGGAGACTGGGAAACAGACATTCTGGGCTCTCACATTTCTCTTTTACATTAGATAAAGAGAGGATAATTGACAATGGATAATGAGTGGGCAACTATGACCCTCTTCCACTCTGAGGACTCACACTGTATGGTTTACGCCATTGAAGTCACCACAGGCTGTTAGGAATCATGGTGAGGTCAAGGCTGCATCCCCATCCACAGGCGTCCAACTTCATAATGCCCTGAGACGATCATCTCTAGGCTCTGAGATTCTAGCTTCTTCCCTGGATAATGCTTTTTACATGAGTCAGCCATTTATTCATTCATTCCATTAAATTCTACAAATACTTAACTACCATCCATTTTCTTCTGGTGTCCCAGGATATGGGGGCTATGGATCCTCCTGTGCAGTTATTAAATTCAGACACCACAAATCCATGTACAGACCAAAATTTGTCTAGGCTAAATAGGTAATATGTTTCATATTATATATGACTGTTTTAAAATGCAGATGGAGGCCTTTGTGAGTCATAAAATACAAATTCATTTAACAAAAGTATCCCCAGTTTCAGAATAGCTTTTTGTGATATATTTTCTCATTCAACAGATATTTAAAAGCAAAGCCACTATTGTGTAGCAGGAATTCTCATATAACAAAAAGGTTGGGAAATGTTCTGATAAGTTCTAGGGTCTAGAGACATGGAAATGACAAGATGAATATGTCAGAACCTCAAATCTTAGGATATATACAACAGAGGAGGGGTAAACTGGATGGGAATTTTTAGTTTGCAAGAGGCAAAATTCAGTCTAAGATGACTTTAGGGAAAACAAGGAATGCACTGAATTATGTGCCCAAAACGTTTACAATTAAGCACATCCTTAATTCATCCTGCCTGAACTCAGAGTCTAAACTGTATCTTCAAGATTCAAACTCTCCTAATTTTCTGCCTCACATCCCTCTATGTGAATAGACTTTCACGTTACCTCTTCCTCCCCAACATAAACGCTATTCAGAATTATACTATTGAAGCTCTAGACACCTTGTCCTTCTCATGGGAAGATGCATTACCTGCTCCATAGTCCTTTGGGAAGAACTCTCCTGGGATCAGCCTTTCATGAGCATCAGTTGCTGTTGCAAGAGAGAAGGAAGATATTGATGGGGCAGATTCGGGACATGTGCCCGACATGTCTGGAGGAGGTTAGCACTCAACAAACCACATGACTGGCGGAGAGTCACTAGGGTCCTCAAGGAGAAACAAACAGGACTGCTGTTATGAGAAAAAGGAAGAAGGAATACTGGAAAGGCAAAGAACAGACACCCCCAGAAACACTTCAAAATAAACAACCCATCCTCCAAGAAAGAAAGCAGTGAGTGACATCAAAGAGACCCACTTGGTCACTCTGCATTGTCTTTAATCAACATTTTCTGAGATTTTTGTTTTTAGCAGAGGCTGTCCAAGGAGGCTGCTCCTCCGTCCTGCTGGAGCCATCGACTTTTTTCCACTCTTCCCTCCTTTGGTGGCCTGTGGTCGAGAGGCTGCTCCATCTCCAGAACCAGGGGTGGGTCTGTAGTGACTAAGTCAATCTCTATCCCTTTAGCTATTTTTTTTTCAGACATAAATATATGAAACATTTTGAGCGATGATATGTAAAGTGAAATATCTAGGAAGATATTTATGAATGTATTTAGGAGATCTCAAAGAGGACTGACTCAGAGACTGAGCCCACACAAGAGCCGTGTTGAAATAGCATGGGTTCCCATGATATTGTTGAGGAAACTCATGACTTGAGAAGTGACCCTCCACCTCTAGTTTCTAGTTGTATGAGGAAATGACTTTTCCTGTTTTCAGTTACATTGGGTTTTAAGTTTCTTGGGATGAAGGCACCTGCTATATACCATGGGACCTAAGCCAGGCATTGAGGAAAAGGCATAAGTTCATATACAGGTGAATATCTCTTATTTGAAGCACTTGGGACTAGGTGTATTTTTAAAAATTTTATTTTGAAATATTTGCATATCCATAACAAGCTATATTGGGGATGGGGCCTCAGACTAAATATAAAACTCATTTATGTTTCATATACACTTCATACACATAGCCTGCAGGTAATTTTATACCATATTTTTAATAATTTTGTACACAAAACAAGTTTTTATAGCATGAAATTTTCCATTTCTGGTGTCATGTTGTTGTTTAAAATGGTTCAGAATTTGGAGCATTTCAGATTTGGACTTTGGAATTGGTACCCTCTGCTCATGGAATACTTAACCATCCACTGGGGTAGAAGTTATTTTTTTCCCAGTTTATTCAACTCTTACCCCTCTATTGTGTTAACCGTAGCGCTCAAGAGGACTGGATCAAGAAAAACGTAAAGTCAACCCAACCCATTGCTCTCCCTGATCAAATGCTGAAACCTAGCTGAGAGCAAATGTCTCTTCTTTTCCAGAAACAAAATTTTCAGTGCCCACTGCTCCACTGATAGGTCAGAAATGCCACGTTCACAAAGGAAAACACATACTTCTCTATTTCCACTTCCAAGACCCCAATTATGGGCACCACGAGGGTCTGTGGAGCCCTACCAGCACTGAAGAAAATAAGGCACTTAGCTCATGCAATCTTGTCTTTTTATTTCAATATCACTTACAATGCTGGCTTTTTACAAAATCAAATCCTTTCTCACTGATGATGATTGTCCCTGGAAAGGCTTTGAAGTGTCCTGCCGTTATCACTTCTGTACACAAACATTAGCAGAAGCCCTGCTAGGCAGCAGGACAAAAATAATTGTTCAGCCTTCATTTTCATTTAACCTTTTGCAAAATCCTACTTTAAAAAAGTTCCCCTTGACTTACTGGCATCATATTGAGATAATTTATGAGGCAGTCCATTCTTGTTAGGACAGTGAATCTCCATGAATCTCTTCCTCCATGAAAGACTGTCCTGGACCCTTCACCCCTTTTAATTTAGGCATCTTGCTGTCTTTCTTTACCATTTGCATGGGTGCCTCTGTCACCTTAACACTCCTGTCTAATGGCTTCTGTACAATTAAGGCATTATGGAGGTGGACGTTAATATGTCTCTGAAAATTTATGAAGGCCACATATCTTGATATCTGCAGAAGGATGTGCTGGAAATTGACACGGAATGCAGGTGCTCAGCTCGTCCAGCTGATATGGGAAACAAAGTTCATTATCTGCTGTGTTGAGAGCGGACAAAGCAAAGACCTTAGTCAGGAAGGTGTGAACAGAGACAGGGTAGCCAGCCAGCTGTAAGTCTGCAGGGAATCACAGGTTTAAGCTCTTTCAGTATTTGGTTTGGTGGAAGAGTGATTAAAAGTGCAGAATTGGCTGGGTGTGGTGGCGCACGCCTGCAATCCCAGCAGCCCTGGAGGGTGAGACAGGAGGATTGCAAGTTCAAAGCCAGCCTCACCAACTTAATGAGATCCTATCTCAAAATAAAAAAGAGAAAAGGGCTGAAGATTTGGCTCAAAGGTTAAGTGCACTGGGTAAAGAAAACCAATGCAGAATCCGTGTTCATATGGCTCTGTTTTTAGCTTCTTACTCACGTACGTACTAACGACAGCCTCTAGTCTTGAGTTTCATTTAGGACATGGCCTCCCCTTGACCACAGCCCATCAGGGACACTTGAACTGTCCCTGCCTTCCCTCAGCCCCACGTTCTGTGCTCCCTGATCTCTGTCACACTGATTCCCTTCAGACATTCCAGCACTATGGCAGCTACTGCCCACCTTGGTGGCATGGCCGGGCCGTGGCTTCCTCTTCCACAGAACACTTTCACCCCCGTGCTCACAATCAGTGCTCTCCACCTCCTTCAGGGACCAGGCTAAACTCTACCTTGTCATAAAGTTCTCTTCTCAGCAGAGCTTCCCCAAAGGTACATTTGAAGGGTTCACTTGGGAGGTGACCCCAGGAGTCGAAGGATTGAGGAGAGGAGGAGAGTCAGGTTAAGGTGCTATTAATGACGCATTTGCCAGAATAGACACCCCCGACTCAATCCTGCTGGAGAGTTTGGGGAGACTCTGCCAAGTCTCTCCAGAACTGTCCTAGCCAGGGACAGGGGCCGGGATGGTTACCCTACAACTCTCATGGCAAGCAGAGGACCACTCCAGCAGGTACTAATTATTTGGCATCTCTGGCCTCTGCTCTCAGGGCCAGAGCATGAGGCTGGCTACATAAGAAAAGACCATGTGGTGGGGAGAGGCAGGTGCCAAGGAGAGAGAGCTCTTGGTAGGTGAGCTGCCCATCCAGCTGCAGGTGGCATCATGAGTGGGCCAAGGGGACGGGTGGGGCTATGACTGTCCCCGTGGTCTTCCATTTCTTTCTATTCCCTCACCCTGCCCGTGGCCTTGAAAGCACTTGTCATCATTGGTAAGCATCCCTTCTTTATTTGTATATTTGTTATAGTAACATGCTGTAGGATCCAAGAGCATAGGGCTGTTTATCTGTTTTGGAATGTTTCATCAGTGATCAGCAAAAGGGTGATATCTGCAGTATTTAAACACCAGCATGGTGACACTCATCCAGACGTTTGCCCGACCTGCTTTACAGTGAATTTCTAGAAGTAGAATTTCTGTGTGTAAGACATGAGGATTTTAAAGTAGGGCATGCCATTAGTAGAAACATATTTTAAATTCTTCATAAACTCAAACAGCACAGGGCCAAAGTGCAGAGATTACGGCAAATGAAATTCTGCGGATCTCAAATATGAGTGTCTTGGTAATCAACATCAAAATTTTTTTCTTTTTAAAGCTGCATAAGACAGATGATTTTGAAAGTTTAAAAATGGGAGAGAGAGAGAGAGAGAGAGAGAGAGAGAGAGAGTGTATGTGTTGGGTTTCACTAAAAGCCCATTTAAACCCTGCTTGAGTGCTTTTTCATTTGGTTTATAAGTATTCAGAACAGTCGGGTAAAACCTCAACTTCAGGCCAGACCCTCACCCTCTGTAGCTAGGCCGCACGACTAAAACATCAAAAACGGAAAATTTCACTCTGACAATCGCAACACCTACATTGGGAATATGCAGATGAGTTTCTCCCTAAAAGGTTAACCCGAGACAATAATTACTTTCTCCAGAGATCACCAAAGTGACATGCTGCTGTCTTGATTTCATTGCTGTTTTATGATGTGCATTTCTTGCCACTTATAAATGAAACAAATGAGGTTAGATGGCAAAGATTATGAAAGGAATTAGCAATAATGAGCCCGGTAACAAAAAACATTATTATGGAAAATTGAGTTGACCTTAGTTTCGTAATTATTCACCTTAATTGTTTTTTGTAGTGTAATTTGAATGAAATTAAATAATAGGAACATTCCTCCTGCCACTGACGAGGAATTTCATGTAAAGATTAATAACTTTCAAAACTAAAGATTTGGCTGCTGTTTTAGAGGTCACTGTTGCTATTTCAGGCAGCTTTGCGTCCTTATCATGGTCGTTAACCACCTGTATGAAGTCCATGATTTACCCCTCAGACACGTTGGGTCATCTCCTTCCCACTTCCTGGGGCTCCCTTATTTCCTCATCCTGACTTGAACTTTTCCTAGTTTTCTCACCAATATGTTCTTGGCCAATTATCAGCCTTGGCCACGCTGATGTGGGAGGGGACCAGATTTTTTCAGTGAATTGGGTAGACATCATGGATTCTGAAATCTATAAAATTTTCCGAGGGTAGTCCTCCAGGGTATCCCACTCATAATGGTGGGATTTGAAGCTAAGTCTATGGAGCACTTGCTACATTTTCATAATTTTAGACTATTAATAGTAGCACGAAGACATGCTGATCATTTACTGTGAGCCAGAGGCTGAGTCGGGGTGGGGTCAGGGGAGTCACGGGCAAGCTGTCACTTTGTCTTCTTTCTGAGCCCGGCCCTCTTGTAGATCCAACTTCTATCATCACCTCTGTTGTGTAGATAAGGAAACTGAGATTTACACAGGTAATTAAGTTGCTGTATCCCAGTAAGACTGAACCAAGATTTGACCTCTTAGGCCTGACCTCTGAACCTGAGCTCTTAGCCAAGAGGATGGAATCAAAGAGAGCCGTTGGCAGAAACACTGGTATTGGCATCAGGTGGCTTGTGGTCTGTTCCCATTATGTCATTTAGCACCTTTGCTTGTAACTAACCTCTCTCAGTTCAAGTCTGTTTATGAACTTGGGGCATCAACACCTATCTTACTGAGCTGCAGTGAATATTCAACTGAGTACATAACCAAGCACCTCCAGCATTGACACAAACAGTGGTTGATCAATAAATGGTCACTTTCCCCCATTAATTACTGGGTGCTTTTTCCCCCCATGGCAGGAAAGCATGACACGATGCCTTGCGCTTATGATGAATGATGAATGTGAGTAACAGCAAGTGCCTGCTGTAAGTGGGGTCCACCTGGCCTACCATGCAGTTGGGCCATCTCTGGTGTCACTGGGACCCAACTGGTCCACACCTCTGTCCTGCACCGTCTATTCCATTCTTATCTTCATTCTGGCAAGAGAAGCTGGCGCTTCCCCTCTGGGGAGCAGCAGACCTAGAGTTCAGACCCAGAGGCCAAGCTCCTGGTCAGCCTGCTGGCAGGTGCTTCAGCTACTGCGGCTCGCAGTGAGGTCATTGTCAAACGCCACGAGTCTGCGACTGGCTTGAACATCTTTCCTTTTCATCACACCCGAAGGGATCTCCCTCTATTTTGAACTCAAATGGCCTTTACTGTCTGTCTCCATCAGCAGGTAATAAATTACGCACTGCAGTCCGTGGTGGCCTCCCGGGGGACCTGAGGCAGTTGGGTCACTATGGCCTCTCTTCAGCCATTGGTTCAGCCTCTCAGGTGCTCAGCAGGCACTGCAAGCCAGCTGTGTTCCAGGCACTGCTGGGGGTGCTGGGGATGTAGAAATCAAAAGAGACAGGGTTTCCAACAGGAGGAGATTTCACGAGTACCCACCGCCATTCTTTAGGGAAAGGATATCAACTGACACAGACCAAACTAGATTTAGGGCCTGCGGCGGATGGGTGGGCAGTGCATGTGTGGCACCCTGAAACTTAAGCGTCATTCATTTTGTGTTACTCCACTAGGAGTCCCTGCGGCTACTAGTCCTATAATTTGAGATTTTTATGTCATTACAACATCATGGGGAAGAATTGAGGCTCTGAGTCAGTCAGCTTTTCATCATCGTGACCAAAATACCTGACAAGAGCTACTTAGAGAAGAAAAGTTTATCCATTGCTCTGGACTCGAGTGATATAGAAGAGTAGGGCAGAGACAGGGAGAGAGAGAGGCAGGGGGAGGAATCATACAAGGAGCCGGGGACAAGATACTGTCCCCAAAGGCACACCCCCAGTGACCTACACCCTTCAGCCATGTCCCACCTGCCTACAGTTACCATCTATTGGCCAATTCAAATTATTAATCCACCGAATGGATCAGGACCTCTTTGCCATCAATCAAGTCAAAATAATACAGAGCATACACAGGACAGTAACCTTGAGGAATCATGAACATCCTTACTGCAGATATCCTGGAAGGGAATTATCTAGTTTCTGAATTAACACAATGTGCCACTCACAAAGATGTCTAGGTCTGCACCAGCCCCACACTCTACAGTTGATGGTTCACCTCTGTCTCTTGCCTCTCCAGACCCTAGAAACTCTCTTCCAACCTCATGCAGGCCCTGAACTAGTGTGGGATGTTTTCCTCTATGAATGCTATTGTGGACAAAATTGGAATTTAGTGCAACCCCTCTATACACAATCACACTCACTGGGGAGAAGTAACTCCTGCACTTACCTCACTTTAAATGTCCCATTTTATGAGTCACTTCCCAGTAGCGAATATGAGCTACTGATGGCAGGGCCTATTTTATATTTTTGCAATTGCTGGCACAATTGGGACCCCTTACCCCACCAAATATTGTGAAATTATGATATAACCTCACAATAAACAATTGTCATGAAGAACAAACTGACAGTTTTATTTTTAAAAAATTAACAGCAAGGCTTGAAACTTCATACTCAACTTAGTCCTTGTATTTAGCTAAGGATTCCAGAACAGTCCTTACCTAAGGATTACCTTAGGTATTATCCTTACCCTGCAGGGAAAGGACATTTTAAAAGTACAGAACAGATGAGGAAAGTTATACCAGTGTCATTATAAACATGTGGCATATTGGGCCAATGGGTTCAGACCCAGGGGACATGCAATGTCTGGAGACATTTTTGACTGTCACAATCAGGGATTAGGGATACCTCTGGCACCCCGTAGATAGTGACCAGGGACGTTTTTAAATATCTGGCCATGCACAGGACAGAGACATTATCTAGCAGAGACTTATCTGGCCCCAAGTGCCCAGAGTGCTAAGGCTTTTAGACCCTGAACAGGAGGATCCAGACAAATGGCCTTATACTAAACAACAAATTAGCCAACTACCTAAATAACTCACCAGTTAACTAACCAAATAACTAACGGAATGGACCCCTTTTGACTGAATTGACTCAAAATTATTTCTCAGTAACTAGTCAATTTGCGGTGGAAAAAGCCTATAAATCTGTTTATTTTACAGGACTGGCCTCTTGGTTTGGTTAAAGGGCAGCATGTGCGTGTGTGTAGTGATGGGATGATAAAGTGAGCTTTCCCCTTATCCTGACGTTTCCTGCACACTTATGTATCAGGCGCAGCTCTGGACTGGGCATGGATGATCTGGCTGGATGCTCACCATAGTTGTGGGAGGAGCAGGGGCGGTGGTACACGCCTACTATTCCAGCAACTTGGGAGGCTGAGACAGGAGTATCACGAGTTCAAAGCCAGCCTCAGCAACTTAGTGAGGCACTCAGCAACTCAGCGAGATCCTATCTCTAAATAAAATATTAAAAAAGGGCTGGGATGTATCTCAGAGTTCAATCCTTAGTACCAAAGGAAAAACAAACAAAAAACCCATAGTGGTGGAATGGGGGGATGGCGATAACTCTATTAAAGATGATACCCCTGCTTAGAGATCAGTGACGTCAAAGATGACATGCGCCCTGGTAGGTGAGAGAGGCTGATCACCATCAGGCCCGTCAAGCCCCAAGCACAAGTGCTGAGCAAGGCCCCCTGGAAGGCCACTCATTCCACTCCACCCTCAATATATTTGCTCTATTCAGGAGACATCTGCATTCTCATTTTCCTGAGTTTTACAAAGTTAAAGAAGTTGAACCTTACCCCCAGCAGCAACGACCTGGAGCTGCCAGTTCAGGGAGCTAGCGTGTGTCATTTGTTTATTATATTGTGAGGAATCGCTGACTTCCAGCCCTATGGTAAGCCGCTCCTTGCCTATATCAAAATGAGCTTGTACTGATCAAGTGGAAATTACTGTACTAATTGATTAGTTAATCCCTGGGAGGGCCACAGAGCACTCGCTGGAAGAAGTTCTGAATGGTCAAATTAAGGTGAGATCAGTCAAATACAGGGTGCGGATAAAGAAGATGATGAAAGGAAAACGCTTTGAAGGGGCTGCCGTGATTAAATGCGATCATGGGAGAAGCTCGGGGTTAAGTCATTTCTTCCTCTCACGGCTCCGCAGTGCTCAATTTGATGAAGGATCCTGCAGTCACGTTCAAACAGAGAAAGGGGAATTAGCGGCGTCCCCTCTCCAATTACTAATTTCACAGAAACGCAAACACCTCGGCAAAGGGACACATTGTCTGTTTCAAGGCTTTCTGTGAACAAATGCGTTTGATAGTTGAGACGACACTGGCAGTGAAGGAGGCCCTGATTTTCAATGTTCGCTCGAATTCTTTTATTTTGCTGTCAATAGATTTAATAATTGATTGTGGAGGGAAAACACAATAGGGTAAGAACAATACCATGGTTATCTCGAGACTTCTAGAGGAGCGATTTGTGTCAGATTAGGCGAGTATTTTTTTTTTAAGAGCATGTACAGTGCTATTGTCCCTGGTTTAACCTCTCTCTTCCCCGCTCTGTTCAGCTGGGATAAACCCTGGTGGCCAATCTCCCCTGAATACAATTGTCAGCCTGTCCCGGGCTCCAGGGAGTCCAGGCCTTGGTAGACTGCAGACCTAAGTGGCTCCCGGCTGCATGACCGCAAGGGGCACAGGCAGAGCAGAAGGATGCTTCCACCCGTCAACTGAACACGCCTCCATCACTTTTCTTGGCTCAGATTTGTATAGGTGACTTTTATGGCTAACTGAGGTGTTTCCTGCAATTCTCTGTACGTGTTTAGCTCATGTAGAGCCAACGTAAAGCCAGGCTTTCCTTGGAGTCACTGTTGAGTGACTCAACTGACACACCCTTAATGTTTGGATCCCCCCCCCCACCTTGTCCTGGAGTCCCGCTGAGTCTTTGAAGGCTTCCTTATGGCTCTTCCTGCATTCCTTGGCAGCTCTTCCTTGATCACGCTTCTCAGTAGCACTATATGGCCTTATGGAGTGATCTGCACCAGGGCTTTAAACAAAGTAGGATTCAATAAAAACTCACTAAATAAATGCAATATTCCCCTCTCTCAACTGTTCCCAACACTGGTTTCCAACAGGTGGTGAGAGTGCCCCTCAAGGGACATTTGGCAATGTCTGGAGACATTTTGATTATTACTACTGGGGCCGGGAGAAGGTGATATTGGTATCCAGTGCATAGAGGCCAAGGGTGCTGCCAAACCTCCTACAATGCACAGGACAGCCCCTGTCACCCCACATATACTGCAAGGAATTATCCAGCCCCAAATATAAATAGCACCAGAGTGGAGAAGCCCTGCTCCAGAGGTATCCCACACAAACCCGGCACAGGAGATGGAATCTCTGTGAAGCTAGTAGATACTTCTGGGAGTCTCATATTCACTCACTCCAGCTTCTAAGGCCCTGGGAGGGGTCATCAAAATGTGATCCCATGGTCATGAGTTCACGTTCAATTTGCAACTGCAACTCCTAGAAGTTTTGGCCACGGCTAATAGGAAGACCTGAGGATTATTTAGTTTGTATTTAGTGTAACACACACACACACACACATACATACATACACACACACGGTTCTAGCTCGCTCTGTATCATGAAATCACTGCTTCTCATACTGTGGTAGAAGTGGCTTCCAGATTCCTGATGTCCACTTCTCCATTCCCTGGCTCATGGGGATCCACTGGTGATGGCCAGAGGCTCTGGAGGGACTTGTGTGCTTTCTAGGTAGTCGCACTGAATGTTCGTGGGCAGTGGAGGGGACATGAGGCTTAAAATAGATGGAGCCTGGTGCTAGCCGTGGAGACTTTTTTTTCTAATCATCACATATGTAAATTGAAGTGGAGGAAGAATTTCTCCCAATGCCATGGCAAAACGGTTGTCTTTCCTGCCTGAAATACATTTCATAACGATATGTTATGCACCACATACTTTTATATCAAAAATGATGTCAAATAAAATTGATCAGAATTCTGAATCATAGGCGTGGCCCTGTGACCCAGGGAGGAAGCAAAGCCCGTTTGCGGAGGCTTGTGTTCATGTATTCTGGTCACCGATAACATGAAACCAGCTTCAACTGACCCTGTTGGATGAAGATTCCAGTTACATTTCTATGCTTAATTGGAAATATTTAAAAATAATTGATTAAGGGAAGGTTAGCAAATTGAATACAGCTTGAAGGTGGAAAAGGGATCTATGATAGCAATACCAGGCAATTAATTAGTAAGAACCATTGCATTATTTTTCTAGATTTTATGATGTTTGTGGTATTTTAGGTTCTTCAAAATTTGTAATTTGTTGTGACTTTTTAAAATTTTCATTTTGAATGAATGAAATTATACACTTCTGTAGGTAATACTTAATTTTGTTATTGTTTTTACTTAGGGTCCCCAAATTATACAAGCTCCAGGCCCAATGTAGCCAAGAGACTCCTTTATCTATAGCTGTGTTACCTCCTGAACTCAGAACACTCACACATGTATCTCTAGATTAGGTTTTTCCTGTGAACTCCATGAGATACCCACAGGCCTCTCCAAACTCAGTATGGCCAAAGTGGACTCCTTCATATGACTCCCCCCGGCCCATCTTCATTGCCATTCTGTATTCTTGCAATGCGTGGTTAACCCTTGTTTGCAAAGCTGGCCAATCAGGGCTCACCCTTGACATCTACCTCTCCTTACCCCTTACCCAATTCATGGTGTCCTGCAATTTTACCTTTTAAATGCCTCCAGAGTTCATTTAGTTTTTCCTTCTCCACCACCTCTGCCACCTCTCTGGTCTGAATCACATCATTTTATTTGGGGATCTCAGCTCCTCCAGCTGACTGCCATTTCACTCTTATGCTGTCCAAAGACAGTCAAGAGTCATCGCCCAAAGACACAAATCTAATCATGTCAGTCCCCCTATGCAAAACTGTCGATGGCTTCCACATTGCTCTTTAGGTCACAGAACAAAGGAACAAAGACTTTGACAGTGGATGAGAAAGCATGGCAGGCTCTGGGCTCTGCTTACCTCTGCAGCTTCCTTTTCTATGTGCCTCCTTCTTCTCTCTGTGCTTTTCCAGGTGAAAAGTCTTTGCACATGCTCTTAAATGTCATCTCCACTTTTCTCAAATTCTTGCCCAAGCACTCTACTGGTGGACTTCCTGAACAACTCACATCCACCCACTACAGGCTGCCAGTTCAGAGGATTCATTCAGAGCAATTGTAACAGTTGCAATCTCACATTTGCATTTGCCACTTTTCAATGAATGGATATTTTCCTCCTAGTTGGTGAGTCCCTGAGGTCAGGGACAAAATCTGTTTTTGCTCATCACTGTATCCTTAGGACCTGCATAATATTTGCACACAGACTATAAATATCTGCTGAGTGAATTAATAAATAGTATGTGGGATTTGGGATTTAAACAGTTATACATCTTAGATATCTTAGAAATAATTTCTAATTATGGCAAAGACATGGAGACATGTGCAACAATTTCAATGGATGGATGCTCTCAGAGCAGAGTTGATCAGGGTCCCAAGGCTGCAATCGGCCTCTGTGAACCTAATGTGACCGTATCTAGAGACAGGGCCTGAAAAGGGGTGATAGGGATTAAATGAGGTCATGAGGGTGTGGCATGGTCCAACCAGGCTGGTGTCCTTCTAAGACAAGGAAGTGGCGCCAGAGCACTCTTTTCCTTTTCTTCGAGGATAGAGCAAGAAGGTGGACATCTGGGAGGCAGGAGGTGAGCCCTCACCAGACCCCGAGCCCACTGGAGTCTTCATTCTGGTCTTTCCAGCTTCTGGAAAATGCAGCCTGATGTGTCAGCCCATAGTATTGGTTATGGTAGACCTAACAGATTAGGACAGTTGCCCCAAGATGCCAGATTGTAACCCCTGGCACCTGCCAATGCTTCTTATTTGGAAAAAGGTTTTGCAGATGTGGTTCAGTTAAAGATCTTGAGAGGAGAAGACTGTCTTGGATTGCTCAGGTGGACCCTAAATGGGATCATGATCTTACACTCTACAGTCAAACAAGAAGACATTGTGACTGTGGAGGTACACACTGCGACCTCAAATGGTGGAATCACCAGCAGCCACCAGAAACTAAAAGAGGGAAGCAAGGAGGGCCCCTAGGCCTCTGGAGGGAGGAGGCCTGCCAACACCTCCACCTCAGGCTTTTGCTCTCCAGAAAGGGCAGAGGATACATTTGTGTGGGTTTAAACTACCAAGGTGTGGTGGATCCTTACAGCAGCCCCAGGACAGGAACACAGAAGGCAAGGGTGTTGCTTTCATGACATTCATTTTCTGTGACTCTTCTTACCCTGAAGCTGGTAAGAGCTTAACGATCTACAGCAGGATCAGCTACTAAGGAAAGGGGCCAAGAGGGAGCCTGTGACTTTTTTTTAATGGTGTGTTTGGTACTGATAACTGGAACCTGTAAATGTCATCTATTTGGGAAAAGCTAGTTTTGACTGGTAACAATGAATTTTCTCAGAGGATTCTGAGGTTTGCAGATCCTTCTCGGGAACCTAATGAAATTTAGTAGTGGATTCCGGGCTCTGTGTATCTTAGTTTTCCCATGGCAATAAGGTGTCCTGGATACTGAGGGTCAGATTTAAACAGTTACACATCTTAGGATCATTAGTGACAAATAAGATAGAGTGGTCAGTCCTCATGGGGAAGGAGGTGGAGATTTGGACAGAGAATAGGATAAAGTCAGGGTACAAATTTGTAGGAGGCAGAGGAAAGTGTAGCTACGAACCCCCTGAAATTGGAACTACTTTGGCTTACTTAAGGAATGCATGAAGGCCCCAAACACTGGGACTCAGTGAAGATACTGCACCATTTAGTGCATGTAGATTTATGATCATTCTATTTCCTTTGGAGAATGTGTCTTTTATCATGAGTACATTCCTCTTCATCCTGTTATTACTTTAACCTTAAATTCCACCTTGTCTGCTATTAGTATTGACTTTTCTCCATCAGACTTCTTCATCCAGGCCTTTACTTATAATTTTTCTAAAAAAAAATCACTTTGTTTAAATTGTGTTTCTTATAAATAATAGATATCTAGAATAAATTATGCCCCATCTCTTGTATTTGAGAAGGCAGAAAAATGTGAATTCCATTTAGAAAGATTTCCATCCACATTTCTAATATATAATATCTTGGTGCTAAGGAGACACTTGCGTTATGTGAACATAATTTACATATACAAAATAACTCATTTCCTGATGAGTTTAAGTAATTGAGGTGCTACTGCACATGTCATTCAACATCTTGAAAATTTTAGCATCTCTCTTAATATACTTGAGTTTTTAAATATAAAGTCACAGTTCCATGGAGCCATAAAGACTGCATTTAAAATTTATAGAATGTAAGCAAAAATGGTTAATTTATTCAACTAATAGCAATGTTCGTTTTTATTTATGTCTACAGTCACACTGTCAGTGGGGCATGTGCTCTGAGTTGCTCCACCCGGGCGGATGGAGTTACAGTGATTTAGCAAGACTTTCTCAACTGTACTTGTGACTATTATGATGCTCCTGGGAGGGGACCAGCTGTGGTCCAGGCCACAGCCTGAGACTGTGGGAAGGAAGCATCAAGTTTCAGCCCAGGAGGGAATTGCACCCTTGACCTTGGCCTCATTAGCACCATGTTCTAGCCAAGTGTGCTAATTGGTCACACATGGCAAAAAAATTGGAGACATGGAAGAGATGTCAGAGGATAGGATTCTTGGTTTTAATGTGTTTGTTTTGATCTGAGGGAAAAATCTTAGACTCTGGGATCAAATCTAGTTGGCTTTGAGTCTCAGCTCCTCTTGAGAGCCTAGCTGCCTTGATTGCTCTCTGGACAATAAGGACAAGGATGCCAACCTGGGGAGATTTTTAAAAATGTCAGAGTGAGTAAAATGATTTACATGGGCATACCTGGCAGGCAGAGCAGCACATAGTAGCTACTCAACAAATATCTTCTACGGGTAACCTGATAATACATAAAGCTGCAGCACTGTCTACCCACTTGGGTCCTCCCCACCCCATTCCTGTCTCCTTCAGTGACACGGTTCACCATTCAATTAAATGCTAGATAGACAGAGTAAAGCCACAGTATTTTGTGTTTCTAATCTGCTTAGACCTGACGTGTGACCATCGGGATTGGGTGAATTCGTCACCCCAACCCTGCTGGGTGGTGGGAGTCTCCAGAGAGCAACACAGGGACCAGTGTCAATATTTGACACTGACTGCAAATCTTTGGATCCTCACCCAGAAGCTGAGGTCTTGGTTGAACCAGCCTTGGTCCTGGTTGAACCATCAAGCTCTTGGTTTCTCAGATGTAAAGTAGGGACCATAATCGTGGCTACCTCAGGAGACTGTTGAGATGATGGGCGATAAGGCAGGTAGGTAATGTTGCTGGACATTGGAGAAGTACTCAGACAACTCATGTTCCCAACATCAACAGCACAATGACAAGTCTGCTGCCACCATCCAAGGTAAGGGCCGCGCACCTCACCAGCAGAATGCATTCTTTCTGGTTGGGGCTGATGTTTTAACTGCTCTCAGTTGCTTTTCAATAATGATTTTGAAGGAACTTTTTAAATTGAATTCATTTGCACCCCCAAATAAACTCACTTATTCAGAATACAAAGCAATGTTACTACAGGCATATGAGTTTTTATATAAACACTGGTTACAAACACATAAGGTATCAATTTTATTTGTTGCAGGAAAGAGTGTCCTGTGTTAATTTTCAAAAAGTTAATTCTGGGGTCTCAGCCCGACATTAGCTCTGGCCCTCTTCTGGGGATCCCTGAGCCCTTCTTTCCCTATCTCCTGTCTCTTCCCTGTAATTTTTCATCTCGTGATTCTCTCTGGTGGTCATGCCTGGATCCAGGGCGTGGACCACTCCTGGCATCTGCAGACTCCATCCCTCCTTTCCTCTCCAGTGTTCACATGAGGTCTCTGCTGGCTCCTTCCAGGGGTTGTGTTGTGTATTCTTTAGGCTCAGCCATTCTCTTCCCTGGGAAGTTTCTGGTGTATTCCTTCCACTGCAGAATTTAGTTTCCCCTCTGCTTCGTTCACAACCCTTACTCTTCCCATCAATCACCTTTTCCTATGCCCATGTCCTGATCCCTCAGTTCCCCATCCTTGGTCATGGCTTGCTTTCTCTTTTTTACTTTTTCTCTCCATTTTGAAGAGAATCCTTTTGGCCTCACTAAGTTTTTATCAATAATGATAACACTTTAAATAAAATGATTTCATTTTCCCTCTGTTATTAAGAAAACCCTCAAAATACTAGTGTAATCAGTGTCTCTCCAATCAAGGGCAATTTTGTCCACCAGAGGGCATTTGCAAGTATCTGGAGACATTTTTGGTTGTCACAACTGAAGGAGGAACTTCTGGCATCTTCGTGGGAGTGTATGCTACTGACGATCTACCAAGACCCAGGACAAGACCCCTGACGAGGAGAAATTATCTGGTCCTCTATGTCAATAGTGTCAAGGTTTAGAAACTGTAATATAAATTATAAAAGGTATTTATTTGAAAAAGCTAAAACAAAAAAATTAAAAGACAAAACATTCATAAAGCTAGTCATCATAAAACAATAAGCAACATGGATCCATCATTGGCAGGGTGATAGTTGGAGTGGCAAGAGCTTTCCCTCTGTTGTCTCATTTATCCTTGTAAATACCCTATGGTTAGGAACCATTATGATCCCCATTGCAAATGACAAAACTAAGGTGCAAATAGTTTAAGTAATGCAACCTGGGCTGTTGAGGGACTGAGCTGAGGTGCAATCCCAGGCAGTCCCGGTGGAGGGCTTCTTTATTTCACATGACTGTAATGAGTCACGGTGCATCTAGGAAGAGACATGCCTTCTATTGCACAGGAGGATGCTTGGATAGGCTCCAAGAAACCCATGAAGTCCTGGTAACAATGTGTAGTATTTTCATGAATGGGTAGCCTGCTGAGTGGGGGCACATGACTCCCATAGTCAATATCTCTCAAAGGGATTGCAGCCAGTGTTGCACGGGGAGTCCATGAGCATCTTGCTACTTGACTCTCAGGGAAAAGAGAGGTGTGGGCCCCGAAGAAGGCTGTCTTCCTGGGAAGATGGGATTCTTTTCTGAAGAGCTCAAAAACTCTGACTGAAGTCTATGGACCAACATTGGTTGAACTTGATAAATGTAGGTTAGCTCTGAACTTCTAAGGACTGTTAAAGGGCACAAAGAAAATTAATGAAACCTTAAGGAATGGGGTGATCCCAGGTGATTTAGTTATACATGATTAGTGAACACAATCACTTCATGTACTAATTGGCTTCATAGCATTAATGCATTCCAGGCACAAGACAGTATTTGTCTGGGCATTGTGGATATTGTCCTTCATGGTTCTCATTGTCCCTGATTTTATCCCTGGTCCCCTAAGTATGGACACATCTACCTCTCCGTGTTTATGTCTTCCTTGTGGCTTCTTCCAGTGTTGTTGGTTTAGGAATCACACTGATGTATCTTCACGTTTTCTAATTTTTTCTAGTATCTGGGAAATTTTAAGTGCCCATCTTATGTCTATCAAATTTGAAAAATATACCCTTTAATTGTAATCATTGATTGATTCTTTTCCCCATCAATGATTTTTTTCTGCTGTAGATTTTGATGCATTTACCTCCTTTCAAATCCTCATGCTTCTTACTTGCTTTTCTTTTCTTAGGTGCATTGAATGGGACTTTCAGAACAATTTTGCAATATAACTTATTTAATTGTTGGCTTTGATAGCAAGTTTTCTAAATTTTCGTGATGGCTATAAACTGAGTATTTATGTGTATTCCAATCCATGTATCGTAATCCTGTCCCTCAATGTGATGGTGTTAAGAGGTGGGGACTTGGTAGGTGATTTGGTAATGAGGGTAGAGCTCTCAATAATTAGATAAATGCCCTTGTAAAAAAGATCCGGGAGTCCACGGTATGAGGACAAATGAAAATCTAAACATTTATGAACCTGGAAGTTGGCCCTCACCATACACCAAATTGGTCAGCATCTTGTACTTTCTGGCCTCTATAACTATGAGAAATAAGTTTATGGCTTATAAATAGCTTAGCCTATGGTAGTTGGCTACAGCAGCCTAGACTCACTGAAACATCCACTAAAAACTGTGTTTGCTACACATTTATCCTAATAAGAATTTCCTTTTGACTGCTATGTTGCTTATATTCTATTATCGTACAATCATTTAGAATTATTGAATTTTATCCATTTTGCATCTATTAAGAAAACCAGATGGTTTTTAAAATTTAAAGTCTAAGTTGACTTTGCATTTCTTTGCTTTGATCCATGATGTTCTAGTTTCCCAGAGAACAACCACATTTAAAGGACTTTGAGGTGGGGACACCGACTGTCATGCCCATGTGTATCCCACAGCTACATCCAACATGCTCTTGGAAATGCAGTGGCTCAAATGTATTAGCTACTCAAAATATTGCCAACATGACCTACTTAGACATAAGGTAGGAGAAAAAAAAATATTGAGCATTTTCCATAAATATATATGTCTCCAGATGTACATATTCACAGGGAGCCAGAACAAAATAGCATTACAAAATGTTCCATGAGGTCTCCGGGGCCATAAATCACCCGGACTCCACCAGTCGTATATCTTCTTCAACAGTCCATCTTTAGTCTTTAAATCAAAGGAGCAAGGAATAACATTACTTTCTAACAAAAAAAGTTTATTTTTCAATATTGAAATACTGTTGCTTTGCATGATTCCAATATGTGCAAATTTCAGTTGCCATGTTTTAGTTAAATAACGCTAGCCCCCAACAATATGGTTCCATTTTCAGTTACCATGGTATATTAACTGTGAGTAACTGCCTAAAGTACAAACTTTACTGCCAGCTCTGCGGTCCACAGATCCCTTCATAAATAAGAGGTGCACATCGGGATCTCTGACCTATTGCTTCCTTTCTCCAAAGTCAGGGATTGGCCACTGAGCATCAAAGAGCAAAGCATGCTGTTGAGTTCCTTCCTTGTCTCCCAGTGCTGAACCCACATATTTTATAAAAGTGAGTAATCCAAGGAGAGAATCAGCAACAAAGAGAAAGCATACCAGAGAAACAAAGTCATAATGCTTGAGGGAAAATCCACAATGACCTTCGACGGAGCTATTGGACCAGGAAGTCGCAGACACTGCTGCTGTGGGTGAGACTCTACCCATGCAGCCAGAGGACCCTGGAGGGGCTGAGTTTATCAGAATACACAAGGAAAGTGACTGTGATGAAAGGATAAACAAGATCCAGAGTGATGGCCTCATATTAGAGGAACTAACACCTCAGGCCAGTGAGAGAACTGAAGTCAGAATGTTGGAAGTGGACCCAGGTTTAGAAGCAAGTATGGGGATTCACCAGGCTCCGCAGAGGCCCACTTGGTAATCCACATGCAGGGAGGACCACAGCGCTGCTCCAATTGCTCACGTTCACAAAGAAGCGAACATTTCGATTGTCAATGTTCCTTATGTTTGGAGTGTATTAAATTAATATTAGTGTTCCTGTTTTTGTGCATTTATAGACAACAGTATGACAGCTTTTAATGTTTTGACAATCATTTTCAAGTTACATTTATTTTTAAACTCACATACAGAAACATAAAAATGTCCCATGTTAATAGGGGACATGTGATGTTTCCATATGTGTGCACATTTTAAATCAGGTGAAACAGATCTGTCTCCTCATATCAATAACCCACACCAGAGGGGTATAACTGTTGCAGGGGGAGAACCCCCATTGGCATTTGGGGGTTCATGGTTCATACGAGGGCTCTCTCTTGGTGGTGTACATTCTATGGGTTTTAACAAATGTGCAATGGCACCCTTATAGTATAATATGACTTTTCTGGTTATACTATACCATACAGAATAATTTTTTAATTATAATTATCAGTGGGTATTAGTTGTACAAAATAATGGGCCTCTTTGTGACATTTTCATACATGCGTCGAACATACTTCGATCATATCCATGCTTCCTACAGAATAGTTTTACTGCCCTAAAACAGTGTCTGCGCTCTATTTGTCACTCCTCCCATCTTCCTCCCAACCCCTGGCCACCACTGATCCTTTTCTGTCCCCACAGTTTTATTTCCTTTTTAATACAAATTTTTCATGTTACTATTATAGGCTTTGTTAACAACTTTTAAAGTTTGCATAACAATCTATTTCATGGATGCCGCACAGCTTAGTTGACTTTTAAAATTCATGGAGCTGACGGCTTGTTTTAACATATCCTCTGGTATCTTGGGTTCTTTTCAGAGGGTTGACGACGTGGGTACAGCTGTTAGGTCAAAAATTTCAAACCAGGAGCCAGTGTCTCAAATCCAGTGTGCAGATGAGCCTCCCTCTTGCTTTAGTATATTTTGTTTTTAATGGAGCCAATAGTTGAGACAGTGCATATAGGAATAGGAATTTCTTTTCTTGAAGAAGTCAGATGTGTTGACAGCAGATGTGAGCACAGCTCAGCAGAAAGGTGGACTTGAGCAGCTGCCGTCCCCTTAGAGGGACAGCGCTCCCATTCCCCCAGAGTGTTTGAGTTTGATTTTCAGTGGATATTATTAGAAAATTATTTTTAGGGAAGCAAAAACCACAGTTTTATTTGCTGCTTTACATTTTTATTGACAGTTCACATTTACTGCAAAGGACTATAAGGTGCCTCAGCAACACGGGGTATGGAAGTGTGGGACCTACTTCTGAAATGATGAACTACCCAGGTTAGTGGAGCATTAAACATATTTTGATTCAAGCTTTACTATTCTATCATTTTGAGAAGAAAGGATTCTTCCTGGAACCATTTCTTAGCAAGTAACATAGTACCTGCAAACAGTATGGTGGTCCCTGTCTCCTTGCTTCTTGATAGAACTTCACACCAGCTAGCAGCAACTGTAACTTTTACAGCGTGTACTATGTTCTAAAGTAATTCCAGAAGCCTAAGGGACAGGTGACCATTGACCTGCTCTGCCCACATCAATGGCTGCCAACAGCCTCTAGAATGATCCTTGGGTGAGCGTTCAAGGCCACCCATTAGCTACTCCCACCTTCACTCTACCACTTTTAAACTCTGCTGTTCCATCTCTCAGGATCTTAACTCCTTCCGTTTTTGAAGGTCCATTGTGAATGTGGTCTCTTCTTCCACCCTCCAGAGAGCTTTCCTCTCCTGTGAAGATGCTTTCCCTTTATTTCTGTCCTTGGCGTGGCCTTTCGTACTTCATTGTTTCATTTTAGGTCTCCTGTGGATGACTTACCTCTATGAGGCCCCTGAGGGCAGTTTTGCTTCACCTAGTTTGTCTACAAGATGTCCTGAGAACAGTTTGACTATTTGTTTCTCCAAAGAGTGTGTCTGACATCTGTGTGTCAGCAACATTTGAAAGAACAAATGGGAGGCTCCCATCCCCCCTTCCTGGCATGAAAGAGGGATGGAGGGAAGTTAGTTACGAAGTGAACAGACCAGGAGGTTACCTGACACTGGCTTCTAAACCAGGAGTCTAGACAGACCTGCGAGTGGTGATCAGGTATTCAAGAATTGGAAAGACAATGAACAAGCTCAGCCACACACAGCCATTTGCTCTGCTTTGTAGATGTGCTCTGACAACAGATGTCAGATTCCAGGAAAGAAACTTCTGGGGGATTCAGGGCTGTACTCCTGGATCTATTTTTCCCACTGCAATTCTAACTTCAGAGAGTTTCCTTCTGACACAATGAGGGCTCTGTCTGAGTGCTGAAGATTGATACAGAGTTGGAAAAAAATGAAATGAGGAAATAAAGTAACTTAAGAAATCAGAAGATCAGGGATGCTTAAGAACCACTGCAGATTTTATTCCTAAATAATTTGTTCTGAAAGATCCAAGATGTCAGGCCAGAGGGAGGCAGCATTCTGTGTGGCTTCATGATCCAGGTCTCAACTAGTGGGAATACTGCTTTGCTGAGAGTGATATAGGACCCACCCACAGGAATCACAGCCACCTTGTCGTGTGGGAACCCGGGCCTCAGTGTCAGAGCAGGACCCCCGATTCCCAACTACTTGCCCCGCAGGTCTCCGGGGGCCTTAGCGGGACCCACCAGCATCAGCACCGGCGCAGAATTCCCAGACGCTGATCCCAGGAAGGACACTCAGCCCCTATCCACTGGCAGGAACTCTGGCTGCTACTCGCATGTGGACCCCTGTCTACCAACATGGGGCTCCCCTGGTCACCTCCATCTTGGGACTCTGAAGCTACTGCCATAGTCCCCTATGCACGGTAGCCTGCCTGCACCTGGGGACATCACAGGCTCTAAAGACAGCTGACAGCCACAATGCTGCACGTCACACAACTCATCTCTGAATGCATCACACAACACCATTGCCTGGCTCTCCCCACCTGACCTGACACCCACCGCTGAAAGCAGCTGCCTCCTTCTTGGGCCACCTCCATCACATCTTTAGTTGGGCAACTACCAGTTTGGAACACTGGATGGCCAGGTACCCATAGTTTCTAATTCCCCCCAATTCCCAGCAGTGGTGAACCCAGCAGAGGGACTGCCCAACACAAAACAGCCCTCCTGACAGGTGCGCAGCCACCAGAGTACAACGAGGAACCCCAGAGAGAAGGTTCCTGATTAGGAAGTAGAAAGGGAGAGGGCGAGGGAGATACACTTTAGAGACCAATTTAGAGGCCAGGGACTGTGAGGTCTACAGGCGAGGGGAGGAGAGAAGACCCAGTGCCCACATCAGAGGAGCAGATCCTAAAGGAGATCCTTGAGGTGCAGTCTCCCAATGGGACTGGTGGGTGCCATACCCCACTTCCAGGGACCCTGCACCCAAGACCAACCCTCACACCCTGGTAACCCCCACCATCCTGAGGGCAGAGATATCAGCTAATAACAGACAGCCCCACCTATTGGATGAGAAGGGAAGCAGGAAAGACACCAATTGCCAACCCAAACAATCCTTATTTCTCCCTTTGAGATATTTGTTTCTTTGTTTCTTTCTTTCTTCTCCCTCTTTATTCTCCCACCCTCACACCCCCAACATATGTGAAATTGCATGAATTAGGATACTGAGGACTGAGACAACTGAATAGTGTATTACAGTTGTGTTGTATATTCTTTTCTTTCTTTTTTTGTTTTTTTCTCTTCTATTTTTACTACTTTAACATTTTCTATTTTTTCTTAATGTATATGTGTATGTGTGTTTTATGTGCTCTACTGTCTTCCCCAAATTACTAACTCTCTATTCTCCGGCTACTAACGTTCTTCTTTAGATTTCTCTTTCACATTTTCTAAGATAGAATAAATCTATATCCTTACCTCCTACCTCCTCAGCATATCTTCCTACACCTCACCCCTGGTTCTTTGTCCATCATCAGAAACTGTAAAGCCTTTTACAAACTTACTGATTATATTGTAGATAATAATTGAATTTATAATTTCTGTATATTGTGACCAAACTCTAAGCGTCTTAATAACAACTACTTGTTTTTAGGTGGTATTTTGTTTATTCTGGGATTTGTTAACATTGTCCTTCCCCTCAAAGGAGAGGTATTGGAAACCTGCAGGGGCTCTATAAGCCTACAGAATAAAAATGGTAACTCCTTGGATCCACAGAGCTGGAAGGAAGACACATGAACACAAAAAGACAAGGGAAGGAAATGCCCCCAAACAAATCAAGACACCACATTATTAGAATCCATGGCCAGCCCAGCAGAAGAAATCACAGGGAAGGAGTTCAAGATGTACATAATTAAAATGTTCTGTGAATTAAACGATGATATAAGAGAGAAAATAAAGGAAGCAAAACATCATTTTGACAAAGAGCTACCTGAGCAAATATAGGAAGCAAAAGATTACTTCAATAGGGAGATAGAGGTTCTAAAGAAAAACCAAACAGAAATCCTTGAATGAAAGAAGCAAAAAATCAAATTACAAGTTCAATCGAAAGCATCACCAACAGATTAGACCACTTGGAAGACAGGACATCAGACAATAAAGACAAAATATATAATCTTGAAAAGAATGTAGATCATACAGTGAAAATGGCAAGAAACCATGAGCAGAAGATTCAAGAAATATGGGATAACATAAAAAGACCAAATTTAAAGGTTATTAGGATGGAGGAAGGCATAGAGGTCTAAACCAAAGGAATGAACAATCTATTCAATGAAATAATATCAGAAAATTTCCCAAACATCAAGAACAAATTGGAAAACCAAATTCAAGAGGCTTACAGGACACCAAATGTACAAAATCACAACAGACCCACACCAATATACATTATAATGAAAATGCCTAACATCCAGAATAAGGAGAGAATATTAAAAGCAGTAAGAGAAAGAAATCAGATTACAAATAGGGGAAAACCAATTAGTATATCTGCAGATATTTCAACCCAGATCCTGAAAGTTAGAAGATCCTGGAGCAAAATATATCAAGTTCTGAAAGAAAATGGATGCCAACCAAGAACTTTGTATCCAGCAAAATTAAGCTTTAGATCTGATGATGAAATAAAAGCCTTCATGATAAATAAAAGTTAAAATAATTACAGCTAGAAAGCCTGCACTACAGAACATCCTTGGCAAAATATTCTATGAAGAGGAAATGAAAAACAACAATGAAAATCAGCAGAGGGAGGTATTACACTAAAGGTAAAGCTAATCAAAGGAGAAACCAAGTCAAGTTAAATAACAAAAATATCTGGAAATACAAATCATATCTCAATAATAACCCTGAATGTTAATGGCCTAAACTCAACAATCAAAAGACATAGGCTAGCTGATTGGATCAAAAAAAGACCCAACAATATGCTGCCTCCAAGAGACTCATCTCATAGGAAAACACATCCACAGACTGAAGGTGAAAGGTTAGGAAAAATCATACCACTCATATGGACTGTGGAAACAAGCAGGGGTTCCATACTCATATCAAATAAAGTAGACTTTAAGCTAAAGTTAATCAAAAGGAACAAAGAAGGGATACTGCTCAAGGGAACCATACACCAACAAGACATATCAATTATAAGTATATATGTTTCAAACAATGGAGCATCTATGTTCATTAAACAAACTCTTCTCAAGTTCAAGTGTCAAATTGACCACAACAGAATAATTCTGAGTGACTTTAACATACATCTTTCACCACTGGATAAATCTTCCAAATAAAAGTTGAACAAAGAAACTGTGAAACTCAATAATACAATTAATAACTTAGACTTAACTGACATAATAGATATTTCATCCATCAACAAGCAAATACACTTTCTTCTCAGCAATGCATAGATTCTTCTCTAAAATAGACCATATGTTATGCCACAAAGAAACTCTTAACAAATACAAAAAAGTAGAGATACTACCCTGCATTCTATCAGATCACAATGGAATGAAATTAGAAATCAATGATAAAATAAAAAATAAAAACTACTCTAACAACTGGAGACTAAATATTATGCTACTGAAAGAACAATGGGTTGCAAAAGACATGAAGGAGGAGATTAAAAATTCTTAGATGTAAATGAGAACACTAGTACAACATATTGAAATCCCTGGGACACTATGAAGGCAGTACTAAGAGTAAAGTTCAATGCATGGAGTTCATTCCTTAAAAGGAGGAAAAAGTCGACAAATAAATGACCAAATATTATATCTCAAAGCTCTAGAAAAAGAAGAACAAATCGACACCAAAAGCAGTAAAAGACAGGAAATAATTAAAATCAGAGCTGAAATCAATGAAATTGAAACAAAACAAATAATTGAAAAAATTGACAAAACTTAAAATCGGTTCTTCAAAAAAAATAAATAAAATTGACAAACTCTTAGCCATGCTAACAAAGAGAAGGAGAAAAAACTCAAATTACTAACATATATGATGAAAAAGGAAATATCACAACAGACACTAAAGAAATACAGAAGATAATTAAAAATTATTTTGAAAACTTGTGCTCCAATAAAATAGAGAATATTGAAGGCATCGACAAATGTCTAGAGTCATATGATTTGCTCAAATTGAATCAGGATGATATACACAATTTAAACAGATCAATTTCAAGCAATGAAATTGAAGACACCATCAGAAGCCTACCAATCAAGAAAAATCCAGGGCAAGATGGATACACAGTTGAGTTCTACAAGACCTATACAGAAGAACTAATACATATACTATTCAAATTATTTTGGAAATAGAAAAAGGGAGCACTTTCAAACTCATTCTATGAGGCCAATATCACCCTGACTCCAAAATAAGGCAAAGACACATCAAAGAAAGAAAACTTCAGACCAATATCTCTAATAAACATTGATGCAAAAATTCTCAATAAAATTCTGGCAAATCAAATACAAAAACATATCAAAAAGATCATGCACCACAATCAAGTGGGGGTTTATCTCAGGAATGCAAGTTTGGTTCAACATCCTGAAATCACTAAATATAATTCATCACATCAATAGACTTAAAGATAAGAATCATATGATCATCTCAACAGACGCAGAAAAAGCATTCAACAAAATACAGCACCCATATGTGTTTAAAACACTAGAAAAACTAGGCATAACAGGAAAATGTCTCACATCGTAAAGGCTATCTATGCTAAGCCCCAGGCCAATGTCATTCTAAATGGAAAAAAATTGAAAGCATTCCCTCTAAAAACTGGAACAACACAGGGATGCCCTTTTTCACCTTCTATTTAACATAGTTCTTGAAACTCCAGCCAGAACAATTAGGAAGATGAAAGAAATTAAAGGGATATACACAGGAAAAGTAGAACTCAAATTGGCTCTATTTGCTGATGATATGATTCTATACCTAGAAGACCCAAAAAGTTCCACCAGAAAACTTCTAGAACTATTAAATGAATTTAGCAAAGTAGCAGCATACAAAGTAGCAGGATACAACACACATAAATCAAAGACATTTCTGTACATCAGTGACAAATCCTCAGAAAGGGAAACAAGGAAAACTACCGCATTGCAATAGCCTCAAAAAATAAAAATAAAAAAGGTGGAAAACCTCTACAATGAAAACTACAGAACACTAAAGAAAGAAATTAAAGAAGACCTTAGAAGATGGAAAGATCTCCCTTGTTCCTGGTTAGGCAGAATTAATATTGTCAAAATGACCATACCACCAAAACCACTATACAGATTTAATACAATTCCAATCAAAATCCCAATGATTCCTCATAGAAATAGAAAAAGCACTCATGAAATTCATCTTGAAAAATAAGAGACCCAGAATAGCTAAAGCAATCCTTAGCAAGAAGAGCGAAGCAGGTGGCATCACTATACCAGATCTTAAACTATACTACAGAGTAATAGTAACAGAAATAGTATTGGCATGGTATTGGCACCAAAATAGACCAGTAGACCAATGGTACAGAATAGAGGACACAGAGACTAACCCACACAATTACAATTATTTTATATTAGCCAAAGATGCCAAAAACATGCATTGGAGAAAAGATAGCCTCTTCAACAAATGGTGTTGGGAAAAATGGAAATCCATATGCAACAAAATGAAATTAACCCCCTATCTCTCACCATGCACAAAACTCAACTCAAAGTGGATCAAGGACCTAGGAATTAAACCAGAGACCCTGTGCCTATTAGAAGAAAAAGTAGTCCCCAATCTCCATCATGTTGGATTAGGCCCCAACTGACTTAATAAGACTCCTATAACACAAGAATTAAAATCAAGAATCAATAAGTGGGATGGATTCAAACTAAAAAGCTTCTTCTTGGCAAAAGAAACAATCAGTGAGGTGAATAGAGAACCTACATCTTCAGAGCAAATCTTTACCCCTAACACATCAGATATAGCACTAATCTCTAGGGTATATGATGAGCTCAAAAAGCTAAACAGAAAAAAAAAATCGCCCAATCAATAAACGGACCAAAGAACTGAACAGACATCTCTCAGTACATGATATACTATCAATCAAACAAATATATGAAAAAGCGTTCAACATCTCTAGCAAAGAGATGCAAATCAAAACTAAAATTTCATCTCACTTCAGTCAGAATGGCTGCTGTTAAGAACACAAAGAATATTAAGTATTATCGAGGATGTGGGGAAAAAGGTACACTCATACGTTGCTGGTGGGATTGCAAATTGGTGCAGCCAACATGGAAAGCAGTACGGAGATTTCTTCGAAAACTGGGAATGGAACCACCATTTGACCCTGCTATCCCTCTCCTCAGTCTATACCCAAAGGACTTAAAAACAGCATACTACAGGGACACAGTCTCATCAATGTTTATAGCAGCACAATTCACAATAGCTAAACTGAGGAACCAACCTAGATGCCCTTCAATAGATGGGGGGCGGGAAATAAAGAAAATGTATATACACACACACACACACACACACACACACACACACATACATATACATACATACATACACACACACAATGGAATATTACTCAGCAATAAAAGAGAATAAAATCATGGCATTTGCAACTCTTAACAAAGGTACATGATGGAGTTAGAGAAGATAATGCTAAATGAATTATTTAGCCAATTCCAAAAAAACAAATGCCAAATATTTTCTCTGATATAAGGAGGCTGACTTCTAGTGGGGTTCTGAGAGGGAGAATGGGAGGATTAGATGAACTCTAGATAGGGCAAAGGGGTAGGTGGGCAAGGGAGGGGGCATGGGGGTAAAAAAGATGGTGGAATGAGATGGACATCATTATCCTACGTACATGTATGAAGACACGACACGAATGTTGTGAATATACTTTGCATACAACCAGAGATATGAAAAATAGTACTCAATATATGTAATATGAATTGTAATACATTGTGTTGTCATATATAACAAATTAGAATAATAAATAAATAAAACAATATAATGCTAAGTACAAATTGGTGCAGGTAATATGTAAAGCAGTATGGAGATTCCTTGGAAAGCTGAGAATGGAACCACCATTTGATCCAACTTAAAAAAAAGAATAAAACAGTAAAAAATAATTAAATAATTTGTTCCATAATTGTAAATTTGATACTTATTATATAAGTTAGGATTATACTAAGGTGTTTCTTTTTCTTACATAACCAGTCCAGAGGTGTGTTTAAATACTTGTACCATGACTAGTTGCCTCATGGTCCCAAGGTGACTGCTTCAATACCAATTTCCTTATGTGCATTCATTATTCAGAAATAAAAAAAGAGAGGCAACTTCTATAAACTGTAATTACCTTCTTGAATCAGGAGAGCAAATGTGCTCAAGAAGGTCATAGACAGACTCTGTCTCATGGCCACGTGTCACACACATGACTATGCTCAGCTTAAAGGGAGTCCATGAAAGGGGATATTTCCCTGAATATTCCTGTACTATGAAAGACAAGTCCTTGTTCATTATGCATGAAACACAAAGAGATAATTATTAAACAGGTGACATCTTACAACCCAGGGTCAGGGGTTCCCAACTCCAGAATCCTGGGCCTTTTATTTCCTTGAATTTCATATCATATGCTCTAAACCCTCTTCTGAAAAACAGTGCAACATGGTTTGGGCCTCCAATGTTCAGGAATCTCAATATCAGGCACTCTGTACAGGAACGATGAAGCCACTTGATAAGAGTCTACATTCAAGTAGGTCAAGGCCAGCTTGGTCAGGCAGCCATTTTTCCTGTATTTTAACTTAAGTCCTCAGAAGATGTTGTCCTTTGATTCTTGAAACAATATCATGGGCATCAGAGTCAGAAAAAAAGGGTCTGGACATATTATCCTTAAGACTCATGGTGGTAAAAACTAACTCTAGAGTGAGTGCCCTGAATAGTGACCATAATTGTCCACTCAACTCTATGCAAACCAATTGCAAATTTTCCAGCCATGTGCAAATTTCCTTCTGTGATGGAAACCTCCACTCATGGTTTGGAAGTGCTATGATTGATCCTCCCCCAATTCCAAGATTGGATCAGCCATAGTGATTTAAACTGATCTCCATATTTAATTGCCCTTGGCGGTGGGCAGTTTCTGATGTGGCTGACTCCCATGGTCCCCATCTCCTGGCACTCACACCCCTGCCTAATCCACTCCTTTTGCATGTAAGGTGGAGTCATGACTAGCTGGTACTGAGTCAGATATGGCTAAAGTGATATGATGTCACTGCTGATATTAGGTTGTCTAGTTGTGACTTCTTTTTCCTCTCTCCTGTCATTTGCTTGCTTTGACAAAGCCACCTATCTTTTCGTCAATGCCCTACGGTGATCCCACACGGCAGAGCTGAGGTGGCCTCCGTCCAACAAGTCAATGAGAAATTGAGGCTCTCTGTCCAAATTCCCACAAGGATCTCAAACCTGCCAACAACTGCTGTGCACATTTGGAAGAGGATCTGCCCCAGTTGAACCAAAGATGATGGGAACCCCGGCCAACTCTTTGGTTATGACTTTAGAAAGATGTTCCAGAACCTAGTGAAGCCATATTGGATTTCTGACTCATAGAAACTATGGGGTAATAAATGCATTTTTTAAAAAACTGCTAAGTTTTAGGAAGCTGATTTGCTACACAGCTAGAGACAACAGATATGTCCTTGGTTACAGCAGTTGGTTTATATTTGTGCATGTGAGCAGCTGAGCCAATAGCAAACCAGCCTGGGGGAAAGAGGAAGTGGGGTGGTGAGGAGAGAAAGAGACTCTATTTCCTGCAGATGTGAAACACAGAGGCTAGTCTGCAGCTGTTGTCATTTTGTGACTTGGGGAAGAAGGCCTATCTGAAAAGAAAGCTAACACAAGTCAGAAAGCAACGAGGAGAGTCAAGAGACACAAGCTCTCGGGACACTGTTTGGGTGCCCACGTCTCACTGTGGGCCACACTTAAGGAATCCAGCAATTTCTCTCTTCTTAAGCAAGTTTCCATCTTTTTTCAGCACAAAGATTTTGATCTGATACAAACCATAATTAGCTAATAACCAGAACCTTAGCTGCCCAAGGAAGGGCTTGTCATCCTAAAACAGATGCTGCAAATTCTGTCTTGGCTGACTCAGTTGGGAGTATGTTTATAGCTTTCCAGGAAGGGAGAAAAGATATTTGCAAGTTTGTGAGCACAGGTTAAAAAAGTAATTGGAAACTAAGTAAGTACAAAAACACCCTCAATCAAAGAAACATTTTGTAAGCTGAAATATTGTTCGTTTTTATGATGGTGCATGTATATCTTCATATATAAAACTTCACTATCATTAGGAAATGTCACACAAAATAACAAACACACCTTTTTCAATCTGGTTATAAATATGCAGAATGGAGTTTATTTCACCAAAGCATTACATGCTTCCAACTGATAATATATCAATAAAAGCTCTCACTCCAAGATGTCATTAAAGCCACATTTGTTCATTTCTATTTATTATGAGAAAAAAAAAAACAAAATGAAAAAAGTGGATTTGAGTCATATTTCCTGTGAGTTCATCATTTGCTGGCATATAACACTTGTGAATTTTATTCAATTCATTTAAAATGATTTCTAACATGCAGCCAGGAAGTTAAGGGCGTCAAGGAATTCAAAATGATCAGCAGGCTTCCAAGATTTCTCAGGAGACAGATTTAGAATCACAACTAAGGTATATTTTCCTGAAGGGACTGTATCTAAGAAAAATTAGCTCTAATGAACCAGAATTTTTTCCTAATAAATTCAACTCATTTGTGTTTTGATATCAGTGGACTCCAATGACCTTCTAAAGGTAAGTTTTTGTTTTTCCCTTTCTTAAGACTAGGTCAGTTACCGGTCATGGTCTGTGGTGCCCCTTTGAGATGTCTTCAGAACACAACCTTTTCTTGTTTATTTCATAACGGCATGTGATCACAAAGAAGTCAGCTGGGCTAAAGTGCTGGGAAATGACATAAATCTTCACTCAGAATGTGGAAAAAACCTTCCAGAGGTTGAAAGTACCCAGATAGTCAGAGGAAGCAGAATTTTAAAAAAGGGGGGGAGGGGGTGGCAATAATAGCTAAAGCAAAACAAGGTGAGAACAAAAAGGTTTTTGCTTTATTTTAAATTTACCAATTGTTCTTGGGAATTGAAATGGTATTAAAACATTTTCTTTAAAATGACTGCCCTTTTTAAGGGTAGCTTTTGGAAAGCGAGTATCTTAGAAGGTGACCTGTTCATCGCAGGGTATAGGGGTGCACACCTGTAATCATGACCATTCAGGAGACTGAAGCAGGAGAATTCCAAGTTTGAGGCCAGCCTGGGTGAGTTAGCGAGAGCCTCAGCAACTTAGTTAAAGCAGGGAGAGGGCCACAGACCTGGAGATGGTAGCAGGACCAATCCATGACTGAGTTCTGCCACCAGGGCTGCTAGCATTTCTATGAGCCAGATGTTCATGGCACTATATCTACAGGCCTGGTCTATCTCAGAATCTTCTCCCTTCTCCTTGGAGAGGTGAGGGAGCTCAACACCATGCTTCCCAGATTCCTTCATAGCCAGAGTTCAGGGTTAGTGTCAGGCTCTTTGTGTTATTTGCTTGCAGAAGGAAGGAGAGGGATACATGGGGGGTTTCCATCAGCCTGACACCAGGTTCCAGGGTCCTGTTGAGTTTTGTGAAAGTGAAAGGTATAGAGATGGTAGCAGTGCCATGACCTTTAAACCAACACTCTCTCTTCCAATAATTTGATAGGCAATATCTCAGCTCATTGCATAAGGCTCAAATTCTTTAACTCTGCCTTCATCCATGCCCTTGCAGCCCAAATTTGAATGAAATGTCCTTGGGATGACCAACTTGTCCTGTTTTGTTTTGTTTTAAGCAAGAATCACCCACTGAGAGGTTCTCTGGCACCTCTGCTCTGCTAGGAAATTGCCTGAGCTGTCCTGATGGAGAACCACACATTTGGCCCCGCTGTACCTGACAAGACCCAACAAGACATAGAGTGAGCCTAACATGACCAGAACTGCCTAGCCCCGCTCAAATCTTTGACTTACAGAATTGGAATTTAAGTGAGCGCTCATTGTTCTAAGCCACTGTGTGTGGGCATGTGTGTGTACATGTGTGTGTTTACAACCTCATCATGGCACACACCCAATACCCAGATTTTAATTCATTACAATAGTCCCCTTTTACCCAAGTTTCACTCTCTGTGGTCAACCACCATCCAAAAATATTAAATGGCATATTTTGAGAGGGAGAGAGACCAGGATAGAGACCGTGTTTTACAGTACATTGTTATTCTATTTTATTATTAGTTGTCATCATTAATCTCTCACTGTACTAACTTTATCAAGGATACATAGATAGAAGAAAAGACATAGTCCATGTGGGGATCAATACCACCTGTGGTTCAACCATCCTCTGGGGGTCTCAGGACATACCTCTTGCTGGTAGGAGATACTGACTATGTTTGAGATATCCAGAGAGATGTCTATTTCCTGGACCAAATCCCCACTGTGACAGAACTATGCACACCTTTGCCGGTTTGATTCTTACAACCATCCAATGAGGTGGGTGCTGCCGCTGCTCCAAGTGTGCAGATGAGGCTCACAGATGGTGTCAAAGCCATCCAGGTCCATCCCACGGGGAAGAGGCAGAGCTGGAAAGCAAACCAGGGCTGCTGGACTTGAAAGCTGACATGTTAAACTATTAGACCATACCCACTGGCTCAGTTTCCATCTAGCAGGACATAGAGAGTAGCCAGTTGCTTCTGGAAAGAATCCACAAGAAGCCAGGTTTGCAAGGTCTAAATTGGAGAGGAGCTCTACAGGAGGACCCTTTCATGCTGAGAATCTGAAGTTCTGAGAATGTGTGTGTATTCCAGAGCTGACTGTGTGACCTCTTCATTTAATCCAATTGGGTTTGGCCCTGTCTGCAGAGCTACTCAGTTCTCCTATGACAGCGTATTAAACGACAATCTCACATAAGGACCCACTCATCTGAACAAAGGGAACCCGCCTCACTCAGGCCCTTGGCTGATTTATAACCAATTCTCTTTTAGCATGTGGACCCAACAAATGGGAGATGGCTGCCTAGCTGGAACAATGAACTTGTTAGTTAACAGAATTAACAGTGTGTTGTTTCAGTGCGATGACAGTAATAAAACAGGAGACGGGAAGCCGATATAGTCACAACTGAATCGTAATGGATGAGATATTTACAGCAAAGCTGTTAAAACATTGAATAAAATATGGGAAGAGCAAAAGCAGATGTGTTTTTATTCTTCTGAGTTGAAGCTTGTAAGGTAAAAAAGATAGTTTGAGTAATAATCACAGGTTCGGATTCACAATGCATTAATAAATATTCATATGGTACCAGCCGCTGAAACTTTCCAGATACAGAAATAAAGTGAGAAAGCCTGCTCTTGCCTCACACTTTGCTAAGTTTAGATTTCCAGCCACACATGTCAATATCTCCATTAGGTTCCTGTAAAAGTTCTCTTTTATTTTCCACTGAATTCCAAAGCTTGCTGGTGAAAAGGCTCCTCTTGTCTTTTTCCTCCAGTGTCACAGAGCTTCCCCCATTCCAACCCCAAGAAAGTGCAAAGAAATGATGGTCTATTAATACAGAAGAGACCTATAATTTAAGGGGAAGAGAGAGATGAAAGGAAATGAGCATTTCTCTTTTGAATTAGGCACAGGTAAATGAGCTTTAGATCCCCCTGGAAATCCGCAATCCCCCCCCCCCCCCCCCCCGTGAATCCGAACGGTGGGATGCTTAATTTTGCAACGGCAAGCAAAACGTGTTTATGTGCTTTTTCTTTTGCTATTGTCACTGCCTTTGTTTGCAAAAGAGCAGGGGATTTATTTGAGGGCACGCGGGAAGGCTACACTTTACCCAAATCAGAAACAATTTGGAAAAATAATTTGGAGGATGCGAGCGTACCCGGATGCAGATTCAGGTTCCCTGCTGTTTCAGACAAGCAGCTGTTGGGAAAGGAGGGAGAATCTGGGCACAGATGTGCCATGGATTTGGGGGCAGCGGGGAGGAAAGGAAGGGGGACACGAGTGCACTGCCGTCCTGGGGCTCTCTGGCCGGGGGCCACTCTTCTTCCTGGGTGAACGTGGTGTCCGGGTGCCGCAGGTTTCTTGATGGATGACCATGTGCGCTGCAGCGGGCTGCACGGGTGCACGGCAGGCTCGCCGAGGTTGCTATGACATCCTTTGTTCCCCATTTTCCTGCGTTCAGTGGCGTGTGTGCATACCTTGGCTGTGTGCGGAACCGCAGGGCTTTGTGTTGCGTTTTCATTCTTTCCCTGTTTTATTAATGCTTGCGGCCCTTTGTCTCCCGGGTGTCCCTGTGTCTGTTCCCAGCTCACTCGGGATCTTGCACGGGGGTTCCTCCCGTGGATGATCTCTGTTGGCTCCAAACGAGATTTTGTTGCCCGCGCCCCCACCCCCAGCGTCCTGGCCTCGACTTTACAGTTGTTATTATTATTTTTCCTTTTAACTAATTCCATCCCCACAGACTGACATTGCGTTTGCATTTCCTTGCTTTGCTGTGTCTTCTCTGAAAAGCTGGAGTTTTAGGAAAAGAAGGTGGGGAGGCAGCTTCAGGGGTAAGCCAGGGACCAGCAGTAGGGCCGCTCACAGCCAGGTTCTGGGGAAGCCTCTTCCCCTAAGAACTTCCTTGCCCACAGATCCTATAGCAAGTAGGCCTCTAAGGAGGTCAGAGTCCCAGGCCCCTGCCGCTTGGAGAGCCGGGAAGATAATGAAGACAGACCCCAAACCATGGAATATTTAAAGTGTTTTCACTTAACACTCCTCACACAGTCAAGGTTGTGTCATGATGCCATATACGGGCGAATTAGCAGGTTTGTCAACATTTAATTGGCCTTCACTATAATAGCAAGTCTTGCGAAAAAGACTTGCTAACAAAATCCCGCCACAAAGGACAGCTCAGAAGGCCAGCCATGTTCGGAAGTTCATACCACTGGGCCATTGGCTCCAGCTAGAATGGGCTGCTCTGAACACCATTCACAGCCATTTTTTCCTCCTAAAGGGTGGGGAGGAATAGTAGGAGGGTTCGAGAGCTTACATTTCTTTCCTAGTAACTTCAGCAGAGGAATTAATTATTACTATGCAATCAGCTTTTTTTGGAAGCACATTTGGAATGTGCTCCTTGTCTCTTTTCCCTTCAGATTTCTTTCCTTCTTTGAATTGGACAGCCTAAATGTTAGCTTTACCAGAGCCGAACATCCTGTAACACTTAACCCAGGTGAAAAACGACTGCTTGCCAATGACTTTTACGTCTATATTAAGACTGTGCTGGTTAAATAGCACAGTTAAATATAATATGTTCAATGCAGAGTGTGGTAGATTTAGGTGTCAATGATATGCTTCCTTTGAAAACACAAGAATTGCAAAAAGTGGGCCAGAGGAGGCTACTAAAAAATTCGTGCAAATAAGAAAAATGGAGTTATTACTTCTTTAGGCATCGGGCTGTACCTAACTGTATTCTGGGATTATTTATTCATTGGCTAACAAAGAGTTTCAGCTATAGGCAGGATTTTGATTATTTCCCCAGGTGATTCGTAAATAGAGCTGGGCTAACGAATAAAGGATACATCTGATAAACTGAATAGAAGACCCATGTTGTTGGCAGGACTGAAGTATCATTTAGCCCCCATTTAAATCTTTAGTGTACTGGCTTCCAAGTCCTTATCCTTAACACAAAGCCCCCCTTTTAAGAGTAATATTTATTTACAGAAAATGAAGCATTTGCCTGAGTCTGTCCCTTTCTTGAGATGGCTCAGGGCTCCACTCCCATTGTCCAGGGCCGGGCCCCCTCTCCCTTAGTTTCTTTGAGAATTAATTTCTCATCCCAGATACATTCATTCTAGGCCAGACAGACCAATGTTAAGCACATTTCCTAATAGGTATTTCAAAGGTGGAGTTGAGCTCTTGCATGTTCTCCAAAGCCATATGAGGGGCATTTGCCCAGCAGGTGAGGGAGGGATCTCTGGGTGGGCAGAGGGGATGCACACATTCTGCTTGATTGGGTTTTCCTGACCAGGCTTGTCTGTAGCTCTGGTTAACACACACACACACACACACACACACACACTCATCCACCATTCGAAACTGGGCCCCTGGCTCTCACAATGAACCTGGCAACCTGGCCAATCAGATTGAGTCTACCATGTTGCCAGGGTAACTCATACACAGTCACAAAAACAGAATGATCACAGTGGGGGGAAAAAATACAAAATGCAGAATTTTCCTTCTCAGAGAAAGAGAAAACAGGCTGGTCAGACGTAGCAAGCTCTGCTGCTTGTTCTGCCCTTAAATATGCTCCATTAACTTAGGGCAATATGTAGAATGTGTATATGCACATGTATGTGTTGATCCACGTTCACAGAAAGTAGATGCCTCAGTTCCGGGGCATTCTGAGAGAATTTAGGAGAGAAAGATGGCAGGTTATGTTTGAGGTAGAAGGACCTTGAGCATCTGATGCTTTCTGAGCACCTCCTGGCTCTGCAGGATGCTTTTGAGCTCTCTCAGCTAGCTGAAGGCCCTGCCCCTCCCTCCGCATGGCCATACCACTGCTATAAGGTGATGACGCCACCCCGGGCTCTGAGGCAGCAGTCACTGTCCCCAGGTCACCTGCCTCCCTGCTTTGTCAGGTGTCCCTGCATCACAGGTGCCTGCCCAAGGGATTTTGAGAATCCTAAGTCGGATCCTTTCCTCCGAGCTGCGGTTCCCGTCCCAGCTCCCCGTCGTGACAGTCCTGCTGCCCTGTAGCCAAGCAGGTGCTGGGCCCGCCTCGCGCTCTCTACCCTCCTGTCTCCCCTCTCCCCTGCAGTCCTCCATCATGGCTCCTCTCTGCCTCCTGGAGAGGCCACATTTATCCCCACTGTGTTCATTTCCCCAGCTGCTGTAAGACAGCAGCACAGACTGGACGGCAGAACAAGAGAAGCCGACTCCCTCACAGTGCTGGAGGCCAGAGGCCACCCCTGAGGTGCTCCAATGGTCACTTCCCCCCGCTGAGGGCTCCAGGGAATCCAGGACAGGCCCTCCCCTTAGCTCCCAGTGTTTCTGGAAATCCTGGACATTCCTTGGCTTGAGGACCCGCTGCCCCACTCTGGGCCTCTGTTGTCGCCTGGCATCCTTCCTGGGCGGCTCTGCTTCTCTTCTCCTCTTGTGAGGACGCTGTCATTGGGTTAAGGTGCTAATGGAGCACGACCCATTCTACCTTGACCACAAAGCCCTGTTTCCGAATCAGCTCCTAGTCTCGGCACCGGCAGTTCAGACTTGAGGACGCAGTCCAACCCGAGACACCACCTCAGGACTTCTTCCCGAATTCCCGTCTCTCAGGACTCCCCAGGGCTGGCCCTTCCTGTCTCCTCAGGCTCAGCTCAGAAGCCACTTTCTCAGGACACTTCTCTGAGCACACGCTTTGAACTCTGCGCCATCACAGCACTTGGTTTCTTCTCAGGTCCTTTCACTGCCTGATGTCCAGCCCCCTCGCTCCCTCCCTGGGAATGCAAGTGCCCAGGGGTGGCCTCTCCACAGGAAGACATCACTGCCCTGTTCCCAGAGGGTGACTAAAATCAGTAAACAAAATAGGTGCTTGATAATTATCCAAGGGATATTAAGTCCCAGTCCAAAATTTGGGGCAATATAAAGACTGTAGAGAGAAGGCTGAGGGCTGGTCTTAACATCAAATTGACAAGTGTTTGGCTGATTAACTGATATGTACTGAGCATCTATTATGTGCCAGGTACTGTTCTGAGTCAGAGCTCAGCTGAGATGGAGGTGAGCCCTCATCCTCCTGGGACTTGCATCTGCGAGGAGACCCCTCCCCACTGCAGAACACCTGCTGTGCTAAGACCCTACAGCCACGGAGGCAATGCACAATTATCAATTTTACTTCTTCCTGAGTGTGGAAAAAATTTATGAGCAGTTAAGTAAATTGCCTGTGTTCACGTTCTGGTGAGCAAGGGAATAGACTCCCCCGGGCATTCAGGTTCCGTTCTGACCCTCTCCGCTGCCCCATTAAGTGAGTCTTGATGAAAACACCAGCTTGGGTAATGCTGGCCGGACGTCCACATGGTTGGTAATCAGCTCCATTTTTCTGATGAGAAAACGAAACTCAGAAACGTTAACTCTCGTCTTCACATCACACAGCTAACAGGTGGCAGGCAGGAGGGATATGGCGGTGACTTGCCACAGAGCCATGTTGCTGAGCACTACCTTTAAAGCCCTCTCCGCAAGCCCTGGGCATTGTGGGCACACACAGCAGGGGCAGCCTTTGGAACAGAATCCAGTGCCCCGGGACCTACCGTGTGCAGGACTCCAAATGCAACTCTGACTCAGCAGGCCAGATATTTCCACTGTCCTTATGTGACCTTCTGCCGCAGTCCGGCTGCAGCAAACTAACAGGGAATGACGAGCAACTTGTGTAGATTGATACAGCAGGAGTGGGAGCCGTTTATTGTAGGACAACAGAGGTATTTATACATTTTACACAGCTTATCTTAATTAGCATAAACTAGATACATCAGTTAACCAATAAGGAATCTCCACACTTAATGGCTCGCTGGCGTTACTTCACAAACCACTCCTTCTGGCAAAATGCCAGGCGCCATCCAGATTTGTTTACAGACTCTAACAACCTTCTGGGCTCCTGGGGCTCCTTGAGCTCTCGTTCATGACCATGTTCACCTCATAGTGAGCTTTGTGCTATAGCTTGGTTCCCCGGGGTCTGGGAGGCTCCGTGGCCCAAACCATCCCCTCTTGATGTCACCTGAAACAGACACAGTGGCTTTGTTGGCCTCAAGCCAAGCCAAGACAGCATCTCCAACATGCTGTTTTCATCCTGTCCTTGGTCAAAAGTCCAAGGACCCACCATTGAAACTCCAGCCTTTAAGGACTGAAGGTCCTCTGGATGGGAGGGAAGGATGAGGTAAATACCTGACTTGTAGGAAGACAACACAGTGAACTGGCAAGGTTTCTATTTTCTTCCTTCAATTAAAAAAAAATAAAAATGATAAAGCAAATACTAGTTCATTATGGCAAAGGTAACAGTGGTGTATAAGGGGTTATTTCCCTACTCCTCTCCATCTCCATCTCCCTTAAAACAACTGATATGACAGCTACCGCACATCCTTCTACCCCTTCACTCAGAGCCCTCTTACCTCGTGCAAATGCTTGTATGTGTTCCCGTGTATGGATGCATGTGTGTGTTTGTGTGCACACACATGCACACATCTTTTTTATATACTCTACACTCTTGTTTATGGGTTTATTTTCAAAGATAGGATTGTTGGTTCAAAGTATAGGTATAATTTTAGTTTAAATGTACATAGCAGATCACTTCCCTGGAGGGTTGTTATAGATTTCCCATTCTTACTCAGTCTATTTTTCCAAACTGCTGCCAGTCCAGGATGTTATCACACTTGGTAAGGTCTGTCAGGTTAATGGGTAAGAGAAGAGGCAAGGAATGTCTCTGGGGTCCCTTTTAAGAACTCCACCATTATGACCCAATTCCTAACCAAAGGCCCCAGTTCCTAAAACCATCATATCAGGAATTCAATATATAGATTTTGGGGGTACACAAATATTCAGTCTATTGCAAATGGGTAAGATAAAACTGAAATAAATTATCTGTAATCTAATTATATTCATCAATTGTACAGAAAGCTCTTTCCTCTATTAGTGTTAAAATGAACTGCATGCCTAGTTTTACTTTCTTCATGAGTTTTGATGGCTTCATACTATTATTAAAAAATTGTCCCAAAACATAACACCTATTTGGGATGAGATTCATTGTTTCAGCTACTTGGTACTATCTAACAGATGGTCCTCAAATCTAAAGGTTTGAACTCATGTTTTGTTTTGGTTTTTTTCCTCATGATTTCTGGGTTGGAGTTTGGAAAGGACTTAGCTGGCTGGCTTTTACTTGGGGTTGCTCATATGACACAGTTTGACACTGGTAGAAGCTGCTGTCACCTGAGGGCTTGACCTAATAGGGTGGATGTCCCAGGTGTCCCATTTGCATGGCTGGCAGCCCTGGGAGCTTAGCCCATGGTGGACTTCTTACATAGCAGGACTCAGAATAAGCCCTCTGCAGGAAGCAGGAATGGAAGCTGCGGAGCTGGTATTCTAGTACAGAAATTTCCTCCTTCTCCTTTTCCTTCTCCTCCTTCTCCCCGTCTTCCATCATATTGGGAATCAAACCCAGCGCTTCCAGCATGCTAGGCTCTACCACTGAGCTACAATCCCAGCCTTTTCTTTTTACTCACTAAGTTACCCAGGCTGGCCTCACACTTGACCCCCTCCTGCCTCAGCCTCTGCCCTAGATGGGATTTGAGGCATGCACTGCTGTGATGAGCTAAATAATCTTCTTGATGACTTTATTTCTTGTTTGTTTAATTTCTTGATATAATTCCATTGGCCACCACTAGTTTTTACATCACACAATAACCAACAAGAAGCTCCAAGTAGAAGTGGGAGAACACATGGCCTGTGGTTTTCCTGTTGGACACAGAGGCTCACACTGTTGATATTTCCTTCAGTGGAGGTGGCTTTGTGAGAATCCTTAAGCCACCCTTCCTTGTGGGAGACCTGCAGCAGATGAGTGTGCCGATGCCACCTGAGAACCCATAGTCCTGGGTAAGGGCAATTGGGAGACGTGTCAGTGAGCAGCAGGCTAGAAGGAGTAAGAACCCCATCTCCCCGCACACCCCCTTCCCTGGAGCGGTAGAATCCTTGTCTTTTCCCAGAATCCCTGCAGTACCACATCAACCAAAACAGAGTGAGCGAGACAAGTGTCGAGCTGTTTATTAAAATATAACACTGCTTAATTTCTCTCTTATTTTTAGAATAAAATAATTATAAATAGGAGGTCTGTTTTTTTTTTTTTTAATTCTACTTATTTTCCACTTTAGAAGTCACTGCTGTAGACAAAATCCAAAAAACATTTTCCGGTTTCTCACCAGTGAAAGAGGGTGATGCTTCTAGAAAGGACAGAGTCCCTAATAAGGGGACACCCCCACACCTTTTCTTCTTCCCTTGAGTGATGGAGCCAAAGGAACGGAATCGAGTGTGTCTTGAAGGACGTGGCTGGACATATGGCGCTGTTCAAATTAAAGCAAGTGCAGAGGAGAAACTTGTTACAGCTTACGGAGACAGAGGGAGGCACCTTTTCCAGTTGCATGTCTGTTTTGGGTGGGAGACGATATGCTTTGAAGAATCTCGTGAATGTTCCCGTCTGTATATTAGAATTCCTCAGGCTTCCTCCTCTGGACGCCTTTGTGCTCTTGTCTGAGGAATCTATAAAGAGTGATAAGCCATCTTGTAAATGGAGCTGGTGCGAGGGCTGTTCTTGTTCCTTTCTTGCCAAGGGCCACAGGCATCGATTCCTAAGTTGATGCGTCAGTGACCAGGGTTATTGCTCCCAGAATCCATGTCAAACTGTACAAGTGACAGAGAATTTCTCAGCTGTACCATGAGCTCAGCTGAGGCTTATCTCAATTTTTGGCTAAATAATCCAGATATGAACAGGAATCCAGGTCTGAGCAGTAATGCCAATATTAGTTGCCATGGCTAAGCGCTGCTTAGTGCCCACTCCATGACAGGTGCCAGGCTTGGTGTCCACATGAATTAAGGATTGTCACTCTCGCAGACCTTATGGGGAATACACTACATTCATCTGGCACCAGAATAAGAAACAGCTCTGGGGTTCAGGGAGAGTAGACCACTTGGATGACAGAGGCTGGGCCCAGGGGGGACCTCCATGGGCTGATGGCAGGGTTATCAGGTTCATGAGTGACTTCTATGTTTGCGTGGTTTATTAGAAGGCCGTGTGGGCCAGTTCCCTTGCTTTGTGATCATCCTATGTCATTGCCCCTTACCGAGTGTTGTTCACTGTTATTGGCAGAATTCTAAAATGACCCTTGGGGCCCTCACCCTTATGTAATTCCCTCTACCTGGAGTATGATGGAAACCAGTAACTATCACGAGATATGACCCCTGTGGAAAAAGGATTTTGCCGTGTAATTATGATGAGTAATTAATTGACTCTAAAATCGGAGGATTATTTGGAGGGGGCCTGACCTAACTGGGTGAGCCCTTGATAGGGATTTACCCCTCCTGGATAGAAATTTGAAGAGGGAGGAAAGGGATGCTCTGTTGCTGCCGTGAGGATGGCAGGGGCCACGTGGCAGGGTGTGTGGGCGGCCTCTGTGAGTTGTGGGTGTCCCTAGACAATAGTTAGCAAGAAGATGGGGACTTCAGTCCTAGGACTTAAGGAACTGAATTCTGCCAACAATCTGAGTGAACCTGGAAGTGGATCTTTGCCCAGACCCTGCAGATACGGATGCTCCTCGGCCGACACCTCCATTTCATCCTGGAGATCCTGAGCAGAGAGCCCGGCCAGGCCACCCCAGCTTTTCTACTGAACCAATATCTGATGAACAGGGCCGTGTTAAGATGCTGAATCGGTGGTAAACTGTTACCCAACAACTGTGAATTCAGGTACCAGAGGAGCCCATGTGCCGTGGCCAAGGACCTTGGGCCAATTAGGTAGCTGCCATGTGTGAAATGAGGGTGAAGCAGCTCTACCAGCTCATCCTCTGGGGCCAGGAGGAAATGAAATTGGTGCAGGAAATGCCTGGTGTCCAGGGATAACTCCATAAAGTGGCACTTACTCTTGTGTCTAGTGAATTAGCAAATGAATTTTATCTCTTTTGGAAAGAACCCCTTTAAAATATCCCAAACATATCCTTGCCTTCTTTAAATGAGCCGATGGAATTCTTTTTAAGCTTTTCTGGGCTACTTGTTATTCAGTTACGGCAGTATCTGGACCATGGGGTCATCTTAGGCAGCAGGGAGACTTGGGCCCAACTCTAAGTGGTCCCATTTGACAAGATGTGAATTCAGTTCCTTTGGGGGAGAGAGAATTTGTACCCTTTGCATGAACATTGCGAAAGTTCCTGCCTACATGTTAGGCTACCTTGGTATTTGTGACAAGAATGGATTCCTTCTTTATTGTTGTCAAATGTGCTTTTCTGAGCAAGGCTTCAGTCACTCAGGCTTCCCTGCCTGTGCTTGGGGCTGAGGAACCCCCGGTGACCCATCCAGCACGCCAATTGTCCTGTTTGCCCTTGCAGACCCAGCAGCCTCACCCTCCCATCCTGCTCTGGGCAGCAAGTCTGACTCTTAGGAGCTGCGTGGAGGGGCCCCCTTGCTCTGCTGCACCCTTGGTGCAAGCTGGCAAGTCGTGAGAGAGAAGAGAGCATTCTGGAGGGTGCACTTCTCAGGCTGCCTTCCTGTGGGGTACCTCGGCTGGCTGCTTCCTTAGTGGCCCCATTCCTCCGCAAGTAGCTTTTCCCACACAGAATTTTTCCTTGTGCTGGACGGGAACACCTCTCAACTTCCCCACTCCACACCCCTTTGTACGCAGTGCTTTTACCAAGCTGCCCTGGAGTTACCCTAATCTGCGCGTGCCATCTGGATTCCCTCTGAGTGAGTGAGGCACGGAGGTGGGAAGACTTGAGGGGACCGAGAGGAGTCCGTCCCCAGCGAGGGCTTGGTGTGGCTGCCCAGAGGACCATGCCTTTTGCTTTCCAGGGGACCTGGGTTAGATTAGGTGCTGGGACGGGCAGGGATGAGGGCTGTGTGTCAGGAGGCATTTCAGGAGGTTTTGCTATCAGGACGCCTCCCCCAGCTGCGTCCATTGAGACGGAGTTGACATGACAAAGCAGCCGCCCTCAGGTGAGACAGTTTCTAAAGGTTGTTTGTTCATGTTTCTGGTGAAGCCGAACTGTCCCTTGAATTTCATTTTCTGCAGACTATTTTGGGAACTTCTGGAAATGGAAAGTGCATTCAGTTCTGATACGGAACGCTTCTATTTTGCATATTGACATGCATTTTAACAAGAAAAAGGTCAGGGACAGGGACAGCGCTGCTGGTTGGCGTGACAGCCGACATTTACCTGCGCCTTCTCGATACTCTGCAGTTTAAAATAATTTAGTCAAATAATTGTCATGATTGGTTTTTATTTTCTTTTTAAATCTGGAGTTCACCTGTGTTGCTCTATGGGCTAGGTCACTTTCAGAAGCTTAAATTTCCTTTTGATGGAAATTCATTCCTTAAGTTCTGGGTGGATGACAAACTTTGATTAAAATCCCAAACTCCTTTATGATCTGTTGGCAAAAACTGGTGAACCCAATTGCTGCTGACATATTCTTTGGCCAGCATCTGTTCGTTGTGTGACATTAGAGTGATAGAAAATGAATGGCTGGAGTTTTTTGAGCATAATATTCTTACTTGTAAATCACACATCTTCTGAGGACTTTCATAGGGGACCAGAGAGAAGGGTGGCATTTAAAACTTCTTGTCATCACAGTTGAAACGCCAAGTAGATTTACCTCCTGACAATATGGTCATACTCTTGGCAAATGAGAAGAAGAGCTAACTTCTATACAAGGTGGTTTACTACCTTCACTGATGAGGAGAGGGATGCATGGGAAGAGCAGTTGGGTGTGTTTCCTGAGTTCTGCTTGCTACCTCAGATAGAATCATGGTGCCCCAGGATGTGCACACCCTGATCCCCACCTCACACAGCAGAAGGAACATCACAGCTGTGGCTGAGTTGTGATCTTGAGATGGAAGATAATGCAGGTGGAGAGTGTCATCAGCAGGGTCCTTAGAGAGTGACATGAGTGGGTCAAAGGGTGAAAAGAGGTGCAGCCACATGAACAGAGGCTGGAGTGACTTCTGTGAAAGTGGAGGGAGGGGCCATGGTTCAAGGGCTTTGGGCTTCTTGCAGAAGCCAAAAGGTAGAGGAACTGACTTTCTCTGGAGCCTCAAGAAGGAACATTGTCTTGCTGATGACTGTTTCTTAGCCCTGTAAACTTATTTTGGATTATGACTTCCAAAATGGAATGATTAAATACTATGTTAATTTAAGCCATGAGGTAAGGGATCATTTGTTATAGCAGCAAAAGGAAACTAACACAGTGTGATCTTAAGATGGGAACCTGTCTCAAGTTGGGATGATAAAGGCAGAAAGAGGGCCATTTGTTCTCTGATGATGTGATGAAGCCATCATATTGGCCCTGAATTTACTACTTCTGAGCTTATTCTATATAAGAAAAAAATAACCTTCATCTTATCTAAAACATTCTTATTTTTGGATCTGGTGTAAAATGTCATTGTTTTGAGCTTTCTTCGATTTTATATTTCTCTCTTTTGCATCCATGAATTTAGGGCCAAACTGAGCACCAAAGTCATTTGCATTTCCCCTTTGGTCCACTCCAGAATGCTCTTGTTTATCTGATTCTCACATACCATGTTACTGTCTCTTCTGCCCTACATCAACCCAGGGCCAGGCACCAGGCAACTAGCCCCAGCCCCAGAGCCACCAGAACCACACCAACTGGCCAGTTCTACGTGGTCACCCTGCCCTGCCTCGCCGTCCCTGTGGAAACCACAGGAAAGCCAAAGGTCCTTGCCTTCCCCTGGCTCTTTTGAGCTTTGGACTGGCCTGTGCAGCTCCCTGCGGCTCTGCAGGACACGCCCCTTGTCTCGAGGGGAACTGTGAGTTACACAGGTGCTTTGCTTAATGGTATTGACTTCCCTTCATCATTATTCAGTCCCCTTATAAATTAATACCTGGCATAAATCAGTCACCAGACCAGATTTGAAGCAATACAAGGACAAGAAACAATAAAAAAATAAGTAAAGTCAAGCATCCCTTCTGAGAGTGAAACGATTTGAAGACAGAAAGGGTGGTGTGATAAGGAGTGTCCGGATGAAGGTGGCCTAGGGGAGTCTCCTGTGTGCTGATGGCCTTTCAGCTGAGACACCATGATGACGGGGGACCCCAGTGAGGGGGTGAGGCCTGTCCAAATGTTCCAGGCAGAGGAATAGCTGGGTCAAGGTGAGCAGGCAGGTGGGAGCTGGACGAATCCGAAGGCCAGGTGGTCGGAGCATCAGGAGGAGGGGAGAATGATGAGGTCAGATGGTGCGGGCCAAGGGAGGAATTTGGCCTTTCTTCTAGGTACCGTGGGAAGCCCTGGAGGGCTGCAGGTAGAAGTCACTGGCTTCACTGGACGTTGAAGGCAGAAGGCTCTGGACATTGCTGTCTAAGTGTGGGAAAAGCTGGCCTAGCATATGGCATGGTCCAATTCTGTCATGCCAACTTTCATCGGTCCCTCCTGCGGCCTTAAAAATTATATTATAGCTGACTACTGACTATTAATGTTCACAAGAATTACGATCTAGAGCAATGCTGCTTCTCTTTCTGTGTGGTTTCCACATCAGATACGGTCTTTCCATGAGGCTGATAGATATAAGTACTTGGGAGTATTTTATGGATCAATGAAATATTAATGGAGTTGGAGGTGCTTTAAGTTTATTTATAAAGCTGGGTCATTTGTAGGTCAAATACCATTATAACAAATGCAGTTGTAATGAATAACTTTGATAAATTTGGTTGCCAAGCCCCAACCCATGTCTTACTTATTTCAAAGATTATGAGCTGAAGGCCCACAATTTCTTCAATGCTGTTATGAAGACCCCCCCAAAACACGTGAAGACCAACATTGGTTTATTTTTATGATTTAGTTGATCACCAACATTGAATTAAACTGGTATATATTCTTTATTTGTTCTGCTGAGTGGGGACATTCCTGCTTCACTGCAGAAATACTGGGTTTGTTTAGAAGAATCTGCCCCAGTTCCCCATGTAATTGTTACTCAATATGTCTGAACCAGATTTCCTAAGATCCAAGTGATACCTGCATTTAGGAAAAAATTTGGCCTGAAGGGTTCTTGATGGGGATTGTGGATATCAATAGTTATACCTGGTCATATCTTCAGAATTTGTAAGAAAGGATTTGAATAGCAATTGATAATATTAGAAAGTAGACAAAAATATTTTAAAAACTATAGATACGGAAATCACACGAATTCTAGTAATATGTACACTTGCAATTCCCACTAATTTTACAAAACACTTTGTGGATAGGAATGGGAATGATATTGGGTGCTGCTCTAGGCTCTGTGAAATCCTGAGCTAGCGTGATGCATCTCTGTGTCCCCAGTGTAGATCAGTGAGCCTGCAAGGGGTAGGTGCTTGGAGTGCATTTGTGGAATGCAATCATTAGGTTGGTCTAGAAGCCTAGGGATCTGATGTTGGGTGACCCCCCTCAAAGCACTGGGGTTAGTGTTTGGAACTCAGGTGGAATGGTTTTTTTCCCTATATGTCACTGTTTGCTGAAATGGAAAGAAAATGAAGGCCTTTTTGAAGCAACCAAAGACCGTGGGACATTAAGAAGGAAGAGGGGTACAGGGGTTGATTCAGCTGCACAAAGCTAACCAATCTATGTAACTAGCCAAGAGCCTCATTTCTATATAAAAGAAGACTCTCGAATCAGTTCTAACCCAAGAGCATCATTGGTGGTGAGAGATTGTACTAGCAAAATATTCACTTTTGAAAAATGAAACCTATTAAATTCAGGACATTTTCCTTTCCCATTGTGAAGCTGTGGTACCAGTGATTAAATTCTATTGTGTGTCTACAGTCCTTGTTACCAATGATGTTTAGTATCATTAACTGAGATTCTGAGAATATCAGCTCTCCAGAGTGAAGTGCTGTTCTGCTCTGAAGTTGAAATGACTTGCATATGTCTTGGATTTGATCTTGATTTTTGTTTCTTCCCCTGATTCTCAGAATCCTATCTGGAAGCCAGTCCTGTAGGTAGACTCCAGTGCACCCTCACCTCTCTGCCCATGTGGTTCCTGCCTGGGCAACCCTGGCAGTGTCTGAACTGGCCTATCTGCTATCCCTTCTTCATACAGCAGGAAAACCAACTTTTCAAAGAAGAAACTTTCTCAGGTGGTATTTCTCAGAAGCAGATCCTGAAAGGAGAGTTTCTGTAAAGGTACAGGACTGGTATCCCCAGTCTGAAACACTTAGGACAGGAAGTGTTTCAGATTTTGGAATATTTGCACTGACTTAACCAGTTGAGGATCCCTAATCCCAAAACTCCAAATGCTCTGAAATCTGGAACTTTTTGAGCCTCATATCAGCACTCAAACTATTTCAGATTTTGGAGCATATTTCTGATTTCAGATGTATGGATTAGGATGCTCAGCCTAAAATGTCTTAGGAAGTGCTGCCGGAAAAGATCAGAAGGGGAGTCGGGGAACTACGTCAGGAGGAGAAACAGGCCAAACATGTCTGTAATGCCAGTGATCCTGGGGAGTAACTTGGGTTGTGTCCCACGGGGAAGCTTAAGAGTGTTGCCACAACTCAGATTGTCCCAGTCGGGAGCGACGGAGCTGGGGTATGTACACTCCTCGTAACCATAAGTCATTTATAAGGGCTACGGCCAGGGGACACCAATTTCCAGACAACTCAGGCTTTGAGTATGCAGAACAAAGAGTCTTAACAGCTCCACAAAGAAAGTGTGACTACTTCTTTCATTCTACAGACAAGGAGACCTATACAAAGGGTGCTTAAGTAAATTGCCCAAGACCACACAATCAGGAACAGTAGAGACAGAATGGGACCCTGTGAGTCTGTCTTCTTACTCACAGCTTCAGAAGATGCTTAAGTGTCTCACAAACACCAAGGGAAAAGTCTACAAAATTATAGGCTTATGATTTTCCAGAGTGTCATGCAAGTCAAAGAAAGGCCAAGGAGCTGGTCCAGTCCGGAGAGGGAAAAGGCAAGATAACAAAATATGGTGGGGGACTCCGAACTTGATCCTTCTACTGCAAAGGACAATTTGAGAAACACAATTGGGATTTAAAAATTGGCTAGTAGGATTGTCTTGTATTTGGTTCCTGATGTTGATGGTTGATTGAAATCTTTGTTTGTAGGAAATATAAACTAAGGTGTCTGCAGCAACAGATCAGCAACCTGCTCTTACAGTTCAGAGGGAGAAATCATAGGCGCAACTTTCCTGCAATTTAGAGATGGTTTCAAAATAAAAAAATTACAGTAATTTTAAAATCCTCAAGCAACACTTATTAAAATCTAATTATCTTAATTATAATTCTTAGTTTCAAGTTTCAAAATAGAATATTTAGTAAGAAGATAGCTTTAAAAGCTGGGCTTCTACAAGGATGTGTTGCTATTCTGGGTATCACCCAAACCAGGCTTTTGTATCCCAGAAACCAAGGCTTGATGGGCAGATCACAAAGTGCGAGAAATGTGAGGTCATGACTTGCAAGACATTTCTAATCACATTGGAAGGGGAAAGACCTGGGCGACCAGAAGAAGGATTCCAGAAATGAAGTGAGGAGAGGAAGACAGGGAATTGTGACATGACTATCCTGGTTCTAGGTTAGACATCACCTGCAACATTTGATCTGAAACATAACTGGGATGTGAGTCCCATGGAGAAGCTCAATAATGGGCACAAGGGTGACTCTGACACAGCTTGGGGCACTAATGCACTGTAGATTGTTACGATAGCCTCATAGGACCCTTGCGTTCCCCTCCATGAAGAGGAATCAAGCAACTACTGAACAAGGGGGATAGAGAAGGTGATAGTGAGCTATCAACCTAGAAGACTGGGCTCAGGTGAGGGGAGCTTAGGTGACTAGGACTTCATTTCCAGAGGTGATGGTGCGATCCACAATTGTTGAGCATCTTGGTGGACACCATCCTGGAAGGCCCATTGAGCAGGAAGGCCACGCTCCATAGCAGCCCTTTCACTAAGCACGGAGGGCAAAGCCTGCAGACCATGAGAAGAAGGGACTGATTTAGAAGCAGAGCTTGAGGGTCAGACATGACCTCCTGGCACCAAGAGGAACTGATTTTCCCTGGTAATTCAGATGAATCTGGGAAGGAGATGGGAACACCAAGATTAGAGAAAACCTCTGGAAGCTCAGAAGGTAGCCCCAAAGAAAACTTGACGAAAAGAACATCGATGCTTTTAATTCATAAATTAAGAGATTTCTGCTCTCAATGGGAGTGAAGCCTGAGAACAAAAGGAGTACATGTTAGGGCAAACGACTTTCACATTCCACTCTCCCTCCCCTTGCCTCTTACACTCCGGAGTCGTGGTTGTAAACATCAGCCTCATTATAGAAATGATGGAGACATGACAGTTACCGAGAAATATGACGACCTGCTCAGAGAAAGCACTTCTAGAAGAACAGAGACCTGGCTAAAGAGAGGAAACTAAGGTTCAGAGGAGGGTGTGCTGGGAGGGAAATATCCCAGGCAGAGTGTTTGAAATATTATTGAGCTTGGTGTGTTTGGGGTCAAAAGGGGACTGGAGCTCAGAAAGTGAGGGACGGAGACTGAGGGGAAAGGAGTGGTAGGCAAGGTCATGGTGAGGAGGTCTGGACTTTACATTAATGCAATGGCACCCATGAAAGAATTTTAAGGATAAGAATAATATGGTTTGTGTTTTAAAGTCATAGTGATGGCCTCTTGGATAGAAAATGTAAACAACAAGATTGGGAAAGAAGCTAATGCAGTGAATCACCAGAGATGGAGCTCAGTGGGTGGATTCAGAGTATAATTTGGAGTTAAAATTGTCAGAACTTGCTGGTGGATAGGCTGTGGGAGAGAGGAAGGGAAAATTCATAACAATTCTTAAAGTTTTGGCTTGAATGAGTCAGCGGTGATGGGGATATGGGAGCTGATGGAGCCTTTGAATAAAATGGGGAGACTGGGGCAGAAAAGTGCGGGGTGGGCTGGAGTTGTTAATTCCATTGTTACTGCACGGTACTAACTGATCTGCCAGGCAACGCTAAAGAACATGGATCTGTAAAACGGTAAATGCCCTACCAACATCAAAGCTGATGACGGTACAGCAGAAGAAAACCAGTTCCAAGGCCGTGTGTTTCCAGAATAAGATTTTTATTTAGTTGATAATTTAATAATGGCACTGTTTACATTTGCACATGGATGCCTTGCTATGATTCAAATAACTCCTGAATTTATCCACTGAGCCCTAAATTAAAGGCCTACTAAAGGTTGTGCCTGATAAAATAACTCTTCCTATTCTGTTCTCTTAGATATGGACCACCATGTACATTTTTTGACACATGTAATGTTTGACATCAGTCAAAAAAAAAAAAAGGTAATACTCCATGTTTAAAGTAGAGCTGAGAAAGAGGCTAAAAAAAAATTCTATATTGCTTAAAAGAGAGAGTTAGATTGCTTCCAAAGTGAGAGGAAATCAATGGGACGACTTTGGAGACCCGTTTCAATCTGTTGTTGACATTGTTTTCTGGTAGTAATTTTCTCAAAATGTTAACAGTATTGAGTTTACCTATTGATTCTATTATTTTTGACCTTGCATTAGTGTGGTCTAATCTTACATGCTGTAAAATTTCCTTTCACAGCTAAAATTATTGTATGACTCTGGAGGAAACCTCCAATCAGGTCAGACACCCCCCTCTAGGATTTGATGAGTGTATAAGCGGCAATAATGAGTTATGTTGACTTCCAATACACTTTCATGTTGTTTACATTTTATTAAATGGTTTAAGCAGGGCCATCATATAAATGATCAACATATTGACGGAAACACTCAGGCCTAGATGAATTGAAGGACACAGACAGCCAAGCAGATTGGTCAGCCTGAATTTGAGTCAATAGCATAAATATATATTTGGCTGCAAAATCGAAGCCAACTTCATATTCATTATTTTGAAAACCCTGATAAATAAATAGCTCCAAAGTGTCCCATGGGAAGACACATGTTCTACTTACCCAGTAATCATCCCAGGCAGGCCCTCTCCAAAAACCATTCAAGCTTCATGATTTTAGCAAAATGGAAGACAGTGGATGAGGACCCAGTGAATGAGAAACCGAAAGCCCTTCGATGGTTTTTCTGAGAATAGATTTATTGATGGCTGCAGGTCAGGGAAACTTGGCAGCTGTACTTTCAAAGGGCTTCTGAAGTATAGTCACAACATGGCCCTAGGTTCCATCCATTCTCCACCTTTCCCCTCCCTCCTATCTCTGTAGGAGGTCAAAACCTCCTGCCCACCACACTTCCCACCCCGCCCCTTGCCTTAGATGCCACAGTGGCTTAGTCTCAGGCACAGAAATCTCAGGATTTACTGGCACCCCACTAATGGGTTTACCCACAAATACTTAGAAGAGTATTGCTGGAGGAGTTAATTTGCCTCTTAATGATTTAATTATATGCTACAGCTCTGCTGTTCAAGAATAACAATGTTCCTTGCTTTCCTGCAAGCCTTGGGATGCTGATTTGGGACACTTTTGGAGAAGAATGTCATTTGCTTTCCTTTAGAGAGAGGGGAATTGAGACATTGGGGAAGAGAGGAACATTTTTTCCCAGACCACAAATAAACCATTCCCATTCATCTGTAATGGACCTAAGGGGACCTGTCAGGATGACAGTAATGAACATCATAAAATGTGCTCTGATGTTTATTTGCATTGTCTTGATTGATCTTGTGAAGTAACTTCAGTCTCAATTTTCATAAAAAGTCCACTGGGGTCACCTGGCTTGCCCAGTGCGGGAGTCCCATGGAGGGTTTCTGACTCCCAGTCCTGACTTTTGTTTTCCCCACATGAGCTCACCCGCCTGTGCCTTACAGGGCCTGAGCTCCTAGGTCCCGAGAATGCGAGTGGCTATAGTCACCCTTAGGATCAGAATGGGTCTACAAATAGGGCTTTGTGCCATAATTTGTAGGGCAGGCTGAGGTCTTTGGAAGCAGGTCTTTGGGCAGAATTGGGGGTTCAAGGTATTTATTGGGATCAGCACCTATAGAAAGAAGGAGAGGAAGCAAGATTGGGCAGAGACAGAAGTTGAACCAGTATGCAGCCCTGATAGAGCTTTGGCCACCTCTTCGGGACCTTATGGGACATGTCTTTCCCACTAGAGTACTGCTGTGGGTGGATATGGCTGGCCTCCTATCCCGCCACACTCTGCTGTGGTGAGGGCGTGGCCTGGGCTCAGCTGCCATTTCACAGTGGGCAGCCCCTACAGTCAAGGACAGACAGCTGGGGGTGCTCATGTCAGCAGCACATGCATTAAAATTGGAGTGGTGGTAACAGGATTAGCACACCCCCTGTGTATTGATGACACCCAAATTTGTGAAGAATTCTGCATTTTTAAATCAATGGCAAGAAAATACACAGGAAACCACATAAACATGAAAATTGAACATGAATCATAGAAGAAATGAGAGGAGAAATTGAAAATTCCACAGAATCAAATGGAAACAGTGATACAATACACTAAAATCTCTGGGACACTGTGAAGATTTTTCTAAGAGGATGGTTTATAGTATTGAATGCCTACATTAAAGAAAAAAATAAAAAGAAAGAAAGATCTCAAGTAAACAATCTAATGCTGCATCTCAAAGCCCAAGGGAATAAAGGAACAAACTAATTCCAAACAGTAGAAGACAGGAAAAAAATTAAGATCAGAGTTGAAATTGAAGAAATAAAGAATAAAAAGACAATATAAGGATTATTGCAGAAAGAGTTTGTTCTTTGAAAAGAGAAACAAAACTAATCAAACTAACAAAAATTCAAAAGAGAAGACCCATTTTCATTAGAGATGAAAAAGGAGATATCACAGTAGACATTTCTGATATCCGGAAGAGCATTAGGGACTATTTTGAAAACTTATATTCCAATAAATTGAAAAAAAAACCTAGATAATGTTGACAAATTTCTAGACACATATGACATACCCAAGCTGAACCAACAAGATATAGAAAACCTAAGTAGACCAATATCAAGCAAACAAGATTGAAGCAGTAATTAAAAGTTATCCAACAAAGAAAGCCCAGGATCAGTTGGAGTCTCAACTGAGTTCTACCAGATCTTTAATGCCAATGCTCCTCAAATTATTCCATGAAATTGAAAGGAAGGGAACACTCTTAAATTTATTCTATGAAATCAGTATCGCTCTGACACCAAAACCAGATAACAACACATCAAGGGAAGAAAACTACAGACCAATATCCCTGATAAGCATAGAAGCAAAAATTCTTAATAAAAGATTAGCAATCTACATTCAAAAACATGTAAGAAGATTGTGCACCATTATCAAGTTGGTATCATCCAGGGAGACAAGGTTGACTCAAAATATGCAAATCAACAAATGAAATTCATCACATAAATAGAATTAAGGACAAAGATGACACGATCATCTCAACAGATGCAGAAAAAGCCTTTAACAGAATTCAGCACATAGTCATATTAAAATCACTGAAGAAACTATGGATAGGAGGAACTAAGCTCAATATCATCAAGTTATGTATGACAAACCCAAAGCCAACATCATGCTGAATGGAAAAAAATTGAGAGCATTTCCTCCGAAACCAAGAAAAAGACAGGGATGTCCTCTCTCACCACTCCTATTCAATACAGTTCTTCAAACTCTAACCAGAGCAATTAGGCAAGAGAAGGAAATTAAAAGGATACAAAGACAAATTATCTCTGTATGCTGATGACTTGACCCTATACATAAGAGACTCAAAAACTCAACAAAACTCTTCTAGAGCTGGATAAACAAATCCAACAAGATCAATGGACAGAAATCAACAGCTTTCCTATACTCCAACAATGATTTTGCTGATAAATGATTCCATTCACAATGGCCTCAAAACAAAAACAAAACAAATAATAAAAACCCATGAGAATAAATCAAACTCAGGAAGTGAAAGACCTCTTTAGTGAAAAAATATAGAACACTGAAGAAAGAAATTGAAGACCTTAAAAGATGAAAAAGACCACCCAGGTTCTTGGATAGGCAGAATTAATATTGTCAAAATGACCATACTACTAAAAACAATCTGCAGATTCAATGCAATCCCCATCAAAATACCAATGGCATTCTTCACAGAACTACAAAAAAAAAAAAAAAATAGTACTAAAATTCACATGGAAGCAAAACAGACCCAGAAGAGGCAAAGCAATACTGAGCAACGGGAGTGTTGCTGGAGGCCTCACAATTCCTGCTCTCAGATTATACTACAGAACCATACTAATAAAAACAGCATGGCATCAGCAGAAAAACAGACTTGAAGACTAATTGGAACTGAATAGAAGACACAGAGACAAATCCACATAGATTGTCATCTGATCCTTGACAAAGCTGCCAGAAACATACATTGGAAAGAAGATAGGCTTTTTAGCAAATGGTGCTGGGAAAACTGGATATCCATATGTAGAAGAATGAACTGGGATCCCTTTCACCCTACACTAAAATTAACTTGTAGTGAATCCAAGACCTAATAATTAGACCAGAAACACTGCAGCTGCTAGGAGAAAACAGAGGGTCAACACTCCAACATATTGGCAGGCACCCACTTCCTTAATAAAGCTCCTAAAGCTTAGGAAATAAAACCAAGAATCAATAGGTGGGATGGCATCAAATTAAAAAGCTTATGCCCAGCAAAGGAAACAAAAACATGAGTAGAAAGCCTACAAAATGGGAGAGAATCTTTGCTAGCTAGCTGCTCTTCCAACAGGGAATGTAAAGAACTCAAAATACTTACCATGAAAAAAAAAAAAACCAAAAAACAAATAACCAAATCAATAAATAAATGGACATTTCTCAAAAGAAGAAACACAAATGGCCCACAAGTAGTATGAAAAAATGTTCAACATCCTTAGCAGTCAGGGAAATGCAAATAAAATTGCACTGAAATTTTAGCTCACTCCAGTTAGTTGGCAATCATCAAGAATACCAGCGATGGTAATTGCTGGCCAGGACATGGGGGGAAAGGTGTACTTATACTTTGTTGGTGGGACTGCAGATTAGTACAACCACTTTGGAAAGTAGTATGGAAACTCCTTAAGACTAGAAATGGAACCACCTCATCTTTCAGCTGTCTTCCTCCTTGGTATTTATCCAAAAGATCTAAAATCAACATTCTATAGGAATATACACGTACAAATGTTTACAGCAGTGAAATTCACAACAACCAAGCATGGAACAAGGCCAGGTACCCCTCAACAGATGAGTGCATAAAGAAAATGTGATATATATATACACAGTGGAATTTTACTCAGCCATAAAGGACTAACCCAGAATCAGCAAGTTGTGGGTCAGTTGTTGTCTCTCATACATGGAAATTAGAGAGGATAGAGGTAGAGATAAATACATAGAGAGGTATTTTTAAAAAGGGGAGTCTCGTGAAAACAGAAGGAAGATTAGTGGAGTGGAGGGAGGGGATCAAGAGGGAAGAAGCAGGAGGGCACGGGAAGTACCTGGGAACTAAATCTACCAAATCATTCTGTGTCCAGGTACAAATATACCACAGGGAATCCAGCACATTCATGTGCATCTATGTGTGTATATACAGACACATAGATACATACACACACATATGAATGCATATGTACACATATGTTTCTATATGCAAAATTATGATGTACAAATTAAAATAATAATAAGAGGGGAGATCTGTGAGTACAGCAAGTGGAGGGGGAGGGAAGAGGGGGAGGTAACGGGAAGGCACTGGGCAGTGAGAGTGAGCAAACTACGCTCTGGACATGTGCAAATATAGTGAAATGAATCCCACTGCAGTGCACCAATTAAAAAAGAAGAAAACATAGACAGCTGGCTGTTGGCTTCTGACCACATGCCCCTCAGCGGGGCAGCAGGGCTTTCTGTCCCTGGCAAGAGATCTGAGAGATGCGTCTGTGTCTATAACAGCCTGTTTTCAGGTTTATCTCCAGAGCACTCATCACTCAAGAGAGACATGGATGGGGGAGCAGACGGATTATGGTCGGGATGCTGATACTCTAAATCCATGTCCCACCAGCCAGGACACTGTGGGAGGTTGAAGCTTGAGCTCAGTTCAATCTGCAAAGAGGAAATAATGGCACCATTGTGTTGACTGATGGTGAGGACTGGGAATCATTTCTGCGAAGGGGATATTTTCATGAACCTCTGGAGAAGAAAACTGTGCTTTGGACCACCCATCAGTCTGGCTACCACCCACCTGCACATGCCTCGTCTCCTGGTTGTGCACCTGCTCTGTCTGCTCAACACGCCCTGCAGCTCGCCCAGAAACTTCATGCCCAGGGCTGAGTGGTCCTCTGTGTCCCTCACTGTAAGATCCCAACCCAGCATGGCTGGGAATGAAGACAGGACGCCTCTCACCCTGGAGTCCTGTCACAGCCACATCATCTGAGCAAGAGGCCCTCCAGGCACTCTGGGAGTCTGTATGGGAGAAACCTAACCAGGGCCTCTCTCCTTGGCTCTGGTCCAAGGGAAGCCACACATAAAGACTGCTCTGTGCACCTGACTGGTGCTCTCAGGTCCCAGGTGAGGGCAAAGGAAAGCCCTGAATCTTGTTGTATGCTGGCCACCGAGTTGCCCTTCTTTGCAACAATAGGTATTATCCCTGGTCATATGGTAGTGTGGAAACAGGCTCACAAAAACTGAGGCAAATTCTCAAGCCTCCAGAGCTAGCAAGGCTCAGTGCTTAGAGCTGACGTGGGGCGGCCTGACAGCAGGCACAGGGGCGGGGGAAGGTGGAGATGCACCCTGAGTCGGCACCTTTGCTTCTGAGGATCTGTGAGCTTTTCCAGTCATGGGTGGGGTCTGGGTGGAGCACGGTCTCCCCCTCGCTGTACCTCATTTTCCTGTTAACTCAATCACTCCTGGCTTTAATTTCCTTTTCCTACAAATGAGACCCTTAGGCAGTGGTGTTGTAGGTCCATGCCCACGTGGCATACCTGGGAGAAATAGTTTGAAATTGCAGACCCTTAGAAGACTTCACTAGCAACCTGAAATGATTGGTTGGACTTTTCCTTGGATGACTGTCAGTTTTTATATGTTCCCCGTCTCCATTCCTGATGTCTAGTGGGATGATGATCAGCTTTACTCGGATGGTGTTTATCAGCTAAATTGTACTCAGATTTCACATATGGTCACCACTGAGCTTAAAATTCTCAAGTCAGAGTCTCCTGGTTTAGAAGTCCCAGCTCTCCAACTTCTAAGTAGCTGACATGACCTTGGCCATTTTCTTAAAGCTTTGCTGAAAACTCTCCCTCTGCAAATGGGCACAATGCTACTTATCTCATGGAACTGTTGATTGAGGTGACCAATTTAAACGTCTGGTACACAGTAGTGCTCAAGGAACTCTTCCTAAATCGTTATAGTTTACTGCGATGGCTAAAGGGATGGAGTTGAAGGCGCCTATTGATTACAGAGCAGGATGAGTGCTTCTTGTGCCCTGTTTCTTTCCCCTGTTTGGGTCAGGAACAGGACTGATGGCCAGCATGTGTCTCTAAAGAGTCCCCTCCGGACAGCTGGGTCTGTGGTCATGCACCAGCAGGGCTGGGAGAGAACTGAAGGACTCTTCAGGCCTCCCAGAGGTCCAGGCCCACTTGATTTCTCAGTGGAAGAAGAGAGGCTTCTTTCCTTAGAGGCGAAGAGACACCAAGTGATAAACCAAGCTCCTTGTTTGAAGATTTCCCGGCATATTTGTCCCTAGAGGAATGTGCCTCGGGGAGATTGATTGTTGGAAGCTTTTAGCCTCGAGCTTAATTTCTAAAAGCATATATCTCCCTAGAAACAGGGTAGCGCCATTTGGAAGTCACAGGTGCCCCCAAGCTCTGTTCGCAAGATTACCTCTAGTTTCATTTAATACCACAGACCCCGAGGTGGATTATTTATTTCATCACTTTGAGAACAGACTTTCTTTCTTCCACTTCCCCTTGCAGCCCCTGCCATGTGGATGGGGATGCGCACCCCACGAGATGAGAAGGTGAACGGGGGGACGCCTGGGAGCAAGTGCTCTGTGGTGTGGCTTCCTGTCTCCCACAGGGATGCCAGAGTAGCCAAGTCCAGAGCCCTGGTTGGTTCTAGCTGCTGCTGCTTGCAGTTCCCCCAGGAGTTCACTCAGACCAGGAGTCCCCAAGACTACAAAACCCAAGGACCCTCAGACGCCTTACATAAAGTGGCATCATATTGGTGAATCATGGATGCACATCCTCTCGTGCGTTTTAAGTCATCTCTAGATTATTTGCAATATCTACTATGATGTAAATTCTACGTAAATGGTTGTTATACTCTATTATTTAGGGAATAATGACAAGGAAAAAATCTATAGATGTTGGGGATGGATGCAACTTTTTTCCAAGTGTTTTCGATCTATGTTTGGTTGGACTCACAGATGGAACCCATAGACGCAGAGACATGACAGTATTTTATGTGGAAGATAAAGCCAAAAAAGTGTTGGTAGAGAAGTAGAAATGTGAGACAAATATGGAAAGGGAACCAGGAAAAGGATGTTACCAAGCATGTTACCACTCTGGAGAACTGGAGCTTGTTCCTGCAGGGACCCTGGGAGAGGGCAACACACACCTGTCATGTCTGCATGGGGTAAGGGAGCTGGGGTGTGGATACACCAGTCTTCACCAGTTATCGGTTGAGGACTACTCCCTGGGGCATTGATTCCCTGGCATCTCAGGCCTGCTGCGTTGTGGATGGGGTGGCCAGGGAGGTCAGAGTCCTGAGGCAACAAGAACCTGAGTTCACGGTCCACTGAAGTGGCAGGGGCTGAACAGGCACCCGTGATAATGGCTTCAAGTGCTCTTTCTTTGTGGATGAAATCTGCCTCTATGTAGGTGTGCTTGGTGCTGAGGTGACAGTTCTACCCTTAGGATACTCACGGTTTAGTGAGGAAGGAAAGGGCTTGGACAAATAAAATAGTTTCAGTGAGATTCGTAGTATCTAATGATATACTTAACAACAAGTGCATGATTTTTATATTCACGTTATGTGTGCTAGCTGTACTCTGAGCACTTACCTGAATTAACTTACATAATGCCCTCAGGAATTCTTTAAGGTGGGAACTTTTATTTTGTATTTTAGAAATAAAGACCTGAACATAGATCAATATCAAGGTGTTCCATGGGCCAGTAAATTGCACCCAGGCTCTCTGGTTCCAAACCTCTGTCCTTATCTACTGCACTATAGATCAGGTCTTCTTAACGTGGGCACTTATTATCATTCTGAGCTGGATAGTCATGTGGGGGTTGTCCTGGGCGTTGTAGGGTGCTTTGAAGTCTCTGCAGTCTCTACCACTAGAAAAGCCAATCCATGCCCTGCTCACATATCCCTAGTTGCAACTGTCCAGAGTGTCTCCAGGTATTGCCATTTGGGGTACAAATGGTCCCAATTGAGAACCACTACTGTCTACTCTAAAGCTATCAGTTTTTTTCTGGAGAGGTGATCACAGAATGCAGATGCGAATTCCTTCTTTCTTGCTTAATCTCCCTTCGTACAAAATAAAAAGAAAAGTCACTATTTTAGAACTGATCACATCTCACACCTGTAAATCAATAACCAAATATCTTTCAGTACAGAAAACTAGAATCAGGTCATTGAAAAATCAAGTTAAGGTTTTATGCATTTGAAGTGTGGGAAGTTCCTGCTTTTCATGCTGCTATACCCCCTTTGAGCAGGCTGGTTTTGAGGTCACTTATTTAAATGTTGTCTTGCAGCTTGATTAGTTGGAATATTAGTGGAAAGACCATTAGATGAGAATGGGCAGTGAGTTCATACGGAGCTGTTTGTTTTATTGTTTTTCATTTCCTCAGGCTATTTTGTCCTTTTTCTGAGCCCTGTTTTGACCTTATTCCCCTAAGGAAAGAAATCCCTTTTCTTCCTGTCAAAAGCCTGGTGATTCCAAGCTTTATTTCTCAAATCCTCCAAACCCCATTGTGTCCTTGTGGCTCCTTGGAGCAGGTCAATTTTAAAAACTGATCCTTGAGATACTGGGGAGTTCTATGTGAGGACAACAGACAGAATTTGGGCATCAAGGTATCCTTATTTCTCTCTCTCTCTCTCTCTCTCTCTTCTGACTCAAACACTCTTTCATTCAATCTTTTCCTAATTTAACTTCATTAATAATCTATGTGATTGGAGAAGTTTCATTTAGAGTTGGACGTCTGAACAACTCATTAAAGCCCATGATGCTTAGATGGTCATTGCCACAAGGGTTCCCACATGCCTTTGGGTAACTTTTGGGAACAGCTCTTTGCTAATCTGTCTGCAGCTCTCTAACCAGTGCTTTTGATGATTCCTGCCTGTGTTAATGAAGTCACTCTGGTGTCTTAAATTCTGTTTGTGTGCTGTTTGTGAGAAGGGAAATGCCACCAGACAGAACTGCATGACGGTTGCCTCCGCCATGACTAGTTACATGGGGTTGAGCAATCATGGCAGACGGAATAATGGCACCCCCAAAGGGCCCTATGTCCCAACACCTGAAACCTGTGAAAATGTTACCTAAACTGGCAAGACTTTGAAAATCAGACTGAATTAATGATCTTGAGGCAGAGAATTATCCTGAATTATCTTTGTGGGCCCAATGTCACAAGAAGGAGGTCAGAGTCAGATAGAGGGATTAGAAGATGCCATACTGTGGCTTTGAAAATGAAGGAAGACAGCGGTCTCTAGAAGCTGGAGGAAGAAAGCAAATGAGTCCTTCCTCCACCCCTGGAAGGAATGCAGCCCTGCCAACAACTGGACTCTAGTCCTGAGTGACTCATTGTGGACTTTTGACTTCCAGAATGAGAACACAATACATTTGTGTTCTTTTATGCTACTAAGTTTGTGCTAATTTGTTATAGCAACGTTAGGAAAATTCTACAGCAAGATCTGAAATCTCTCTAAACCATTGTACAAAGTGGAAAAATAACAATGTTTATCCCCCTGGGCTACTGTGAAGTACAAAGAGGGAGGAGCTTTGCTCTGAGCCTGGCCCTTGGGTACATTCTCAAGGATACTGAATTAGTCATGGGTTTTTGTTTTTGCCATATAGTAGCAGATCCATTATCCTGTCCACTACTAAGACTCTAAAATTCCCATCTGTGGAGATTAATCTTATGTGTCAACTTGTCTAGGCCACGGTGCCCAGTTATTTGGTCAAAAACTAGTCTAGATGCCGCTGCAAAGGTATTTGCGGATGTGATGAACACTTAGAATCAGTGCACTTTAAGTGAGGCCGAGTGCCCTACAAAATGTGGTTGGTCCTCATTCAACCAGTTGAAGGATTTTAGAGTGAAGACTGAAGTTTCTGCAGGAAGATGCCATTTTATCTCAAGACAGGGACACAGGAAGGCTGCCTGAGTTTCCTGTCTCTGGCCTGCCCTGCAGATTCAGACTGAAGCCCGCAGCAGCATCTCACCTGAATTACCAGCCTGCTGGCCTTCCCTACAGATTTTGGACCTGCCGGCCCCCACAAATGCATGAGCAAACTTTTAAAAATCCTCCCACCCCCCCGTCTCCCTATATATCTATCTGTCTGTCTATTGAGTTTCCCATTGGTTCTGTCTCTTTGGTGACCCCTAATACACCATCCAAACCAAATGCAAAATATCAAAAGATTTAAGAGCTCGGGAAAGGAAGAGATGGTAGTGACAAGTCCATAATACTGAAACTTTTTCTCTACCTTGCCAAGAACTTTGCATTTCTCACTGACATTTAAAGAGACTGCACCTCAGTTGTTCTCTTCACCTTTATACCAAAGATGTGTGATTAGGTCACAGTAATCACAATCGCTTAGGATGAAATATTGCAGCAAAGGGATTGTTTCTAGGACCTTCTTTATAAGGGGGTTGACCTTGAACTTCAAGCAGAGCTAATATTTAGCGAGGATGACCAGCACCGCTGTTCTGGTTCACGTCTATCACTCTTTCTCCAGTTCCCTCTGAATGCCCCCTCTGTCCTGGTCACCAGGTCATTGAGGCCTTACTTGAGGACTTTTAGCAGTCATTCTGCTGCAGCTAAGGTGTTAATATTTGTACAGGTGTCTGTTCTGATTGGCTGGTGACATGCTGCTGTCAAATTAGTGTTTATCATTTTGATCCATTTCTGCATAAAAGCAAAAATGCAGTAAAGAATTGCTTAATAGCCCAGATTATAAGAGTCCATAAATGTTTAATTTCAACAAATATCATCAGTTTAAAGGGAAAAAAATCAGTGAAAAATATTCATATTTCATTCCTTTTCTTGTGTAAAACTTTAATTCTTCACCTCTTAGCTAGTCTTACTATGCCTCTTGTTTACTGATACTTGTAACAGATGGGAGATAAGTGTGACTATTTTCAACTGGACAAATATTTAGATTTTCCCCTCTGAGGATAACCCCCAGTGTCTCACTAGCTGATTCACATTCAGTTCTTACCTATAAATTATCTTGCTACTGGTCTTGGCAGAAAAGAGCAGCTCATTCATAGGATTGGACTTTCTTCACCCAATTTCATAGAGGAATTCATTTGCCAAACATGAGGATTTGATCAATAAACAACTTGAAATCCCTCAGAGGCCTTTAAAGGGATTTGGATTGTCAAACACTGACTCAGGATTTGTTCTAGTAGTTGTTAAAAACTACATAAACATAGGGTTTTTAATTTTTTTTTTAAACTCAACCAGAGTTGGTTGTAGGAGACAGAGGACCTGGGCTGCTATTGATTAGCTGCTGTCTGTGCTCTGAAGGAAGCTGACCAGCCAGGTGCTGACAGTGTCAGCCATGTCCTGCATCTCCCTGGGATACTGCTGCTTCCAGTCTCACAGTTGCTGCTACATCTCTCCTCCCCAGCAACCAACAGTGCAGATGAGCTCATTCAATCCACATCTGATTTCCTAGGAGCCTATGGGCCTTTGCTGTCCCCAGCTAAGAAGTGCAGTACAGAAAGTGTTATGCTCGAATTCGGTACCCCCAAAAGACCACCAGAGACCCAAGATCGATGTAAGCAGCAAAGAGGTGTTTATTGCGAGCTAGCTCAGTCCTCTGCACGCACACAGCAACTGGTGACGCTAAGAGGCCCCTGAGCCCAGGGTTTGCAGCAGTTTTATACATTCTTTGGAGAAGGCAGGGACCCCCACATACATCATAGCATCTCTTAGCAAATCATCACACACCGTGGGAAAATCAAATAACAACTCTAAAACATGATTAGTGTATCAAGTGGCGGGAAAGAATCTGGAAGGAATTATTGGTTAGTTCAAGGGGTTGACGGACTTAAATTGATTGGTTTAAATTGTGAGGATGTCGCAAGGGGGGTACGTGCCAAACTGCAGGGATTCTAGTTTAGATACTGGTCACCACACCTAGGTGGGGGCCATCTGGAATTTCAGATATGTGGATATCTTGGCCTATCTTAGGTGATCACCATCTGCGGCTTTTCTGAAAACTGTTTCCACAGAGCTTTTCTGTAGTATTTTCCTGACTTTAGGACTACAGTAGGTCAGAGGTTAAGTTTCAGAGCAAAATGAGGTCCCAAGTAGAATGAGATTGCTTAGGTCTTTCAAAAGAACTTGTAGCTCAGGAGAGAGAAGTCATTTTCTAATACACTTTCCAGACTAAGCTTCCTGAGGGTAAAGGCCATGTCCCTCTTGTTAACCTCAATCCCTAGCACCTAGGACACTAGTGGCCCCAAGTGCTCTTAAATAGAGAATATTTCAATATATACCCAAGGTAGGTCTGAGACAATATGGAAGTTAGTTATGTTACAGGAAAGTGCAGTTTATAATAAAGAAAATAATTCTTCTTTGGATATTACTTAGTGTCTCATATATGTTGAGATTACATAGGAAGAAAATACAACTTACCAGTGAGATTTATTTTTAGGGGAATGTAATATAAAATAAAAGAAGAGCCACATTCCCAGGTTTTCAAATATGCAATATGTTTCATCAGTTAGTATTGCCCTATGCATGTTAAATAAAACTTAAGATAAATTACATCTAGAATAAAATATTGTACATGATCCCTCTTTCTTTGAAAGGTGGACTCCTTGCTCCTGGGTGGGGCATAACAGGAGCCCCCTAAGCTCCAGCATCAGGGGCAGAAACACACAGGGGGATTCTGGAGAAGGAGGAGCTGGCAGCTGAGCTCTCAGTACTTGTGACACTCTGACACCAAGTGAGAGGTTTCTTTCCATGCCAATGAGTTCTCCAACTCTCTAGGAAATGGTGGGCGGCCAAGAATCCAGTTGACGGTGGATGCCATCTCTACCTGGTGTCGGCAAGTTAAAGGTTTCTTTCCCACGGTTCTGCCCCTGATCCAGACACCAACCTGAAGTCCTGGGCCACCCGTGTTTCTAACAATCAGCTTACGTTGGGGGTTCTCACAGTTCCCTCTTTGGATTTGATAATTCACTAGGACGAATCACTAACCTCAGAAAGCCACTTTATTTACTTTTACTGGCTTATTAATAAGGATACAAATGAAGATTCAGATGAAGAGGTACACAAGGGCATGGTCCAAATGGATGTATGCAGGATTAATTAGATCATTTAGCCATTGGTGATTAACTTAATCCCAGCCCCTTTCCCTTCCCTGGAGATTGGGGTGGGGCTGTAAGGTCTAAGCTTCAAGTCAGAGTATTTCTGGTAGCCAGTTCCCATCCTAAAGCAATCCAGGGATACATCAAAGGTTGCTTCTTTGTAGCAGATGCTCCCATCATCCCATCACTCAGGAAATCACAAGGGATTTTCAGCAGCTGTGATGAAGACGGACCATCTTGGTCTGGAACTTCAGGAGTAAGAGAAGAGAGCGGAGGAGAATCCCGCAGCCAGCTCCCTCAAGTCCTTGTGGACTTTGGGAATTGAGGGGAGAAATGAGGAGAACAGTTCCCAACATGGAGGGCTGACTCTCTGCTGCCTCCTCCTATTCTTCAAGTCAATGAAGAAGTAAAATACGAAGCGTGTTCCACCATGCTCCTGGCCTTGTTATTTCAAGACACCAGGCCATCACTTGTTATAGTCCATGTACCAAAAGTGTGAAATATGGCAGAAGCAAGTTCATTCGATAAGTACAGAATGCTGTAAAGATGAGCAATACATTTTTTTTAATATTGAAGATAATGTTTAATATTGCTTTGCCCAATTTTACAAAGTAAAAATACTTTTTTGCTTTTTTTTATTGATTTACAATATCTATTTTTCATTCTTTTTAGATATACATGACAGTAGAGTGTATTTTGACATATTATACATACATGGAGTAGTACTTACTCTAATTAGGATTCTATTCTTGCAATTGTACATAATGTGGAGTTACACTGGTCATGTGTTCATATATGAACGTAGGAAATTATGTGCAATTCATTCTACTGTCTTTCCTATCACATTCCTCCTCCCTTCCCTTCTTTCCCCTTTGTCTAATCCAATGAACTTCTGTTCTCCCCTCCCTCTATTCTTATTGTGATTTAGTATCCACATATCAAAGAGAACATTGGGCCTTTGATTTTTTGGGGATTGGCTTATTTCACTTAGCATGAGAGTCTCCAGTTCCATCCATTTACCCGCAAATACCATAATTTCATTCTTCTTATGGCTCAGTAATATTCCGTTGACTATATATACCACATTTTCTTTATCCATTCATCAGTTGAAGGGTATGGAACTTTGTTCCATAGCTTACCTATTGTGAATTGAGCTGCTATAAACATTTATGTGGCTGTTTTACTCGTGTATGTTGATTTTAAGTCCTTTAGGTATATACTAAGGACTGGGATAACTGGACCAAATGGCGCTTCTATTTCAAGTTTTCTGAGGAATCTCCATACTGCTTTCCATAGTGGTTGCACCAATTTGCAGTCCCACCAGCAATGTATGAGTAAACATCCCCCCACATCCTCTCTAATATTTATTGTTCCTTGTGTTCGTAATAATTGCCATTCTGATTGGAGTGAGAATCCAACTACACTGGAATCTCAGTGTAGTTTGAATTTGCATTTCTCTAATTGCTGGAGAAGTTGAATATCTTTTTCATATATTTGTTGACCACTCACATCTGTTATTCTGTGAGGTGCCAGTTCAGTTTCTTCGCCCCCCTAACGAGCGGTACTTAGTGTGGTGTCCAGTGTCCGTTGCATTCATTCACAAGGAAGTGAGAGTTTTCCAGAGCATCCTCACAGCCCCACCTTCTTGAAGCTACTTCTCCATTGTAATTCTGATACTGTTTTTGAAAATGGGTTCATTGTCTTTCTCACCCCTCTCTTATTTTTTCCAGCATTTTCTCCCCAGAATTCTCTGTGATTCTTTAGATTTTTAGCGTCGGTCACATTTGTGCTTTCGAACATGCTCATTAGCTAATTACCCTTTGATCCGTCCACCCCTCCACTTTGTCCTGGGCCCTCCCTCCCCTCGCCCAAGCCCAGCACAGGTTTCTGCTGTGGCAGGCACGGGGAGGAAGAGCAAGGGCCACTTGATACAATGAACAAAGACGATGTGACTTTGTAATGATGTGGAATGTGAGTGCTCTAACCTGACAGGCCTCTCTTTCCAGGGATAAAATATTAACATTTTCTGTTAAAAAATTTAAAATGAGTTTATATTGTGAGTAAGGATTTCCTAGCTTTAAAACATGGCCAAATTCACAAAAAATATCAACAATTTAAGTAAATAGTAGATGCTTCGAAAAGCAACATAAGCCACGTTACACGGCAGGCTTTAAGCACACATGATGCCTGAGGCATAGATGGATCTACTACTGAAGCCCTCATGCCAGTGGAGCTTTTAAAACTAAGACTTGTGGAGGAAAGAACAGGAACAGACCAAAGGCTCCATCCATACAAGAGGAAATATAAATGGCTAATATTTGAAAGTGATCAATTCTCATTCAAAAAAAATCACATTAGAGCAAGATATCTTTTTAGCTACTCTATAAACAAATGCAATTTTTTAAAAAACTCAATGCTGGCCAAGTTGTGATCAATCAACCCTAGGCAGGCCAGAGAGGGAGAATTTATATTTTTCACCCTTTCCCCAAAATGGAGTTACTATTTGCTTTATCTCTCTCCTGATTCCAAACCTGCGGGGACTAGATTTTTAATCCCAATTTGTCTTGGGTCTCGTTAGCCTTTCTTGCCACTGTGCATTGGTTGAGGCTACTGTGTCTTACCCTCAGCCTGAAGGTGCTCTTTAGTTTTGTTCTCAAGAAGAGCAGGGTCAGTGTCCTCGATGCCATAGGTCGCCTTCCTCCTCGGAGCGCTGCCTGCTACGAGAGAAAGCTGCCCTATAAAGTGACTCACTCGTCCCACTGGGCCTGGGATTTTCCCAGTTGCAGCACTGAAAGTCCCTGGGAAATCCCCTCAGTCCTGGGTGAACTGGGCAAAAGGTGACTTCAGTGCCACGGGAAATGAGACAAAAGTCCCGTGGTTCCCTTTCCCCAGTGTGTTCATTTTCTAGGGCGGCTGGCACAGAGCACCACACACCGGTGGCTCAAAACAATGGAAATGAAAGTGCATCCCAGTTCCTGAGGCTTGAGGTGAGAAACCAAGGTCTCAGCAGGGTCCCAGTCGCTCTGAAGGCTCTGAAGAGACGCTTTCCTTACCCCTTCTAGCAGGCTTTGTGTTCCTTGGCTTGGTGGCTGCTTCTCTCCCATCTCTGCCCCTGTTGTCACATGGCCATCTTCTTCCTCTGTGCTGGGTTTGTGCCCGTAGTCCCCCCTTTTGTGACAGCAGTCATGTTGGATTAAGGCTTAGCCTAATGACTTCCACTTTGTTGAATTTGCAGACTTACATCCAAATAAGGCCACATTCTGAGCACCTGGGAATTAAGGTTTCCACATGTCCTTTTTGGGGAACACAGTTCAACCCACAATATTCTTTGCTTCTTGTACAGTGAACTTTTTAGCTTGAACCATGGAAGGTGATAAGTGCAAGACTGAGTCTTGCCTACTTCATTCGCTAGGCAACCATGAGTCACTAGGGGCTTCTGAACAAAGGACCAATGCCCTGTTAGTGTCCGTTACGTAACACAAAGTGATGGACTGGATCATGATGAAGGCAGATTATCATGACCATGAGCATCTCTGGGTAGAGCACCGTCCCTGCTGCACCCAGCCTTCGTTCCACACATCACACATCTCTCTCCAGAAAGGCGTTGTAAGACTAAGGCAGTGTGCAGGCATCCTCCCTAGTGGTCAGACTCCATCCCAGCTGAGCTGCTTCTTGGGAAACCCATTGGGTCTTCCCTTGGTTAAAGACTTCCTTAGCAGATGACAAACGAGTAAGAATTCCATTTCTCCATGCTCACTCCACATGCACATTTCTTCTTGCCTGTCTGAGGTCTCTGAGTATCATACTTTCTTTCCCCCACAACTCATTCCCATGGGATATGTATCCACGTGGTCAGCCCGAACCACATCTTCGGACTTCAAATTCGGTCATACGTTCTTCTAGCTTCTTGGTCCTCGACACATCTTTACAGCCTTCTCCTTGACTGAACAGCATCTTGCTGTGCTCTCAAGTTCAAAACTCCAAGTACTGAGCCAGTCATCAGGGAGGGATAGAGGTAGCACCACTGCCATGGTCTCTGGCCTTTGCATTACATTAGCCCATTCTTCCCTGCCAACGTGACTGAGTTTTGACTTTCTGAAGGAGTTTCACTTCCTGTCTCCTTGAAAACTATCAGTCATAAAAATGTTAATGGCAATGGGGACATTAAAATACTCAGTGCTGAAGGTTCCAGCTTCTCAGCCAACTTTATACCTCTTAGAGAGTCTACCTTATTTATAATTTAGGAGATTTAGCCCTAGGAGCCTGCTCTCTGACTCTAGCTTGTTGGACCATGAGTGGGTGCTCAGTCAGGATTGGGTAGGACAATATTGAAAGTAATAGAGACAATGGATTAATTGACTGGAGTGGGGCCCAAACTGGAGATTCTCATAGGCTCACGAACTGGGGCTGCCATCTTGGAGTATCTATGACAAGTTACCCAGGTGGTGTTGAGTTGAGTACAGGGCTCCATCATCAAGAAATGAAGAATGAGACAAGTGTTCACTCACTTGCCAAATATTGAGTAAGAACTTACTAAATTCCATGTTCTGTTCTGGGCTTTAGGATTATGACAATGACGTGACCTCATCTCCTGGAATTTGCTTTATAGAGGTACGAGAAAGATAATCAACAAGTAATACCACATGATGTTGCTACAGAGTTGAGGCCTATGTAGAAAGGATAAGAGAATAAAGAGATGGAGAATGATGGGTGCATGGGGTGATGCTGTTTTACAAAGGCATCTCGAAGATGCCACGGACTTGGATGAAGTAGTGGTTGGCCACATGGATACTCAGCAGGCAGAGGGAGCAGGAGCAGCAGCTCAGAGGTCTGAGCATCTCTGGGATGGAAAGAGGGTTTGTATGGCTGGAGAAGAGGAAGAGAGGGAGGAAGTTGTGAGTTCTGAGACTTGACGAGTCCTGGGGAGAACTTGGGATGTTTTCCTAAGCGTGATGAAAACCATGGAATAACATGTTCAGGTTTGTTGTAAAGGATCACTCTTGCTACTACATGGAGAATAAATGTGGGAGGAGAGGGAAGAAAGAGATTGACCTCATGCATTCTGTGAGTCCTGAAAGTCCTGGTTCTGTTTTCTTTGGTCTGAGGATCTTGCACACAATTAGGATGTGTACATTTTTATTGGTCAAACTGAGTTTATTTATTTATTTATTTTTGTAATCAGATTTCCTCCTGATTAGAATAGATCCCAGGAGTCTGAAATAATATAAAAGGGGAGGAAGGGGAGGTCCTAGTTATATGTTACTTTTTAACCAGAGGTAGTGAAAACATAATTTGACTTATGGAAAGATTTATATTGCAACAGTTCTCACCTGAGGACATTTTTCCCTCTAAGGAACATTTGGAAATGTCTGGAGGCATTGATAACTGGGTGGGTGCTGCTGATGCCTACTAGAGGCCAGGGACGTTGCTGGACATCCTACAATGCACAGGACAGTCTCCACCACAGAGGTCTGCAGTCCCAAATGTCAGTAGTGCTGAGGCTGGGAAACTCAGATCTAAAGTACCATGGAGACAAACAGAATGTGCTGGAACACAGGCATGATTATTTGCTACAAGGGCTTTGTGGACCTCCAAATATCTCCTCTAAGTTGAAGGAAGAAGGACAGATAACGAGAAATATACTTAACTAATCCAGACGTAGGACTTTCTAAGGAGTCAGCTGATGTGGTCCCTGCTTCCGCCCCATGTGCAAGTCCTGGGCCCCCAGGCAGTGATCTACCTAAGAGGACCAGCTTCCCAGGTGGAGGCAGAAAACCCACTCTGATGCCGATAATACATCCTGAGACTGGTCATCTTGCAAACACACCATTTTCTAGTTCTTATCTCTAGCTATAGTTTTCAAGATAAGCACAAATATTGCCAAATTACTGTCAGTAGTTTTTATAAAAGATGTGTGCAAATAAAAAAGCAATCAGAGTGGTGCCCAATATTTATCATTAATCTTCAAAAAAGAGTGTAAGAAAAAGTCTTTGCAAAATGAACTAACTTAAAAATGTCCCCTTTCTTTGCATTGAACCCTTATCATCCTTGCAAATTCAATTCAGTAAATAAATGTCTGTTGAATTGAAGTGCAAACCAATCCATTCAGATACTTGGTAAAGAAAGGAGAAAAAAAGTCAAACTGTGATTTCAGGACAGGATTCATCATGTGACTACTACTCCAGAGGAGAAGTAGAGGCAGAAGTGGCCTCCACTGCAAGCCTAGGTTCTCAGCCCTCCTGGCTCCAGGACATGATTTTATCTTCTCACTTCAGAGAAGACCGACATTGTCTTTCTACCTTTTCAAATCCTTAGAGGTTATGGGGGTTGTTGCCTTCAGGTATTTCAGGAAATTTAACAAATCCCTTTTATTTGTTATTACTATCACTCTTTTTTTTATATGTTATTACTATTATCCTTTCTCCACCTATCTCCAATTTCTAGTTATATAGTTGACAAATATTTATTGAGCATATACTATGTTCTAAGGACTCAGAGAACAAAATAGGCCAAATTCCCTGATCTGGAGTTTGCAATACAGTGGGTGAGGCAGGCAATAATTCAAATGTTGCCTAAAACAATTGTGATTGAGATACTCTACGAAAAAAAAAAGTGGAGAGAAAGGAGCAGGAAGTGTGGGTGGGTGGGCTGGGAAGAAGAGTGTCAATTCAGATGACAACTAGGAAGGGCGACTGCACAGAGTGAGGCCCTTTAAGGGAAGACTGGAAGAAACCGAGGAAACAGGTTCTGAGGTTGTTCAGGAGAAACAACCCAGAAGGATGGGAGGACACCTCTTTATGCCCTGAGTGGGGGAGCACAGCTGGTGTTTGGGAAGCCTTGGGTTTCTGGTGGGTGCACTTCAGCAAGTGGAGAGGCAGTGAGTAGGTGCTGGGAGTCCTGCAGGTTTCCCAGGTCACTGTGGGGATGTTGGCTTTTAGGACAGGTGACACGAAGCTGTGAGCCATGGGAAGTCCGGTGGTCCCTTTTCAGAACATAGTAGTTAGCCTAAAACATAAAATTGGGATGTAAGAAAGACAGATGAAAAAGAACCAGAGCAGAATGGAAAGTTCCCAGCAGTTAACTCACACAATAGCTCCATGGCTCATGGAGGTGCAGAGCCAACGTCCACGCACCTGAGCAGCCCTTGACACACAGGAGGCGGGGAAGGGCTGGGCCTCACTAGCAGGGACAGCAGTCTCTCTGTAAAGAAAAAGTAACTTAGGTAAAGAAGTAAGAACTGCATATGTGCCAGAATGCATGCGCCCCAAGAAGACCTTCCACCACAAGAGAACAAAGGGAGGTGGGAACAACTGAAGGTATTTCCTTCAATAACCCAACAGGAGGCAGTGCAACCTAGGTGACATTGGGGGGATTGGGCACCCCAGAGTGCTCATCCAATGAGGAGCAGGCAGTTAAATGCTGAGTGGAACCGCTCTGGGAGTGCCCTCTCGCCCAGACACCCCATCTCACAAGGCCAATAGTAAAAGCCCTGGTTTTTGCTAGACCTTGCGTCTCTTTGTCCATTCTTTGCATTTTAGACACGTTGAGCATGTTTCTCACAGAAGCCACCAAAGGATTCTGAGCAGAGGGGTGGCAGGTGCTTTGATGCAACTTGTGTTCTAACCCCATCATCCCGGCTGGTATAACAAGATGTGGGGGCACACAGCGAGGAGGCCATGGTCATAATACAGGGAGAGAGACTGGTGGCAGGGACAAAGGAAGGTCCAAGACAGGCCTGCTTCCTGGCACATGGTTTTTCTTGTCTGCTTACTCCTGTCTCTGGGTTTCTAGCTGGAGTTGCTAATTCATGATCACCACTGACATTTGCTGCACTTTCATGAGTTTCTTGAGCCCCGTCTGTTCCCGGGTTTCATTATTATCAAACAGCTCAGCTGTGATAGACTGCTGATCTTCATCTTCATATTGATTAATTTCATTTTCACATGCATCACCCGCATTTCCAATGTCTCCAGCACAGTTTTCACATGATGAGTCATTTGCAAACGACAGATTTTCATTATAGGAGTCATCTCCGGAGCAGGATGTGTTGGACGAGACTCAGGTAAAATGTTTGTTCAATTCTGCTTAGGGCTCGCTCTCATGAAATGGGATTTGATGGGTTTCTTTGAGTCCGACCACTGTTGAAATAATTACAAAGCTGTTTTCTCTTATTTATTTGCTGATCAACTGGGAATTGTGTTATTGTTTTACATGGGAAATGTAATTCCAGCAGTCACTCCTTTTAAATGAAATGGTCACTGTGCTGCATTGTGATGATACAACGTAGCCATTAAGGACTGAGGACGTTGGTCCCTTGCACCTGGGTTCCAGACTGGCTGGGCAGGAAGAACCTCCCTCTAGCTAATTCGCACTGGCTCATGGGAGTTTCTTGTTGATGACAGGGATGGCTCACCTAAGCATCTCTCGGTGTAGGTAGGTGATGCGCCTGGGTGGATCGGCAGGTGTAAGGAAACCAAGTGGGGGGATCTGCCATGCCAGCTGCGGCAACAGGCCAGAGTTGCAGCTTGTCGTCCTGTTGAAATGTCTAAGTCTTGGCAAATTTCCTGAAAAGAAGCTGGAATTCTGCTTTTGCAGACATTCTTATTTTTTATTTCTTTTCCCTTCAGAGCAACTAAATAGATTTTTGAGCCAGACCAAATTCAAGTCGCCTATTTTGTAACTTGTGGTTCTCAAGGACACCTTTGCACTTCCAAGGTTTATTGTGCCATCTTTTTATCTTTTTCCTGTGTGTGTGTGTGTGTGTGTGTGTGTGTGTACTGGGGATTGAACCCAGGGATGCTAAATCACCGAGTTACACCCCCAGGTCCTTTTGTTTTTATTTTGAGACAGGGTCTTGCTAAGTTGCTCATGGCCTCATTATGTAGCTGAGGCTAGCCTTGAACTTGCAATCTTCTTGTCTCAGCCTCTCGAATTGCTGGGATTACAGGCATCATGCCTTCACACCTGGAATATTATGCTATCTTTATTTGTTGTCAGTGGGAACAACCATGAGGTATTCTGTATAGTGGAGGCTTGTCATAAGTAATATCAGGGAATCTTACTTAGGGAGTGTCTTAGACTGTTGGGGTTGCTATAACAAAATACCATAGACTAGGTAGCTTATCAACCAAAGAGATTTACTTCTCACAGTTCTGGAGACTGGGAAGTTCAAAAATCGAAACACTGGTAGATTTGGTGTCTGGTGAAGGCCCACTTCCTGGTCTTGGATGGCACCTTCTCTCTTTGACTCACATGGTAGGAGGGGGCTCCCTAGGGACCACTTTATTAAGACAGTAATTCCATTCTGCCCTCATGACCAAATCACCTTCAAAAAGGCCTCATCGACTAGTATTACCACCTTAAGGGACAGAATTTGGGGGCAAACACAACTTTTTAGACCATGGAAAGGAGGTTTACTGACCTACCCAGTTTTGAACAGCTGGTTTATGGGTAGACTGAGCATTGAACCTGGCCTGAAGAGAGTCCTAAGTTCTTGAGTCTGTGCTACCAGCTAGTATATGGTAATAGTGGGCTTTTAACTCGGGCCTCTGGCTCCAAACTCTATTTTCTTTCTCTGACACCTCCAGTCCTTCCTGGAAGGGACACTATATAAGCAGAAGGGATATGAGTCCAGAGTTGGTCCTTCGACTTACCAGTGTTCACTCACTGTGCCAGTTTAGATGATTTATGGGGCTTCTGTAACTCTAGTTTCTTGTTTATATACTAGGTTAACAGCAAAACCTATCTCTGAGGGTTATCTTGAGGACAAAATGAGATAACCATGTGTACCAGATGCCTTGCAGTTTCCTGCTCAGTAGTTCCTGTCCTCAGTGATGACTTCCCTCCAGAAACGTAGCCATGTGTCTGTCCACACGGAGAGCTTTGTTATTCTATGTCGACATAATCTGCCTTTACAGTAAGACTCTAGCACAGGGATCATCCGCCTCAGGTTCTCTTTACCAGTGAGACTTACAGGGAACAATGACCAAGGATTTGGCCTCTACTCTGGTCTTAGTTTTCTTTCAAAGTCCAATAACAGTGGCCTGAGTGAGCCAAGCCAGGAGCACCCTCAGCTTACAAGGAGTCATCCTCTTTGAATCATCTTTTCTTGGCTACATGGAAATTGCCACCATAGGATTTAGAGGAAGGAAACACAGAATCTGGATTGAAACCAGCTCCATGGGTAGTGTGTCCAGCAAACAGGGCGCAGGCACCTCAGCCCCTGAGATTTGTGCACCGGTAATTCGGGAAACTCTGTCTCTATCTGTTCTTCTTCTCCTCCTTACTGCTCTTGTCTCCCAATTTGTCTTACATGCAAATATTTGAAAATGCTGTCATTATTGCTGATAAATAGGAGTCGTGCTAAGGAGATGCAATTTTAAGAGAGATTGAAGAGAAAATCTGAGCAAACCCTGGCTGAAGATATGGCCACTGGGATGGGCTTCTAGCCAGTAAGGCTGTCTCCAAAGTCAGGCCAATCAAGGGCCTGGGGCATCCCAAGGGCAGGGTGTTTAGGAGGGCAGCCCAAAGGTCCCCTACCAGCCAGGCATGGAGGAATCAAGAGGCTCTCACACCCACAACCCGCCACCATGAGCAGTACAGAGAAAGGGTTAAGAAGGCGGGTGCTGGAGCCAGGCCCAACAATTACCCAGCCAGGGCTCCTGGGCTCTTCCGAGGCTCGGAGCCTTCATGTGCGAGGTGGCATAGTGGCCCCGTTCTCCTAGGACTGTCATGAGAATTAAATGAGGGGTTATTTGATTATTGTCAGCAGACTAGAGATAATAAGCAGTTTAGTTCACCACAACATTCCCAGGCCTGGTGGTTTGTCACGCAAAGAATGACCTGAAGAGACAGTTCTCACACGAATGAGCGCCTGAAGACCCTGAAGACCCTGCCCATAAAACACTTAGTACAGGGTCTGGCAGAGGGTAGAAATAAGACCCTTGGCTGCACAGATGGGAAATTGCACCCACAAAGGAGACTGAAGAGGGGGCACTTCTTGGGGAAACACAGCACTACAAAAAGGTTTCCATGATGCTCTTGATGCTCAAATGCTGCTGCCTCAGGCCAGGCCCTCTGGTCACCGAGCACTTTCCAGCTGTTGTTGACACTGAGGCACAGGGAAGAAGATATTCTTGGTTAAGGCCATAGAGCTAGTAAACAGCACCGCTTGGGTTTAAAACCAGGGCATCAGGCTCCAAAATCCATCTTCTTCATCACCATCTACCTTTGCTGTTCATTCCTTCATGATTTTTGGCTTGTGATAAGGGTTGCTTTGTGTGCAGGAGGCTTCCAGGACAGGAGAAATTGCCCCTGAACTTGTACCCTTTGGGGCCAACCCTGATCTCCATTACAGAGATGGTCTGGATCCTTGGAAAAAAGCCAACTTACAGCTGGAGGTGAAAAATTGGGAAGGGCCATGTTGGCTAAGTAGGAATTTTACTTTATAATATTTGTGAATAGATAAAGTAGAATTAAGATTTATAAAGAGTAAGTTCTGACAGTGTGGTGCAGCTCAGTGGTAGAGCACTTGCCTGGCACACATGGGGTCCCGAGTTCAATCCCCAGGACTGGGAAAAAAACAAAGAGTAAATTATGGCTCTTCTTCCATCAGAGCATCAGTTCACTTAATTACTCAATGGAAAGATCATACATAAAGATAATAAAAGAAGAAGAGTTGGGTAGCGTTCAGGAACTCTGGTCATGCAAAAGAACAATTGGCTTAAATTGAGTTTTTACTTCACAGTGGATGAAAGTTGGAAGGTGGTAATTTTGGAAAATTAAAAAAATAATAATCTTTATAATATTTGTCCTTTTAGCTTTTTAACAGCAAGTATTCAATATGTATTGTTGAGGAACTATGTCGTCGATATTGTGGATTACTACAGGTGAGCAGATTAACTGGGCTGTGTGTGGTGACAGCCCTGATCTCGGCTCTCTCAGAAAACTTCCATGTAAACTGCAGCTTTATCAATCACGGTCCTCGGGCTGAGCATTGGCCCTCTCGGCTGTTCCTGCTGCAGGATGGGAGTTTATGGGCTTTGACTGGCAGCTCCTCCTCGTCCCGCCCCCCTCTCCTGGAAACCCTTGTTCTGTTCTCTGTTTCCCTGTCCTTGGCTTTTGTTTTACATTCTCCCATTTGACCTTGAGTGTGTTCTGCTGGTTTTCCACCTCCGGCTTGTTCTCACGTGTCCTTTTCCTCTCTCGAAGGTTCTTAGTAATTTTCCCAGGGCATGTCTTCAAGCACTCAGAGGCAATCTGGGCTTGGAGAGTTTTTTGATTTGTGCTTCTTTGATTACATCGTACCAGGTTCTAAGCTTGTGGTATTCCCTGTAGACTCCCTGTCTTCTATCTTTCAATGTTACTAATGAGATCTAATGACCATCAGAATTCTAATCTTTCTGGGCAATTTTTTTAGCTCTCTGGTGTATTTTCAGAATTTTAATCATTTTGGTTTTTGTTGTAAAATTTCAACAGAATATATTTTATATTTTTGTGTATATATATATATATGTGCACACACATATATAAATCACATTTATATGTGTATATATGTGATTTACTTTATTATTATTAGTTTTAGGGTGCTTGATGTTCAAACTCCCCATTCAACTTAAGGATATTTTTCATTCTTCAGCTCTGAATGATTTTCTTATATTATTGTTTCATGATCTCTGTCTCTCCTAGAATTCCTGCTTCAGGAATGGTGGGGACTTTATATTCTGTGCCTGTTCACTTTCACGTGATCTTGAGGCAGGATCATTTCCCCATCTTAGGTCCTTAACCATTATCTGTGAAGACCATTTTTCCATGGAAGGTAACATTTGCAGGTTCCGGGTCGGGGACTCACCCACCTGGTGGACGGTTTCTGGCCTCCTGCTGTGCCTGCTTGCCCCTGCTCCTCACGGCCTTGAGGGTCAGCCCGGTCAGTGCTCTCACATCCCCTCCCCTGTTACCCCTTCTGCCTCCCCCTCCCCGTCCACTCCTGCCTCCTCTTCTTTGTCTTCCTCCCTCTCCTTTCCTCCCCTCCTCCACTACCCGTCACCACCGTCCTCCTTTCCCTCTCTTTCTTCTTTCCCTCTCTCCTCCTTCCTTTCTTCTTTTCTTCCCCTTCTCCCACTCATTCTCTTTTCTTTTCCTTCTTCTGCCTGGGCCCCCACCTTCCCCTTCCTGTAAACAACTTCTCCTCTTCTAAGCCTTCTTCCGGCCGATATCTGGAATGTGTCCATTCATATCAGGAATCTTCGACGTTTCTGGTTTGCTTGCGATAATTTTTCTTTCTTGCTTCCAATTGTCTTGATTCATTTAATCATAGAGACTCGATTTCTGGAATTTCATTATCTTTTTGAAGAAAGGAGGAATCTCTTTTGAGATTTTGATACCTAGAATCACCTCTTTGTCTGCCATATTCCTTTAGAATAGAGCTCCCAGTGGCAAAGACTCTGCCATATTTGTTTCTGTTTACTTACTGCCCAGCACATGGTGTTGCTCTTACATGTTTATAAATTCATGTCACTGTGGATTTTGTAAAATGAATTGCATATGGTTGTTTTAACTGATTACGCAGATTGATTAGACTGCCATGTCCCACACACCAAGAGGTGCTCAGAAACCCAGCGATTGTCTGGATAATAATTTGAAAACAATACTCAAGTTCCCATTAGTCCGAGTTGGTTGAACTTGAGAGTGCTCTTAACCCTTTCTCAGAGGAGCAGATTGGAGGAGGGTAGCAGCTCCGTGACTTTTTGGTATGCAGATGTTCACTTTCAAACCTTAATTTAAAACAATAAAAAACGCACCTCAAAAATCATTTTGTCTCCCTATTTACTTAATGTGATTTATTCTAAATGCATTTCATATCACCATAATGTGACGGAGCTCCACCACCACCTGTATTTTGTAGGGGAAATAAACAAGACCTCTCTCATCAGATGAGTTAATTACACTGACATATTCACTCCTCCCTGGAGATCCCATAAACTAAAATACTGCAAAGCTTTAATTCAAACAAGCAGGCTGGAAACAAGAGTGAGACACTGGGATAATTTTCTCTGGAAGAATCAAAAGCTCAACACAGGCTTGCTCTTGAGGGCAAGGAAGCTTGAATTTGTTAGAGAGAGGCTCCTTTGAGGTCGGGTGATGAATCTGTAGGTGAGTTGAGATTGAACCCATTTCTCAATATTTTGGCATTATTTCTCAACCTTTGTGCTTCTGGGCACCTCATGGTCCATTTCCTACCCACTCTGCTCCCCTCCTCTCCGGCATCCACTGGTGGTGGCTGTGCATACAGAGGGCATTTGTGCCAGGAGGAACACCACCCCAGGTGGTCCAGCCTCACCTCCGTCCTCTGGGGGGGACCCGTGCTGCTGCTGTCATGGTGGCTCCTGTCTCTTAAGGAACTTAGGAAACCTCAAGGGAGGAGGCTGTTGAGGGCATCCGGGGTCGGATTCTCTGAAGCAGACCTTGAGACGAGGGTCCCCGGATGGGAGAAGCAGGGCAGGACAAGAGGGGCAGAGGTGGGTCCTCAGGCAAAACCAGTCTCCACCTGATCCCGTGGGAGCTCTGGAGTGGCTGTCATTCCTCTGAGCTTTGTCTCCACTGGTGGCCAAGTGGGCCCTCAGACTCCCCCTGGGAGGGAGCTGGCTGAGACAAAGACACCGGGCACTTCTGGTTCCTTCTCTGAGGGCACCGAGTCCCCTTAACCTGGGGCAGCTCATTAAAAAGAATCCCAAGTACAGATGGTCCCAACTGTCGATGGCTCAGCCTGTGGTTTCCCAGTGACGTGAGTGATTGATGTGTGTTCAGGGGAAGAGGCACCTGGGCTGTGAAGAGACATCTTTTCCTGAGCTCCAGTGTGCAGGGGGCTGTCCCTGGTGGTGCTGGCATCAAGCCCCAGCTCCCAGTCATCCCAAGGTCACGGGGGAAGCACGGACACTCCACAGTGTGCTGTTGCTGAGCCAGCTTTGGAAAGTGAGGTGGATTCCCTACCATGCGACGTTTCCAGCCTACAGTGGCATTCTTTGGAATATGACCCCATGGTAACACAAGGAGCGACTGTAACAGGGACTGACGGTGGTGTGAGGGGAGCAGAGACCGCTGTCCCTGGTAGGGAGCAGCAAGTGCCCTGCACATGCAGGGTCTGAGCTGGGGCAGACCCCCTTCTCACTGCACAGGTATGCAGTAGGTGCCCTGTGCAGAGGGCCTGCAGTTTATACAGCCTGTAGGAACTTCTAATATGTTTGAGACCTATACGTTCTTTAACCATCAATTTAATATGCAACGAAAACATAACTTGAAAGTCACAACTATGTTAGATCAACTGATATTTACTAAACACCTGCTAAGTTCCACTCTGTCTAGAAGCCAGTGTGGCTGCAGTGGCCAGGCCTTCCAGCACTTGCCCTTGTGCTGAGAATAGAAAACAATAAGCAAGTTAATGAGGTAGATGGCATCTTGTGTTCCTGCATCCCATAAAGAAAACAAGGCAGGGTGGGAGAGGTAGTTGTAGATCTTGATGAACCAGGTCCACAAGGATGAGTGGGGGTCAAAGAAATCAAGTGACGTGTTCTAGAAGTCACCGGTGTCATGCCTGCTCATGTCCAGATGGCCAGACATAAACAGTGTGAGGGTTAATGCCAGCATCAGCTGGACCAGGCCAAGGCGTGTCCAGCTAGCTGGTAAAACCTGTTTCTGGATGTGTCTGGGAGAGCATTTCCAGAAGAGATGAGCATTGTGTCAGCCCACTGAGGGAAGAGGTTGCTCTTACCAGTGTGGGTGGGCCTCGTCCAACCCACTAGGGGCCCACAAGGCACAAAAAGGTGGAGAAAGGATGAATTCACGCTGCGCCTTCTTGAGCTGGGACACCTGTCTTCTACTGCTCTTGGGGTTTGTGCTCCTAGTTCTCAGGCCTGTGGACCTAGACCAAGACCCGTACCAGGCCCCTGTGGTTCAGAGACCTACAGGCTCAGGCTGGAGCTAAACCTGGGCCCTCCTGGGCCTCCAGATAACAGGTGGCAGCCTGGGGGACCTCCCAGCCTTCATGATCACATGAACCAACCTCCCACTCCAAAACAGTCTGTCCCTATTTCCTGTTGGTCCTGCTTTTCTGGGGAACCTGAATAATCCACATGACCACATTTAGAAATACGGGGAAAGTCTCCAGGTAGATGACTTTGTACCCTCTCAAACCTGGGAGCGGAGGATGGATTCTGGCCAGTTACCACTTCTCTGCTATACATGATTACCAGGAACTTTTCACTAAAAGCAATTAAATGAGTGACCCAGAGCAAAATAAACAGCTTTAAAAACAGTCTTTCCACCTGTTTTTTAACAAAGTAAAAGTTGTTTCCTATGTTGTGGAAACAAGACCATGTCTTGCCCAATCCCAAGCAGCTATATTCACAGGGTCTTGAGAAACTATGGTGGATGGGGAATGTGTACATTTTAACCTACTCCATATAAGAAGAGTGGCCATGTTAGCAAGTTTTTTCTTAAGACTGACATAAAAGTCACACACATATATGGGGTAGGATATGATGTTTCAATACATGTACACATTGTGAAAGGGAAGTCTTAAGAGAGCCCTGTTCCTCTGGCCACAAGTCAGATGACGCTGCCCCCCAGGAAAAATGGTGTTTGCCAACTGAGCTCTTGGGAGGTAGATTGATAAATCCACAAACCAATTTATTCATTTATAGCAGGCAATATAGCCGGCACCATAATTCAGCCAGTTTCTTTCCTGGTATTGACTTACCTGAGAAGCCAAATTAATTATCAGACGGTTGCTCTGCTAAGTATGGAATTAGAAAGAAAGGAAATTGGAAGGTCTTAAGGGATTGTTCTTATAGGTTGGATAAGTCCTGATAAATTGCCTTGAAAGAAAAAGTAATGTACTGTATGTTGAGACTCGGGCTCAGTCCTGAGCTCCCTCCTCCTTGAACTCCGGTGCTGACCCAAATTTATCACTCAAGTCTTTTAATTCACGCTCATCATTATTAAATTACCTGATTTTAAAAGAATCTAAATTGTATTTTGCATCAATGCAGTTTTAAGTGTGCCAAGTTCTGGCTGCGTCTGGGGAGTATTTTAATCTCATGGATAAACGGTAATCTTCCATCAGAGATAAATTCCTCTTTTCATCTTTCTTCTTATTGCTTGCTCTGTCTCCCTTTAAGTATTTATTTTATTTTATTTTTCTCATCCCCATAGCATCCCATAGAAGCTGGGAAGTAGGTGACTGTAAACTATGTCGAGAAGCCACGCCTTATTTCGTTACAGCCAATAAGAGCCCTCACTGCAGCCCAATCTGGCCCTTCCACTAAGTGGCTGGGAGCTCCAGTGAGCTTCTTTACCTGTTTTCATTTGTAAAATGGGGATGACAGTAGCACCCCTGCTGTAGTTATGGTGCTGATTAACTGGGGGGCAGGGTAGTTTGGAACAGCAATCTTCAAAGAAGGTGTGGCTTGAGGATCTCCAAGAGTTCCAAAAATGAGTGATCACTGCAAGGAATACAACTAATGTGATAATTGCCAATAACAAAAAATTTTATTCTCAAGCAAAAGTTAGAATTTTGGAAAACTTGAATCCACCACTGTAAGCTTGTCAGATTCCTCCTACTTAATACATCTCTACAAAGAATGGAGGTCATCTGAAATATGTCCACATTTGGAGTATCTTCTATGGTGGTTTGGAAATGTGTCTCCCGGAGTCCTTATGCAAAGGCTTAGTCCCTAGGGTGATGGTATCGGGAGGTGCTGTTGACTTTAAAGAGGTGGGGCTTAATAGGCTGTCCTTAGGTCATTGGGGAGGAGCCTTAAAGGAGATTGTGGTCCCTCTCTCTCTGACTCTCTCTCTTTGCTTCCTGACTTGTGATGTGACCACTTGCTCCAATGTGTACTGTCACTGTTGTTACCCATGCCTTCTTCAGAAGCCAAACCAACAGGCTGTCTGATCTGGGATTAACTCCAAACTGAGCTACTTAAACCTTTTCTCTTTATAAGTTAGTCATCTCATGTATTTTGTTGTAGTAATGCAAAATTGATTAACACTGCTTCAAAACTTGGTAAGTCAGTATGATAGACCAAATGTATGTTAATGTAGCAGAATATAAAAACTTCATTGATTTGATTTCAGATTCCACATTGTAACCAATCTTTATAAAACGACTACATGTCGAGTTCTGGTGTAATATCAAAGAGATATATCCATACTTACCCAAAAAGCTTCTTAAAATTCTCTTCTCTTTCCAACTACATATATGATCAAGACTGGATTTTCCTTCTAAACTTACTTCAACTAGAACAGCAGATCATAGCCGACTGAATATACAAGATACGAAAATGTGATTGTTTTCTACAACTTTTCGCTATAACCAGGCATTAAAAATGTATTTCTCACAAATATATTTTTGAAACAATAGTTATATTCATGTAAGCATATATTATTTATGTTAACTTGAAATGAATAATAATAATTTATTATTACTTAAACATGACCTTGTAAATACCTATTATAAAATTTTTCCAATTTTGATTTTTAATGAGTAAATATTGAACACTCTAAGCAATATAAATAAAAACCCTTCATAAGAGTTTTAGTTAGTTTTTCCAGTATAGGAATTCTGGAAGATAAACATTTAAGGATTGTATGTTTAGAACATTACTTTGCACGCAGGAAAAGTATATAGTTCTCAACACTTCCATTATCTAGTTATTCACAAATATACAACTACTTGCTCCTAAAAGTTAACTAGGTAGTTAACTTTTGTTGAAAATTCACTGTATACCAGACACCACTATTGGTTCTGCATGTATTATGTCATATAATTTTAACATTGTGATAGGTTCAATTGTTAGCTTTATCTTATAGAAAAGGGAAGTGGTGGTGTAAAGAGAGGTTAGGTGAGTTCATCAAGGTCACCCAGCCATGATGTAGCAGATACGAGGTCCCAGGTAGTCTGATTTTGGAGATTCCCCAGTGACTTCTTTCCCTTTTCGTGCGAGTTGTGTTTATATTATTCTTCCATTTGAAAGCTCTGAGTCCCACCTCCCCACTATTGGATGGTGGGAATCACAGCCCACTCCCTGCACTCAACCCAAGCAAGTCTCCCATGTAGAAACCTCCACCTCTTACAGGACCACCCCCAATCCCATCGCCAGCCATCCTCCGTGTTCTTGTCCCTAATTCGCAAAAATGACAAAGGAGGGCCTCTTCCTCAAACACTGTTCAAATGTCGGGATGGTGACCACTGAACGCTGAGGATTCTGGGGCTGCGTGGGGGGGGGGCTCATTCCATCATGGGCCTGAGGAGCAGGCTTGGGGTTCTCCCGACACAGAGATGGGAAATGTCACCACCTTTCTCAATCTGTCCCATGTTACGTCTCTCGGGCACAAAGGCAGGGGCCAGGAGCCCACGATGTCATGCACTTCCCCCTGGAAATGGGTCCTGCTGCTCTGGTCACCATCCCTTTAGCCAGAGACCTTCAATTCCAGCCCCCAGAAGTGATAGCGCTCTGACTGTCTCCCCTTCCTCTCCTCCAGGAGCACGTCCACCTCCCTGTGCACGTTGTGGTTGTGACAGCTGAAGGGGACTGGGGGTCTAGGTGCTCTTCTCTGTCCAGCGCTGGACCAGTGCTATTTGGTTGGCATTCTAGGGGTAAAGGAACTTGATAGACAGCATGGAGAATTTAGTTTCTCAAAAGCAGGAAGAGCAGATAGATCTAGGCTTACATATGAGTCTATAAGACAGACTCATGGGGACTCCTGCAGGTTACAGAGAAATCAAGTCCTCTCGGGACAAAGAGGGAAAGTCTTTTCCTAATTAACCAAACCCTGGGAAGGCCAGGACAGGTCTGGACTCTCATCCTGAGAGTCTTATGCTTGTTTCTTGACTGGCCTTGGCTTTACACCCACAGTCATCCCTGGACCCGCCTGTGGCCAAGGGATATGGAGGAATCACTGTCCCTGACTGCGTCCACTCCTGAGGTCAGGAAAGGGGAGGGAGTGTCCTGACCGATGTCAGTCACCAGAACAAAACGGAAGAGTTGTTTGCCCCTGTAAGGGGTAACTGTTTTGAATTTTGACCCCAAAGCTATGGATCCCCAAAGTAACCCCTGGCAGAAGTGTAAACCTGAGTGTTGGCAAGCATTTAGCATTTTTCCCAACAAGGGCCAGGGAATGCGACTCAATTTGAGAATATTTGTTGCTTCTTGGGAAATGACATCATGTAAGTGCTGATGTTTATATCTCAATAGCAAAATTTAGGAGTCCAGACTGAACAGACTGTGCTACCTTCTGAAAGACGTCGTCCAATGCCACGGTCATGTTTGTGTTCTAGGAATTGGGAAGTTCTCCTGGTGGTCATGGGTGCCAGGGTGTGATAAGACAGTTTCTATTTCCCAACTCTCCATTTCAGAACACATTTTTATCAAATTAAAGATAAAAACAAATCTTGTTCTGGGAATTCTATCAGACACGTCACGGGTACTGTGTGATTTATTTATTGTATAAACTCAAATCATTTCTAAAGGAAAGCAAATCAGCCCTCCTCCCTGAACAGTGGCTCACAAACCAAACTGAACCCCAAGAGGAAGCAACAGGCTTCTCTTTGCTGTGTCCTTTGTTTGGCACCAAAGGTGGTGTCTCTGCAGACAGTCTGTATTTGTTCTTCCTGAACACCTGAAATGGAGGAAGCAGATGAATCAAAGGCCACCGGGAAGAGGGGAGGGTCGCTTTCTTACAGTGGCCTGATTTGCAGTGGTTCGGTGATTTCTTAGAATTCTTTGCAAGGCTGACCTGTTCCTAACTCCTTGAGCCTGTAATCTGAAAGGTCATTAATCTGGGCTCGGCTCCTGATGCTGAGGCTTAAGACTTCTATTTCTTAAATGTCACCAGGGTGTCAGATTGCCTTCCAAATATTGGTATCTCTATTCAGGTGCTCAGGGGTGAGCACAGAGGGTTTGAGCAGTGACTTCCTTTCTACTGGAAACTTTTGCCTAACCAAAAGGAACCACCCAGTGCCTTTCTTTGGGGCCACTTGGATCTTTGCCACGGATTAAAAAGACAAACCAGCTCCCCCCCACCCCCCGCATACTTTCTTGTTGTCAGGTACAGGGACAAACAGGTATGTGTTTGCTGAAGGGTGACAGCATCAAATGTACTTCCTGGGAGTGAAGTTGGAGGAAAACATGAAAGTACCAATTTATTCTTGTCACTCTCTGCTGTGACTCCTCATTTTCAAGGGGATGAAATCTGAGCTCTTTGTTGTCCCATATAGGTTCTTTTTGGTCTCCTTCCTGTTGTTCTCACCCGTCTCATTTGCTTTACCCAAACCTACCTCTGACCTCTGAGAACAAGCCTGGCCCTGGTTGCCTGTGAGGTCCTGGTAAATGCCACAACCGCCCTCTCACCTGGCTGATTCCCCCAGCTTTTCAGGTTTCCCTCCTCTCCTCGGTGGCCTTACCTGACTTTCCTAGGCTGAGGGAGGGACAGGGCTTTGGTGTTCCCATGGCAACCGGAGCTTGCTGCAGGATGCATTTCCCTGTGTTGGATCACCTGTTTACCAGATCCCCTCCCCAGCTCTTTTTCCTTCCCCTCCTTCATTTTAAAGCATTCTCCTTGCACAAAACCCAGACCTTATGGATAAAGGGTGCAACCTCATGGAGCCTGAGTCAGACCGTTCCTGTCAGTGCCAGGCTGCTGGGGGTCTGCATCCAGGGGCACTTTGGCGCCCAGCTTCTTGTGGGGCTTGGGCACAGGAACACCTAAGAAGGTGCAGGTGGTGGAGAATGAGTTTGGGATTTTTATTGCCCCATCTCCCTCCCTGCCACAAGCCATGGACTAGCGTGTGTATAGCAGCAACACAGGTGCTCTAGGGTGCGGTTTTTCCTGCGGTCACCTGTCTGAGTTCTGGTGACACTTGTCCTTCTTGTTTCGGGCACGGGGGTCATTAGTGGTTTCCACGGTTACTATTCCAGGTGTACAGCTCAGTGCCCTCCTTTCCTTAAAAACAGGCGCGGGCTGTGTGAGAGGTGCCTTTAGACCTCACTGCACCTCCCTCCTGCTGAGGTCCTGACTGATTCTGACCAGGACTTCCGTCTTAGTCCCTGCCCCTTCCCCAGAGGTCTCCCAGTGACAACTGCATCTTCCAAACCACTGAATTCGCACACAGCGCATCAAGCACGTAGAAGGGGCCCCAACAGACACTGGCTAAACGCTATTATGGAATGAATCTTGAGCCCTTAGGAGAAAATGGTCAAAGGTTGCTAATTCCAGACAAGCACTCATTTCCTCTGCACATTGTCAGGATGAGACAGGATCACAGTGAGTAGAGTGGAAAATTCCCTGGCTGTTGTGGCAGCAGATAGCCATTATGTGTTCCAATGAAAGACTCAGGAATGGGTATAAAAATAATCCACTGAACACCATCAAAAATTGAAAGCACATTCTTTTCCTTTGAAATGAGATCGGCTTCTGGAAGCTTTCACTCCAACACCCATCCATCTCCAACTTCTCTCCAAGGACACGGGTAAAATGCAATTTGTTTCATAATAAGCCTCAGGAGTTTACTTTAAAGACATGATTACCCAGAAGGCAACGAGAGCTGTCTACAGTTTCATCTGCTTCAAGAATATTTCTGTCCTAAAGAAAGACAAGAGAGCTCCAAAGTTTCACCGGAAATTCTGGCTCCTAAATTGTACAGAAAATAGAAATTTCGCATATGTGTGATTTATCCCGAATTGGGCCTCATTCTCCCAGTGCAAGCACTTGAATGTGGAGTGTGAGCCCATCAGAAGCCCACCTCTCAGATGGACCAGGAGTGGGCCAGCTGTCAGCTGACCACCTCTGTTTTACTGTGGTTCCATTGCTGGGCGTGGTGCCTATTTGGAGAATGAACTGGGACATTGCAGCCTGGAGCCATCGTCCTAGCTACAATTCCCGGGGTCCTTACCACGGACCATGTATGTCCTACCCAGTCCTCCTATCAGCATCCCAAGGGATGCTTCTTCCAGCTCCTTCTTACACTTGAGGAACTGAGGCTTAGCAAGATGGGGGGACTTCTCCAGCTGAGTGGTGGGGACAGTATTTCCCCCACAGCCCAAGTTCTTTGCTGCCTCCCAAGCCCTTTCCAAGCATCTGGTGAAGGCACTCTGGGCTGTCTGTGTCTCAGCATGCATTTCTACCTACCTCGCTGTGTTGTGGCTCATACACAAACATCAAGAAATTGGGTATGAGCCACATTTTGGACCCAAAACTACTTCCCCTTCAAGGTCCTTAAAAGAGTGTGAGAATTCACTGAATCACACTGCTGTGGTTTGGATAAGCATCCCCCAAGGCCATGTGTTAAGGGCTTGGTCACCAGTCTGTGGCACTATTTGGAGGTGCTGGAATCTACAGGAGGTGGGGACTAGTGGAAGGAAACTAGATCGCTAGGGGTGTTTCCTGGAAGGCTAGACTGGGGCCTCAGGCCCTCTTTCTCCCTCTTTGCTCTCTGGCTGCCATGAGCTGAGTATCTCTGTCCACTATGTGCACTCTGGCACATGATGCTGACTCACCAGAGGCCCAAAGGCAAAGGGCAAAGTCATCAAGGACTGAGGTTTTAAAACCATGAATCAAAATAAAATTTTCCTCTTTATAAATTAATTATTTCAGGCATCTTGTCACAGTGACGGAAGCTAACACACACAGTTAGGGTTACTCATAATGTCTCTGATTTCTTTTAATCCCCTCTACGCATCCAATAGACTGAGGTCTGCGTGGGCTCGAGCCCCACTTCTGGTACCAATTTCTGTTTCAGTCAGCTTTGTTGCTGCTGTTGACTAAAAGACCCACCAGAATAATTGTAGAGGAGGAAAAGTTTGTTTGAAGGATCACAGTTTTAGAGATCTTTATTCACAGAAGGCTGGCTCCAGTCCTCAGGGCTCAAGGTGAGGCAGAACATCATGGCAGAAGAGTGTGGGGGAGGGAAGTGGCTCATGTGATGATCAGAAGCAAAGAGAGTGTCTCCATTGACCAGATACAAATACATACCCCAAAGCCATACCTCCGTTGCCCACCTCCTCCAGCCACACCCCACCCACCTTCAGTTACCACTCAGTTAATGCCCATTGGGGGATTAATCTACTGGCTGGGTTGAGACCCTCACAATCCAATCATTTCTCCTCTGAACCTTCTTGCATGTCTCCCATGTGAGCTTCTGGGGGACACCTCACATCCAAACCATAACAAGGTCCTTGTGCAGGACTCCCCTGAAAAGGAACAAACCAGTCCTCAAAGTCACCCCTTTCTGCTGCTCTCTGCACATTCACTGAATAGCTGTTCAATTTGGCAGAGATCTTTCTCCAAGTCCCACTTCCCTCTCACCAAACTTTCCCAAGTCTGACTCTTACATTTCCCTTTGAAATGTCCTTGTCATCCTCCTTTCCATTGGCTGGTTCCACTGGGCACAGGTATCCCGCCCTAGACACAGTGGGGTGGTGCCGTTCTCCTTGTTGACTCCGTGTTCTGCTGTGAGCACATTGGACCTGTTAGCTCTCCAAGGTGGAGGCTGTCCTGGAAGGCTAGACTGGTAGCAATCCTCACTCAGTCACAGCAACTGGAACTCTCTCCAGACAGTGTCAAATGCCCTATGGGGACAAAAGAGCCCTAGTTGAGAACCCCTGGTGGAGCGGATAGCAGACGAGTCTTGGCATCTGCCCATGGCTACCCTCCAAGACTCCGGGACAACCATCAGGACGACTATGGTTCACTTCAGTTCAGAGTCCCCGAGGACAAGATCCCAGTGTGTTTTTGTTTTGTTGTGTTCTGGTTTTCCTTTTCCTGAAGGCCTTTCCCATTTTCTGGCTGGGAGAGCTCAGGTCTCGTCCACAGGAGGGAGAGGCTGAGACCTGAAGCAGGACTTTTTGATGACAGACAGTGACTGGTTGATCATCACAGCTTTTCTGGCCATGAGACAGGGTTCGGTGACTCTGAACATGAAATAAATGGTGGAAACTCAGAAGCCGGACGATAAAGCCAGACAATATCCCGTCCACCAATAAACCAAGGACAGGTACCCTGATGGCTGTCACGCCCAGAAAACTGATCCCTCCTTCTGCATGTCCGTCTGCCCGTCTAGTTTCTCAGCCCCTGTTCTCCTCAAGGGCAGGGAGGCTTTAGGTGGATTGTCCTGGGGGATGCTGCCCAGCTGAGCTACGATCTGCCCATTGTCTCGTTTCATGAGCAAGTGAGGACAGGGCTCTGGGGACTGCTGCCTCTTATTCTCAGCATTAGGACTCTCAGGGACTGTTCATTGCAAGAAGGAACCAATTAATTTAATGGATAAATCCATCCTGAAAAAGAGTAGATCAAACTTTGACTTTCAAGGCTTTTCTCAGTCTTTAATCCACAAGTGGGATTAGTGATGGACTTCAAGATGAGCCAGCTTAACATAGGGTCTAGATTATTTCTGTAGAATCTCAAAAATGCCCATGAGGGTACATGAGTGTTCCCAGAGCGTAAAGCAGTTGAGACTCCGGAGGGTTTGGGGCCCTGGCTCTCACATTGGGAAGATTTTCTCTTGAATTCTGTTTAGGTTCCTCTCTTTGGGTTGGGGGAAAGTCCTAGTGCAGACATCAATGTCACTTTATCATGGTTAATCTCCATTTTTACAAACCCTGAGCAGACTTCAGACTTAGAGGCTTCACCAGACAAGGCTGGGTGGAATAAAATAGCATGCAGCGTTCACACTGTGGTGTAGGCAAGGTGACCAGCCACTTAAGGTACTTGGTGTTCTGCCTTTAGAGTTTCCACATATTTAAATAAAGTCAGATAAACAAGAAAAGGGAACCCTCATTGGAGGAGACACAGTTCACATCTTGTCGGCAGTTGTTCCACAGACAGGGCAAAAACCGTGGATGAGCTTCACGAAGGACAGAGTTGGAGAAATAGTGTCCTAACTGCTAAGAGCGGAGATGGAACCGGTTTTGGGTTCTGGATCTGTAGGGTCTCGCTAGGGAGGTGGCTTTCAGCACCTGCTCAGCGCTCCTGAGCCTTCTTCCCTCTCCTGGGGGGCGGGGAGGTAACGCAGACAGCCAGCTCTGTCACCGAGTCTTCATAAGGGGCACGTGTGGCGCGCTGCTCATTACCTGGGCTGCAGGTGGCCTTCAGAGCAGCTGCCACTGCTGTTACTCACACATCCAGTTACCCAGTGAGCTGGTGCCATTACCAGAAGAGCTGTAGGAAACCTGGTGGTGACACCCACACACTGAAAAGTGAGCCTTCTCTTATCCTCACGTGGTCTGGCCTCCTGACAGCCCCCTGCAGTGGCCTGGGGCGACACGGCTCCTGCAGGTTGATTGTCAGGTGGATCGAGGCCGACCAGCCTTCTAAAGCTCTTGTTTGGGGCAGATGTCCTCCTGGTATGTAAATAATGACCCCATATGAGATGTCACTTCCTGTAGCGTCCCTGGTACACATTTCACATGCGGTTTGTTTTGGCAGGTCCTCTGGGAAGCGGCATCGCCATAGTACTCAGATTTCCTTTTGGTCAAGGGGGGCACCTGGCCGCTCCTGCAGTAAAGACTCTCAGGGAAACGCAAGGTCCTCGGAGCCTCAGCTCTGTCCTGTGTCTTGGAGAGGATTCATAACCCAAAGTGGGGTAAAATCTGGGGATTTTTGTCTTCCGAACTGAGTTGGCCTCTAAGTTCCATCCCAGCCTCTTCTGCTTGCTGATTTCCTCTCTGCTTCTCTAATCTTCTAAGAATAAAGTTCAACCACCAGTGATGGTGGAATTTCAAAGTGCTCTCTGTCACCGAGGAGCCCTATCAGTACGGGAAGACACCTGGAGAAAGGGGAGGAAGGGCCTCCGGGGGCGACTCATCTTCCCTTTGGGGTTTCTTGTATTTTTGTTGCTGTAACAAAATCCCTGAGGCCAAACAGTTTTAAAAAAAATAGACGTTGACTTAACTCCTGGTTCTGGAGGCTGGAAAGTCCAGGGGCAGAGAACCAGCTTCTGCTTGGCCTCTGATGAGGGCCTCCCTGGTGCATCACCACGTGGTGGTCGCATCACGTGGCACAGAGAGCAAGCTCGCTAGCTAGCACAGGCCCCTCCGCCAGACAGCATTAGCGTAAGGAATTTGGAATTACATTTCCAACCTAGGAAACTCTGGGGGACCTAGTCAGACCACAGACAGATGGGCAGAGTCCGAGGATTGCTAGGTGGCCATGTACATCGCCTCAGGGAAAAAGCATTCCCTCCCCTCCAAATGGAGTCCACAAATGTCCACGAGCATCCAAGTCTGACTGCTCTTGTAAGGACCTAATGTGACCTTGGCTTAAACAACAGAGGCTTCTGCCTCCCTAAGCCTGGGCTGGGTCGGCAGTGCAGGGCCTCAGGCAGCCTGTGTCTTTCTAGCTGCTCCTCCATTGTTGGGTGACTTCCTTCCCAGAAAGGTTCACCCCCAGCTCCTATTTCAGCAGGGGAGGAAGTCAATGGCTTTGACCCTTCACGACTCAGAGTTTGCACCCAGCATCAACCCCCAGTCCTGACTGCATTTACCGAGCGCCTCATCCCCAAGCAGCCCGCTTACAGAGTTCAGGGGTCATTTTCTCATTTCCTTGCCTATGAATATTTATCAGCCTTTGAGAAAAACACATTCATTGTTTCACGTAGTTATTGTTATGTGCACAGCACCCTGCTGAATGCTGAGGTAAACCAACAGAGAAGCAGGCAGTTCTTATCCTCAGGGAACTTTCCATCTAGAAACGGGCAAGTGAGTGAACTTAGAACACCATGGCAGATTGTGGGGAGATCTTGAAGAAAAAGATATAAAGGCTTCTAAAGACAAAAAAACAGAAAGCACCTTCTTTGGAAAGATGCCTGTCAAGGCTCCTGGAGACAGTGTCCTTATAAGTTGATTCCTGAGAGGGAGGAGATCCATCCTGACAGGGATGGATCTCAGGGGGGCTGGAGTATTAGATAGCACTGAAAAATGAAGGAGCCACTACTATGTGCAACTGTGTGGATGAAACTTAGGAGCACACAGTTGGGTTAAAAAAAAAAAAAAGCTATCTGTGATGTCATCTTTACACAAATGAAAGTAAATAACAGATCATATCAAGATGCATATGTTGAGAGAAAACTAAATACAAAAAAAGTAGAGAAATCATAAGCCCCAAATTCAGAATCATGTATATTTGAGGGGGAGAGGGAAAGAGAAAATAGCAAGAGTATCTTCCAGACAAAGTTTTAGTTTTAGAGTTGGTAGGTTTGTGGGTGCTAGTTTTGTTATCATGCTTCCTAACTTACATATGTGTTAAGTTGTATTTTTGGCTCTATCGGCTTTGCCTGGTACAGCACTGAAGAGGACCCCAAAGCACCTGGGGAAACCAGACAGGCAGTGTAGACCGTGGCAGGGGCAGAGGACCTGTCTGAGCTCCGGGTCGCTGGCAGGTTTGGGGGCCTGATGCCTGTGTTTTCGTGACCGCCATCCCAATGTTCAAAGGCTGGCAAAGACTTTAAGTTCTAGAAACTCAGCAGGGGCAAACGGTACCTTTCAGGGGACACGGAGCCTCAGAAATAGACAAAAGTAGTCGGAGGCAAACGCTGATCCGGTGCCCACTTGCAACAAGAATGCCTAAATTTAATCCTACCATATTGCCCTGCTCTGAAGGCAGGAGGCAGGAAGCCGACCCACCCTCCCTCCGCAGCACCCCCTGCGCAGGCTATTTCCAACCTGTCGCTCTGCGCTCCGCTTCGCATCTCTCACCTGCGAGTTCCCACCTCTAAGTTTGGAAAGTGTGAAGGTGGTGTGAGCGCGAGTGCGCCTGCGCCTGCCCTGCGCCTCCCACCAGCAGCTTCTTAAGGGACCTCAGGGGAGGAAGGGGCTACTCCGCTGTCTAAGCCCCATGCTGAGATCTAGTTTAGGATACCCACTGTTGAGACTGAAGGCTTTTGGAGTAATAGATGACTGTTTTTTTTGTTTTTGTTTTTGTTTTTTTTTTAGGAAAAGTGTGAACCATAAGGCATTGTTTCTACCATCCCACCCCTGGAATGATTGGCTACTTATTAATGCGGTGGTTGTCACCTAAGGGTGATTTTGCCTCCCAGGAGATATTTGAAAATATTTGGAGATTTTGTGTGTGTGTGTTGTCACAACTGGGCTGGCACTAATGAGAATTGAAGGAAGACCGTTCATTGAGTGGAGGGTGTTGGGTGGGGGGTAGAGGTCAGAGATGCTGCAGATCACCCCATAATGCTGGAATGGAACCCTCCTCATCCCAGCACCCCGCCAAAGAATTACCCCACCCCAAATGTCAATGTCAGTGGTGTCCAGGCTCGGAGACTCTGCTTGCCAGACTTGGCCCCAACAAAAGATAAAGATAAATAAAGCCAGGGGGCCCCGCCGGTCCCTGTGAATTATGAAAGGTGTGCTCTGGGGAGGGTCTGTGGAGAGGTGTACCAAACATGAATTTACAACACATGCCCTTTAGCTCGAGCTGGGATTTGTGGCCACTATTTTGGTTTTTATGAAAGCCTAATGCTCCCAAGCACAAGAGGAGATTTGTTATTCTAAAGACAGTTGCACACCAAAGCATGCTATTGTATAATCTGGCATTTTCCCCACCAGGGAGCTATGGTGCATTACTCACAAGTGACAGAACCAACGAGCTTCATCTCCCCAGAGGCCGGTGCATCTGTTTAAAGGGAGCAGGCGCCTGCGATCCTCCCCCACCCGCCCCCATGTCAAGCTCAGGCTGAAGGTGAGCAGCTTTCCAGTTCCGGTCTGGAGAGGCCAGGCACTGATCCTAGGGCCCGCCCAACCCCAGCAAGAAGGGGCAAGTCTAATTGTGTTCTGGTGACAGGACTGTGGGACAGGAGGAAGGTGTCTGGATGCTATTGGAGGCTCCAATTCAATGTCATTAGGGGAGTCCTGGCTCTTCCTGTGCCTCAGTGTCTCTGAAGATTGCTGCGTAGCAGGGCTGTTTAGGTTTGGGAATGCCGTGCAGTGGGCTCCACGTCTCTCTAGACCTGGATCTGCTCACCTAAACAGAGTCTCTTAGGGTCACTGTCAGGGTAATAGAGGCAAGGATTGCAAAGCACACAGCACTTGCCCGGCTCCTAGCAAGGGTCCAGGAAGTATCTGTTACCACCGCTTCCTTCTGGTATCCAAAGATCAAAGGGAGTCAACGTAGCTTCCCTTTGTTCCTCAGAACAAGTGTGAATTGAAATGAGACTCTGGACAGAGAAACACTTGGACGTTTTTAAATGCTGCATCAATCTAATATAATGAAAGCAACATAAACATCAATATAAGGAGTTACAGCACTTGTCATGCTGATCCTTAGAAAATATGTCACATTGTAATTATGGCTGGTTAGATGGGGGAGCAAGTAAGGGCTGCTTCAGTTCCAGCCTTTCATTTTACAAAAATGGGGGGGGGACTGGTTTTAATGGCAACACCAGAAACCCCAGCCCCATCACTCTTCGCACTCACTAAGAAGTTGGCTTGCTGGAGTTCAGCGACCTAGTTTGAGTTGTCCGCATCAGACAGACCATCCTGACATACCGCCAGGAGTCTCAGTTTCTTCATCTCTAAAATGGATTTGGAAACAAAACCTCACTCCCAGGGCAGTACTGAAGAGTGGGACCAGTCAGGTAAAACGTGAGGCAGGCATGTTTGGCACGTGAAATGCCCTTTAGAACCAGCAATTATCATTAACCTGATCAGTGACAATAATGGAGTTAATGTATACACAAGTCTCTTCCCAGAATCTGAAATGAATGATGGTGCACATATGTTCACTTACATGCTGCTAGTAACAGCACTGGTGTATCCTGGGAAGCACTGGTGAAGACTCTGAGTCCTCCTAAAGAATTTGTCAACACTTTCTGGTTCTTAGACATGATCTTGACAAAGAAGGTTGCGAGGTGATCCGGAATTCTGATGCAGAATGGTAGAATTCTCCCAGCAAAATGCCCAGGTACTAATTTTGTTGTGGGATTTGTGGATCTGGGAGCTATTTGGAGCGGGCGGTGGAACTCAGCCCATATACTCAGGTGGCTCTAGACCAGCGACTCTCAAACCTTGGCCTGCGCCGGGATCATCTGAAGGTCCTGTGAGAACACACATTGCTGGCCGTCCCTCGGTGGATCTTGTTGGATCCCCGGATTCTGCATTTCTAACAAGATCCCTGGCATCACCCTTTGGAAGCACTGCCCTGGAGCAGCGTCTCTCAATGACAGCACTATTGGTATTGGGACCGGGCAGTCCCCACTGTGGAGGGAAGTGCAGTATGTCTAGAAGTTCCGGCCTCTGCTCATTAGATGCCAGGAACAATTGTCGTAATAAATGTGTCTCCAGACCTTGCAAGGTGAAATGACCCCTGGTTGGGAACCTCTGCTCTGCAGCGAGATGGTGCAGAATATGAGCAAAGTCCCTCTTTGTAGGTGTGGTATGACCAGGCTATATTGCTGTACTTCTCCAGGCTTCTTCAACCACATCATGCCCATCTCAGAAGGTCCAAGTAGGGATTTCCAGGTAATTCAGGTAGATCCTTTGCACAGAATTTTTAAAAAACTTCTAGTTCTTACACCCTCCATGTCTGATTTACTTAGTGAGATGGGCTTTTCCATTAAAATGTTTGTACATAGAAGGCATCAGCAGTGGAGGATATGAAGATCTCAGTCAGCGAGATCTGAGAAACTTCCAGAAGATGGTAAAAAAATAATTCCCCCTCCAGGCAAAGGACTCTATAGCCACGAAGTCCCCTCTAGCCCTTATCTAGCTGATAACCACCATCCTTACCTTGTAAGTGACTGGCCTTGAAAACATGCTCCAGCCCGTGCCATCTCTTCTTTGTTAGCTAAGATGGCATCAGCAGGGTCTCTTTCCACTTTATATATATATTTAAAACAATGATCTCATCATTTGCATTTTCTTTTCCAACTTCGCTCTAGAAGTGAACTTTCGAGTCTGGAGCGCTGCGGCATTGTGTGTTCCCAAACAACCACTGAGAAGGAGTGAGATGCTGGCACACACAGGGGATGGCAGATTTTTCTTTGGCTGTCAGCTCTTGAAATTACCCAGCAATCCCAAAATGAATTTCCACTAATCTGACAGCTTTGCCTCTCTTGACATGATGTACTGTACATTCAGTGGTCAGCAGGGACTGTTTAATTGCAGTTATGCCTGTGCTGTTCATTGTGGCATTTAAAACAGAGCCGTGTGTAATGTGGTTAAACTTCCTGACTCTCCGGGCCCAGATGGGTGGGTGGAACTCAATTTTCTTTCTTTGGAAACTTTCTACCTGGGAGCGCTTATTAATTAATTTTTACTGGCTAGCAGCTTTAATTCATGCACTTTTCAGATTTATAAATATTAGAATCCAAACTAAAACCCAATCTCTCTAGAAGAGAGAAAGAGTTAGAATAACAGATGAAACTGATATTGAGTGGAAAATGCATGGAAAAGTTTAGAAAGCAAACAAAGATACAGTCCATAACATTTTTATGAGAACTTGCTAAATGCTTCAGAGTTTTCAAGAATCTCACTTTGCTCTTTAAGCATTCCAAAAAGGCAGAGGCATTTTACAGACATTTCGTCCATATTTTACAGATATGGAAACTGGGTCTTAAAGAGTTTAAGGAACTTCCCAAGATCTGGGGGTATATGTGGGGAGCCAAGATGTGAGCCCAGGTCTCTGTGATAGCAGCCTATATTCTTAATCACTTCACTAAGTGATTCAATAAAGATGCTAGAAGTCACTGGGTTTTAACTGCTTTTATTTTCCAGGAAATTGAGGTCCAGACATTTTAAAATGACTTGCTCACAATCAAGTTATCCCAGACTCAGAAAGTTAGCTCTTGGTTATTCACAAGTCTGATAATGAATAACTAACAGTACAGCTTATAAAGTGTTTAACATCCATTATCTCATGTTTAATTTTGGTCTTCAAATAATTCCACTGTGTGAACTGATAAAAAGAAGAGAATCTTAAGGTTTTTTTGCGCACAATCGAGTCTGATGATACATATCTGCAATGTGGCCACACAAATGTCACCACGAGGTGCTGTGAACACAGGGACGGCAGGGACTTAAGAGGATCCATCATTCAGCAGATACTATTAAGCTCCTCCTCTGGGCCAGGCCTTATTCCAGGGGCAGGACATACAGCTTACATTCTAGCAGGCAGAAGCTGATGATGGCCTAGATAAATAAGCAAAATACAGAGCTCATCAGGTAGAAAGTGGGACCGAGTAAAATAAAGCTGGGAGAGGGAAAAGAGAGTGCAGGGAAAAGGGATTAAGCCTATAAATGGAGCACACAACGTTTGAACAAAGACTTCAAGATGTGCAGATCAAACTTCCTGAGTACATGGGGAATTGTGTCCAGCAGGAAGGAACAGCGAGTGCTAAGACTTTGGAACAGCAAGGACTTGAGTGTTGCATCTAAGGGATAGTGAGTGAGTGAGGAGGCCATTGGACAAGAAGTTGGACTCTTCTGGTGTTAATATTCTTAGACTAGTTTCCAAAAATTCGAGGCACAGTTGACATTCAACTCGTACATTCTGAAGTCACAATCAGGTACGTTTTGATCCGTGTACACACTCATGAAACCACCTCTGCGATCAGGATAATGGACATCTCTGTGGCTCTTGGAAGTGTCTTTGTGACCACTCTCTCCCCTTCTTCCCACCCTCTCCCCACCCCAGGCAACCCATGCATCTGTTCCTCACTAAAGCGCTGTTCACCTTTTACAGAGTTTTACCTAGCCACATGCATGTAGCATCTCTCCTCTCAATCGACATGACGGTTTCTGGATTCTTCCATGTTGTATGCATCAGTACTTCATTTCTTTTCTTCTCCCAGTTTCCCTGGGTTGCATGGACACTCCTCAATTCATTGGTTTGTTTGTCTGTTGATGGACATTTGGGCCATTTTGTGGTTGGGAGCTCCAAATAAGCCTATAAAGATTCCTGAATGTTATGGTTTAGATATGAGGTGGCCCCCAAAAGCTCGTGTGTGAGACAAAGCAAGAAGGTTCATAGGTAAAGATGATTAAATCATGAGAACTTTAACCTGATCAGTGGATTGATCCACTGATGTGGATCAGCTGGGTGGTAACTGTAGGCACTTAGGGTGTGGCTGGAGAAAGGAGGTCACCGCAGGCAGACTTTAAAATTGATACTTTGTCTCAGGTGAGCGGAGCTCTCTGTGCTTCTTTACCGCCATGTCCTGAGCTGCTTCACTCTGCCACATCCACCCGCCATGATGTTCTGCCTCCCCTCAGGCTCAGAGCCCTGCAGTCAGCTGGCCACGGACTGAAACTCTGAAGCCAGGAGCCAAAATAAACTCTTCCTTCCCCAAGTTGTTCTTGGTCACAGCAAAGTAAAAGCCGACTAAAACACTGAATATGTCAAAATTTAAAAAAAGAATGTTGAGAGAACGAAGACAAGGAAAAATATTTGGAAATCATATATGTGATAAAAGAGTTGAACCTAGATTATGTAAACAGCACTCAAAACCCAGCAGTAAGAAAACAGTTGAATGCAAAAAATGGGCCAAAGACTTGAACAGACATTTCATCAAAGAAGACGTGTGTGTGGTGATAGGCACATGAAAACCTGTCACTCTGCTAGTCATTAGGGAAATAAAGCCAAGGTTACCATAGAACCTCTAAATAGCTGGAATCCTAGCAAAGCTTTGTTTGGATGTAAGCTCTCATTTTTCCTGCTCATACCTGGGATGGAGTGGCTGGGTCACGTGGCAGGTGTGTGTTTAACATTTTAGGAAACTGATGGATTGTTTTCCAAAATACTTGCATCATTTTATATCCCTCCGTGACGTGTCTGAGAGTTCTAGTTGCTCTAAAACCTTACCAAGGGTTGGGACGGCTAGCCTTAGAATTCCAGATATTTAAAGGTTGCATGGTAGTATGTCGCCATGGCTTTATTTCCCTAATGACTAGCAGTGTGACAGGTTTTCATGTGCCTATCGCCACACACACATCTTCTTTGATGAAATGTCAGTTCAAGTCTTTGGCCTATTTTTTGCATTCATCTGTTTTCTTATTGCCGGGTTTTGAGTGTTCTTTATATAATCTAGATACAAGTCTCTTATGACATATATGATTTGCCAGTATTTTCCTTATCAAAGCTTTGTCCTCATTATCTTAACATTCTTTTTGAATTTTGACCAAGTCTATTTCATCTTTTTATTCTGTTGTGAATTGTGATGTTCTGTGAAGAAATCTTTGCCGTTGATTATTTTAAAAAATTGATTTTCAGATCAGTTGAAAGAAAGCACACTTTCGAGTTCCTCTAAGTACATCCAATTTATTTAAGTGATCGAGTTTCTTGTCAATAATGGCATTTTGCAACGATTTGTTGATAAAGGAATTAAAATGCATTGTTTTCTATGATCCTTAGTCTACTTTCAGGACCTCACCCCTTGGCCAGGGGCCTTGGCTGGATTCAGTGGAGGCCACAATGCTCTGGCGGAGGAGCTTTGGTGGCAGGACACATGAATTTTTCCTTTCTGCTCTGCAACTATCTAGAAGCTCGACTCCAAGCTCAACTTATTGTTTGGGGTTTCCAAAAGCAAAAATAGGAAATTTTCCAGGTCTTTCTGTATCCCCATCTATTCTTATAACTCTACAAATGGGACATTTAACAGCAAATTCAGCATCTTTAACAGGGCTAGGATGAGAGGCAGGCAAGAGTTGTGGGTAGGCCCAGAACTTAAGGAGATGTGCACTCCCAGGGTTGGGCAAGTGTTGACCTTGCATTTGCACACACCTGAGGAGGTACTTGCAGGATGCTGGGAGGCAGGGCCTCCATAAGGTTTGTGCCTTACATACCTGCCTTGCTGACCCTGGTCCTGACCCTCCATGAGAGAATGGGAGAGGCACAGGTGTGGACCCATGAATTAGCCCATGGCTTCTCACAGCGAGGGTCCATTCTGATCTCCTGGGTCTTTTCTTCATACCAATTTAGAAAGTCTGGAACATGACATGAGACTCCACCTTTCTAATAAGCTCCTGGCGATACTAATGCTGCTGGTCCAGGGGCCACACTTTTGAGTAGAAGGAGCAGGAGCACCTGGCTTTGCCCAGAGGAAGAACTCGGCTCCAGGATGCCCAGTATCTTCAGGTGTCCAAAGAAATACCAGAAATTTATGGTGTGACAGGAAGACTTTTATTATTAAATATGGTGCAGATTGTTTTCATTTTAATAAAACATTGTGGGATTCAGACAAAGCCATCTGAGAGCCCCATTTGTCACTCTGGCTACAAATTGAGTTTCAGGAGTTTTTGTAAAATTTTGTGCAGAGAGAGAGAGAATGGGTAAATATATAGCAAGACCTCAGAACAAGTTAAAGTCAGCATCCCTGAGCCCCCTACCCAAAATGTCAGCCTAAAGTAAAGATGTCAGGAAGAGCTTCAGTTAGTCTTGGCTTCATTTCTCAGGCCCCCCCTGCTTGCGTTGGGGGAGGTGATGACCCGGAGCTCCTGAATCCTCCTCCCCCAGCCTTTTTGCCCACTGTCTCCACTGTTCTTTGAAAAAGAAAGAAAAAAGCCTACCACCTTCTTCCCATTTCCCCAGCTTCCTCCTGTGCCCAGGGCTCTGGAGGAGACCCTGGTTCACCTTGGCCGGCATCCTGCTCGCCTCTTTTGGTAGGAGCTCATTTTCTTTGGGGACTCCTTCTTCCCCAGCTTGCAGCTCATGGGTTTCAAAACAGGCTCCTTCCTTCTTCCTGCCCCTCGTGGCTCCAGCAGAGACCCTGGCCTGCACCTGGCCAGGCAGGGTTTTCTGTTACCCCAGCTCCAGGGTGTGGCTCAGAAGAGGGCCTGGTGCAGACAGGATAAATGACCTTCCCTGCCTGGCTGGGTGGCTGGGGACAGAGCTCCTTCCCCTGGAGTTAATAAGGGGGATAATAACAGCTAACAGGCACTGGCTGTCCACTCTCTACTGGGCACGGCTTTAAGAACAAGTTTTCACATGAATTCTCTCTTCAAATATTCACAACAACCGGAGGCACAGAGAGGTTCAGAGAATGTGCCAGAAGTCACGCAGGTTGCCTGGTGAGGCTGGGATTTGAACTTGCCAGGCTAGCTGCAGAGACTGTTACGTGGCCTTGCAGCAGGTAAGCCTGGGGCTGCTGACGGCCATTTCTGTACAGTCATAGAGCCAGCCTCCGTGATCATGAGTGAGGCACGGGGCAGAGTTAGGGCCCCAACAAGATCATAGGGGCCCTGGGCCTAGAGCCCAGGTTCATCTGCTGGACATGCCAATCATAGGACTCATTCTGCTTTTAGAGGTTCAAGTTCAAAATGAGTATTTTTCTGAGTTTTGTTTTTGTGAATCAGAAGGGATCTTGGTGCATGTGACCTCCTCTTCTTTCTAGAACTCGATTTTCTCACCTCTGAAATGATGGGTTCAGCTACTTTCTTTCCTTGAGTGTTATCTCAAACATCTTCCTCCACCTCTCGAAGGCTTTTTGTTTTCCCAGAGCAAAACCATTTATGGAAGGAGCTGGAAGTGTGAGGGAGTCTTAAGGTGGACCAAGTGCCGATTCTGACTATTCCCTTGTTCAGTCTCTGTCTATTGGAAGGTAAACCTGACAGTGAGGAATTCTGCCTCATGCTACATCCTCAATATTTTGAACTGTGTCAGAGTAAGACCTCCAAATGTGTAGGTATGTGGTAAATGTATGTCTATATACATTAAATGAATGAATTAATTCTATAAAGCTTTGTGGGTGACAAGGGGGTTTAGGCAGAGTTTTGAGTTGCTACTCCTTTGTTGAGTGGGCCAGCCACTGAGGACGGTGTTTGAGTCTGCCGAGTGAGTCTCTCATCCGTTTTTTGATCTCATGGATGGAAACAATAGGTGACAACAACTGAAAATTCTCTGAATAAAGCGCAGGCTTTTAAAGCTTCTTAAAGCTTGTAAAATATCACACTCCTCAACTCCCAGCAAGCAGTTAAGTTCTCATGATGGATGGGGTTCCAGTTTCAAATGATATAAGAGAGGGCTGTGTTTTCCCTTCCTTCCTACTTTACTTATATTTCAATATCTTAGTAGAGCTATTACATGAAATTGATCCCTCGGCTTTACGAAACAGGATGCTTCTGACACCGTTATGTGCTATCACATAATGCACCATTATTTGTCATTTTGGTCATGACATGCAGCCCAAGGTTCTCTCCTGCTAATAAACCTGAGATTCGTTTGGGGTGGCAGTGTGCTTAGGCCCAGGCAACAATAATGACTATAAGAGCAATTTCTTAAGTATTACTTTACCATGTTTCAAGCACTGTCCTAAGCCAGTCATGTGGATTTTATTTATTATTATTTTTTAATTATTATTTGTTCCTTTTAGTTATACAGGACAGTAGAATGTATTTTGGCATATTCTGCATCCATGGAGTATAACTTATTCTAATTGGGATCCCATTCTTGCAGTTGTACAGGATTTGGAGTTTCACTGGTCATATACTCATATATGCACATAAGAAAGTTATGTCTGGTTAATTCTTCTGTCCTTCCTATTCCCCTCCCTCTCCCTTCCCTTTGTTTCCCTTTGTCTGATCCAATGGACTTCTATTCTTGTCTCCCTGCCACCATCCATTTTTGTGGATTAGCATCCACATATCAGAAAGAACATTTAGCCTTTACTTTTGGGGGATTGGTTTATTTCACTTAACATGATAGTCTCTAGTTCCATCCACTCACCAGCAAATGCCATAATTTCATCCTTCTTTATGGCTGAGTAATATTCCATTATGTATAAAAACCACATTTTCATGGGGCTGGGGTTGTAGCTCAGTGGTGGAGTATTAGCCTAGCATGTGTGAGGCACTGGGTTCGATCCTCAGCACCACATAAAAATAAATGAATAAAATAAAGGCATTGTGTCTATCTACAATTTAAAATATCTAAACAAATATATATATATATATATATATATATATATATATATATAAACCACATTTTCTTCATCCATTCATCTGTTGAAGGACACTTATGTTGGTCCCATAGCTTGGCTATTATTTATGAATTGAGTTGCTATAAACATTGATGTATCTGCTTCACTGGACTTTATTGATTTTAAGTCCTTTGAATGTAGACCAAGAAGTGGGATAACTGGACCAAATGATGGTTACATTACAAGTTTTCTAAGCAATCTCTATATTGCTTTCTATAGTGGTTGCACCAACTTGCAGTCCCACCACCAGTGGTTGAGGGTAGCTTTCTCCTCAGGCCAACATGTATTGTTACTTGTGTTTTTGATAATTGCCATTCTGACTAGAGTGAGATGGAATCTCACTGTAATGTTAATTTCCATTTCTCTAATTTACAGAGATGTTGGACATTTCTCCATATATTTTTGACCATTCATGGTTCTTCTTCTGTGAAGTGCCTGTTCAGTTCCTTTGCCCATTTATTGACTGGATTATTTCTTTTTTCGGTGTTAAGTTTATTGAGTTCTTTGTATAACCTGAAGATTAAGAAGAGCTCACACTCTCCCTATATGCCAATGACATGATTCTATATTTAGAGGACCCAAAAATCTCTACTAGAGCTTCTAGGACTCATAAATGAATTCAGCAACATAGCAGGGTATAAAATCAACACCAATAAAGAAATTGAATTTCTATATACCAATGATGAAAGAGAAATCAGGAAAATTATCCCCTTCTGAAAGAGAAATCAGGAAAACTATCCCCTTCACAATAGCCTCAAAAAAATAAAATAAAATATTTGGGAATAAATCTAACAAACGAGGTAAAAGAACTCTACAATTAAAAATACAGTACTCTAAAGAAAGAAATTGAACAAGTCCTCAGAAAATGGAAAGATTTCGCATGTTCTTGGATAGGCAGAATTAATATTGTCCAAATGGCCAAAGTACCAAAAGCTCTATAGAGATTTAGTGCAATTCCTACTGAAATCCCTATCACATTCTTCTCAGAAATAGAAAAAGCAACCAGAACATTATTTGGAAAAATAAGAGGCCCAGAATAGCCTAAGCAATCCTTAGCAAGAAAAGCAACACAGGAGGCATCACAGTACCGGACCTTAAGTCATACACAGAGCCATAGTAATAGAAACAGCATGGTATTGGCCCCAAAACAGACATGGGCCAACGTAACAGACACACCCACATAAATCCTGTTACCTCATACTAGCCAAAGGTGCCATAAACATACACTAAGGAAAAGATAGACTCTTTAACAAATGGTGCTAGGAAAACTGGAAATCCATAGGTAGCAGAATTAAATTAGATGCCTATCTCTCACCTTGCACAAAAATCAACTCAAAGTGGATCAAGGACCTCAGCATTAGACCAGACACCCTGCACCTACTAGAAGAAAAAGTGGGTCCAACCTCACATCATGTCAGCTTAGGAACTGACTTCCTCCACAGACTCCTGAAGTGCAAGAAATACAATCAAGAATCAATAAATGGCGTCAAACTTTGCTTCTTCACTGCAAAGGAAACAATCAAGAACGTGAACAGAGAGCTTAGAGAATGGGAGAAAATCTTCCCCACCTGCACCTCAGAGCACGTGGGTTTTACTCATTGCATATCCGAGGCCGTGGATTTGGTTTAAGATCAGTTTCTGAATTCCATGATCCTAAGGTGGCCAGTAGGTCCCTACTGTCCAGCAGGGCAACATGTGGACTGGATGAGAAGGTAGACTCTGGTGCCAACTCTGTGACCTTAGAGAATTTACTTAACATCTTAATGGTTAAGTCCCCCCGACACACACACCAAATCCCTAAAATAGGGATAATAATACCTACCCCAAGGGGTTGGTGCAAAGGTCAGATAAGATAATATATGTGACCTACTTGGGACAATGCCTTGATCAGTCAGTCTGTCCCCCAGGGAACACTGGCCATGTCTGGAGCCGCTCTCGGTGGTCACATTGGGGGTAGGAGTTGGGGTGAGGGGAGAGCCCGTCGATGACAGCTGACAGACCGTCCCCAGTGTGCAGGACGGCCCTGCAGTGAAGAACCCTCCAATCATGTCAGCTGAACAAAGTTGGGGGACCCCAGCCTAGACCTTTGTGAGCACCCAGAAAGCCTGAGCTGTTTGTGAGCCTCTAAACCATATGCGCAGGAGGGCAGGGGACGTGCCTGCTCAGTGTCCTGTTCCACCCGTGGAGCTTAGATCAGCGCCTGGCACCTGGTCTTGGTGAGTGTGTGTTCAAGGGTGGGTGAGGGCCTGGCGCTGGGTGAACTTTGCAGGAGTGGCCATCAGAGTCCTCCTCCGGATTCTTCCTTCTCTGGTCCTCATCTCAATCTCTGGAGAGCTGCCCAAGCTCTTTGTCCCCATGGCATCCAACACGCTGATGAAAGAAAACACAGGCGGAATCCGGGTCTTCCATGATCTTTTTGGCTACTGCACTGGCTTGGACCTCCCCAGAGCAATGTTTTTGTCTCATTAAAAATTAATCCTATTTGTTAAGCCACTAGTGGGCAAGTTTCTGACGCCTGCAGGCAAGAACATTCCTAGCTGGTGACCAGGACAGATGGCTCCTCTCTTAGGCTGGTGACATGATTTTAGTTTCTCAAATCCATTGAAGAAAACAAGCCCGTTGGTTAACTCACTTCAAAGGGATCTGCTCATCATCAAATACGCGGAAATAAAAATGTTGCATTTGGCAAGCATTCCCTAATATTTAAGTGCTGGTACTAAATGATCTAACTGCAGTGGAAATATCATACTGTTTTCTTGTAAGTGCTTAGCAACTAACAAACTTATCCTGGCATGAACTTTAGGAAGTTATCCTAATAAAAAACTACTCATGTATTTAATACATGTTTGTTCAGTGCCTGTAATGTGCTTAAAATGGGGCAGGGGCTAAGGTATGATGGAGAAGAAAGGGGAGCTAAGTCTGGTTCTCTGTCTTCATGGATCTGGCAGACTGGAAGGAGAATAGGTATTGAATGCTCTTTTTATTTGTTTGTTTCTTTTCTTTCTTTTTCTTCTTTTTTTTTTTTTTTTTGTACCAATGGCTGGAATCCAGGGGCACTTAACAACTGGGCCACATCCCCTTTTAATTTAATTTGTTATTTTGAGACAGGATCTTGCTAGGTTGCTCAAGTCTTTGCTAAATTGCTGAGTCTGGCCTCTAAATTGTGATCTTCCTGCCTCAGCCTCCTGAGGCTCTGGGATTACGGGCTTGTATTACCACTCCTGGGAAGTGAGTGCCACCAAGAAACACAGAAAAGCACCCTGACACTTACCAGGCTCCTCTAAGCTATTCGGGCATCAGGAAAGGACTTCCTGAGGGAGGGAGATTTGCACTGAGATTGGAGAGGCAGTAGAGCAGGGTGGTCATGCATGCAGGCTCCAGAGTTAGGGGATGAATTAGACCCCTCTTATCATTTGCTCCCGGCTGTCTGACTTTCAACAATTAATTGCGAAAAGTCTTGATTTCTTTATTGGTTGAATGGAGGACAAAATAATATCAACCTTAAAAATATATGCAAAATTATAACGAGTCTCCAATATTGTAAACTTCCAGTAAGTGTTGGCTGTTGGAACTATTAAAAATTAGCTAGGAGAAAGAGAAAAAAGGGAGTATGTAAAAAATTACTTTATGATTTGGCAAAATTTTCTCCTCAATTATCTACTGCATGTCACATGACTCTGGGGTCGTTGGGTGCTCTTTATTTGCCCAAGTGCTTGAAAAAAAAATCCAAAGTATTTGCTGAGAAAAATAGGGGATCCACCTCTTAGCATCTGCAAACCTCCTTTCTTGTGGGTGAGCTTTCTTTATGGCTAAGATCTGAAACAACCTGTTAGTCAGCTTCCCATGACTATGATGAAAACCTCGATGTAATAACTTATAAAGGGAAAAGGATGATTTTTACTCAAAGTTTTGGTGCTGGTTGTTGTATAACTTTGAACATTCTCTACACATCATTGAAAGGGTTACATTTTATTTTATACTAATTAAACCTCAATGAAGTTATTAAAACAAGATGCTTCAAAATTCAGTAAACTTTCAAGATGCTAAAACTTCATGACAGGATGGTTATTCTTACTTTGAGACATCTGGTTTCCAAAGACACTGCACCTCTGGCTAAGTGAAATGAAATACTAGTAGTGGAGGTCACCTGAGAAGTAGCCTTGATGAATTTGCTAGGAACACCTGCATTCAAAAAAGGACATCAGACACGCTTGAACCAGGTCTCTTCCAAATATCCGGCTTCCATCCTCACAGTGAACAGTGATGCATATGACCCCATCTACATGCAGAAATCCTCTCTCAGTTATCATTACAGAGACTGTTCAAGTGGAAATCCACACTGCTTTGTCTTTGGTTGGGCCATATTTGAAGATTCTGGCTGTGAAGTTGCTTCATGTGAAAATCTTTTTGGGGTTCTAGAAAAGCTTCCTTTCTGGTATATTTGTGCATCTGATCTTGCTTGATCCTGCCACACAGCGTGGAACAGACTGCAGTATGTTTTTGTCTTTGTGTCTGGCACTAGATAGGAAAAGTTCAGTTCAGTGGTCGGTGTAGCGATAGCCCAGATGCATAGTGACCTCTGTTTTATTGCAATTTTAACTGTCTTCCCCCATGATTCTCTACAGAATTGTCCCATTTATATTGTGCTTGATTTCACAAACATCCTCACATTTGAGGCATGGGATGAGTTACAGATAAAAAAAAAATGAATGCATCATTTTGTATGTCTGTGGTTAAGCATTTGGGCTTTTGAAAGTCACCAACATGAGCAGCATCACTGGTGGTGATAGGTGTCATACATACATGTCCACATATAGGCATCCGGGAGTTTGATGAATCGCATATGCAGATACAGGCGTAAACATGAATTCTCAGCTGAAAAATAGGAGCAGCTAGTGAAAATTTGTGGCCAAATTTAAATCTCTCGAAGCCGGTCTTTAGAAATAGGACACATTAATCCAAGGTAAATTTTACTAGGAAAAACTAAGCAATAATTCTTCTGTTATAAACCATATAGCATTATAAGGCAGTTAAGTTTAGATGACTTTAGAATACTTGTGGCTGAGGTTCTATGAACAGACACAATTGCTTCTTTCAAAATTATTTCTCATGACCTCAATATAACTTCAAGGACATCCAGCGCCTAAGGAATCAGATCAAAGGTGCCACTTGAAATTCCAAAATACGATACTGAGATATTCACCGTAGCCTTCCAGCAGCAGGTATATGAGTTGCATCTCTGTCTTTGAAAACTGGTGTCGCCATCTCATCAAGAACAGTGTGAAATTGAACTTGCAATTAAAAAATAAGCTGCATTTTCCCCCTCCTCCCCACCAACCCCTCGACACAACCAAATTGAGGGTCATCAGGAAACAGAAGGAAGAGAATGCTGGAAGATTTCAAAGAAGCCTGGAAGGGATATTTCTTAATTGAGCCGTGCTTTCCAGCTACGTGAAATTGTTCTTATTAAAAATTAAATAAGAACAGCAGAGAAGAACATGGGAGGCTCTTGGAGATTAGAGATTCCTGAGATTTACTGAAAAGCCTTTCATTAGACACCAGGGTTCCATAGCAAGCTAGAAAGCCCACGTATACAAAAGAATACGGTCTTTAGGCCTCTAGCCCTTTCCCTAAGACCAAGCAAACATGGGTGCTTAAGCCAGGAGTAGGAGAGGGAGGTTCCCCGCGTGCTTTGAGATCTGAAGTCAGCATTTCCATCTCACTGAATAATACCTGGCCCTCAGGGTCTTCTGCCTGGACCCTTCCTCCCCTCCCACTTCCTTCTGTCTTCCCTGCCTTTTTAGTGCTAGGGAGCATAGGTCTTATCAGTGGTCTGGCTCCTTGTTTTATTTTTTTTAAATCGATTTTCTGCCTTGGATGAATGGGGGAGAGGTTTCCAGCAGGCTTCCCACACTCAAACATGAACAAGCCCCACCTCGTGTTCTGGCCAAATGAAGATTTTGATTCAGTAGGACCAGAGTGGAGCATGAGAAGCTGCATTTGTCCCCCGTGACCCGGGGATATGCATGCTGCTGGTCCAGGGGCCATTGTGGAGGGAAACAGCTAGAGTATTCCCTGAGTTAGACTGGATCAATCCAATTCCTTTAAAAGTATCTGGAGGCCAGGGATGGATCCACTGGGGGAGGGGGAGGGATTAAAAAAAATGTTGGAGAATAAATAAAAATGAGCAAAACAAAAGCAAAACCCCTCTATGCACAAATATAAACAGGCTAATTATCCGCATTGATTCCAGTTTGATGATTTATCATTCCTGAGTAAGTGATGTCTATAATGCAAATTTTGTCTTGTCTTTACCATGCAGCTTGGGTTTTGGCAAATCAATTGGAGTTTTAAAAAAAATGAGCCTTTAAGTCATTGAATATGAAACACACCTTCACCCTCACATGCACTGACACACTCACCCTTACACACATACTTACATGCACACACACTTTGTCCAACACACTCACATGCTCTGACATTCAGAAGTGTCCTCTTCTATATACGAGGGGCCTCATAATTTTCCCCCAAGAATACAGCGAACCTTGTCATTAAACATTACTGTTTTGTGGCTAAGCCGGAAGATGAGGCCTGAAAACAACAGAATCTCAACTGTTTGAAGTGCAGGATATACTGTGGCCACCTACCTCATTTTGGGACCTACAACTCAAAGGGAATTTTCATTAATAAGATAAAGTAACAAGATGGACTGGGGAGTATTGGAAATATTTTGCAGACTCTAGAGTGTTGGATAAGTGCTACTTGCTATTGTTATTTTTCTGTTTGGATTTTATTTCTTTTGAGTTGACAACTCAAAAGGATATTTTAAAATGAAATAAAATATTAAGAAATAAAATCTAACCAGAAAAATAACAATAGCAAGTAGCTATTGGACAAAACCCTGAAAATTCCTAAAGCATTTCTTTAAGGGATGGACTCAATGCATGGAATGACATTCTTAAAACAAGGTATTCTGTTCCTGAAATCCTTAAGTGAGGTGTAATCAGGTGCAGGTCTGGAAAGCTATCCTGAACACAAGCATAGTTGTGTTGAAAAAGAAAACTGGGAGAAAAAAAAGGAAAAAAAAGATAAAAGAAAGAATGAGTGCTAAAGATGGGTTGTCCATCTGTCCATCTGTCTGTCTTTCTAGAGTTTTCTTTTATTAGTCTGGTAGAAGCTCTTGACAAAAATAACACTGGAAAGGTCAACAACAGTGATCACTGGGGAAGAATTACAAGGAACATTCCGTTTCTATTTTCGTATTTTTTTCTTGCTATATTTCTGACAAAGAGAACATAAACAAAAAAGAAGATGGAACAGGAAATATGAGAACTTGGGTTTGGGTTCCGGTTTGGCTTAGCGCAGAGACTCTGGGCAAGTTACTTAACAGAGAATGTATGTCCTCAAATGTCTCAGGGGCATGTGACAATACCACCTCTTCCTTGATCTCTCTGGAAGACAATGAAATGTGTGAAGCACTTTACCTTCCACAAAGAACCAAGAACATTTTAGTTTCTTTTCTGTTGCTCTCCACACCTCCAGGACACTGGCGCTCAGGGTGGATGCTCTATCTTGGCTCCACCCACCCCAACCATGAAGCCTTGTGTAGCCCCACCCACCACTTCTCCTCTGCCCTGTGACCCCTTCCCGGACATTTTTCTGGGTCTCCAGTGACACTCCCTAACAATGTCAGAATGTCCCATGAAGTTCACACATGCTTTTGTATAAAAGTAAGCCACTGTGTTCTTTCTCCCGGGGGCATTTGTCCTTGGGTCTTAGTTTGCAACATCTGCCAAAGGATTGTTTGATGGAGGAATCTCAGCCCAGGAGACAGGCAGTGGCTTCCTGGGGTCCCCGACATGGCAGAAAGCAGGGTTTCCGCTGTGAGTCACTCTGAGTAAGCACTGCCCAATCAAGTACTACTGTATCATTTTTTTATTTAGTTTGTTCACTAACTCTATTGTTAACTATTTTGAAAGAAGGTGGTGATGGATAAACCATATGCAAGTTCTAACATTGATAAAATATGAATACATAACTAATAAAATACTAAAAGCATTCCTCTGTAATATGAAACTCTCAGAATAGTGTTGTGTTCGAGAGGGATACAATTCCTGTCCTGGACAAGAAATGCATAAAATATGTCCATCGACTGCCAATAACTCTTATTCTTAGCTTTTTCCCAAAGGAGTGCAGGCTGAAACACAGGACGCACATCACGGGTCCGGCAACAGAACAATCCTGATGACCCAGAGTGGGAGAGTCTCTTCCCACAGGATGGACAGTGTTCCCTTTTGTTTTCCCATTGCTCAGTGCTTGGCACAAAACAGCTGCTCAATTAGTTCTGGATGAATGAATGGGTAAGTAAATGATGAGTGTGAAGTCTCTCCTTCCACACCAAAGGCTTTAAAAACTGATTGATTTCTTCCAGGTTTCTATTGAAAACAAAATCAATTTTCGGTTATCATACGTCAAACTCCTCTGTCCATTTTGGAATATCTCTTTTTATAAAGAGCTGAACTCAGGGCCCCATTCTTGCAAAGCATGAGTTTGCACAAAGGATGAGGGGGTGGACACCACAGCTGAGGCTGATGGTGGCATTTGTACCGGGAGAGAATGAATTGTGCCTCCTATGTATATATTTGCAATAATGTCAGTGTCAGAAACCTTTTGTTCTTATTTAATTGTTGTGGAGTCTGCCTGACGAAAGTGCTATGCAGAAGTTGTCAGTTTTAGAAAATCAAAGGACTCCAAACGTGGCGTGCTAACAGCTTGACAATTGAAGACCATTGCAATTCTAGGATATCAATGGCTCCTATCTTGTCTCCACAGTGACTTTTCAATAGATCCAAGTGGATCCCAGGAAAAATTTCTTTTTTTAAAAAAATCCATATATATGTTAATGCACATTTAAACACACACACTCACACACACACACATACACGCACACACACACAGTTACACTCAGGGTTGTGTATATACCCATGTATTCTGGCTTGCAACACATATGTAATGTACTAGGCTGAAAGTTAGCAAGTATTCCAAATTCTGAGTATTATAATCCTTTTTCTTGGTATAAGTGACATAATTATTGTTTTCAATGAAATCAGAGATTTTCTTCATGCAATCTATTTTTAAGAAGGAGATAGATACGTGCGAGCCGACGGCACACACACGCCTATCATGTAATTATATTCTTTCTAAATCTTTATACTGTGTGCTGTGATTTCCTTTATGTCTTATTGGGGGTTTCAACCAGCAACTGAATGACTGGAGGGAAAAAATAGACATTTTTGTCTGTCATAAACATTACTGTGATTGGATTACAACTACCTTCTGTACCAGGAGTACTTTTTTTGTACACTTTGAATCTTGCCTTTTCCAAGTGTCTATCAGCTCCACATCTTTTGTTTGCAGGTACGGGGCTTGCGGCCTCTATGAGTTATTTTATTTTCAGAAATGAGGTGGTTGAGAGGATATTTGTGCCTGTGTGCCTGTGCGTCTGTGTGTGTGTGTGTGTGTGTGTGTGTGTGTGAGCGCGCGCACCCGCCTGTGCATTCCCATCCCAAGCATCCCTTCACCTGGCTTGGGCAGGACAGCCGCAGGATTTCATTTGCTGCATTGTGGCCCACGCCACCTTCTCAGTGCAAGTGTTTGGATTTCATGGGCCCCAACTAGGGTTGCTAGGTTAAATTAGGATGCCCAGTTAAATTTCAAATTTAGATAATATCAGCTTTTGTAGTATTACCATATTCCAAGTATTAGGTGCGACTAACTTCATTAAAAACAATTTGTGGCTTGTAGGAAATTCAGACTGAACAGGCCTTCCTGTGGCTCATCTGTTAAGAGGGAACCTGAGTCTCAGTGCTCAGCACCAGGCCTGGCCATCGCTGGTCTAAGATCAGTTTCCACGGCCACCAAGAGCCACGACTAGAACTTTGTAGGATGCCTGAGGGAGGCGCGTCTTTCTCCCACTGGTTACCAGCGTGGCAACAGCCACACGGAGTGAGGTGGAGCCCAGCAAGGAAAGATGATGGCACAATTGTCACAGTACCATGGCAGGGAAAACCCGCCAGCCCCTTGCTGCAGGTGATGTCGTGCTTGACTGTAAAGGTGAAGGTTCAGGTTCAATGTTGAGGTTGAGCCACTGCAATTTTCTGGCTCAACTTAGCTGTCTTCTGACACAACCAGGTGTGATGGCTGAGTGACGACATCAGGGACCAGGCACAGTCCCCAGTGTGTGGTTCTCATCTTCGTGGTCACGAGGTGGCTGCTCCTCTTCCAGGCATCTATCTTATGATGTCGGAGCAAGGGGAAACGTCAAGCGGCCCTCTCCTGGGAAGGCTTTGTCTTCTAGTCAGAAAACTGATATTAGGCCTGAACATACATTTTTTTTTTTACATAATTGCTACAATTACTGTCCCATTTTACCAATGAAATAACCAGAGTGCAGAAATGGTAGGTAACTTGTTCTGGTGTTACATGATTATTGTAGTAGGGGTTTCCAGCGTGTGTGTGTGTGTGTGTGTGTGTGTGTGTGTATGTGTATGTGTGTGTGTATAGAGAGAGAGACAGACAGACAGATAGAGACAGAGACCGAGACAGACAGACAGACAGACAGGGAGAACAACTTAAAGAATTGGCTCATAGCTGTGGGGCTTGTAAGTCCTGAGTCTGTAGGGTAGGTCACAAGCTGGGTCCCAAAAGTACTGCGATTGTAACCTGGACCACGAGGTCCCCTGGGAGGTGGGGATCAGTCCCAGCAGCGTCTCCACTGCTGGCTCTGTGCAGGGACACCCCTTCAGAGAAGGGGCTTCTCTGAAGCAAAAGCCTCACACAAAGGGAGGCAATGGCGACCTTCAAAGGAAAACTGAACAGCACATCTTTCATCATCCCCGGCACGAACCACTTGATTTTCCATTTTTCTTTTAAAATAAAACTTTGGATACTGGAAATCCCATGAAGGAATTATAGAGCTTAATGCAGAATAGGAGCTGAACACCCTCATTATGAAGGCCACCCAACTTGGAAACTGCTGTCTGCCCCGACCCCAGCTCCAGGAACCCCTTTAAGCATTTTATCACAATCCAAGTTCATTCCCTTTCCCAGACAGTAGCTATGATCTTGGACTGGCATTGACTCTCTGCCCATTTTTATAAATAAAGTTTTATTGGCACTCAGCCACACCCACTCATGGATTTCTTTTTCCTATGGCTGCTTTCTTGCTACCATGGCAGATCTGAAGAGTTGAGGGAGAGGCTTTCTGGCCCTCCAAACCTAAAATATACTAGTACTGCCAATGTCTGCTGACTTCCGAACTTGGTTACCATAGGTAATTTTAAAATAGGTAATTTAATTTTTCTGAATTTTTAGTTTTCATCACTCAAGTGTTCTCCTTAGACATGTCATTTATCCATGTCTTTTAAAATTTTATTTCACTTTGGCAAACCTTTTAAATCTGCTTTAATCTGTAGTTTCTCCCTTTATCCCTTCATTTTCATTGCAGTCTATGTGCGGAAGTCTCTGGCCATTTAGCCTGTGGTCTCCTGCAGTCTGGAGGTGGAGATGGCCCCCTCTAGGTGTGGTCAGCCTTTTCCTCTGTCCACTGCACCTTCTGCACATCAATAGGTGACTCCAGAGATGTGCCCAGACACGGGTTCTGTCTCTCTGGCAAGACGCCCCGTGTGGGTGTGCTCATTCATCCGAAGGCATGGATGTCTGCTATCTCTTTCTGGGACTCCACAGCCATTGAGGCGTGATGGTGAGGTCTAGCAGTTTAGTTTGATTTGCAAAATGTTGATATTTTGATAAAATCAGTTCTGTATGTAAAATTCTGGATACTTTCAGGAAGAGATTCTTTGCCTCACTTTGCAACTGAGTTCCTGGAAGTTCATAGAGGAAAGGCAGATGGATGTTCAATTCTTTTCTTTATCAGTTTTTGAGATATTTAATTGATTTTGCATCACCCTCTGAAGGAGACTATTTAATTTTATTATTAATAATATTATTCATGTCTTCATAATATAATGAAGTATATGATGGGCTTTAATCCACTGCAATTATTATCCTTGCTGAAGCTCAGATTATCCTTTTTTGCCAGTGGGGCCCTTTTGAGTCAGTTCCTGGGACCCTCTGTGGTGATCCTGATCTCATAGGTCATCCCCCTTCTGATAAAATGCAATGTTCTAGACTCGTCTACACTTTCTGTTCCACATTGAAAGAAGCTTGTCTTACTCCCCCCACCCCCCCTTTAAATGACATTTCAAAGCCATAAACTGTGGGCTAAATAAGCTGTGGATGTCCATTTTGCCAGTGTCACATTGTCTTTAGGTTTTTGCTGTGGATAAAGCTAAGAGAACAAAATGCCACAGGAGTTTCTGCTAAAAGGGCCAAATGAAAATTCAGCCCAGCAGAGATTTGCTGAACCTCTTCTGGATTGTGTATCCATTTCCTGCTCTTCCTTGATGAGTGTCTAGTTCCCAAGGACTTAGGGAATGCTGAAGTGAGGATATCTCATCGTTACTCATTTTTGTTATGTCACATTACATAATGGCCTTGGGATGACAATACTAGTGCTACTATCACCAGTGTCACTGCTTGAAACTGTTAACATTATTTTTCATGTTTTCCCCCTTCAACGCCCCTCCCATGTTTAAGGTTGCTGCATATACCCACATGGTCTGAGCACCCGATCACGGCACAGAGCACTCTTCCCATGAGGCTTCTTTACTGGAAACCCTAGCGGGCACATATTTGGTCTCCGCACCAGTCCTCATATAGGTGAGACCCTAGGAACTCTGGTATTCTGAAGCTCATTCTCTGGTAGATTCTGCAAGACACTTGAGCATTTCTACTCTCCAGCTCTGTCAGATGCCTTTCTTAGTGCATTCAGGCTGCTATAACAAACTACTTTAGACTAGGTCATTTATAAACCACAGTCATTTTTTAATACAATTCTGGATGCTGGGAGGTCCAAGATTAAAACTTCAGCAATTTGGTTTTTGGTGAGGACCTTATCCTTATTGATGCTGCCTCCATTGTATCTTCACATAACAGAAAAGGGCAAAAGGAGCAATGATCTCCTTTAGGTACTTTTTATAAGGGCACTTTATTAGTCAGTTTTCTGTTGCTATAACACAATACTTGAGGCTGAGGACTGTATAAGGAAAAAAAAAATATTTGTTTGGAGGTCAAAAATCCCAACAGAATGGCACTGGCTCTGGTGTGGGTCTCCATGGCTGCACCACATAGTACAGTGAGAAGCCAGAGAGTAAGTGGTGTGGAGTTACAGTCTTGTTATAATTAACAAGAACCACACTAATTGCCTCTGAGGCCAGCACCTTCAGTGCCTTCACCATTTTCCACTAGACCCCACCTTTTAAAGACCCCACCACCTCTTATCACTGCCACATTGGGGATCAATTCCAAGATATGAACACTTGGGGGGGGGGAAACCCCATCTAAATCATTGCAGGCACTAATCCTACTCTCAAGGGTATAGGATTAATCACCTCTCAAAGAAAGGCCCCACTTTCTAAAACCAGCACCTCAATCAATAGGTTTCCACATATAAATTCTGGAGGGTCACATCCCGATCACAGCAATGCCTGATTTCTTTTCTCTGCTTCTTTGTGCAGTCTTACCCTCTTGACACCTGCGTCTCTTATCCTCACCCCCCCACCCACCTGTAGTGCAAAGTGCTCTGAGTTTTGCATGTTGATAACACTTAGTGTCCCATGTATTTGGAGTCAGTTTTGCTGGATATAAAATCCTGGGCTCCCAGTTGCTTTCCTTGACTCTCTTATGAATGACACTTCATTTTCTTTTGGCCGACGGTGTCGCTGACCAAAATCCAATGACAGTAATTTCTTTCCTTTATAATTAATTTTCTTTTTGCCTAAATGTTCAAATGATACTCCTTATGCATCAAAGTCCAGTCAACATTGTTTGACTATGTCTTGAGATTGTCATTCTATATTATTATTGTCAAGTACATGGTGTGTCCTTTCAATATACCGTTTCAAAGAAATTTCTTAATTTCAGGAAAGTTTTCTTATATTACATATCTTAGATTTGTCTGTCCCCTCACAGTTAATTTCTTATTTGGGGACTCATCTTTTCCACCTGCTTTTGTATTTTCCTTACTTACCTTCAATATTTATCGCCGTCTCTTGAAATTTTTGTTTTTTTTACTCTCAGTTTTAAAATTTCTCATTTGTAAATCTTGAGTTTCTGTCTTGTATTTTTTCCTAGTTTAGATTTTATTTTTTTAAATGATATTTTTATTTTTAAATGTTTATTGTAGTCTTTCCCGTCATTCCTGGGTAATCTGATTCTGATTTGTGCCACATGTTCAGCTCTTGTATTATTTTATCCTATACTGTAGTGGGCTGCAGTTCTGATCTGCTTGTGGGCTTATCTTCCTGGCCTGCTTTCATTGGTTCTTAGTTCTATTTTCTCTCGTAATGTTGCAAGACATCGGACCTCGATACTTTTCTGTTGGCACTTGTATGTGAAATTAGTTTTCCTGGACTTTTAGAAGGAAGTGTGGTCTGGGGTGATTTTCTCATTTCAAGGAGCTTCTCCATCTTTGTTTTTCATGTAACGTTCACAAACATGGTAGTTTGCTTTCTGGGTTTTTTTTTTTTTTTTTTGCCTCTTATTTTAAAGCTCTATCCCCACTTTTACCAGAATATTTCATTTTGATTCTCTCTTCCCAGCGACTTCTCCTGGGTGGGGACCCAGCCCTAGAGGGGAACTTGGCTGCTGCTGTTGAGGGCTCATGGGTCCCAACACCTCTTTCCCCTTCAAGACTCTTGTTGGCCTCTTGTTCTCCTGCCTCTTAGAATGGCCGGAGTGTCCCCGGTTCTCCCTGCTACCTGCAGCTGGCCCCTGTGCCTTCCAGCACATTCCTGAGGGTTATTTAGGATTCTTTTCTTCCCTCTGCTTTCTCTGCACACAAGCTGACCCCTCGAGGACTCAGGTTTTTGTTTCTTTCGTGTGTGCACGCTTTTAAATGCAGCGTTTGCAGAGAGGTGGACTTACCTGCTTTTTGGTTAAATGTTGCTAGGAACCCTTGGCTTTGTCGTTTAATTAGTGTTTTTTGTGTAAAGATTTCAGAAGATTGGGGCTGGGGATGTGGCTCAAGTGGTAGCGCGCTCGCCTGGCATGTGTGCGGCCCGGGTTCGATCCTCAGCACCACATACAAACAAAGATGTTGTGTCCGCCGAAAACTAAAAAAAAAAAAAAAAGAAAAAATATTAAAAATTCTCTCTCTCTCTCTCTCTCAAAAAAAAAAGAGAAAAATACTTTAAAAAAAAAAGATTTCAGAAGATTAAAACATTGAGCTATTGCTGTTGCTGCTATCTTTCCCAAACCATTAGCAAGACGAGTTATCCATGCTACATAACAAATGATCACAAACTCAGTGCTTCAATGAACCCCATCTAGCATCTCACGTCTCTGTGGGTCAGAAGTGCAGGCAGGTGCTGCTGCACTTGGGGTCTCACAGGTTGAAACCAAGTTGTGGGCTGGGTTGGCCTCTCACCGGGAGCCCTGGGGAACACCCTCTGGCCAGCTTATCACGCTGTTGGCGGAGTTCAGTTCCTTGAGGCCATGTGCCGGAGTCCGGCTGCAGCAAAATAACCGGGGGGTGACGAATAACTTGTGTACTTGATACAGCAGGAGTAGGAGCCGTTTATTGCAGGACAGGAGCAGTATTTATACATTCCACACAGCTTATCTAATTAGCATAAACTCGATACAGCACTGAACCAATAAGAAATCTCCACACTTAATGGCTCGCTTTTGTTACTTTTCAAACCACTCCCTCTGGCATTTTGCCAGGCACCATCCAGACTTGTTTACGAACTTTAACATTCCCCTGGCAAAATGCCAGGTATTATTTTGACTTGTTTACAGACTCTAACATTTCCCCCTTTTGTTTAATTTAAATAACGACCATAGTGGTTTTTACAGAAACACCATAAATAACCTGCTACAAACAGAAAGGGAGGATACAAAATGCCACAATACCAAGCCAATTGATGGCTCCATGCAAGAAGCCCTTGGAAAAATTATACCAGCAATGACACTGTTAGCAAAGATACCGAGTTACAATTATAGATTACAGTTTGTTGTCTCAGTCCAGGTAAAGCAGTGTCTCAATAGATTAACTCACAGTCCAGGTAAATCACAGTCCAGGTAAGTTCTGCAGGCAGCTAGCTTAAATCACAGTCCAGGTAAGTTCTGCAGGCAGCTAGCTTAAATCACAGTCCAGGTAAGTTCTGCAGGCAACTAGCTTGATCCGAAGTCTTGTCCGTTTCTCAGCTGAAGTCTCCTCCGGTTTTCAGCAACACTGGAAATTCTTCCACCTTGGTCTTTACTGGCACTGGGACGAAGGCAGGAACTCTGGATGGCTAAAGAAAATCCTGTAGCATTCTACTAAGAAAACAACCTTCTGAACAATTTAGTGCATTATCTCAAGGTTTTTTTTGCATTTGAAATAAGCATTAATAGTGTTCATTACTCATCAGCTTCCAGGTGTGGGAGAACCATTGTAGCTTAGTTATTGGCATTGAAAATGACCAAACATCAGGGACACCAGTAGTATCTTCTGCTGGCTGTAGTGCCTGGGCAGCCCCAGATGGCCCTGGGGAGTGTCCCGGACTCAAACTGCTACTGGGCACAGGGAGCAAGAGCCTGCGAGACTGTGCCTCCAGGTCAGGTCTAGATTTGGGCTCGCGGCAGTGGAAGAGCCAGCTCCCTGGCCAGGAGGTGGGGAAGGGCCAGTCGACGCCACCTCTTGGAAAATCCTTGCTGCGCTGTGACCGGCTTGCACACTCGGCAGCCGCCTCTCTGCTTCACGCACCCTCCGGTAACGAAAAGTATTTAGTAATAGCCTTTTGCTGCAACTTTTTTCCTGATAATCCTTCTTCTTCTGAACTTTCTTTTTCTTTCTGACTAGAGTTCCTGGGCTTTTATCAACATATGCCCTAACTATTCTTGGTTCCACTGGGGTGCCTTCTTCCCTTAGTAATTTACTTCTCACCCCTTCCATATTTTCATCACAAAGACAATACAATACACTGAGACAAAACAAGACACAAACATACTGTATCAATCTTCTCCATTTTCTTGAAATGACCATTTTTCCTCTCACCCTATCTGCCTAGGGACGAGCAGATTGCTCCTGTCCTATCTATGGACGGGCAGCATTTTTTTTCGTCACTTACCCCCGAGTGTCCCGGGGCTCCCCGTAACAGGCCACCATCTGTAGAAGGCTGGCTGGCTGCAAAATAACCGGGGGGGGGGGGGGGAACGAATAACTTGTGTACTTGATACAGCAGGAGTAGGAGCCGTTTATTGCAGGACAGGAGCAGTATTTATACATTCCACACAGCTTATCTAATTAGCATAAACTCGATACAGCACTGAACCAATAAGAAATCTCCACACTTAATGGCTCGCTTTTGTTACTTTTCAAACCACTCCCTCTGGCATTTTGCCAGGCACCATCCAGACTTGTTTACGAACTTTAACATTCCCCTGGCAAAATGCCAGGTGTTATTTTGACTTGTTTACAGACTCTAACAGCCATGGACTGGGGTCTGCTTTCTTATTGAGTGTTGGAGCAGTCCCCTTGAGCTCTAGGACTATTTAGGGACCTCTCCAGGCCCCTCCTACCTTCAGAGTCCCTCAGAGTGCTCCGGTGCTTGTTCAGAGTTTCAAAAGTTTGGTAAAGTTTCCGAATTTACCATAGTTGAACTTAGAGATTTGACTTTACAATGGTGTGAAGACACACCCAAGTAACCCTTCTGTTTTTCACTCTTCAGCTGTGTTCAATAAATAGTGTGAGATATTCAACACTTCGTTACAAAGTAGGCTGTGTGTTAGATCCTTGTGCTAAACCGGAGGTTAGTGTGTGTTTTCCAAGCACTTATAAGGTAGACGAGGCTAAGCTATGATGTCCTGTAGGTTCAGAGTATTAAATGTATTTCTGACTTACCATATATTTATCTTAGGATTGATTTATAATGATGGTACCCCATAGTAAGTAGAGGAACATCTAAAGTTGGAAATTCTCACTTTCCATTCTGCTGTCAGCTGCAGAAAGTGCCCTGCTTAATTACATCTGCACAATTTCTTTGTCATATAAGTTCACATTACCTCCAAGGTAATGCTCTGGAGCTCTGGGTGAGGGTCATAGACTATCTTAAAAGTCTTCTACCACATCCTCAGATTTCCTTTTGAATCCTAAGAATTTACGGAGCCCCTACAATGTTCTAAATCTTTGGCCTGGTTTATAGTTGTGAATAAAGACAAAGATAGCCCTCGCCCTATGAGTAGAAAATTAATGCTGAATGTTTAGTGAAGGAGTTGACAGATAGATAGATATGGAAAGGTCTAAATGCACATTCAGAGAAACACTTCGGAAGACTGAGACTCAATATTATTGAGTATGCTTTAAAGGTCCACGCATCATCTTGCATGGAAATGTGGCTCAACTTCTGATGAGGAGACTAATTCATCAATATCTCTGTTATCACTGATGGATGACCTCCCGTAATCAAAGCTCTTGACTTACGTGCATGTTAACAGTTAATGGAAGGGGTGATGTATCACACAGAGTATATGGAAGGTCATGAAGACGTGTAAATGAGAATTACACGGGTTAGTTGGTGTCGTTAATGGTTCTTCTATTCTGCAAGAGCATCAGTATCTTACTCAGGAGTCAGGGCTGCAGTTGGAATTGCCAGAGTGACCTAAACATGTCAGTTCAACTGTGAGTGGCTCTTCCCTTGCATGAGTCCATCACCCAAGCCAGCCACACTCCTCACACCATCCGTTTCTGACCTCCCTCTTTTCTTGGCCCTTTCAGGGACTTCAGCCACTTGGAGACCCATCTCCTTTGTAGGAGGATCTTTCTACTCAAAATTGTCTGTCTGTCTTGACCTGGTTCTTTACTTCCCTGTATCCAGCCCCTGATGAAACAGAATGATAGTGATCAGTTTTACATTAGATGCAGCTATACAAGGGACCTTATTTATTTATTCAGAAATATATGTCATAAAGATTGAATGAGAAGATAATATTCAGAGCTGGGAAAAGCAATGCTGCGTATTAGGGAGAATTCGCATTTGTTAGCATAAGTAAGACTGTGAGTCTTGATTATAAGTGTCAGTGTGTTAAAAAACATTGACTAAACCCAGTGTGAAATTACAAGTCTGTAATACAAATATATTTGGGGAAATGCAAACACATTTATCCATGCATTAATTCACTCCTTCAACAGCAATTTATTGAGTGCCTAGCCTGTGTCAAGTGTTCCTCTAAGTACTGGAGACAGAGAGAAGAGGGGAATGGTGCAGAAAATGGTATTACCCTTTGAGAGCTTATATTCTAGTTCAAATAATTAGAAAGTACACAGGATATGAGAAGACGGTATTTCATTATCACTTATTGATAGACAGTAGTGACTTTAATATTGGCAAAAAAAAGTTGGTCAGAGTAAATTCGGAAGGCTTCTACTAGAAATACAGAGATTTGCACAGTGGGCTTCTGGCTTCACCGTTTCTTCCACTGTTTCTTGGACATTTCTCAGAATTGTTCCATCCCGGGTGCCTCTCACGTCCTTCATGTTCATTTCAAGAGGCAAAGCCATCGGTTGTTGAATCAACTTACATTGTACTTAATAGACGCTTACTGAATGCATGAATATTACCAAGTTTAATATATACATCACATAGTTCCCATTGTAGTTGAACTTCATGAATGTTTTTGAATTGTTACTTGTAATTTTAAGCCAGATTTACTGGACACCATGATCAGTACTATTATTATCTCCTACGACTTGATCAGTGGTCACCTCAGTCGAGAGGTTCCCTAGACCACTCTGTCTCCCAGGTATTTGAATTGTTGCCTAATATTGTATTCTTTTAGTCTTCTTGATGTTTATCTCAATGAATTCAAACACTTTAAATTTTACATAAAGTTGTTTATCATCTCTCCTCTTTACTACACCATAAACTTCAGAAGGGGAAGAGCTAAATATGCCTTATCCTGCATGCCCTTCACGATGACTGGCACGTGATAATGACTCAAGTGTATTTATTAGATGAATGGAATCCCTCCCCTCCCTTCCGTCTTCCCTTCCTCCCTTTCTTCCTTTCACTTTCTTCTCCTCATTCCCTAATTATTTTATCTATTCTGCAAACACTTACAAAACTAACAATGGCAACAGCTAATTAGTTTATTGAGAGTTTCAGATGCCAGACACCATGAAGGCAGAATAAGGACAACCCAAAAATCGGAAGAAGAGCTCATTCCTACCAAGTGCCTACTCTGTGTCAATGTGCTCTCTCATCCTTACAGCAGCCCCACACAATCAGCGTGGTCATCCCCAGTCAGCAAGGAAGCTGGGATTCAGAGAGGGTGGTAGAATGCTCGGGATCACACAGAGAGAGATGGGTGAGAGTAGAACTAAGACGGAGAAACATCTCGGAATCGCAGCCTGTGTTCTCAACTGCTCTTTGCTGTCTCAAATCCAACCAGTAGTTTCTTCAAATCTGGGTTATGAAAATCAGCTGAGGGGCTGGGACAGTAGAACAGTGGTAGAGCGCTTGTCTCGCACGTGTGAGGCACTGGGTTCGATCCTCAGAACCACATAAAAATAAATAAATAAAGGTTTTTTAAAAAAATGTCCACATACAAAAAAAAGAAGAAAATCAGCTGATATGTTCTGATGAAGAGGGGTGTTGACATCTAAATTGGTATTGCTCTTGAAACGCAACACCTGTGGTCTGACAGTCTGTGGCCTTAAAACCAAGAACATCATCCAATCATTAGAAAATCCTGCTCTTCTCATTCTGAGGGATGAATATCCTCAGAGGAGTTATAATATTTGGGGGGCTCCAAAATCGCCCTTGCTCACGATCGCCCCCTGGAGTCCTCCCTCTGACCTTGCTTGTGAGCTGGGCGCAGGCTGCAGCCTGCCATCTCCTCCTCTCCTCCCTGCCTTGCAGTTAGAGATATCCAACAGCAATTGACTGGGGTTTCATTAGTTCTTTGGGCGCATTTTCCATTTCTCAAGGACCCCTCTTCAAGGGTTCTTTGCCAGTAATTACCGCATACTGAAGACTTGAAGGAGCTTCCTCTCGGTGTTGAGTGATGGGATTTCTTAATAGGACTGCTTTTTATTTTTGGAAGAGAAAAATTAAATTAAATGTGCTGCTCCATACTAGGCTTATTTAGTCTGCAAAAACATAGGAATAATTTCGTTAAAACGAGCAGGCTTCTCGATCATTCTGTCGAGTCATGTGAAAATGAAAAGGCCTCCGTGTATTTATCATTTCTCTGCGGGTGCTTGAGGAAAAGGGTCACAGATGCCTTGAATGGACGGATGCATGTAACCCAGACCAGTGATGTTGAGGATAAGCCATTACTGGGGATATTACCTCAACTGGGGATCCGCAAGCTAGGGCCTTTGGACCAAGCACAGTCTGCTGTCTCTGTTTGTAAATAATGTTTTACTGGAACTCAGTGATGTGTACTTGTTTGCATGCTCTTTATGGCTCTTGTATGCTACGACCACCAGGCTGAGTAGTCACTACAGAGACTCCGCACAGCCCAAATGTCTAAAATATTTACTATCTGGACCTTTCTAGAAAAAGTTTGATACTCTTCCACCTTAACAGACACATGCAGTGTTTTGGTGTTCAACTGAGGATCTCCACATGCCTAACTGTTCAAGTGCAAATGCTGTTTACCTGAGCAATGTTGCCATTTATTGTCAAGGCAAGTTTAGCTGCGAAGTTCAGATAAAAGAGAAAAGGTTGTTTACAGGCTAGAGATCCTTTCATACTCTTCTGTTCACATGTTTTTCTCAATTTAAAAACAAAGCAATACTAAATGGAACATATGAGCCACAGAAGAACAGGAAAGTAAATTATTCTTTGCTGTACCCCTTTCATATTTTCCATGAGACTACTGATTCTAACACACAGGTTGGAGACTACCTAGGGCCAATGGTCAACACTGAGGACAGGTTTTAAAAAAAAAAAAAAAAAGTGACCAGAAGTGATTTTTCCCTCCACTAACGATGCTAATATAATTTTTTTTAGGCTAAAACCTCTTTAGCATCTGGTATCTGGCACTCTGCCATCAGTGTAACATTCATACAGAAAACTCTGCACTTCATGGCTATTTGTGTCAAAAACATGGATGCTTTAAGTGAAGATCATTTCACAATTAGTTAATTGGTGTGCATGACATTCTTCTCCTGCTTCATTTGAAAACTGACTTGAAGATGAGGAAAAATGAGCTGTCTTTAAAAAGAAAAATAAAAAGGGCGAGGGGAGGAGTATCAGAAACTTTCCAGAACACCCAAGTTATCTGTAGTGTGAGGTTAGGAGAATCCAGGGGCCCTGTGCTCACCTGGAAGGAAGTACATGCTTTATTCTTTATCAATAGGGATGCCAGGTAAGATCACCTGGAGAAAAATGGGCTTCTCTAAATTGTTTTAAAGAGTTAAAACTAATATTTGGAGTGTGGAATTATCTGCTCGGGGCCATGGTCAGTAAACAATAATAATAACAATGGGGAGGGCTCGTATTTGTGGAGTCCTTACTGTATGCAGAACTGTGCTCATGGTTTACACAGCTTATCCATTAAACATTTCCCGAAGCTCTGTGAGGTGGCTGATGTTTATCCCAATTTTACAGATGAGTGGAGAATGTATAAATTAAAGTCAGGTCTACCTGATTGAAGCCCTGTGGTTTTTAACTGGAGATGACTTTGCCCTCCACTTGCCTGGGCCCAGAAATCCTGACCATGTCTATATATATATACATTTCCTGTAGTGAAAGGGCATGGGATTAGCCACGGCCATCTAGTGGTACAAGGTCCACCGTGTTAGATTTTTGTTGCTGTGACCAAAACACCTGACAAGAACAACTTAGAAGAGGAAAAGTTTATTTTGGCTCACAGTTTCATTGGTTCAGTCCATGCTGGTTGGTTCCATTGATCTGCGTCAGAGGCGAGGTAGAACATCATGGCCAGAAGGGTGTGGTGAAGGAAAACTGCTAAGATCATGGCAGCCAGGAAGCAGGGAGCAGGAGAGCCAAGAGCCAGCGGGACAAGATATAATTGCCAAGGGGCAACCAACCCTCAGTGACCCACCTCCTCTAGCCACACCCCACTTGCCTATAATTACCACCCAACACAGGAGTCCTTTCCAATTCTTCATTCATCAAATGGATTAATCCACTGGTGAGGTTCCAATTCTCATGATCTAATCATCTCACCTCTGAACATCCCTGCATTAATGCAGGAGCTTTGGGAGGACACTTCATATCCAGGACAGCCAGCGACACTGCTAGGCTTCCCACAATGGATGGGACACAGCGAGAAACATCTCGCCCCAAATGTTGATGGTGGCAAGATTGAGGACCATGTTCTAGAACTTGAGAACTAGATGGACTACTAAATGTCTTCATTTAGAAGGTGTCACAAGGGGGTTCCAGCTCCTTAATCCCAGGGCGGTGATTTGTGACATCCCGCTTGTCTCTGTTTCCCTCCTTCAGACAATAAGTTTCCTTTTCCCCAACTCCATCTTCTATATGTGCTCAGCTGGGCGGCTCTTGCCCTCCTCCTGTGGGAGTCCCCATGGTCCTTTTCATGGACTTTCAACCTGACAAACACAGGAAACCTTCAGAAAACAGAAATACCCACAATCATGGTCTTTTTATGAGATTCAGTTAATCATGCAGTTTTGCCCCCTCTTGCCCACACACTTGAAGACACATGGGGAAGCAGCTGCAGCTCCCCCAAGCCCCTCCCGAGGTTCTGGCAAGCCGATGGCCTCACGTGCACTGCAGTGGGCTGAGTTGGCACCTCCATCTCACCTGAGCTTCCCTTTCTTGCCCGATCTGTTAATTCATAATCTCCCTTTGAAAAGAGCTCGCATTGTGTGAGTGTCTGATTTGCCCAGGTTTCCTTAGTTACCTCTTTGAGCTACTTCTTTAGAGGGGTTTGGATCTACGTCTCGGATCTCACTCCAGATCAGAACTCAAGACCTAACCATCGGCAGGACATCAAGCTTGCTTCAGATTCCATATCCAACTACGCCATCAGGGCGGTTTCTATGGGAAAGAAGCTATTAAAAAGCAGTTTTTTGAATGTGCTTCTCCAACATTCAACCCGTTGACTCACCTAGTCACTGGGCAGCCTGAAGTCGTTTTGGTTCCGATCGCTGCCTCCACAGAAGATTGGCACGCTGTGGGCATGGCATGGTGCCAGGCATGGTGGGGATCTGCAGAAACATAAGGAAAGTCTTCGCCCTTAGGGGTTTTACCCTGTGGTTGGGGGAAACGGGACATATGCACACACGGAAAACAAAATCACTAAACAAGGAGATCAATGATAACAGGAAGCAATGATGAAAGACGTGGCCTGCAGTGTCTCTGCTTTTAGAAAAAAGGTTGGGTGCACTGTTCAGAAGGAAGGAGGGGTGCATTGGTCAGGTGTGTTCAGAAGCCTTCCTGTAAAATTCGGAATTTGGAGGAGGGAGCATACCCTTAGGAAATGGGAAAAAGTGGGAACTCTATATGTGAAAGCTGGGAAGACATTTAAGATGGGCCAAGAAGTGTGCTCACGGGCTGCAGTGAGGGGACATGAAGTGGCAGTCAGGGGTAAGCCTGATCATGCAGGGGCCATTACTTAGGGGCCTTAAATGGCGTGCATGGAATTTGAACTTTATTCTGTAGGCGATGGGGAGTCATTGAAACTTCTGTCCGAATTAAAACAGCTTCCTAACGACCTTGGCATTCACTCATGGCTCCATCAAATCCCCTCTTCAGAAAGCAGCCTGACTGATTCTCTCCCCCCTTCCTTAAACCATCAGATGATTCCCTATCGCACTGAAACCTGCTTTCTTTCCCCATAGCTGATACAGTGTTTGGCAAGCCTTCTCCAGAGAAACAAACCAAGAGTGTGGAGACATAGGTGTAGGTGTAGGTGTAGATGTTGATTTAGATTTATAGATAGAGATAGGTTTATTTATTATGGGAATTGGCTCACACAATTATGGAAGCTGAGAATCTCACCATCTGCTATCTGCAAGCTGGAGAACCAGTAAAAGCTGGTGATATAATTCAGTGTGAGTTTGAAGCCTGAAGAAGAGAGAGGCAAGTGGCCCTTCCTCCACCTTTTGTTCTATTTGGACTCTCAATGGATTGTATCATGCCTGCCCACAAAGGTGACAGTGACCTTCTTTACTCCATCTATAAATGAACATGTCAATCTCTTCCAGAAACATATTCAGACACACCCCCAAATGTCTTCCCGTTGGCAAGCATTAGCCCAGCCAAGTTGACACGTAAGGTTGACCTCCATACACGGCCTGTGTGACGTGGCCCTCACCTCATTTGAGGCATCTTTGTTCCAAAATCACAATGTCCTGCTATGCTGTTTTTCCTCCTGAGCACACGAATCCTGTGGCCTCTGGCTTGGATCTTTCTTCCTCTCCATCACCCAGTGATGGATCCCTTCTCCACTTAGACCCCAGCCCTTACTCTGCCATCCTCAAAGTGATGAGGTCTGATTCTGCACAGCTCCTCTCATTACCTAAAATTAGCTTATTACACGTTTACTCCACGTGTGCCATTATGTAGAGAGGGGCAATCAGCCAGAAAGAAGGAGGCTGCAAGCTTCCAGGTGAGTAACTGCGGAGGGCCTGGTGGTTGTGATAGAAGACAATCTGCAGGTGTAGAAGACATTTGGAGATAGAATTTTTTCTTGGCAATCCTTTGGATATGGATGGAAAGACAGAAAAACAAACAAGGTCGTTTGTGTTTCTACCTGAGTCTCTTGTGGTTTTTAGAAATGGATGGACAGGTTGTACTTTTCACTGTGACAAGTGAGGAAGGTTCGTTGGGTTTTGCTTATGTTGAAACAGGATATTTGAAAGTTACCATTTACGGAGGTGTCCAACTGGAAGATGATACCGGAGGAATAGACTGAGGGTGGTCACCCCAAATGAGGACAATGAAAATGGTAAAAACAAACAAAAACCTACCACCCCCTCAACTGTTTTTTAATAGCCCTGTCTACCCAGTCGCTTTCCCCAAAGGTCTAGCTGCAATCCTAGATGTTGAAAACATGAAGAAAAATCTCAACTTTGAGTAGGCTACTGGAGGAAGGGAGGAATCCTGGAAAAACACCTGCTTCAATATTCAAGTTTGTGGCAAATTACTGTATTTAAAGGGACAAAATAGGACTTTACAAATTATGAAAAATATCTTGAGTGTCATGTTAAAATTGTAATAGATTCTCTGCTCCAAAGAACATTTTGCCACAGAAAGTATAAATGTTGCTCAGTTTTATGGCATAGGGAGATAAGGCAGCCTGGCATTCCCAGGATTTTATTAAATTCTGTGCAAATTAGGGAGGATGTTTCCTGTTATTTGAAAGAAGTGACTGATTTTTTTTTTTTTTTTACTTTTAATATTAAGGGGGAAGAAAAGTGGCACAGATGACTTAAAACAGCTCTTTGGTGCCTTTGGCAGGAAGTTTAGTGTTGTTTTTTTTTCATGTAGAAATTAGGGGAAGAAGTGACTTTTATTGCTAAAATTAATTTTATTGCCATACTAACTAGCCCTTTCCTCTTCATTCCTTCGTATCACACAGAGATAAAAAGGTGACGAGAAATGCCCCAGACACTATAGCTTCTTGTAGTGGTTGGGGAATCTGGCAGCCCATGTTGGGTTTATAAATACATCCCAGAAAACTTCAGGGCACAAACAGATACATAAAGAATGAAGAATCTGATCAAGAAACGAACATTTATATTTTTACTGGGTTTTACTTTTAACATAAAACATCTTGAAAAAGTTTTATGATTTAGCATTTATGAATGACTGGATTTTAAGAGAATTGTAATATTTTTTTTAGGGTATTTCAGCTCCATGAGTTATTTCTTATAGATTCAGATAATGACATTATAAATCTTTCTGTGGAGGCAATTACTAAGGCAGAAATGGCCTATTCCCCACTGGCTTTTAGGTTCAGCTCACTGACATATTACAAGCAGGCTTACCGTGGTCATTAAAACCTGATCCGGGATTTATTGTACCTCTTTAAACTCTCAGTACTTTGAAAAGTATTGAACAGAAAGGAATACAAAGTGAAGTTACAAAGGGGGCCAGCAAGGCAATCAGGAGACAAGCAGCTTTAATTTATCCATCCAAGACCACCTTGAGCATCGTGAAAAATATCTGAAACTGGAGCATGAGGTTTTGAACAGAGGTGAGGACATGGTTGCTAAGTGCGGATTTCCACCTGAAATAGCTCCAAGTACGTGTTAGAATTGAGAGCTGAAGGGACAGCGGTGTGAGATTCTGCATAAAAGGTGAAGAGAGTTTTGAGACCTTTGCTGTGCGCCAGCTCACCTGGGGACATGGGGAGTGACAGAGGAGCCACGGGCTATGGTCATAACTGCCCCCACCTGCTCCAGAAGCAAAGGCCACTGTGACCTGATGGAAATAAACAAGAGCTTCTTCATAGGCAATCTGGCTTTCCTAACTCTCTTCTTCACGTAGATTCACAGCTCTTGATCCTTCTGTCTCTTCTCAAATGATATTGGAATATCTTTTCCAAGAACAGATACTCTCGCCACACTGGGGCAGAGTGTCCACTGAGCACAGGGGCTGAAGGGGGAGGGAACGAATCCTCACTGGAGACAGGGTGGGTTGGTTCCACAAAAGCAAGGAGGAAGACTTCTGAAAAGGAGTGGGGCTTGACTCCAGCCTTGACCGTGACAGCCAGGCTGTGGTCCAGGAGTGTTTATGGAATGAAGTTGAACTCACTGCCCCTCTTTAATATGAGAACACAGACAAGACTTAAAAACACTTTTATCGCCTTGCACAAGAAACAAGCTGAAAGTTTCAGAAAATACTTTTATCACTTTGCACAAGAACAAGCTGAATGTTTTAGATTCATTTCAGCTTTTGAGGCTTGCTTAATGCTATAGCTTGACAACTTGTTCATTCCTTTTAGGGCAATATTTTAGATGAAAAAACAAATAACAAAAAGCACCCAAATCATCACATTGCCGTTTGCCTAAAGCCTTTGGTTTTCCATGCCAGCTCCTTACTACACAGGTAACTTAACTCAAATTCCACTACCTTGGGGAGTCCTTCCACTCCCTGCCTTCCATTTCTCTCCCCAAGCATTTTCACAGTTACCCCTCTTTCTTCATAGAGGTCGGTAAAATTTCTATAAAGGGCTCCAGAGCAAAGAGTTTAGGCTTGGAGGACTGCATACTGACTATTGGCAAAGTGCAACTCTTCCCTGAAGCACAAAGCAGCCACCAGTGATGTGCAAATAAATGAGCAGAGCTGTGGACTAATAAAACTTTATTTTTAGAAACAGGTTGGGGGCCAGAGTTTGTCAATATCTGACTTAAGAGAACTTAATGTCTGAATTCTTTGTGTGTATGTGTTTATTTATATATTTATTTTCCGCATTTTTTGTGGGTCTCTCTGCAGTAGAATTCTGGATTCATAAAGCCAGTGACATAATCTGCTGAGTGCTCTCCCACTGTGGATAATAGGGGAGGTCTACCATTTCCTTCTGAGCACAGAAAGTCTGGTCACATGAAGTGGTACATGAATACATGTTAAGTGAGTGGACCAAAATGTCTCCCTAAAGTGATAGATTTTACTCTACTGTTTTGAATTATAAGGAAAATCTATACTTTCTTTGGAAACTTTAGAAAATAATACCAAGGAGCTTTTTTTTTTTTTTTTAAATGAAGACCTGTGGTTCAAATGTAAAACAAAATGTTGGCATTTAATAACTTTGAGTTCACTTGGGGTTTTCCTTGTGGTTTGTTTGGTTCAAGCCCGTAGTTCAGATTCTATTCAAGTTAGATTGAATTTGATACAAAATCTTCACACGACATCCTTCTCTGAGAAATTTTCTGCAATTATTTCAAGTCTTGGAGCTGGGCTCTCTGACATCCTCATCAGCGATTACTGGTACAGTGGAAGGTGCTCGGAACTGCCCAGCCTCTTGAGTTATGAGGGACTTTATGTGATTTTAACAATAGTTCCATATAGTAAGTTAAGATTCATATATTATGGATGAGAACTTGGTCACTTATTACAGTGTTATCCAGGGTCTCTGTAACCTAGAATGCAAACTAAAGTAGCCAATCGGATGGAGCATTCTATTTCCTGCCATTTTGAGAGGTTAGAATTCTTCCCAGGTCCAGATGTTCTTTATTCCCAATCTCAGTACAGTTAGAACGCTAACCTGTGCATTTCCAGTCATTGCTGGTGGTGGTGGTGGTGGGAATGGCGAAGGGGGTATCATTCCAACAGAATGAATTTGTCAAGTTCAGATGAAGCTCCTTGGCTGAAAGCCTTCGTTTTGGTGCAGTTGTTTGCACTGATTATATTATTTTTTGTTTGTGAGCAGGTTTGGAAACCAACATGAAGCATCTTTTTAAAGCTTGTTTACCAAACTCCAAAACAAGGTATCATTCAAGAGTTTTGGATCAAATCCTATCAGAAATCACATGAAATTTAATCAGATACGTCCCTTTATTTTGACTTGGGGTGTGTGGTTATTTCCTCTTCCATGGTGAAGAATACATCCAAGCACAGGTAGCAAGACCTGAGTAGAGGAAAAGAGAGAACCAGGATGCATGGTTTCAGCCTCTAGGGATGTAGCTTTATCGGGCTTCCAACTGCACAAGCTATCCTCCCCAGACACCTCCACCTTTTAACTTATCCTTTTAATTTGAGTTTTCTTTCACTTGCAACCAAGAGAATTCTGGCTAACACAGCTATTTGCTATCATTCTTTACTTTAATTGTTCCTCTAACCTACACTTTTGTGTGATAAACTTTTACTATATGAAATACCTTTGAGTTGTAGTAAAATTGATTCTCTCTAAGTTTATACTACATATTCCTTTTTGGGAATCTGAATGAAATGAAAATACATAGTTCAATTGCTATAGGAATCTAGTATCTCTGTAAAAGTGTTTCTTGATTAAATAGATAGCCCTTGTCTTATTTCTTAGCATAAAACAAAAGACACCTCCTCCCAGTCTAAACTGGTTGAAAACCACAGCTCTGTCAGTTCTATGACTTTTTGTTTCATATCAGAATAATTATTATTGGTTCATGGGTCAGATATTACAAATAACTTTGATTGAATTCTTTACATCTCTTGAAAATTCAGCTTGGTACCTGTGCCTGTCAAAAAATAGTCCTATGACCAGAAGGTAAGAAAGGTTTGTGATGTGACCCGGGTTGCCCATTTTTGGAGCAAGAGTTGATGTGGTCTACCTCACCCCCATATGAGTTGAGAAGGATTTTCTTGTGGGGTAAGAAGTAGAAGGGAGTATCTAAAAAAAAAAAAAAGGATATTAGGAAGACAATTCAAGTAGAACACACTGACACTTAAATTCCCTATAGAACAGCAGCACACTATGGTTGTTTTTTTTTTTTTTTTTGAGCACTTTCTATGTATGAGGTCCAGATATTATGTGATTCTAACAATAGTTCCGTATAGTATGTACCTAAGGTCCATACATTATGAATTAGAACACTAAAACAAAGATTAATTAAAACTGCTGCAGATCACACAACTAATAATGGAGTGAATGAGATGAGAATTACACAATCAGACCCTAGAACGCATGTTCTAGACTACGTGTGGTCAGCAATCTACAACTACAGGTGAAATCTGGCCCTCTGCCTGAGTGTAAATAAAGTTTTATCAACATATAGCTATACTAATTTGTTTATGTATTTTCTATGTCTGATTTCATGCTATAATGTCAAAGATCAATAGTGGTAACACAGACCACAAAACATAAAATATTGACTAATGGGCTGTTACAGAAAACAAGCAAACCCCCTTTATCAACTTCTGAACCAGATACCAGATCATCCAACCTTTGTAAAAAAGAGTTTTGAGTCAAAAGACTCACTGGTTCTGGTATAGCCTATTGTATTTCTAGGTTATATGGATGTTTGTACTTAATTTTAGCTGACTACCATCTCAGCCCTCATTTTTAGGCTCAGAGAACTTCCTGTAAGGTGCATCTTGGTGGGAGGTGGGGCCCACGAGCCGTATCTGAGACCAGACACCCTCTCCTGGCTCCCTTCAGCCAGGCTCCTAACATCAGCTCAAAACCCACACTTAGCCCGTTACGCTCATCTCCGACCATCAAGTCCAGAGTGTAGCAAAGAAGGAACATGTAGAATCTGATTGCATCAGCCAATGGGGTAGGGATCTGGGTGAGATCATCTCTGGATTCTCACAAAAGGTAGAGCTGCCTCCGGCTCCTTGAAATTCTAGTTTTCTCACCAGAATAATCATTGAGGAGTCCCCATGGCTTCTGGCTCTCCCTGCTAGGGATTATTTTTAGAGGTGAGCAGTTGGGACACCGCCCCTCCACAACAGTCATCTCCAGCTTGACTTCTGGTGTTCCCTGCTGTGAAAATAGCACATCTTTTCACATTAGCATCTATTTGGGTTTTTAAATTTGATTTTTGTTGGTTATTGGGTGCTGCTGTTTCTGCATAATGATGCTCCTTCTTGATAGGGACAGTTTGCTTGGTCACTTGCTTCAGTGTCTTGGAAAGAATAAGTGCCGTTAAAGTCGTTTAAAATATACTTTTTTAATAAAATGTATCAAATTTCTCATTTATGTCCATTACGTATATGAGAAGATGTTCCAGCATGGGCGAGGGGAGTGCCCACTCCCCATGGATCTCATTGCCAGTTGGCATACTGGGAGATCCAGACAGCAATAAGGCCCATGAGATGCTGAGAAAGCAAATGAGCAGGTGGGTAGACGCTGTGATTTTGCAGCGGGTCCCCCGTTCTGACTCACTGTGCCACATCCTTGCTCCCTCTCCCTGTGATAGAGATTTCCTCCTGGAACTCCCCCACTGAGCATTTAGAATACAAAAGCCCTGGGGTCCTCCCTTGCTTGTTTCTCAAGCCAGTGGATAACACCTGGAGAGAGAGACATGCAGAAGCTCCGCTGCCCCCGGTCTTTGCCAGGCAGCTGGACACTCCCTCAGCCCCTGCTCTGTCCAGTCACACGTCTGTGGCTGGGCAGAGCCCTGGGGCACTTCTGCCATGAAGCAGATTCTGCAGTGAGGGCAGCATGGAGTTGCGACCTGGGCAGGTGCTCTGACCTTAATATGATGTGGTTGTTGTTCATTTAAAAGAACAGAGACTGGAGATGGAGCCTCTCAGCTGCTGGACCGGCATGCAGTATCTCAGCCCCCCGGTCACATTTTCAAAATCGTCATATTATTTATTTGTTGCAAAATATCTGTTGGTGGCCATTTGCCTGGCTCCTTTCATCGGACATTGCTGGACCAGAATGCAGTGTCCCTGCCCTCACGGAGCTTGTACTCTTGCTGGGGCGACCCATAAAAAGCCAGCAAGCACCAAGCAATGGGCCAAGTAGTGGTGAGTGGTGCTCCTGGCTGAGAGACTTGGGGCAGAGAGTGGGTGGAGGGAGGCACCCAGAGAGAAGGCCACCTCTCCACTCTCCGCTGCTCCATGGGGTGAGAGGGAGCAAGGCGTGGCAGGAAAGGCAACCATCAAATGACAGTCAGAGTAACCTCTCGGTCCCTAAGCATTGGATCCACCACAGTTGCAGTCCTGTGACCCTGACTGCCTTAAAGAGAAAGGGGTCAGAGGTCTGGACCCCCTTTTCAGCGTGGCTCGGAGGGGCCGCATGTGTGCATGTGTGCATGTGCATTTGCTGAAGCCGTTTGTTTCTCCACATCCTGGTTTTCCTAACGCCATCACAGCAGCTGCCTCACCTGAATGCCAGTCGCTAAATGAGGCAGCAGCTCAGGATCCAGGGAAACAAAGGGGATGGTTGCCATAGTAACAGAGGCCACCAGGAGCCACTGCGAACAGCTCCTCCTCCTGCTCTCCAGAATCCTTCTCCAGGGGAGGCTTGGAGGCCCTCAGCCACAGGACAGCTGCCCAGCAGGGCCGAGGGGCGTTTCCCAAGGCACTCTGGCTGGTTGCCTATGGCATCCCTTCCCGGGGTTGGGAAAGTTACTTAGTTCTTGTCACCCAGCAGAGAAGAGAGAAGCAGGCTGGATCTCTGTGGAGTGGAGACTCCTTGGAATTGTTTTGCATTTTGTCGTTCCTATTGCTCCTTTATCTCTCTGACAACCTCCACGCACAGAAGATACACACTGACTCGAGACGTGGCACCTAACACTCTATTGAGCAGGCAAATTTCCAGCGTGTACTGCGGTACCGGTAATAGGAGTGGTGGCCCCAAATTCTATGACTGATCGCTGTTCCCACTGTTGGGAAGAGTGATTTTTTTGAAATATTCATCATGTTCCGATCAATTTTAACAGATCAGGGTATCTGTAAAAAGATAATGCTTGACAGCAAATGAATTGAAGCTGTTTTAATTGGAATGAAGTTCCCTTGTGAGATTTTAATGTTTTTTTTTTAATTGACATTTCCAGGAATCCATCCCAGATAAGTTGAGATTTCCTTATGAAGTGCCATCCTCTCCCATCTTTTCATACTCAGAAATTGCTCCTGTTTTTGGGTTGCAGCTCAAGTCTTACTTAATTTATAATTTTACCATTCTGATCCTCAGTCATCTTGGATGCTTTCCTGGGTGCTCCTGCTTGGCCCACCACTCCTGATATTTTCAATTGTGTTTGGCAACACAATAAATAAGCCTGAGCTAGAAGCATAGAATTTGGAGTCAAGTGGAATACAGCTGCTTTCTGTTTGGGGTCAGCTCTTGGTTAGGTTATCCACTAGCCTCAGTTGTTACATCTGTCAAATGTGCACAAAAACCAGTATCTGTTTCCCAGGATTATGGTGATGGTTGAATCAGGGTCCAGAGTCGGTGTTTAGCTCAAGCCAAGTATCATGCCTCTTGCAAGGATGGTGTGGAGGTGCCCAGTTGGATGATAGCCATCCCTCTCCCTAGGACAGTAGCCAGCCCTGCTTTCCAGAGAGCACGGGGCAACAGTAGCCATAATAACAGGTATCTCTCAATATAATTGAATGTACTCTCCTATCTCAATTGAGAAAGGAGGGAGAGAGGATTTAATGAAAAGAAGCACTGGCTGTGAACAGTCCACTCACCCCAGTCTCTACCCTTCAAGGTTCAGATGGGAATTTTAAGGAAAAGTTCAATCACTGGGTGTGTGTAGGCAGGCTCCGGTGTCCTCTGTGCCTTAATTAGCAGAGTGCTTTTTATTTCCTGTCTCCATCATGGCCAGGGCTCCCAGAGCTGCAGAGAACTTCTCCACCCCACGTGAGCCCTCCTCCTGCTACTGCCTCACCCTGCTTTGCTGTGCAGCTGTGAAGTGCTGGTTCCATGGATAGGGCTCCTGGGCTTGAGTGGAAAGTGAGGCTGGCGTGAACATAAGAAGAGGAAGGTATGGACGTTTTCTCGGAGCGGTGTCTTAGCCTATGGAATTGTTTCTGATTGTTGTCTGGCTTGATTTCAAGTGCATTCTCCTCCCACAACATTATCCCATCAGCGGTGACATAGGCAGGAGCTCCAACCCAAAGAAAGATGTCAGGATCACTAACCAAAGGCATGAGGACTTTGGGCAAGGAGGGCAAGTTCTTACATTTGGCCCACTGAAGATGCCCATTTCCTCTGACCACGGTTCATGGCCTTCCAGAGGTCTAAGAATGTATTCTTTGGACTGGAGTGTTCCCAGGTTAGAGATAACTCCCTGATAAATCAAATTTCTCTTGTGGGAAGGGAATGGAAGTATTATGTAGAGAGTGAAAGGAAAATGAGGGAATTATAATAGAGACTTAAAATATATTGATCGAATTTGTTTTACAATGTGGGAGAATGATAATTTCTTTGTTGTAATTAAAAATAAATATGTATATTATTTATGTCAAATCAAAATAGCATTAGCTAGCTAACATTTATTTGAGCACTAAACCAACGACCACGAATGATTCCTTATTTTACTAAGAAATGCATACAGTAAAATTCGTGGGACCTAAGAATGTCATTCCATGAGTTCTGACAGAGGTGTGTGGCCAGGGAGCCAATGCTGAGGGGGGGGGGGGGGCAGAGAGAAGCCGCTGACTGCGGCTTGGGAGTGTTTTGGGGTAGCCTGTAGGAGGAGACGGTTCTCCATCCTTATAGGGTTATTCCAAATGAAATGATAAAGAATATTCAAGAAAGACAGTGCCGCCCTCAAAGTCTAAAATTTTTGCTCTCTGGCATTTTACAGGAAAACTGTTTCAACCACTATTGGACACAGTCACCTAGAACTTTCCCCCGTGTTCTGCCTGCCGGAGGCATCAGGGACTCTTGATTTCTATCTCCATTGATTAGTTCACCTGTTCTTGAAGTTCATAAAAATGTACTCATGAAGCTCACGTGCTCTAGAAGCTGGATTGTTGCATGAAGCATAGTGTTTGTGAGATCACTCACGTTGGTGTGAGTATCCGTGGTTAATTCTTCATTACTGAGTATTATTCCATTCCATGAACAGTGAATCCACACTAATGCTGACTGGCTCTTAGGTTCTCTCCATTGATTTTTTTTCTAGGAGGAATAAAGCTATTGTGGACACTCTTTTTATAAACACAGATTTCCATTTCTTTAGGGGTACAGATCTGGGAATGAAATTATTAAATGGTAAGGTAGGCAAATTTTAACTCTAAGTAACTGCTAAGCAGGGTGCAGTGCTGCCCGCTTGACTTAGGAGGCTGAGGTGGGAGGATCACAAGTTTGAGGTCAGTCTCAGCAATTTAGTGGGAACCTGTCTCAAAATAAAAAATAAAAAGGTCTGGGATGTAGATCGATGCTAAGAATGCCACTCCGTTCAATCCCCAGTACCCAAAACCAAAACAAAACAAAAATAACAAAAACCTGCTAGATGAATTTCCACAGTCGAGACACTATGCCGTGGACATTCTCATCAGAGAGAAACGTGGAGAAGATCCAGTGGTTCTTCAATGTCACCAGGGCATGGTTTCACCGGTCTTCAATACTGTTCACGATGCTTTAAACTAGCCCATTTAATCCCCTAATGGCCCTTGTAGGTAGGTGTAGTTACAAACTAAGGATCCTTAATCCAAATATCTGAAATTAGAAAGGCTCCAAACTCCAAGACTTTTGATAACTGAGCATTAACACTGCCACAAGTAGAGAATCCAATACCATGAAACTTTGTTTCATGCACAGAATTATTTTAAATATGTAAAAACTCACCCTCCAGCTATGCATACAAGGTGTGTATGAAACATAAATAAATTTCTTCTTTAGACTCAGGTCTCATCCCCAACACCTCACTAGGTTTATGCAGATATTCCAAAATTCTAAAATATCTGAAATCTGAAGCATTCTGGTCCCAAACATTGGAGATGAGGGATGGTCAACCCATACCCATGTTTTGGAGATAAGAAAACTGGTGCCCAAGAATTAAGGAACGGCCTGCGTGTCACATTGCCACTGAGGGACCCCGTGATCTGTCTTTTGTGAGTGTGCATGGAACCACTACATCCTGGTACTTTGTGAACCACTACATCCTGGTACTTTGTGAACCACTACATCCTGGTACTTTGTGAACCGTTAAGGACTCATCACCTCCAAGGTCTAACATATTGCAGGTGGGGGTTGCTGCCCAGGAGAATGAAGGCTGGGACTGCACAGAGCTGGCCTCCCAGGGCAGGGACTGGCCTGTACTCTAATTGCAGAAATGGCCTGCGTTGCCCCCCATGACTTCCAGATTGATGCTGCTTGAGGGAGTATCTTACCTCAAGATGCTTTCAGTTGACAAGCAGCTATCAAATGTGTGTGGAGCTGGCACAGAACTCAAAACCAGTCCAAGGCAGACCAGGGAGAGGTTTGGCATCTGTCGTGGTGATGGTAGGTGGTTCTAGGAATTCTCAGGTTTGAACCACCGAATATTTTCTTTAAACAAAATATAACAGTAGAAAAGTGTCTTTGAGGTTAATATGGAGGAAACATCATTTAAAACTTGCTTATCCATGTGGGAAAAAAGTGACCAACAGTTTATTTCCAGGTTCAGTGAAGCCTGTAGCAATCTGCTGAATAAAAATGCCCCACTGAGAAGCAGAGATGCTATAGGCTTCCCTGCATGGTCATCTCAAGCTTTGTAGAAGGTTCACAAAGGCCCTCGCTGAGTTAAGAATGCCACCTTTCCACCTTCCTCTTACCTTAGGATTCCAGATGCCCAGTTATATTTAATTAAATTAATTAAATCTAACATTTAAATGTTAGATAAGAAACAAAGAGCATTTTCTATAACTATGCCACAAATATTGCATTATTGGCTATTTGTCTGATATTGAGATTTAACCAGCATCCTGTATTTTTGCTGGCTATATCTGGTAATCTTATTTTTGTCTGATTTGCAGAGACTTGAAGGAGAAACTCTATCTGTGAATAGTCTTTGCTCACTCATTTTCCTGGGAGAGAACCATTTCCCTTTTAATATAAATAATGTAAAAATTTAGAGATAAAGTACGTGGGGCTTAAGGAAGGTGAAATGGAGCCTTTACAATGTAAAGTGCTTTCTCCCTGGCCCCAGTTCATTAGCGAAATCTAGTGATTTAAATTACCCAGCTAACCTCTTCCGCCACTGTAGGATTATAAATCAAGGAGGTGGCTACTACCTGAAGGAGTCTAGGGCCTTCACAGAAGGTTGTCATCAAGCTAAGAGGGGCAGAAAATTTCCTATTACTGTGTCATGCAAAAATGGTAATGCCTGAACCTCCACTTACAGCATATTACCTCTATGCAATTCACTTGCTAAAATAAAAGAAACAAAATTGGAACATATTCACTCTTTTGCATTACAGAGAAATAAATAAGATGGCTGGGTCTCTGCACAAACCGGCTGAAGTTACACAGCCAATGCAGCCAGACAGAGGCAGACTCATTCAAACAAAGAGAAAGCATTCAAGGTGTTTATCTGTCTGTCTTTCCTCCTTTATTTTTGTCTGTCTCTACGCCTTTATTTTGTGTGAAATTTTGAGAGATGAATTCCATTTTCTATTAATTCAATGGCTGTCATACTGCATTACATCATGCAGCTTGGACCACAACAATGAGGTTTAGGGTTTAAATTAATAATATTGCAACACATCACTTGATAAAGCAGTGTGCTTAATCCTATCTAGCCTGCTCAGGTAGCCTGACTTCTACCCAGTGCCTTGAATCTGCAGATTGCAGTGGAATTACCCAAGTTCAATTGCAAACAACCTATAATTGTGAGCTGAGTACTTGAGCTTCATGGTAGAAAGCATTAATTTAATATGCTGGGGAGATTTAACAAGCTTAGTTTTCTTTTTTTTTTTTTTTTAATAAATAGTTGGCGTGAGGGGGGGAGCAAGGACTTTGAGGTTTCTGAGCAGCATTTGCTAGTCCTAGAAATACCCCCACTAACAGCTGTTGTAGGTACAGTTGCTTTATATGCTTCGTTAGCCAAAGCCACCAGGAAAGTGGGATGCTGGGGTACGGGTACGGGGCGGGGGGATATGGGTCAGGGAAGATCCTTGGAGGAGACTAGGGATTTGGGGAATGGTTCAGAATGCATTTCCACAAACATGAACTTGAGATCCCCCACCCCCACCTCCGCCAATCACCGCAGAGTGAAGACCAAACCTGAACCGTTTCCACTTTTGAAAGAGAATAAAATCAGATGCTCAAAGAGGAAAACAAGTCCAAAGAGCATTGAGAATACTCCTTACCCAAAGCAGAGTGTTCTCATAGCACTGTATCCATGTGCAGATGCTTTTTCTGTGGAAACGAAACAAAATAATTAATAACGATGCATTTAAGGAACAAGGAGGCACCCAGGAAATCCAAGCACTGGCCAGGAGGGGCGGAGAGCAAGGGCCCAGAGCAGTGGCTGAGTTTGCTGGGCTCCTCTTGCCCTCCAAGTTGCCCCTCCACTCTCCAGGAGCCCTGGCGCCTTCCTCAGGCCAGATAATGTTTCCAAACAGCACCAGCACGGGGGAGAGGAACAGGCAGGATTTGTCTGTGGCCTTCATTAAGGTGGGTTGCCAATTGTCAAATTAGTTTCTGCCCAACCTGCCGAGTGCAAATGCAAATCTGCTACCCCGGCGCCGCCTCATTTGCAGTTATCGATTCGTGTTTGACTGCAAGTTCAAAAAACGTTGTCTTTGAAGCTTCTGCATCTATGCTTGGCTTCCTGGGTCCAGGTGGCTCTGGATCCCCGGCATTCATTTTGATCTTTGTATTCCCAACGCCAAGGCGGGTCATTTCAGGTAACTTAAACGCAAGATACAATCAGAAAGGATTTGGAAATAAAGTCTTTGCCTTGTCACATTAATGCGGTCCTATCAAGTGGCAGTTTATCAAGAGCCACCTCACAAGGTTTTAATGAGCATGCTGCCTGTTCTTGTACAATACTAATTAATCCCATTTTTTCACACTGCCGTGATTGCTTCATGAAACCCACATTGTTTTATACTCGGTAGCAAAGCGGCTCTTACTGATTAAATCTCCTTGCCTGCGATGGAGCCTGACAACTGAATTATACCTTGCTCAAAATAATAATGGGTATCAGCTAATAAATACGGTTTAACACACACAAAACTATGCAGCCAGAATCACACCACAAAATAGGAGTTTGACTTATCGGCTCAGCAGTGTTTCATTAAACATCTGTATTATAATTCACTGGTTTTCCAACTGATGTAATAACTTAATTGATGAGAACAAAGACAAGCTTATTTATTCACCCAATTGCTTGCTTCTTGACTAACGTTTTTCCTGGGTGTTATTGTGGAAATAAATATGCAATATTCTTTTTATAGAAGTCTAATTTAGGTCCTTTTTTCCCCTCTTATTGAGAAGTCAGCCTCACCATCTGTGGCTGACAAGTTCTTGCTGTTTCACAACGTTTGGGTAAGCTGGGTGGTGGCATTGCTCCTGATGGTCACACTGGCCAGCAGAGGTGACAAGGGCAGGCCAGTTGTCCTGACCACTGGTAGGGCAAGAAAACTGTCCACTGACTTCCTTCCTCGAGGGAAAATTCATTCTGATAGAACACACACACACACACACACGCACACACACACACACACACACAAACACGTCTTCCAGTGCCTTAAACCAATTCCATTAAGGCTGGGGTGATTTTGTACATCTCACGCATGACACAGACCCTCTTGTCTCCATCTCCTGTCTCCCCACCTCACTTAAGTAGCACCAGGGGTGAGTAAAGTTAGTGAGAAAATCACACCCAGCATTTTTTCTTCGAATGAGGTGTGTGTTCTCTGGAGGCAGAAGTCAAAAGTGGTGTGATTTTTTTTCGTCCCTGTAGCTCAGGGTCATGTGTCTTTCGGTGCCAGCTATTTAATAAATATGCAAAGAGAATCAATGCTCTTCTTTCTTAGCATGAAGTGGGCTATCATTTGCAAGTGACAATAGCTTTTCTTTCAGGTGATACTTCAGGGCTGCATCCCTGCGCTTACTGAGCCTGTGAACCTCTGGCTGTGGTCACACTGGATCCTAATTGTCTGCCTGGTTTTCTGTCTCTGACCTTAAGTCCTGGGGATGGACACTTCCAAATGATATTGACAGAACTCACTGTGTTTCAGAAAATGTTCGAAGCCTCAGGGACATTCCAGTAAACAAAAGAGACAAGGTCCCTGCTCTCCTGGAGCTTGTCTTTTCCTGGGGAGCCGGGAAGGATCAAGGCAGTAAACACACATGTAACACATAAGGTGACATCTGGGATGACAAGTGTCACGGGGAGAAGCAAAGCCAGGAGAGCCCTGTGGTTTGTGTGTTCACTTAGTGGGCATTCTGGCTGAGTCCCTGCAAACTCTGACACATGGACTTCACATTCTTAGGTCGAGTCTCCTCTTCCTGCATGACCTGGTTCAAGGAGAAGTTTCCCAGGACACACCACCTGGCCTCCACTGTGCCTTCCTCCTTGCTCTGCAGGGCCCTGTGCGCCTATGGACAGCTCTCTACCTCTCTCCTCCTGCTCCCCATGGAGTTCATGAATGGGGGCTGATTGTCTCTTGTTCTTTTGAAGGAGTCAAAACTCCAGTAGAGAACTGGAGTTTTCCTGTCTCCCACACAAATCCTACTTGCTACCCTATGTGTGAGTGTCTGTAGGATTTCTGGACATTGGTTTATTACCAATGAAGCTACAACGCTGTTGCTTGAAAGAATTTTCCATACTGATCACTTGGGTCAACCCAAAACCCACATCTTCCCTTTCCTGAGGATTCTGCTGCAGCATGACCCCTCCCTCAACCCCTTGTTCTCCCAATGATGGAGGCTGGGTAGCCTCCAGCCAGTTATGTCTCTTTCTGACTTCTACTTCTGAAGTCCATTCCACCACTGAATCCTGTTGCCACCTCCACCTATGGCCATTCCCTCTGCCCCTGGGTCAGCCAGGACCTCATTATTTCAGCCCAGATTTCAGAAGCATTTTGTATTCAAGCATCATCTCCCTAAATCCGTCTCCACGTTGCTCCTTACCTGCTGCTGCCAGCATGTCTCTCCCCTGTTCAGGACTCCTGAGGAGGATGAAGAAGAAACACGGGCCAGTATTGCCAGATCGACTCTCCCTCTCTCTCTCTCTCTCTCTCTCTCTCAAATCCCAGAAATATAGATTTTATGTGAAATCTTATGTCTTGAATGTTGACAAATTATTCAAAAGACTTTTAAACCCTATGTAAACCAAGTGAATACATTTTCACATATTCAATCACTGTTGGACTAAATTTACCGTTTTATGATCTAGATCCTGTCTGAATCAGGATCCAAATGAATTCCACATATTGCAATTAGTTGATGTGTCTTTTTAATTTCTCTTTTTTTTTTCTTTTCTCCCCCTGAAATCTATGTGGCCATTTATCTTGTGGAGTTTGCTCTGCAGAGTTTGTCACAGTCTGGGTTTTACTAATTTCATCATCACAGTGATACTCGTACTTCCTGTAAGTTGATTGATAGGTGAAGAGGCTCCGTACAATTCAGGTTTGCTCTTTGGTGGGGAGGACGATGTTAGAGGTTCTGCTGCACACCTGTCAGGAGGTGTGTGGCCCCTGGGATCTTGCATCTGTCTTTTCTGATGTAACAATTATCAACGATGGACTAGATTAATGGTTTATTTTTCTTTTAAAATGGTGATGTCTTAATTCAAATAAATCTTTAAAAATGTGAAAACTAAGCAAAATATTTTATTATTTTGTACATTTATTCCTAGGGCCAACCCAAGCTCTTTTCCAATAGACTTGCCAGAAACAAATTCATCCCATGTGCAAGGAGAGGTGCTGGACCAGGGTTGGAGCCCCAGAAGACACCTTTTGAGCTCTGAAAAGGCACCAGCTGAAGGAGCAGACAGGGGTCAGTGGGGAGACAGATGTCAGAGCAAATAATCATACTCTAATTTCTTAAGGGCTCAAAGATGTAGAGAAGTTCAGAATAAGAGACGCCTCACTTCAAGGAAACTACTCAGAGGAGGATGTGAGCAGCTGGGTTGGCAAGGACAGATACAACCACTAGAAGAAAAGATAGTGAAAACTGTGGCCGGGTGCACAGGAGGATTTGGTCTATTATCAATGAATTAGGTATTGCTACCCAAAATTTCACACTGAGAAAGTATTTTTGGACTTTGACAGTGTGTCATTAATCACGTGATTTGTGAAAGTATTTGGACTTTGACAGTGTTTCATTAATCACGTGATTTGTAGTTCAGTGACTTTCCATGTGATGTGATAACTTAATTGGTAAGAATAAACTTTTGTATCTTTCACCCATTTGACTAATTACTAACTTTTATGCATACTTATGGTGGAAATCAATGTGCACTCTAGTCTATGATTTGAATTCTGAGAATGGGGATTTTAGTTTTTTATATCTCAAAAATATACTTAAGGAAGGGGTTGAAGTGACCGTTAGAAAAGTTAGTTACAACTAAGTCATGAAATAATGGAAAGAAGAGGTCATTTTGTCCAGTCCTCTGCCTCAGAGAAATGCTATTTGCCTAGGATCATTTAAGACTGTAGAACTGCACTCATTAATCAGAAAATGCATATTATATTTCTGTTGCCATGAACCCTGGGAAAAAAAGTGTGTTCACCTAAATTTGCACTTAACCAAGTCAAAAATGTTAGAGAAATATGTGACAACATTTGATGAACTTCAGGGAGGCAGCAATAAGCTCCTTTTTCCCTACGGATATTCTTCTCATTTTTCAATTTAGGTATTAAAGTTATCTGTGCACTTAAAAAATCAGACTTAGAAGTCTTAAAGGCAAAAAGAGCTATTTTTCCCCCTTCGGTAGTTGGACCTGTTAAGAATTTGCTGTGAAATGTAAAAGAGCTACATTGAAATCCTCCAAATCACCCATCTATATTATTACAAGCTTTGATCATACAAAGTTGCACTGATGTTAAGGGAAAAAAAATACCATTTCATTGTTCAGATTTCCTTTCTTGAATTTTGTTCGTTGATTATAATTATGATGTGTGAAGTAATGAGCCCGTATATGATGGGGACGACAGAAAGATGATTTATTGTTTGGGGAGTTTTCTACAAGAAAAATATGCAGGCAACAGGGAACTAAGTCTCAGGATGTAATTTATTAGACAAGATGGGGGCTGCAGGACTTTGGCCTTGACGAGGTGTGTCTGCTTCCTGGGTGATGTGGGTACTGTGCGGCTCACAGGTATATGTGAAAGTTTGGATGTTTCAAGCACCAAGGGCAATTTTAGATTTTATGAAATAGAAAAGGACTGAATAAAGAACTTAGGAGCCATGGGGATTGGGAGGTCGATCAGGGAGAAGCTGATGCGTCTCAGTTTCATCGGGAAATACCACTGTTGCCGTGACTATTGCTGTGCGTTTAGACATATCATCCGCTAAGTGCCCGTGTGGACGATGGAATACCGCCCAAGCCATATCCTCTCTTCCCATCATTAGCTCTGACTGCCTTTTAGTTTACAGGTGAGTGCTCACATTCTAATCAGGGAAAATGACCAGGAGTAATGGATATACAGGATTCACATCAACTAGGAAGGGCGCATTTCCAAATCCCTGCTTCTCCCTTTGCCCGTCATTAAGGCACTCTGTCCTTCCCACCTCCTGCACCTGGATGCATTTCAAAGGAATCAAAATATTTCCTGCTCATGTTGTTTGAAAACAAGATAAAACAAAGATATTAATTTCATAAAGAGGCAGACTCATGATTGCTGTTTTCCCGTAGCCCCGTGAGTGTGTTGATATTCTCATCTCTGTTTCTGGGATTCGGTCCTTACCAATCTCCATCCCATAAGAAATTCATCTGCGGTCTTATAAATCCTCACACCAAACACACCCCAGAGTGCCCTCTTCTCTCCGGCCCATGGTCACGGCCAGCACCCAGCCTTCCAGCTCAGCTCTGCCTCTGGCTGCTCCTCTGCAATCTACATGCCACAGAGTGGCCAATTCACGGGCATCTTAACAGCTGTCACTCAGATCAGAGGTAAACTAGATCAATCCCCTGCTCAGGGTGCTTCAACTTCACTCCATTTCAATTGGAACAAAATACAAATACCTCTGTGTGGTATATGTGATGAATCAAGATCACATGAATTCTGGTTGCTGACCACCTCTCAGAAATTTTCCCATGTGCCCTCCTTCTTCTGCTCTTCCAATACTATGCTCCCTCTTGCCCTGGGGATTTTGCACTTGCTAGACACTTTGCTCAAAAAATGTCTTCTCACTGCTGCCTTCATTTATCCACACCTGTTTCAAGCACCCCCAGAGAGGCCTTTCCTGACCAACAAAATTACAGGATCCTCTGCTCTGGGCACTAGCCTTCCATCCATCCAACACTGTTACTCATCTTTAGCTCTCTGAGATCAATGTCTTTGGTTGTCTTGCTTACTGCTCTTCCCCAGAACTAGGAATGGTACCTAGGCAGGAACTCTAATATCTGCTACAAGAAGGAACCCCAAATCAAAGAGATTGTGGATCCTTCCTGGTCCACTCTGAGACCTTGTGGCATATGGAAATAAGTACAGACATTCAAACCTAAATTTGATTCTGCACTCTGCCACTCATTTGCCATATGCTTTCTTGTTTCAACCTTTCGTAATAGATTAAAAGTGGCCACAAATACTTGACTACCCATCTCTTCCAGAGGCAGAGTTACTCTGAATTGACCATGTGACTTACTTTGGCCAAGGAACATTCCTGTCTGTTGTGACGGCCCATAAAGCTGCCATGTGATACTCACTGGTCCATTGGTGCTACCCTGTTGGAATTCTGCCCTGAGAGTGCTGCAAGAAAGCCAGTTTAGCTTACATGAGGGACCACATGCAGCAGATCCGGGGTGTGTTAGCTAATGGCCAGCAGCAACTGTGGGACTGAGGAGCGAACATCTGTCCATGTGGTTGGACACAGTTGTATGAATGACCCCAAATAAAAATACCAAAGAAACTCTATGGCCAATCCACTGAACAGTGAAACTATTACACTGTTCCTGTTTTAAGCCGTGAGGTATTTATTGGGAGTTCTACACTACTCAGAATTATTGTAAGACCAAGTGAAATTAGTGATCAGTGCATTTTAAGTCCACAGTAGGAGCTCAGCTACACTCTTTGTTCCCTGTCACTATTCATGCTTTGAACTTGGCTAGTGAAATTTTCTAAGAGTTGTTGTGTGTCTAATGGTATTTGCAAAATATGTTGACTCTTTCAAGCACAGAAGAGGTAGGACTTTAGGTCAATTAAACTCATTCTAAGACCAATTCTTAGAATGATTAAGGTGGGAAATTGAAGCAGGTTAAAAAAATGCATGTAATATAAAGTAATATTTTCTATTTATTCAGCACCCAGTCTGAGTCTGGATCTATAATAAAGCACTGTACACACTGATGTTTGACATCAACTCTATTTTTACAGTGAAAACTGAAATTCACATGAGATAAATCATCTGCCCATAATCTCACAGCTCATAGGTGGCAAAGCTTAGAACTGGAACCTGGTCCAACTGACCCAAATCCTCTAAGAGGCTCAGTCTTTAAGAGGGGTAAGAATCCAGCCTGAGGATGGGGACAACCTCTAGCACAGAGGTTGTGTTGAGAAGACAGATAACCGATACAGATAATGTGTGCCTCAGAGCCAAAAAGGGGGCCTCAATTTCCAGTAGTATGGAAGTTCAGAGAAGGGCAGAAGTCAGATTGTTCAGAGGCACCTGTAGAGGGCAGAGGACTAGGGGCCCACACTGACCCACACTAGCCAGCACCTACTGTGAGTCTGGGTGTTGGGCTGCAGTGTTACAAGCATCTTTTGTTTCGTCCTCACACCAGCTCAATGACTGTGATCCCATCATCAGATGAAGATATCCAGGTTCACAAAGGCTGAATTCCTTTCTTTAGATTGTGCAACTAATTTTTGGCAGACCTGGGTTGCACTGTGTTAGTGATCTGAGTCTACCCTCAGGGTACAGTCTTGCCCAGGCAGAGTGTAGCGTCCTGAAGAAGAGCACTATTTGGGGGAATTACAACAGCACTGGGTAGTACACGAGTGTGTGTGTGTGTATACTGATTGGGTATATATGCTTGCAAGTAGGTCTGTTATAGTTTGGATGTGCGGTGTCCCTCAAATCTCACTGTTAATGCAGGAATATCCAGAGGTGAAATTATTAGATTATGGGAGCTGTAACCTAAGATTCCGTCCTACTTTGGACCGACTGGGTGGTAACTGTAGGCAGGTTGGGCATGGCTGGAGGAGGTGGGTCACTGGGGGCATGCCCTGGAAGTGTTCACCTTCCCTGTGGTACTTCCCCTCTTTCTCTCTGCTTTCTGTCCACCAGAGGTGAAGCATCTTCCCTCCGCCATGTCCTTCCACCATGATGTTCTACCCAAGGGTTCAGTGCAATGGAGTTGGCCAACCATGGACTAAACCTCTGGAACTATGAGCAAAAATATACTTTCCCTCCTCTAAGTTCTCATTGGGTATTTTGGTCACAGTGATGCAAAGATGACTAACACAAGGGGCCTAGGATTAGAAATCAGGAAAGGACTCTGTAGAGAAATAGCAGTCTAGGCTGAAGTCCGGGGAGGGGTAGCCAGCATCAGAGATTCCGGTGGTGGTGTCAGCCCTGAGTGTGTGAAGAGCCTTCGGCCAGCATTGTTACTGCTGCTTATCCAGTAATTGCTGCCTCTTCTTTCTGGAAGAGCACTTAGTTGGCCTCAGGGAAACCATAGTTCTTCTAAGAGCCCGTGGCCTGGCCAATCAGAGCCCCAAACCCTCTTGGACACATTGGCTAGTTATTAGTTGACAAATGAATAGGTTCACAGAGCTACTAACTAAAAGAGTGTAGGGTTCCTTTCTGTTGGAATTACATGGGAAATATGTCTGCAGAGGCTGGCAGCCACTTGGATATCATATGGAACCTGAAAAGGAAGCCAACCTAGGAGGAGCTATGCTGAGAGTCGGTGGCAATCCTGTTCTGGGAACGCAGCTCTGACCCCCAGGGAGACGCCAGAAATGAGCTAGGTCTGTCTCTGGAATGTTCAGTTACATCAGCCAGTGAAGTCCCTGCAATAATTAAGTTGGTCTGAGTTCAAGGTCTTTGTTACATTAACTTTGATGTAAGTTTATATATGTAAGTAAAATATTTTTAATTATTTTTATTATTTTACTAATATCACATATTTACTAATATGTGATAACTTTGACAAATCCAACTCGAGTAAACCCATTTTAAGACATAATCAGGGAGCAAAGTCAGCAGACTTGAGTTTTAGACTTGGTTCTATGGCTTGTTTTAATATTGTAATCTTTGATTTAGATAGTTAGCAAATCTTTGTTAAATGTCTTTCTGTATGCTAAGAGCTCATTCTGCTTGACCACATGATTCAAAAACAGAGAAAGAGACAATGACAGCAACCCTGAAATCATTAGCCATCTGGTTTGGGGAAGTTCTTTGGCTTCTCTAATATAATACAGTTTCTTCATTTGTAAATGAGAATATCATCATATCACATCATCATGAATGAATGAATGACATTTTGAATTCTATTTTGTCCTGTATAGAGATTAGGCTATTTAAGGGAAGGTATTGGCCTCAAAGGGCATGATTGGGAGACAAAGATGCATGTGTCTTGGGTGACACACTCCCCTGTTGACAGATTTAGTTCTGATGAGCTCCAAAGGCCATGTCCAACTGCAGTGTTGGTTAGGATCCAGGAAGGGCTGATGTTACTTAAACCCTAAAAATACAATGGCTTAGACACAGCACGAACTGCCCTCTCTCTCTTAGAGCAATCCAAGGTCAGTAGGTGATTCCAAAGGAACAGGGTGTGCCTCTTCCTTCTCTGCCACCTCCAGGGTGCAACCTGTCCCCATGGCGTAGATCTCCTCTCCTGATGGAAGATGGCCATGGCTGTGTCTATACTGCTGCCCCAGGGAGACAGAGAGGACGTTCCTATTAAGGGCTCGATGAGGAATTGGGAAACTTAGATTCCACCCCTGGCTCATCACCTAGAGCCGAGTTACATGGCTGCCACGAGGCGCAGGGGAGTCCGTCTCCATGGGGGACCCTGTGATGAAGGAACACCACTGCCACAGTGGAGGATGGGGCGATCCTCAGCCATTCCACATCAGAAGGAAGTCGCTGCACACTCGCTCACACCGGATCTGTTCCCGGGCCTGGGTTTCAGCCATTCCTTGGGCAGCCAAGTGGGCCTGCTTCCATCTGGCCTGTGCCTGCAACCCTCTCCTCTGCGCACAGCGCGCCCCATGCGCTCCAGGCACCCGAAGCCAGCGCCGCTGGCCTCCCTGAGTGAGCATGTCCGTGCGAGATGGCTTCGTGTCCAAGGCCATTCTTCGGCAGAAGGCTACCTCTTTGCGAATCAAAGGCCCACTTAGACTTCATATTAGCTTCTGCCTTATTTCATAATTTTTTAAAGGAAACTCTTTCCTCTCATGCAGGAAAATCTAATTATGCAGTGACAGCAGTTGGCTGACTCGGGCACAACACAACATGTCAATTTTCAGTTGCTTACACGGTCTCACAGAAACTGTTAGAAATTGTTTTGAAATCTGGCATACATTTCAGTCGTGTTAATTCCTACAACGGTGCCAAACTTGATGAAATTTGGCTCCCCCACACTCCCGGGAAGGGGGGGATTGGGAAAGGCAAGCTTTTCTATTTTTCCTGACAGTGACGTCATCTCCTCTTCCTCCCCTTATGATGAACAGTGTCCTCAAAGAAGCCAAGAAGTAATATAACTTTATATTTACAAGACCGTGCGACAAAAAGGCTGCGAGAGACTGGAGCTGCGTTATAAAACGATTGAAGAAATACAGATGGCATAATGTTTTTTTTTTTTTCCTTCCAACAGATTTGTGCCAGATGTGTGAATATTGATAATTTCTCTGGGGCTCCACTCAAGGCACAATATAGATTTCTGTTGGAAGGGGGGATGAGAGAGTGAGAATCCATCCCAGTGATGGTATTTACAGGAAATGTTTTGCCTCTTCTTCCAAATCTGTCAAAGCAGAACCAGAAATCCCAAATTTCCAAATGAGCCTCTGAGTCACCCTTTGTTCTGGACCCAATTTTTATCTTCCCAGTAATTGACAGACTGGAAAATTCATTTGTGGAAGCGCAGGGCAGAATTCTTAAAGCGGAGTCTCTCTCGACTGGCTGAACCGAGGCTTGTGCATCAATTTGGAACACAAATGGTGACAAAATCACAGAAAAGCATCTTCAAAGGTATCTGTTGTATCATAAGGGCTTCTCCTTAGCAGTGTAAAAATAAAAACATTTCAATGATGAAATAATGATAATTTCCATCAATTGCAATGGGAAAACTTGAAAGAAAATCTACAAGACTATTTTCAAAGCTTTTCTTTTATGCTTCCTAATATGCTACGATGCCTGAATCCATTTTGAAATATGATTCTGGGAGCCAGAATATTTCAATAAAGTTCAATTTCCTAATCCAACTTTGAATTTTTTATTATTATTATTATCGGAGAGAATTGTCAAACAGATTTTTAAAGAAACAGGAATACTTATCACTTCCAGAAAGATTTAGCTTTGATCAAATAATTAAGCGTGATAATCTCAAAATATAAAAAACATAAAAATGTGTTTTATATTTTTACTTTGCTTTCTTCTGTGAAATGTTTCAAATAACTAAATAGAGGGGACATAGGCGGATGGCGAAAATATAAGTGGAGAAATAAATAGGGTAGGAGAGAGTAGATGATAAACTAGAAGAAGATAAATAGATATCAGTTAAGACTTTGGGATTGCCCATTTGCTACAGTTGAAACTTAAATTTGTTTTGGAGCTTCTTGGCAGCCACAGTGAAAATGGAGATGGAAGAAAACTTTCTAACAGTGTGTTGTGACTTTGGTTCTCAACAGAGAGAGTGATATTGTCCACCAGAGACGGTTGGCAATGACTGGAGACAGTTGGGTGTCAGAGCTTGGAGTGGGGAATGTTGCTGGTATCTAGAGGGTACAGGTCAGGGATACTGCTCAGTGCCCTACTGTGCACAAGAGGGCACCTCACTGCAAAGAATTATGTGGCTCCAATTGTCAATAATCCAAAGTTGAGAAACCCTGGGTTGTAAAATCCATTTTTTATGAGCTATTCCGAGTGTTTGTTCTCTCTGATGCTCCCTGGACACAGGGCTTCAGAACAGGCAGACCTGGGTTCAGTCCACACTCCACCACTTACCAGCTAGTAACTTTTGGCAAGTTGTTGAAGGTCCCTGAGTCTCAATTTCCTGGAGATAACTATGTAAATCTTACAGGGTAGTTATAAGGATTAGCAGAGTAAGGTTGAGGGGACATCTAGCACAGTTCTCGGCACAGAGTGAAAACAGCATGGATGGTAAACACTGAACTAATTCCACAGGCCAAAGAGTAAAGCTAAGTAATTTCCTAAAGATGGTTATACATATGAGGGGCTGTGGGATGAAGCTCTGTAGGGAGCTGTTTAACCTCTTGGTAGATTTAAGAAAGCCCAGAAGTGTGGGTGAGCTGTGTATTATGACCTTCCATTAACACTCCCGAGTGCCGAGGCAGACCTCTCCCACACCGTGCGGCCTGCTGATCCCTGTGGTGGTGGGCCGAGAGCTGCTCCTTGCTCTTTAGCAGACAGACAAGCAGGCGGTAGACTGGCAGATGAAATCCTATCTGCTGGGTGCCTGGGCCAGGACCTAAGGTGTTCACCAGTCTCTGACAGACTCATCCTCTAAAACAAACAACAGAGGGCTGTGTCTTGTTCAGCCTTTGGGAAACACATGTAAGGGTCACTGCTTCAGAATTTAAGAGACCTCTTTTGATGAACAAAAACCAATGAAATCTAGAATTCCAGAGAATTAAAAGAAAAAATATTTGTTCTCTCTGATATGTGGATGCTAACCCACAACAAGGCAGGGTAGGGAGGGTAAGAATAGAAGTTCATTGGATTAAACAAAGGGGAATGAAGGGAAGGGAGGGGGTGGGAATAGGAAAGACAGTAAAACAAATCAGACATAACTGTCCCATCCTTATATATGAATACTTGACCAGTGAAACTCCATACTATGTACAGCCACAAGAATGGGATCCCAATTAAAATAAGTTATACTCCATGTATGTATAATATGTGAAATACACTCTACCGTCATGCCTATCTAAAAAGAATAAGAAAAATGTTTGCTATTATTTTAACTCGTAATAAGTCACTGATCTGGATTATTGCTAGTTGCTAAAGTTCATTTCAAATTCCTACAGTTTAAACAATAGGTGTGCATTTTCCAGGAGCATTGCAGGCATGAGACCAACCAGTGTTGCTTTTCATGGTTAGCACGCGACTTGCTTCACGCCAGGAAGCAGTGCAGACTCCCAGAGTTCATCTAGCTCATGGCTCCACCATTCACTACCTCAGAGTCCTCAGTTTCTAGCAAGAAAATGAAACTTTTTAAAAAAGGGAGAAAATAGAGAAGATGGGCTTCATAAAACCTGGTTTCCTGGATGTGTCTCATGTCATATCTGCTGCATTTCATTGGTCAGAACCCATCACTTGGGTCTTCCCAAACGTGGGGCTGGGAAGTGGAGCCCTGCGGCCCTGTGCCACTGCTGCAAGGGGAAGGTGAGCTTCAGTGGACAGTCAGCCTTGGCCACTGCTCCCAGATACCAGTGTGGTTTTGTTAATCAACTTCTGCTTGGCAAAGCATTTCCATTTTGAAAGCAAAGATAAAATACCCATGTCTAGAAACCATCTGTAAGATTTAGCTCAGCCCTTTTCTTTTTCAGCAGTAGGAAAAATGGAAAAAGTGGACATGTGACAAGTTTGATAGACTGGTAAAACTCTAAAAAGGCCATTATTCAAATATTTATGGGTCCTTTTAGCTAATGGATTCAAATTTATAATGCTGCTCTTGTCAACAAGATAATTTTGCGAAAAACATTAAAGGCTGAGCAGTTTGGTCCCTTCTAACCCTGAGGCCTCTCTTCTCCATAGCAAATGAGCAGCTGTTCTCTGGGAAAACCGAGCACCCTCGCTCACTGTGTTCTCCCGAGACCCACTGCGCGTCGCCTGCCAGCCTCTAATCTGTGCTTTGGAGAGGAGTCTGGCATCTGACAAGATGTCCAAGATGAGGCTAAAGCATCCATTTTATCCAAAGAAGAAAAAATGGCAACCGTGGAACTGCCACAGAGATCTCGAACAATGGGTGGATGATGGTGACCACCACTGACGGCCAAGGTGCTGTGCGCCATGTCAGGCCCTCCCTCCCATCCCCTAGGGCATGCAGGGTGATATCCAAGAGTGTCCAACACCATTTTTTGGTACAGATGTGTTAACACAAGAGGAAATATACTGTATTAAGGGTAGTAGTGGTCATGAAGCAGACAATAATAGGGTCAAACAGTACTTGTGGAAAAAATCGAAGGGACTCCCCAAATGAGCACACATGTTGGGAACATCCTGTACTCGGGCTTAAATAAAATGAATGGAATCAATAGATTTCAATAGCATCATCTCTGCGAGTATGACATGTTGAGATGCAAGACAGAAAAGGAAGAGACTTAATAGTCACAGTTTTCTGATCTTTGCCAGAGAGCAGGAGAAGGCAAGGTGAAGTGTTGAGAAGAGTTGGTGGGGAGAACCCATAATGAAATTACGTCTGCGTGTCGAGGAATATGGAGTGCTACGACATCGCCCTCCTCCTGGAAGAACACGAAAGAAGTCAAGGTGAGTTCTTATTCAGTAATGGTGTAGTGAGAAACTCAACATCCAACGCAGGGGTGATATTATTAAGTAAATGAGTGTTGATTGATCTGAGGACATATTTGACAGCCATTCAAATTATATTTACCAAGAATTTTAATAACCCGAGGGAATTTTGATAACTTTTATTGCAAAACTAAATGAAAAAAGACAAAAATATTGTGTAACCAGCATGAATATAATTACACCAAACTGTAACATATGGAAAAGGTTCTGTAGGACCTCGGATTAATAAGGCAGATTCAGATGACGTGTGAAACTCCCAGGTCCCCCTTCAGCAAACCTAGGGGGAAATGACATATTATAAATGCAGAGTTCACCTGAAAGCAAGAAGGGAGCTCCTCAGGAATCCCCAGAAAGCTGCTCAACGTTCAAAACCAGTGTCTGTGGCAGGGGGATGAGGCCTTGGTGTATATGGTGGGTGGGAACCAGAGATAAAGGCTTGCATGAAGCCAAGCCTGTCATCAGGGAGAGCAGAGCTCTCGGCACCTCCTCCAGCCAGCGCCATTGCAAGGATGCTTATGTATTTTTTTGCCCAATGTCCTGGGTGGAAAGCGTCAACAGTGACCAATCAGAATCCCAAGATTATTGTGTCATGTGTGCATGGGTGTGGGGTCTATGTCACACTAGTGTGAGACTCGGAAACCAGGAAGTAACATAAGACTGATCTGTACTGGGAAAAGCCACCCGGTCACAGCAAATGCACCCGCAAGTGCTCCCACAGGGAGGCATCCAGGATGCAAGGCACTAGGCAAACCCCCTCAGAGTGAGGCCAGGGTCAGACCTTACAAACTGCACAAGGAAATTAACCACTGTGAGAGTCAACTCACGAAAAGTGACATAATTGTTCCCAAATGACTACAGACAATAAGAGAATCTAAAAGAGATCCAATAATACTGTGATAAAATATTAAGAGTGATGAAGCCACATATAGAAACTATATTGAAGGTTTATGAGAAAAGATTGAAACTGGTTGAAAGAAAAAAAAAATCCTAACAAATTCTTGAAATTCTACATGACTATGTTGAGTCATTGTTTTGTTTGTTTAGTGCTATGTAATTTATTTCAGCAATTATGTAAATTATCTCAGTCTACAAGTCTTAAAATAAGCATTTATTATCTCCTGGTTTCTCTGGGTCAAGACTGTGCAAATGGCTTGAGGCATCCAGCTTAGGGCCTCTCGTGGAGCTACAGTCAGGACGTGGTGGGCTCCATCTCAGAAGGGTCTTCTTCCACTGTGGCTACTCGCAAGGCTGGCATGCTGGTTCTGGCTGTGTGGGGGAGGCCTCAGTTCCTCTTCAGGGGGCCTCTCCACAGTGTCCTCCATGATGGCTTGTACCCTGAGCCAGTCATACAAAAACTAAGGCACATGTGGCCCATCTTCGGTTGCCCCTGAAGTCCCCATGTCACTTGCTGTACTTCTTTGATGGAGTCAAGTGGCTGAGCCAGGCTCCCACTCAAGTCCAGGGGAGTCAGGGTCCATCTTTGGAAGGGAGGAGTGTTACAAGATGTGTGAAGATCTCAAAACCACCAGCACCGTGGACACAAAAGAAGATCGTTGGTAATAGTGTGGTTATTTCTGCAAGAAGGGTTCAGTGTGTTTAAAAAAAAAAAAAACTCTTATGTTTTCCAAACTTCCTACAACAAAATTGTTTTAACTTTTACAACGAGAAATAACAAAATACATATGAAGAAGAAAACTGTCAGGGGTCAAGGTTGTTAAGGCTCCTGGGTCCAAACACCATGAAGACAGTATTCTATGTGCTTTGGTGTGGATCCCTTTTTCCCATCACAAAAACTGAAGATGTGTACTGATTTTATTTCTATTTTTAAAGGTGAAAATAAAGCACAACCGGCAAACATATCTGGGAAGGAGCCGCAATTCTTTCTGCATCTGGAGTCTCAGGCATAAACTTTTCACTGAGGTTTATAAAGCATCTCATGGAGTTCAACCAAGTGCCTAGTTTTTAATGATGTTGCCTATTCCTACTTCCTGTCTTTCCCTTTGTGGAGTAACAAAGTGTTCAATGTATGGAGTGTTTACAAACATACTAAAGCTCAAATCAGAGTGCTCCCAAGGATAGTGTCCACTGTCACTTTTCATTAGAAGAAAGAGCACAAATAACCCAAGTTCTTGGAGATCTTCACAGGCTGGCCTGCCTACATAAGACTGATCTGTACTGGGGGGATGGTATTCATTACCATCCACCCAATATGAAGAAGCCTTAGAATTGCTCAGAAGGCATTTGAGAAAGCTTCATGTGTTTGCAAGGGCTCCCCGGTGGGGCCCAATCTTTCAGAGATTAAAAGCATTGAAATTCACAAAAGTATTTGTAATTATTTATTTTTATAAACTGGCATAATAATAATTTTTTAAAAAAAGCTACAATAGATGGGAGTGCTGTTATGTGAACTGCTGAAATGGAGCATCCTGTTTTTCTGTTCTCTGAGTCTAATCCCAATGCCACGTGATTGGCACGTAGACTCACCTGAGAGTCAGACAGGAAATGAGCAGGAAGTGTTTATTCATTTGATCTGTACTTTCTAAACTTCCACATCCTGACATCATGCAAGGAACTCGATATACAGGGGGAATAAAGTAAAGACAGTACTTTGTCTCATGGACTTTGGCAAAAAACACTCATAAAGATTATTAATTAATAGAATAAATATGAACAACAGGACAGTGCTTAGCTGTGCAGACCTGTCAGAGTAGGCTTACTGTATCTGAGACTAGGAAGATGTCATGGACCTACGATCAGGCCAGGATACACACAACTAAGTTTTTGGAGTAGAATTTTGGCCTTTCTTTTAAAGTTATTTTTTCTTTGTGTTCTAATAAGTACAGCTTCTTTGTTCTTACTCTTTCAAGATGATTAGGAGACATTTTTATTGGCTTGTGAAAACCTTGAGTTTCAATAAGAAAAGGATGCACAGTATTACATGTAGCACAATATAAACTGTGCAAAACATTACACAGACAGAAGCCACATAGACACACACTAAAGCATTTAAAATTGTTATTTGGAGATGATGGCATTGGTGGAGATTTTTAAAATTTTCTTCTTCATGGTTTTGTGTTCAGAAAAATGTTTTTCAAAGAAACCTATGTATTTTATTTTCTTTTTTGAAATAATAAGTGTGTCGTTAGACAAATGACAGGTGACTTGCTTTAATCTTCTTGGATTTGAGGATTTGGGCAGCAGAGTACTTCATGTGCTCAGGATGTGCATGTGCTCAGGATGGGTGCCCATGTCCCTCCCTGATTCTGGGGCAGATGATATGGCGGGATTAACAGCGAATTCAGCATCACACTGAACCTCGGTACAAATCTGCTAGCCAAGAGCCCAGAGTGTGTGTACAACCTTAGGACAGAGGTTCAGAGTCTGACATGTTGAAGGCTCTGGTGTGAGCTAGAGGGTGGCCACGATGCAGAGAGAAGTTTGGATAAGGGAACTTACTAAATTACTAAATAAGTAATGGCCACTGAGGGTTTAGGCAGTTTCATATTTAAAGAGATATTTATGAACTATCACAGGACCAGGAGGGGCTCTCCACTTCCCTCTTGCTTCTCATTACAGCCGCAGTGAAGAAGGGAATTCTAAAGAAAAAGCAGACCCACTTTGACCCACAGACTGTTGGTTAAAAGCGAATGTTAAGAGTGAGCACACATTTTTACTGAAAAGTTTATTTTTATCTCCACCTCCAATAACAGCTTCAGAGAAGTGTCCCAAACGGTGGGGTAAAACACAATGCATCCTGTCACCTGGGACAACTCTGATGGGGGAGTTGTGTTGGGTGTGTAGATGAGGGGTCTGCAGCCCCCAATGCCAGATCTGTGTTTCACGGTCCCAGGTTGTTTATTAAAGAGTTGAAGAATAAATGCAGGGAACTGCTATTACTGTATTTGCACGTCTTGTTTCACTTTGTTTATTTTAAAATTAAGACTTGTTGACAGTCACCCTGAAGATGACTTCAGGGCACAATTATTCAATCCCACTATTTTTTGCATCCATACATTATCTGAGACATCCCAGAGAGCAGTCCATACACATGCATGAAAATCAGGGAATCCGACCAGAGACACAAATGTGTACGCGGAGGGTGAGGTGAGATTACGCAGTAATACTCTGAAGGGGAAAAAAAACTTAAAGTCAGAGAACACTGGCCTCCACCCAACTCTCCTTTCCTGGCCAGTTTATGATATTGTTTATGATACCTCCTCCAAGCCTCAGTTTCCCTATTCATAAAATGCAAATCGCAGTTCCATCTGCATCGGGTTGTTGTCAAGGTTAAATTAGACAGGATGTGTAAGTAACTTAGAATGTTCCCTGGCACACAGAAAGCATTCAATAAATTTCATCTATCGCTACAGTTGACTTTAGGTAAATGCACATCAATACGAAGAAATGAATGCTGATGATTATAAGAATATTAAGACATGAGCTTTAGGTTTTTTCTATTATGCCTGCATTCTAATTCTAAAAGAAGTAGATAATTTATGTCAAGTTTTCTCCCCACTTTGCCTTGAACCCATTTTATAGAATGAGAGTTATTTTGCCTATTTGGCTGGTGCATGATTCGGATTCCATGAAGGGGAAGGCAAGGAGACCTCAGGACGAAGATGACTCTTCGCTCCCTCTGACAATCTTTCCTCATGCCTGTAAGTAGGGGAGACTTTGCCTAAAGCAGGTGTGCTCCCATCCATCTCTGCCCCAGCCCAGCCCAGGGTGAGCACCTGTAATTCCTCTTCCTGGGCGTTGGAGACACTTGTATTTCACGATCAGTTATCTGCCGACAGGTGTCTTAGAAAAGTGCCTTGGCTTGAAATTGTCTGTTCCATCATCCTGTCCATGGAATAGTCCACAAAAGATTGTTGAAGGGGCACACACACTTTTCTTTAAGTAAATTAGGTTTCCTTTGAAAGGTGTTCACATTCTTCCCCGTGACAGGTGTAACTCCTAAAGACGCAAAGTCCTCAGAGATAAGTGGGTTCATTCAATGATAAATGTGCTTCTCCCCCAAGCATCCGCTGGACCACCTGTGGGTGAGCCTTCCCTGAGTTCCAGTTTGGCAGAATGAGGAATCCTGTGTCCCCACCCCCAACCATGGAGGTACTACCAGTCTGAAGATTAGTCCAAAGCAAGATGTCTTTCAGCAGTGATGGCATTAAAGGAAAATGGTTTGCTCTACAGAATCTGATGACGATTGAGTATGACTTGAATTCCTGAAGAGATTTCCAAGCCCAATTGCCTTCCACTGATATTCAACTCTAAGCTGTCAATCTATTCACAGACTCTGCTCTGTGCTGTGGCGATGCAGAGAGCTCACTTCCTACTTGAGGGCTCCTTATTAGGGACAAGGATGCCATGATGGGTCCCAGACCTTCAATGTAGACAGACATTCCAGCATTCATGTTAGCATTGTATGAAAAGTTTTACTTGCTGCCTAAATGGGAATGGTAAGGGGACAGGAGCTCGAGCAATGACAAGAATGATTTCTTGAACAAAAGGAGACCAAAAAAGCTGCTTTTAGAGGATGGCTCTGACCTCCCTCAGACTGAAGTTTGTAGAATGACACCAAGGCGAAACAAGAGAACAAAGAGATTCCACCATCATTTGAGAATAAGGGGAGATGTGTAGGCGGATGCCAATGTAGATAAATACCCATGGAGCACTTACTGATCACCTACCATGTGCTAATACTGCACCAAGTGATTACATATAGGATCTCATTTAATATTCACAAGACCCCAAGACAGAATCAACACAGAGTGCCTGCTGGAGCACCTGCTCAGAGGCCGCCAGGGTTTCCATCCTGACATTTTGACTTACTCCCTGCACCTTCCTGGAGGATCTGTTAACATCTCTCAGCCTCAGTGTTTGTTCAGGAAACGGCGCCTGCACCTTGTAGAGATTTTGAGAAGGTTACATGAAATGAAGCATGAAAAGCACTTATCTTGGCTTATAATAAATTCTCAATAAATGCTAACTGAGATGAAATTATTATTACAGGTAAAGAAACTGAATCTTGAGTGATTCGGTAACTTGTTCAAAGCTGCATAGCTAATAAGTGGCAGAGCCAGGACTTGTTCCCAGACCTGTCTCATGCCAAGGTCCATCTATTTAACCCTGTATGATTAGGGACTGAGGTTCAGAGCTGGGCGTGTTGGCCTGTTTTCCATTGCTATAGTAAAATGCCGGAGGCTGGGCAATGCATGAAGACGTTTATCCCACTCCCAGTTTGGGAGGCTAATGGGCCATGCAAAATGGTACAGACTCCAGCGAGGGCAACTGCTGATGCAGAAGATGGAGGGAGGGAGAGACCACAGGAGAGTGGGGCCAAGTTGCTTTTTATAACAACTTTCTCTCAGGAGAGCTAACTGGGGACCGTATGAGCACTACCACCCCTCCCATGGCAGTGCCGCTAATGAACCCCTCAAGAGGGTTCATCTTAAAGGTCTCATCACCTTTACCATGGCCACACAGGGGACCAAGCTTCCAACACTTGGAACTTGGGGCACTCAAGCCATAGGAAAAGCATAGCACAGGCCAGGCCTTTGCTTCTGCATCTTAGGACTGGCCAGACTGCAAGAATATGTTCCCATCAGTCAGTGGGTAAATCCTCACGTTATTTGTGAAACTTTAAAATCTAAGCTATTCTTACCAGTGACCTTACAACAGATTCCTTTGTCTCTGGCATCAGAGCCAGGTAATTTGCATACTCTGAAGGACATAGCTGGTATAATGTGATTCTACAACTTAGAATAAAAATAACTACACATCTTTTATTGGGTCCAAGTAATTATTTGAAGCCCCATAAACACTTATCAGTAGAAATTTCAGTCTCTCTCTCTTGCAAACGTCCCTGGTCTCCTATCCCATTGCCCACGCTTACATTAATTGTTCCCAAGTTCAGGGGCTGCATTTATTTCATAGGGTTACCTTTGCTGAAATGCCAGTTGGGGAAGAGGAAGGGAGAGTTGAAAAGTCTGGAGACTGACCTTGGGTCCCAGCTGCCGCTGCTCTTCCACATGGTGTCCCTGTTGAGCACGGGTCCCTCGCAGCACATGTGGCTGTGTGCATGGCAGCAGGGATGCCTTCTGCTGCTACAAATCCTGCCTCCTGCCTGACATCCTGAGCTTAGCATCCCAAGTCTAAACCATCCACTACTGACCTTAGGCTTCACTATGTGCCCAACAATCTCTGCATAGTGCGCCTTCTGTGTCAAGGTGGCAGGACCGAGGTCCTTCCAGTTTAAGTCATATGATGTACCCTGGACAGGTGTCTCCAACACACCTTTAGGGACTGATGTTAATTCTAGAGCCCCAGCCAGCATGCCCTTCTCTTTTGGTGAGCTCCTATCTGGGTCCTGCCAAGCCACTTTACCCAGGGGCCCCTCAGTCAGTCGGAGAACATGTGCAGAGAATGGGCTCAAAAGGAAAGGGGTCAAGAAGCTTCTCTTTGCATCGGGCTTCTTGTCCCCCTCCTATCCAAGCACCAGCTCTAATGGCAAATGAGACTGAAAGAACCAACCCCCAAGGCCCTGCAGCCTCCCTCCCTCTGTGCAGGGGCACCTGCTGGGCTTCTCCCACATGGGGAAGCTCTGTCCCCAGTACGTTTCCTTTGCCCACTTTGTGCCTTGAGGCTCGTGCAAGTGACTCCCCTGCTTCACCCAGCTTGACTTCACCTCTCCAAGCACAACCAAAGACCTTTCTAGATGTTAACCCTGTGCTCAACCTGGGGTTATCAGATTCACAAACTATGCTGTTTCCAGGGATATTTCCCTCTGGTTAGTTCTTGGCTAAAACAGTGCACTCTTGCCCCGAGCTGGACCCTACTCCAGCTCTCAGTCTACATCAGGGATTCTCGAAGGCTTTACTATTGACATTTGGGGTGGTGGGGACGCACATACACTGTAAGATGTTAACAATATCCCAGAGCAAAGAAAAGCCACTAGTTCCCTCTGGGTCTCCACAGCAGAGTTACAGCTAGTGGTTTCTCAGGCAGAAACAAAGACATTGCCACACCGTCACCCTTGGACCTCATTCCTCTTGTTTTCCCAACCAAAATTTGAAATCCAGAGTGTGACCAGTAGGACATCATTTTTGAGGTCTTGGAGCACTGGAACCAGGATGGCCTGGTCACCGGGAAGATACCTGTGACCGACCAGGGACAGCGTGACAGGGAGGAACAGTTGTCCTGTGCTTTCTTCCCCAAAGCCATTCAGGAGGTGGGATTTAAGAAACTCATGGCTGAAAAGGCAAAACGGAGAGTTGCTCCCAGCCTGGGGCTTGAGAAAACCTGGATCATTTATTCAGATAATATTTACAGCGACTTCTACTCCCCTGCTGCTTCAAACCCAGATACTGAACAAAGACACAGACACACGGCCGTGCGGGGAGGCACGGGTGGCACGGCAGACGGTGAAGCGAGAACAAGTGAGGGGCGAGGGCAGCAGGACGGGCTCTGAGGACGGCACAGAGGCTGAGGACAGTGCAGGGACCAGGCTGGTCAGTGGTTCTCAATCAAGGCTGACTTTGACCCTTGGCAATGTCCCCAGAAACTGTTGGTTGTCCTGTTGCGTGGGTAAGGAACATGCTACTGGTATCTAATAAGTAGAGCCCAGGGATTCTGCTAAGCATCCTGTGATATACAGAGTATCCCCACCACTGAGATTTGCCCAGCCCCCAGTATCAATAGTGCCACGGTGAGAAGCCCTGGTGTCGGCTGAGAGCTGGGAGGTGGGAGGGATGCAGCACGTGGCAAGAGTGCATTGCGTTAGCCAAGAAATAACCGAAGGAAAATACCTTTGGAAATAGTGTTGTTTGCTCAAACTGAAAATCCCAGGGTTAAGCAGAGGAGTTGACATCTGGAAAGTCTGTGGATGTGTTTGGAGAGGTGAAGTCAAGTTGGATAAAGCAGGAGACTCACTTGTATGTGCCAGGGTGCCGGAGGCGGGAGGGGGGGGTACTGCTGGCAGGCAAAGGCATGTAGTGAAGCCAAGCAGGCGTCAGGAAGGGGAATCATGGAGGGACTGCAGAGGCCTGTCGTGCTCAGGTCCCGCAGGTCACGGTGGTGAAGACGTGTAGATGCAGGGTTGCTGAACGTGCCACGCCTCGTAGGAAAACCTGCATCCCGGAACGTCAGACCTTGGTGAATGTTTAACCACTATTAACACTGTCCATGCTAAGAAAAGAAAAACGTCTTCAGGTGAATTCTTGGCTTGCAGAGCCTAGATCTACAACATCTGGATGGAGGACACATGAGATCGAATAGGGTCATCGTCTACAGAGGGTTTTGGGCACTCTGCTTCCCTGAGTCCTTTGGGATTCTGCTTCCCATGACTGCGGAGAGCAGAACCCCCAGCTCATCCTGGATTGCGAGCCATTGACATGTCCCGTTAGTACACCAGGGAGGCTCCTCCTTGCACCCTGAATCTTTCACTCATATTTCTCTGCACCTTCTAGACCCGAGCAAGGCTTCATCCCCATCACACCATCACCGAGACTCAGAGAAACAAGGTGGAAGGAGGAGACAAAAATTCTCCTTCGTCCCGGTTGATATGTGACTTTGCTTAGCACTTTGAATATTATTAAGTGTTTGAATTTCTTCCTATGTCTTTTTCACCGAGATGACTGTCTTTCTGTTTCCTTGACAGCCTCTGCAGGACCAAATTGACAGCTCTTTAAAGGCGACTGACGAAAAGCAGCATTAATTAAGTCATTGCCGGACTGTAATTGTGTTAAGAAGTAAAAATCTAATATGAGAAAAGGTTAGTGAGTCCTCTCTTGTGTCAGATTTTCTACTCCCTATGAATATTAATGTCCTTAATGAAGACAATCTTTGCCTCATCAAGCCGTTGTTCTGCATTCAGGTGCCAAATCCCCGCGCCATTGATTTGTTTTTAAAGAACAAATATGTCAGGAGAGAGTGACTGTCCTGTTTCTTATCAACATCTTAGAGGACGCTTTTGTATTCCTGGGAAGAGTTTATAGATTTTGTGTGCATGTACAAGCTCTCGCGAAGGGGAGGGGGAGAATAATGTGCAGGCAAGGTAAATGAGTTACTGTAATTTAATATTAGTGTTGTGTTTGATCGCATTAGCGTCTTTTCTGTATGTGTGAGCAATATTCATATATTAGTGGGGTTACCATCAGCAGTTTTAATGATAAAATAGGGATTCTCTTTGGAAAAAAAAAGAGACTTGCAGGTGAAGCATTGAAATGAGTCCAGGAGAGAATCTCACTCTGCTGCTGACCCTCTTCCTCCCTTCAACTGGCAGATAATGACGGTGCCAATGAAGGACACTTCTTAACCAGAGTGGGCCTGTGGAATCCAGCTGTACCCAGAGTTTCTGTTTCTCCTTGCTCTTTCTCCAATGATATTTACTCCAACTCCTCCAAAAAAAAAATTTCACCTCTCTTCTCTGTAATTCTCGACCAACAAGGGAGTGACACCACCTCTCTTTTAAAGTGTGTGCTACTTGGCTCTAGAACGTCCAGAGTGCCCTGCTTCTGTGAATAGAGTCAGTAAATTTCTTTTTTGCTAGTGAGATCTTCATAGTGAGTCAGTAAATTGGGTTCTGTTCTTACTGGCTAGAACCTGTTAATGATCAGAACTGGGTTGGGCTTGGAGTCGCAGGGCAATTCGGAAAGAGTAACTCAGTCATGAGAGCTGCTGCTGCATACCTAGGTCTGGGTTGGTGTGGCTGCTCTGCAATGGTCAAGGGTCCCAGGCTCCTTCCAACTTTCCATTTATCATCTCTAGTGTGGCTCCGGTCCTTATTGGCCAAGAGGGCTGTTGGAACTCCAGCCATCACCTTCGATTTCAGACTGGTGAACTGGCAGCTTCGGATCTCACAAGGAAAGGAGTCAAAATTTATTATAATAGTGCATGTGCTAGACAGTTCACTTATTTTTATATCTCTATATGATGTATCACTGTCCTATTTATTTTCTATTGGTATATAAAAATTAGCACACACTTAGTAGCTTAAAGCAACACCAGAGTATGGTCTCACAGTGCCATAGGTCAGGAATCAGGGTGTGGACTAGCTGGGTTCTCTGCCTGGGGTCTCTGCAGGCTGAACTCAGAGGCTGTTCTGAGCTCTGGGTCCTCCAGTGGTCAGCATGGTTCATGTCCTTATGGCTGCATGGCTGATACTTCCTGTTTCTTGTTTGCTTCAGCAAGAGACTGCTGTCAGCTCCTTAAGGGCACACACACACACACACAGTTTCCTGTCACCTGGGGCCCCCGAGACAGATCACAATGTGGTAGAGTGCTTTTCTGTCTCTGATGCTATGTGTTCTTGAAAGGCTCCGCTGATGAGGGTTGGCCCACCCAGATACCCTCTCAAGTTAACTGATCAGTAACCTAGTTACAGGACTGGTAGTCCACCATCCTCAAAGGTGCCAGCTATCGTGAGGTGGGCATTACACAGGGCTTGTAACACTAGAGGACAGGTCTTGGGGGCCATGTTAGAGTCTATCCATAGAAACTGAAGCTTAGAATGTCTAGGAAACTTCTCAAGTTTGAAAGTGGAATTGCTGAAGACTGGATGGATAGAGTTTAAATCCCGTGATCACTTTTTGGGGACGGTCATGGTGCTCATTCCCAATGTATCTTAGAGTGGTTAACCAGGCTGTTGGTTTGCACAGGGTTCTTCAGCTGAGTGTCTCTCAGGAGTAAAATGTCCATTCATCAACTTAAGAAGTGTTTATTGAGGGGTTTCTATGGGCTGAGAGTTAGATAGGACAGACCCTGCCCGAGGCACAGTGGAAGGGGGGGGGGGGCGGTAGGAGTTTCTGTGGAGCCAGATGTCCAGAGTTTGAATTGTGAGGCTGCTACATGTGGGGCACGTGCCTTCTGGGGCTCACCTGGCCTCCGCTGGCTCATCTGTAAATGGGCGTGAGGGCTGTGGGACCTGGGTCCTCAAGTCGTTGCGATGTGCAGCTCGCTCTCAATGACCCTGGCTATCATGGAACATTTGCATCAGTCATGTCTGGTTTTAATTGCAACCTTTTGGGAATAAGGGGTGGGTCTGGAAGTTCTTTGGCTGCACTGTATCAACCACCAGGACCTACCAGAAAAGTCATTCTTAGGGAAGATGCTGAGAGCTCGTTTCTGCCATGAGGCAGATTTCCCCATCTTAGCACACACGCCTGGGCATTTGGAATAGAGGGGAAAAATGCACATTTTATTAGTTCCCTGCAAACACAGTGCAGACTGCTAAGCTGTTTCTTCGGAGGGGGAGATTCGAATTGGCTCCAGATTCCTCTGCGGCTGCCAGACCGTGGGAAGTGAGAGAGAATGTCAGAGCTGGCAGTTGACAAACAATGAGATGGTTCCAAATGGAGGAGGACTGGCCTAAACAAGACCCTTCACAAAGGTTTTTCTGGGCTCTTGATGAGGAAGGAGAATAGGGGGGATCTGCAAAGCCTCACAGGGTCACTATTTGACCCAGGTTTGACTCAGGGGATTTACTTTTTTTTTTTTAGTGCATACAAAAAAATGTATAAGCATGCAAGTAATATGTGTAAGAAATGAGCAATAAGGACAGGGGCTAAGTCCCCTCTAACCCCGCCCCAATTGGTTCTCTTCTCTTCCTCTAAGGAAAACAGTTTACCAATTTTAAATGGGGCTTTCTGGCCATGTTTTCAAAAAATAAATTGCATCTGTGTTCTACTCCCTGAGAAAATACTTATAATTGTTTTGTTATTTTTACACAAAATACATAGAATTGTCTGGTGTTGCTTTTATGGAAAGCGTCAAGTACAGAACAGTCTGATTTGCTTTTTTTCAACTCTATTTCTTAAGTCCCCAGGTGTCAATACACATTGATCTTGCTTGTTCCTTTTCAACTGTGAAGCATCCCACGTTTAGTTTGCCCGTTCCCATGTTGAGGGGGTAGGTTTCTCCAATGTCTCTGCCCCATGAATGAGGCTGCAATGAACTTCTATGTGGAGAAGCAAGACAACCCTCGCTCATCTGTCCTCTTCACCTGAGTCCTTTCTGATGTTTGTAGTTTCTTCTCCAAGTTGGTTGACTGAAAGAAGACCCATTCATTCACCCAAAGAGCACACGCTTCCCACATGTCAATCACTCTGCTAGATATCAGGGATCAAATCAAATCAAGTGAGACTCACACCTGCCCTGGGGCAGCTCAAGTAACACATTCTGCGTACAGAGGTGCACAAGGCACCCCCACACACATGGGGTGGACGAGATGGACTCAGAGACAGTTCCCTGGACAGAGAGATGTGGATGGATTCAACTTGAAGAATTGTTATGGTTGGATATGAAATTTATTTTCCCCCAAAGCTTGGGCGTTGAAGGCTTGGTCCCCAGTGCAGCAGAGATGGAGGTGGAGCGTTTAGGAAATGATCGGCTCCTGAGGGCGCTGACCTCATAGGTGGATTCATCCTTCTTCACGCTGTTTCCTGTTAACCGTGGGCTGGGCAGCTTTCTCCGCCACATCCAGCTGCTATGATGCTTCTGCCCTGGAGCGAGCTGACTGGGACTGAAGCCTCTGAAGACAGGAGCCAAGATGCAGCCTCCCTCCCTTGAGCTGCTCAAGTCAGGCATTTTGCTCCTGGGCATGAGAAGCTGACTAACCAAAGAGTCCTCCTTCCAAAAGCTCACGTCCACCCTTCCGACCCTGAGGAGGCCAGAGGGTGGAAGACAGCACCGCCTTGCACACTGACTGACTCCGGTGTGTGGTCCCAAAGGGCGTCGGTTGGATTCTCATATAAAACTGTGGATGGTGAGAAAGGACAGAGTAACAGACAAAAGATTAATGCATCGTGGGTGAATACCTAGGCTGTGTCTCGGGAACTTGAAAGATAGCATGTTTGAGAGAGAGAGAGAGAGAGAGAGAGAGAGAGAGAGAGAGAGAGAGAGAGAGTTAGTTTAAGGAGAGTGAAGTCTGCTGCCCTGACTAATCAGTGACTCTATTAAGTTGGATTTTCTAGACATCGAGCTTCCAAATTGCAGTTTTTAAGGTTGAAAGTCATTTTCAGGACGCAGCCCCAAGTCTTCTGTGCTAACCCTAGAGTCACACTTTTTGTTTGCTGTGTTTCAAGCCAGAAACACAAGTCCTCTTCTTTTTTTTTCTTCTGCTTCTCCTTTTTAAAAAAAAAAAAATTATTCCACATATAGAGCACCATTTTCCATATCTCTGGTTGTATACAAAGTATATTTACACCAATTCGTGTCTTCATACCTTTTCTTTGGATAATAATGATCATCACATTCCACCATCATTTCTAACCCTATGCCCCCTCCCTTCCCCTCCAACCCCTCTGCCTTATCTGGAGTTCGTCTATTCCTCCCATTCCTCCCATGCTCCCCCTTCTTACCCCACGATGAATCAGCCTCCTTATATCAAAGAAAACATTCAGCATTTGGTTATTTGGGATTGGCTAACTTAGTATTATCTTCTCTAACTTCATCCATTTACCTACAAATGCCATGATTTTATTCTCTTTTATTGCTGAGTAATATTCCTTTGTGTATATATGACACATTTTCTTTATCCATTCATCTACTGAAGGGCATCTAGGTTGACTTCACAGTTTAGCTATTGTGAATTGTGCTGCTATAAACATTGATGTGGCTGTGTCCCTGTAGTATGCTGTTTCTAAGTGCTTTGGGTATAGACTGAGAAGAGGGATAGTTAGGTCAAATGGTGGTTCCAATTACTAGTTTTCCAAGAAATCTCCATACTGCTTTCCATATTGTCTGCCCCAGTTTGCAGTCCCACCAGCAGTGTATGAGTGTGCCTTTTTCCCCACATCCTCTCCAACACTTACTGTTGTTTGTCTTCATAATAGCTGCCATTCCGACTGGAGTGAGATGAAATCTTAGAGTGGTTTTGATTTTCATTTCTCTAATTGCTAGTGATGGTGAACATTTTTTTCATATATTTGTTGATTTATTGTATATTATCATCTGAGAAATGTGTCTGTTCAGGTCCTTGGCCCATTTATTGATTGGGTTATTTGTTTTTTAGTGTTTAGCTCATGTTCTATCTGATGTGTGAGGGGTAAATGACATGGAACTCTCAGATCTGGAGCTCTGTGTTTCCCTCTGAGGCAGCCCAGGGGCCTGCCCTGCAGTGGCCAAAGGAAAGGTCAAGTTGAGTCAAGGTCCTGGCATCCAAGTAGGGAAGATCAAAAGGTCCTTAACTTCTCTGCAGCTCTTGATATTCCTGCTACCTACCCCAAAGTCTGTTGAATCCAAACATCACATTTGCTAATGTTCCCTTGTGCTGAAACCAAATCATTTCCTAAATGAGAGAACATCAAAAATGCATCTCTGTGTTGAAAGCTCCTTCCCTATTTTAAAAGGGATTGTGATATCACACTTGCAAACTTTCTTTTAAAAAAAAAGAAAAGAAACCCATGTTTTTATGGGAGAAAATATATTATGTGGTATTTTGATTTTTGTTAACCCCAGATAGAGTAGAAGTAACATCAAGACAATGTCTCTGTTTCAACCTTTCTTTTCTTTAATGTTCTGAAAAGGTAACTCAGTAAAAGTTTTTGTCTCTAAAAAGGGATAGCAGATATTGGAAAAATTATAATTCAAAATCTAAGTGGCCGAGTGTAGTGGTGCATGCCTGTAATCCCAGCGGCTCAGGAGGACCGCCCCCCCCCCACACACCAAAAACTCTTTCTTTAAATGTAAAAGGAGAACTTCCATATCCGAAAAGATAGAGTATGTTTAGCTCTCCCAACTCCTCGTACTAAAAACCCTGGATAAAATATATATTATTTTAATAAATATATTATATTATATATAATAAAAAAATATATATATATGTTTGGTGCATGTGTGTATCGTGTGTATGCATGAATGTGTATACCTATAACATGAGAAAAGTGTAAAAACTGAAGGGAAACAGGCCAAGTACCAAGGTCAGAATAGTAATAAAGGAAACTCCTAAATAATAACCATACAACTTTAGCCAAACACCACAGAAAAAAAAAAAATGGCCCCCACCTGCCCATTACAACCAAGGCCTGGTGGAGACCGCAGCCTTAGCCCACAGGTTGTAATGTGGCACCCCAGTGCCCCGCCTTGGATGGCGTCTGAGAGGCACCAGGAGGATGAGGACTTCCGTTACACCCAACAGTGACCACCCATCCCCTCCCCCAGGTCAGAGCATGCGGGAGCCTTTGGAGGTCCAGCTACCCGCAGCCAGGGAGGCTTGGTGTAGTGCCCAGGGGTGCCGGGTGAGGAAGCCAGCCGTGGGCAGGAGGAAGGTGGCTAGGAAAGGGCAACAGGAGCGTCCCCGTGATGTTGGAAACAGGCTGCTGTTGGTCATTGTTGACAATGGCTGGGACACTGTGCTACAGCTAGCAGGAGGCTACATCTAGGAACCGTCGTATTTGAGTCAAGGGTCCGTGCATCACTTCTTAACATGGGAATCTACAGTGATCGTGAAATAAATCTGGTTTAACAGATGCAAAGTGACAACAGGAAGGAAGCCGCCTGCTGGTCTTGGTGCGTGGCCTCTTTTGACTCTGAGTTCTTCTTCCTGAAGGCATCAGGGGAGGACTTACTGGGCACCAGGCACCAAGGGTCCTGAGAAGCCTGCGTTCAGCTCTTGCCCTCGAGGACCTGCCACTCCTTTGAGGAGACACCAATATGTAAAGCAATGAATAAGAAAAATTCTCCTTAAGCTCAAAATGGATAATTTAATAGCTCTCTGCTTTATTACTCTAATCAATGGATAAGGGTCAAATGACCAAAATAATAATAATAATAATAATAAAATAATATAAAAAGCCTTTATAAAATACAGAAGGAATTCCATGAAGTTCCCACCCAGTATAACCCGAGGAATTTGCTCTACTAATATGCAACAGCCCGCTAGCCAGAGGGCAAGATCTACCATACAATGAATAATTGGGACATATTTGCATTTTGTGTTGTTACTGCCTTAAAATGACCATGAGCACTTCAAAATGCTTTCAGTAACACAGGTGCCAGGCTTCAGACTGCTCTGGTGCAACCCCTCACCAAGTCCCAGCACCTTCTAATGTATGATCAGGGTCAGTGGAAAAAGCCAGAGGGACGGGCCACTTTATCCTCGTTCTCGTCCTTTTCCGTCTCCACTGCTCCTTCTGAATCCCATGGCCTCCGGGAAGCCTGCTGTCTCTTGTCTGCAGTTCTCGTGTGTGTATTGTTTTCTCAGTGGTTTTTGAGTCTGTGTTTTTGCCAGATTTAATGCAGTGTAGACCAATGTTGTTGAAACTCAGTTTTGCACATTCGTGACAGTCTGTGACAAATTTTTTTACAGATCTTCAACGAAATAATGAAAAGAACGAAAACACAGCACAGGTTTTACAAGCCAAACATGTTCAGTTTGAAGGGCGGTCTCTTACCCAGATGCTGCGTTTTTCGTCTTTGTGTGTAAATGACTTCTCTTCTAGGCAAACGCATTTATTGTTAATTCTGGTTACAGTTTCCTTTTTGAAGACCTTACTTTGCAAAATAAAAAATTCGTTCTCTTACGATGGCCTACACCTATCTTCTCTGCAACCTAATTGTGGTTGAAAACAATTATCCAAAATATTGGAGACCATGAACACATATTTTTTAAAAGGCAAAAAACAAAAACAAAAAAACCGACAGAGTAAGTTTTCCAAAGTTCCACAGAAAACCAGGGGATGCTCACATACTCTGCTTTCTTGTGGAGAGTCATGAAGCACATCCGTATTTTGCAGGCTCTGAAAAGTAGGGCTGTAAAGATGTTCTTTTAATTTTATGTACCATGGAATTTTCTCAATTTGTTCACCCATAAGTTTCTTATGTTTTCTACGTAATATATGTCTATTTCACCATTTTGGGAAATGCTTCTGTAGATAAAGTATAGTATATTTGAGTGATGAAATACACTACTGTGGAAGGAATTTGAATAAGATTATATCAGGCAAATTTTTGTGGAAGTAATGCAGCTGGGGCAAGATGATTTGAAAGTGTAAAAAGGCTATGGCTTGGCACAAGAAAGAGGGAAACTTTAGGATAAAATTACACCAGAGGCTGCCAGTGGACATGCCCACACCTCCCAGGAAGCTAATGCAAATGTGTGAGATGGGAAAGGTGTAGGCATCAGGGAGTGGTGGGGAGTGTGGTAAGCTATCAGCACATGCCCTGTTGCTCACCAGTGGATTGCCATGTGTTGGTGGTATCAGACTTTTGGGATTTGGAAGAAAAGCCAGAGATCCAAATTTTTTTCATAAAAACTTTATTTTTATTTATTTATTTATTTTTTATTAGTTGTTCAAAACATTACATAGCTCTTGACATATCATATTTCATACATTTGATTCAAGTGGGTCATGAACTCCCATTTTTCCCCCATATACAGGTTGCAGAATCACATCGGTTACACATCCACGTTTTTACATACTGCCATACTAGTGTCTGTTGTATTCTGCTGTCTTTCCTATCCTCTACTATCCCCCCTCCCCTCCCCTCCCCTCTTCTCTCTCTACCCCATCTACTGTACTTCATTTCTCTCCCTTGTTTCCTCCCCCCCTTTTCCGTCACCTCCTCTTATTATGTAATTTTGTATACCTATGAGGGTCTCCTTCCATTTCCATGCAATTTCCCTTCTCTCTCCCTTTCCCTCCCACCTCTCGTCCCTGTTTAATGTTAATCTTCTCTGTTCTTAGTTGCTCTCCTTATATCAAAGACGACATTTGGCATTTGTTTTTTAGGGATTGGCTAGCTTCACTTAGCATAATCTGCTCTAGTGCCATCCATTTCAACTTTATTTTTAAACACTGACAATTCAAAGCTCAAAACAAAATGTGAACCAAATATGTTTATATGTAGTACATATGTGTGTGTACACCTATGCATTCATGTTTTTGTGTATACATATATATATATGTATATATATATTTTTTTTTCTGGTTTGTAGACTATGATCCTCTATTTATTAGGAAAATTATTGCCAAAGCTATTTTATATATGGTAACTAATAAATTGATAAAGTGTACTATATCAAAAAAATTGCACAATGTTGGGAGAGTGAAACACGCAGAGCAACCATTAATGTTTACATTCAATATCCAATGAGGCCAAGATGGCACTGCTCTGAGCTTCCCCTCCTAAGAGGTCATAGCAATGCTGTTTTCTTTTGTAAAAAGAAAATGAGCCCCACGAACTGAATCTTAGGTTCCTTCAAACTATTTCCCTCTTTGCCTCTTGCTCTGAGCTCCCCTCCCCTTCATCTCTGAAAGAATGATAGTCACATGTGCACCTGTTTCTGGGGCTGCAGCTTGCTGAGTGTTAGCAGGGGCTTGCAGGTAGGTATACTTCAGGCTTCATGAGCAGCAGAGAAAGAATTCAAAGGTTTCTCGTCCTCTCTAATCCAAGAGCATATCAGGATCACAGCACTTGGATTACACGTGTGCTTGAGAAGTTTTTATCCCCCAAATAACCACCACGAAAGCACCCCAAGTCCAAAGGAGAAAAAGTTCTGAAGTTTAGATGAAATTAAACAAATTATTTTTAAAAAAATTTCCCATAGTAGGAGAAATTATTTCCTGTAATGTTATGGGGAATTATCAACATTGCCATCTTTGATTGGTACCTATACCTCAAAGGAAGTGAATGTACATCCAGGGAGATCAGAACTGAAAGGTTACTTTTTAAATATCACAGGTGCCTAAACATTAATTTGTGAAAGCATTTGCTTTTGGCACAAGTGTCACAGGAGGAGAAAGTACTTTTAAACATATGCCAGTACTTTTCAACCCAGGGTGAGTTTGCTTACCCTCCCATCCCCCCCACCCCCTCTCTGCAGAACACTTGGCGATGTTTGGAGATACTTTTTGACTGTCCCTTCTGGAGTAGAGGAACTCCTTACATCTAGTGGATGAATACTGGAGCTGCTGCTAAACTTCTTGCCAGACACAACACAGTCCCCGCAACAAAGACTTCTCTGGCTCCAAATGTCGACAGTGCCCAGATTTAAAAGCCCCGGCTATGCTAAGCTGGAGGGCTTCTGCTCTGCTTTCCATCGTACCCAGGTCAGGTTACCTGCAGAGCTGCAGAGGGGCTTGCTGTCCCCATACTTCCAGGTTTGGTGACAGTCCACAGAGTCGCTGTGGTCAGGGTGGAACCAGTCTTGACCGTGGTACTTGCAAATGTGCAGCTCCTACCTGGAACATCACTTGGCATTTCTGTTTCTCTGTGTCTGAGGGAACCAATGATGTTGACCTGAAGGGCCATTGTGTCTTTAAAACCATCATTTCAAGAGATTTAATTTTTTTAAAAAAAAAACTTCTTTAAAATAAAACAAACAAGAAACCCATTGGCACAAGCACACGATATCTCACATTTTTTCTGTCTCCAGCTATTTTCTGACGTCTGTGATGTCAGCAGGGATGGAAAGAAGCATCAGTGAGCAAGAAGACACGTGCAGTCCTCACCTGGTGGGCCCATGGTCTAAGCCTGGGATTCACAGTTGTCCCACAAAGGGCCAGGAAGAAATACTGCAGACTTGGGGGCCCTCTGGGTTCTGTAACAGCCACTCCACTCCACTTAGGTGGCACAAAAGCAGCAGAGACAGCATGTGAACAAATGGACAAGGCTGTGTTCTAATAAAACTTTATTCATGAAAACAAACTGCTGGCTGGATTGATCCATGAGAGGATGCTTCCCGATCTCTGTTCTGGATTCCTGAGACAGACATTATCAGATCTGGGCCAGATGAGCCAGATTTTTTCCATCTGTCTGGTATTCTGTTCCCCTGCATTCTGCATGATAATTTCTTTATTATATGCAGCTCTCAGTTCAAATGTCACCTTCTCAGAGAACTCTGCCCCAAACATCTTCCAAAAATGGTCCTTCCCTGTTGTATTTTCTATCACAACATCTTGTGTTCTGAGCTTCATGGTGTGTATAAACCAAAGCATGGTGTTCATATTTCTGTTATTTTTTTTTTTTGCTTAAAAGCAGGGGCTTTGTCTGCCTTTACACCCAAACTCCTACTCCTTGAGTCAGTGCCTAGCCCATGAGAGAGGGTGGCTAGGAGTGAGCCAGGGACACTTACAAGAACGTACTTAGCAGGGGGACTTAAACTGTGTGGTGGGAGGGGAGCAGGTTTGACCCTCGGTTACTAAAGACCATCCTTGAAGGAGCTTCTAGTAGCTAACATTAATTGATGACAAACAGGAAACGTTCTAAGCATTTGTGCTGTTAGCAATCTTACGAAGTGGGAATTCATATTATAGTCCATTTTATAGATAAGAGAAGAACTGAGTGTTAGAACTTGATTAGGATAACTGGAAACCAGAACCTCAGTCTTAAATACTGTAGTGTGCTCCTTCTATGATCTCTCCCATTCACACACACACACACACAAAGAATGTTTTAAAAAATTGGATTATTCTGGAAATGGTTTACTGCATTGGTCACTTTGCTCTAGGATGGCAGAGAGAACCAGAGAGAGTCTTGGTGGCCCCAAGTCCACATCTTCCTCTTGAGACAGCTTTAAGAATCATGTCGTTAGAGAGAGGTGATGGAAACAGACGTGGGTCTGGGGGCTGTAGAAGGGGCAGGGAACGGGAGAAAGAACACAGCCACTGAGACTCAGGAGAGGGGCGACTTTGTGCTTGGGCATCTGGAATCGTGGACATGCCATTTTGCAGAGATAGAGGAGGCAGATGGAACGGTTTGGAGACTAAGGGCAAATTAATTATTATTATCATTATTCTTAAATAATTGCAGGCAGACATTCTTCTCCCAGGAACAAGCTACTAACTTCTGGGAAGGCTTCTCTCTTCCAGGCACATATCATACATGGAACTTCAAGTTCAAGTGCTTAGGGTAGGGCTGGGTTTGTGGCTCAGGGGTAGACCGCTTGCCTAGCAGGTGAGGCTTTCATTTCCACCTCCAGCTCCGAGGAGGGGGATGGAATCCTCAAGTTTGAGGACATAATATTTAATCACAAAGCCTGACCTCAAGTCTCATAGAAATATGCTCTGAATTTTAAAAACCATCTTCCAAAAGCATTTAAAGTTTACCATTTTATTAAATAAGTCCCAGCCATCCAGACAGTCTGACCAGGATAATATGGAATTATTTATCAAGATGGTTGTTCTGAGAAATTGATGGAATCCTTACCTTGTCCTCTTGCGCACTGTGATTAGACCCAGTTTCTTTTAGATGTGTCTGGGACGGATAATCTGGGCTGCACTGATGCGGTGTGGCCGTTTGGTGGCTCTGTTGTGGGTCACACCCTGGGTCAGGCCACCGCAGCTTCCTGCCCGCTGACTTGCCTGTCTGGCCCCTGGACTAGCTGGGCCCATCTCGTGGAGATGCAGCCTCTCTCACTGTGTGCTGCGGACTTCTTCCTGTTGACTTGAATGTCGTCGTTATCATTAGATGATGCTTAGTTGGGTCAGGAGACAAATCCCTTTTGTTCTCCCTCCCAGGAATTCTTTCTCATCCTCCGTGAAATGGGGAGGCTTGATCAGATGTGCTCCCCACTGAGCCTGGAGTTAAAGTATGCACCCTACTTTCCAGCCTCTCCAGGTCTCCACAGCCCTGACCCCTTCATCAAAGCAGGAAAGCAGCCTTTCCTGCTGCACCATCTCCTCCCTCTTTCTGTCTAGCTCAGCCTCATGGCCTTCTTCTAGTCTCTTGAACTAGTGAAACCTCTTCCTGCATCTCCTATTTCAAGAGCGGAAGTGCTCCTTGTTCCTGTTTCAATCTGATCTGTCTAATGCACTCTTTCAGTGACATCCTAAATGTCACCTCCTGGGGGCAGCCTTCTCTGACCACCTTCTCCTCCTCTTCTTCTTCCTCTTCCAAACTGGGTCATTCCCACCTGTTACATGTTATCACTATTTCCCTCCTCTCTATAGAATGTATATCAATTAACATGAAATATGGCTTTATGCTCTTCTTTCTTTACTTAATTTCTATTTTTTAATAGTCTTCAAACTCTCCATAGGTAAGTTATCCACAGTATTTTTGGTGCCTAGAACAGTGCTTAGCATGTAATAGCTGCTCAATAAGCAAACAAATAAGTGAATAATGAATGAGAGAATAAATACTCATCTCATCAGACACCAAATCCCATTAGATATGATATGGGGATATTCAGAACTCAAACTCTGAATTCTGATGCTTATTCTGAGTTTACATAAAATTTATTGATTATTTTATGCAAACTTTAATTCTATATCTTTGCTCAGTATTAAAGTTTAAACAAAGGATTTTAAACATACTAATGTGACCCACTAGTACATAGAATTTATCCATTAAAAGCATACTATGGTATTGAAAGCCCAGACGAATGTATGATGAATGTGATTTGGGGAACATTGTTTTATGATCATAAGCAAATGGAAAACAAAACAACAACAACAAAAAGTGGATTTTTGTTGTTTTAGAGAAAGAAAGACTTCTAGATTCTTCTTTCACACCATGTAAACCAAAGTAGAGACCTACAATGAAGTATTTTCTAACTCTATTTGACCACAGAGAATCAGCCGGTTACAGGTCATTTTGTAGCTATGCAGCTGCGTGGAAGGAGAGGAGGTTAATATCTCGTGTTTCTGACGCGGGGAGCTAAGAGGGTATTGATTTTTTAGATGAATCTCCACCTTTCCCGCAACCAAATCGTGGGAACTATGCTCCCTTCCTGTAACTGGCAAGCAGCTTCCGATTGCTGGCCTTGCCGATGGTTTGAATGTTAATTATAACTGTGTCTTACGAGTGGAATCCTGGAGTCCCCGCTGTCATTTTCTACATGGAATCTCAACGGGCGAAAGGAGGGGCTGAGAGCCAGGGATATTGAAGAAGTGAAATCAGTGCCTTAAATGACCCCGTTGAGGTGGGAAAGGAAGCCATATTCAGATGGTGAAAATAATCTGATTTTGAAATACAGCTTTCAAAGGGGAAAAGCAAGACAAGTTTTAAAGTTCTGCTTCCAGCAGCAGACAAACAATTTGGAAGATCAAATAGAGAGCTGCATTACCGTGGGTCTTCATGAAAAAAAAAAAAAAGTTGGTACCTGAAACTCAAAAGAATGTGGGCTCTGCCAATATGTACTTTTCAACCCCCGCCCCCCGCCATGAATAACATTTCTGTTTTATTTAATGACTACCAGGCATGACTCATGAATTTGATAGTAAACAGGACAGTCTTCTAGCCTCAGGTATTTTTAACTATCTAAACAGAAAAGGGGAATATTTAGGGTATAAAAAGGACATGAATTTTGTAATAAAAATAGCATGAGGGTTGGGTGGATAGAGCTGAGCTCTCTCTACGGAATACCGAGTTAAACAGATTACCATATGTTCCCTCCAGGAGCATTTGAAAAATGAAGACCAAATGTGTTTTATAGAATGATGTTCTTCATAATGCAGATCGCCACTGATTTGAAGCTTCAGCTAAAATAAATACGATACCTTTTGAGTGCTATTCACAAACACTGGTGACCTATCAATTTCCCTATCTCGGGAAAAGGGAACCGGAGTATGACAGCTCCCTCCCAGAAGAGTGGTTGATATATGTTAAGTGGCTGTGTCTCTGCTTCTGATTATTAATTTTGGCTAATATAGAACAAGGAGATGTCCCCTGACTCTGCAGACACTTCTTGGAACACGAAGGTCTTCAGGCCTCGCCAAGAGAGCCCCTGTTGCAGAGTTAGAGATTCCAGATCTGGTTTCGGGACTGTGCTGATGTGCCTTGAAGCCCAGCAATTTAGAGCTCCTGAGAGTCTTGCATTCCAGGATGCTGGGAGGGTCCTGCTGGTGTCTCCTCATGGTTATCTGCATCTTTAAAATCTGCGAAAGCAAACTGTTTTAGGCACAATTGGTTAAGATGCTGTCTTTTACCACTATGACTTTCCCTCCTTCACACTTCCCTTCGAATTAATGTTCTGGTGACATTTTAAGACCTGGTTATTGGAAAGGCGAGTGTAGGGTGCATCTTTACAGGGTTAATATGATGCATTCACATGACCCTCTACCACTTTCATTTATGGTTAAGGCCCTAGCAGTATCTTGGTGTAGGAATGACTTCGAGAACATTCCTACACCCTCCGTGCAAATGAGCCTGATGCTATGGTGGGCAGGTGCAGAGTCACTGCCAGATGAATAAAATCCAAGGTGCCTGCAATGTCAACAGGCAGTAGAGGACAAGCACCATTCAGAAAGCAAGGAGCCAGAAACTGGCCTGGGGAAAGTTCTGTGCATTGAACATATGCCCTTTTGAGGGGAAGATTCGATTCTAATCAGCCATTAGAAAAAAATTGCAAGTTCTATTTTCTCAAGAACCATTAATGCAGCATACACAATTATAAATGTACCATATATTTTCTTTTTTGACAGAAATTTTAAAAAGTATAATTCTACTGCTTAAATTTCTTGCTGATTTGACACAGAATAAATACTGACAGATGAAGATAACACAAAACTCACAATATACATTAAGTAAAAAGTGACAAACCTAAGTGGGACTCCTTAACTCAAAGAGAGCTTAAAATCAGTCACTACTCACAAAGCTTGAGGTTTCCCTGCATTCCTCTAGCTCACGTATAAAAGCGATTTGATGGAGGCTTTCCCAAATTTTACAACTAATCTAAAAATGTAGATGCCATTACCAATCATGTGTTATAAAGCTCACATAAATGTTTGTAAACTATCAAAAATTAAAAAAAAAAGTTTTGATCAACCATGCTAGGAGAAAGACTAAATTATTTTTTCTATTTTCTCCGATAGAAAAAGTATAAAATCGTTGTCATGAAGAGGTGATCAAAGAGTATGAAGCTTGAAATGTAAGAAAAATATTTTAGAGATGTCAGACAGTTAATAAAATATTAAGTTATTTTTCTAGATTTTGTGATGTTTGCAGTTTGTTAACTTTTTAAAATTCATGATTTGTCTTGATTTATTTTCTCATTCCAAATGAATACCTACTTTCTTATCTGTTGGTATCAGTAATTTGGATTCCTTCCTTCAATAAGAGAATCCAAATTAAATAAGCTTTAGGGTCAACAAAACCTGAATCTTGCCCAGGGGTTGTGTGACATGGAATGCTTCAGTTATGTCACCCCTGTCCCTCACCTGAGGGTGGTCGTGAAGAGGACTTTTGGACGATGAGCCATGGTACCTGGGCTGCATGACAAAATCTGCAGACCTCTGTGCAGAGCCTGCGAAGGCCGGAACAATGCTGGAGCTGCCAGGTGCCCTCCTGACCTTAGGGAGCTGCTCAGCATCAATGCGGGACTCGCTGTGTTCATCCAGACAGGTCTTCCTGCACAGGGTCACCACAGGTCACCTCTGCAGGGGCTACAGAAGTCCAGCTGGAGAGCCCTGGGGAGAATTACTCAGGTTATTGTCAGGGAGTTCCCCTTTCCTTGCTCATTCTTCTCCACTGTGCATTTTCCTAAGAGATGGAAGGCCCTAGAGTGGCTGAAGTGACATCCCTGCTGCTTCTGGAGTTCCTTCCAGAAAGCAGTCTCAGAGGCAGTGAGGGTTTGTATGGCCATGGGTACAGCCACCCCAGTATCCGGACACTGGTTTTGTGGGTATCTAGAGGGAGGAGGGGGAACACCTCTGCTTTTTCCGGTACTCATATTTCAGGTACACCTGGCTATGGGGCCCGCCCTAGTGGAACTGTTTCTTAATCCTGAATCAGGGGGTGTTCCTGAAGCCAGGGGCTCTAGTAGCAGCTCCCCGATTCACCACATTCCTGATGCTGGCAGACATGGGAGCTCCCTGTTCAGCATGTCCTGCACTGGGGTTCTCAGGGACTCCTGGACAGAGCCTCAGTGTAGTCAGTCTTCTCTGCAACCAAATCTGGACCAATCCATGATGGTAGGGAGGAAGGGAACTGAACTCTAGAGAATCATAAAGTGGGAAGAGACCTCTCGTCCCTTTTTTGAATGAACATGATGTCGCCCTCTTCTGTGCTTCTTCAGGTCATGAAGATCGCTCTGCAGACCCCTGGGCTCACATCTCCTCCTGGTGCGCTGAACTGTCTCGGAGAAGCTGCGCTGTCCAGCGGACGTTGGGCCACTGCTGTTCACTGCTCTTGTTCTTAGGGGTGAGCTCAGCGAGCTGTTCCCACTCGAACCGCAGTGGAGAAAGACCGGCCACTCCCCTGCCAGGAGCCACGGGGAGACGCTCTGGGAGACCTCTTCCTCCAGGTGGCGGTCGGTGCCCACTGCAGCAATCTGCCTGAAGAAACCCCAGAGCAGAGCAAAGGTTCTGGATCTGGCCCAGGAAAGCATGGGCCCGGGAGGCTCCCTGTGCCCTCCCTGTGCTCCCTGCTCTCTCCTTCCCCTGCACGCCTCACCCCCTGACTCTCCTATGTCCCTTGTACTCATGGAGCCTGAGCAGAGCTGTGGACAGGACCACGGGCTCCGCCTGGATTCGCATCCTGGTTCAGACCTCGTTAAATACACAACCTCGTGCGAAGATTTGTGCTCTCCGTATTTCAATTCCCTCACCTCAAAATGGGATGTTTTTAACTCCTTGATTCCATGAGTCAATGATGTTCAAGAGCTTCAAACATAGTGCCCCAGACATAGTAACTGCTCATGAAATCTTAGGAGTTTTTCCGCTGTTCGTTTTAGAACTGGATGTTTCCAAACTCATTCATTTATATCCCAATGTTCATTATTTTTGCCATATTCAAGGACCTTCAATAATAGTATGGTATTTACTGTTTTCATCAAGCTCAAATTGACCTAAGTGATAACATCAGTGATATAAAGGATTTAATCTGCAGGTTAAATTGTTTTCGACAGCTATTTATTCATTCCCAAATGATTAAAGTTTAAAAGTTAACTCATGTATTCTTTAGCATCATCTCTCTGCATTGATGGGATGGTGTGTAGTTCAAGAAACATTTGTGTGAACAATGGCTTTCACACTCACTTTTCCTTATTTTTTCCTGAACTCATTAATTTTACTTATTTACTCATCTAGCTATTTATTTAGGTATTTGAGTCATTAATGGTTTTTTTTTTGGTGGGGGGTGGTGCCAGGGATTGAACTCAGGGGCACTCAATCACTGAACCACATCCCCAGCCCTATTTTGTATTTTACTTAGAGACAGGGTCCCACTGAGTTGCTTAGCACCTCGCTTTTGCTGAGACTGGCTTTGAACTCACGTTCCTCCTGCCTCAGCCTCCTGAGCCACTGGGATTACCGGCGTGTGCCACCACGCCCAGCCTGAGTCACTAATTTTTGAAATGGTTTCTCACTAGCGGTATACTAAGGATCTGAGGTGCTCAGACCCTGTGCTGTGCTGACAGGAGGCAAATAAAAGCCCTAAGCCCTTGCCCTGGGAATCCCTGTGAGGGAACTCATGATGCAAACAAGCAATTATGGCACATGGAGAACTTCCTAGGAGACAGAGTGGGAGGCACGGGGGAGTGAGAGGAGGAAGGCAGGTTCCTTTGCCTGGGGGAGCCTCTGCCCCTGCAGGGGATGGTTCTCTGAGGGCGCTCACTTAGTCCTCCCCGTGGGTGCTCCTGATGCAACCATCACCTGTTGTTGCCACGGGGTGTGAATGTCAGCTTGGAACAAACCTGTGTGGAGTTAGATGATGGAGGAAGCAGTGCAGAAAGGACTCCAGCCCCAGAACCCTCTTCCTTCCTTCCATCTTTCTTTCAATGCATGTTTGTTGAGGACTTATTATATGCTGCTTCTTGAAAATATGGTCTCTGGCATCACCCCTTTACGATCTGTTATGGAGGTCAGGGGCTATGATAGAAACCATCAGACAAATAATCCACTTGACAATTGTGACAGCTGCCAGGAGAGCATGGGTGGTGTCATGAGCTTGCATAAAAAATCCAAATGGATACGGGAATTAAAAGATCCACTGAGACAGAGAGGCTTAAGGGAGGATCTAAAGGGTGTAAAAACCTCACCCAGGCACGGGGTTGGGAGGGTGGTGTGGGAATGCCGTGTCACAGGCGGTGGCATCTCAGCTGGAGATGGGACTCAGGAGGGGCTCTGAGGAACAGACCTCCCTTTGGATGGACATAGTAAAGATCCAAATGGAGGGACAGAGGCAATGAAGGTGGAGATACAGGATGTCCAAGATCACCTGGGAGTTGGAGGCAATGTGTTTTCCATCATTATCTTATGTGCAATGGAAAAAAAATAATGAAGATTTTAGGCAGGGGAGTTCTCGACTCAGCTGACATCAGGAAGCTCTCCCTCTGACGTCAGAGCACAGGATGGATTGGTAAGGACACGACCTGGAGCCACTGCTCAAATCCAGGGTGGAGAAGGTGCCAAAGAAGGTGGTGAACGGGATGGGGCAGAGGAAAAGAAAAGCCTGGATGGATTCTTCGAATGCATTCATTGCCAAGGTGACCCCGCAGAGACCAAGGAGGGCAAGGGCACTATGGAGACCATATCAGAGTGACATGTGGAGTCCCTTTAAATTCCATGCTCTGGAGAGAGCCTGGGCTCTGGGGCCCAGCAGAGGGTGGTTCAAGTTCTGCCTCTTTTTCTCCGACAGCTTGGCCTCCATCTCTCTTCCCTCCATTTCTTCCTTTCCAAAATGGAGGTCTTAATAGCCGGGCTGGGACACAGAAATTCTGGCTCAGAGTAGGGGCCCCGACAAGTGCAAAGAGAGGCTGTGTCGTGTTCTTTTCCTCCACTGGGCTGCAGGGCAACAAACTCTCACGTTGGTTTTGCAGTGTTTTCTAGAGAAACAGCCATACTATAAAAATATTCTTTCTGATATGCTGCACATTATAGTAAATGGCATTATTCATGGATGTGTCAAAGCCATAAAATAGGAGATTTTGAGATGATCACAGCTGTGAATGATTAATATTTTCATCCCAAGATGCCGCGGAGGTACCAAGGCTATGTTAATTATTACATGCCTGAGCCTCATAGCCGGGGCTTCCTCCCCATGTGCCTGTTAATTTGCTCATATGCTGTGCAGCCGATGGGACCAGGAGCGTCTCCCCTCAGAACACACAGCGGACCTCCAGCAGTTCTTCATGTCCCTATGAACTGCTTTATGCTTCCGCAGAAGGAAAAAAAAATAACACCCTCAAATCCAACAGCAATGACGGGGCCTGAGCCGAAATGTTAGTGGAGAGCTGCTTTATCCCAGAAATGCTTCGAGATTTTGTTTTGGTTTGCAATTTATTTCTTGCTCCTAATTTTCTTTGGAAATTCCGGACACTGCACTGAAATCGTGACTACCCCATGTGCAAACACTACCAGCTTTCGTATGGTTTTTCACTCACACACAATTCTAAATTTCTTGGAATGTCTCTCTATTATTATTTAAAGGGTATTTTTACATATGCCAATTGCCAAAAGAGCAGGTACATTGGGATGCAAGGAAACCCACTTACTCTATGAATATTTGTTTAGGTTTCAGTGTTCTCTCTCTTTATTTTGAGATTGATTTCATATCATCACCTTCAAAGAATATAGGTAGATTAAAAAAAAAAAAAAGAACAACAACAAAAACCCGGAGCCCAGTCCTCATCCTCAAGGTGAATTCGCGAATCTCTCCTGACCCGAGCCTGCTCTTGGAGATGGAACCAATTTTTCCTGCAATTTCCGTAAATCTCTCTATTCATATGATTTCACTAGGATCAGTGTCTGTTGAAAAATCTAGTTTAAGCTGCCTGGCAGTCTGCAAAGAGGAAGATCTATTAATTTAATCATTTGTATGAATCATGTCTAAATGATCTCAGCAGAGAAAATGTGTTAGCCATTTAAATCCCATCATTACATATTATATAATAATTACTGCTAATTCTCGTTTGGATGGGCCACAGTTTGGCTTTCCGTCCCCGAAATGGGGAGGATTGGATGACCTCACCAAATTGAGCCTCTCTGGCCCTTCGGCTTCTCTGCCTTCCTCATTATGGACTTAACAGCCACATCCCCGTCCAGGGCCCAGTCCACTCGGAGTCTGTTTTCTGCTGGTAATTAGTATGCATTTGGTGATCGCGGAGTTTACCCTCAGCAGAGAACAGAACCTAATGTTAATCACGGCTGTGTCTTTCTCCCTTTGACTCTGATCTGACAGCATCGCCTGGCTTGTCCCATACCTAATTTTTTGCCCTTACCAGCCAACTCGCACCTCCACGTCGCACGGTGTCAGAATTAGAAACTTTTGACAGATCTGTAATCATGCCGTTCTCATCAACTCTATGTATGTTAGTCATTTCATTTCCACATTCTAACAGTTAATATGCCTTAATTTCTCTCACTTTGTGAATATTTAATTCCTCCCTTTTCAACATCATTTTTAGGTTGTGTGAATCATTTTCAAAGCCTTTGCTCTTCTCCCCGCACTATCATCTGCATATTTTATGAAATGGCACGGTTAAGTCTCGGAGGGCTCTTGATAAAAATGGAACTGGCAGTCTGCTCATTAGCTGTTTACCTGGAGCTGCGAGTCCCCGATAATGGCGAGCTCCCATTTGGGTTCGAATTAGGATTCTCTGACAAATAACAACCAGAAGCTATCTCGGGGATGTCCGCTTGCCTGGCGGTGCCCTCCTGTTCCCACTGCAGTGTTGTAGGCAGCGTGCTTCTGGGGGTGGACAGAGTACGGCACCCCACATCCGAGGCAGTCTCCTTTCTGAAGTGGAGACACCAAGGCGTTAGTAAATTAGCACCTGCAAGCACAGCACAACTCCCCTGAAAGGACACTAATAAAGGTCAGGGCGTCTGACCTTCTGGAACTTTGCAGATGCCAGAAGCCAATTCTCAGCCGTAAGTAGGGGGCCAACTGTCCTACTGTGGCTGGGACTCGGGTTTCCCAGGGCATGGGACTTAAAGTTTTGGAATTAGGAACAACCTGAGCAAACGTGGTGGGTCGATCCTCTCTTGCTCCTGCTCACTGGAGGATGGCCATCAGTTCCTCCTCGCCTCTAAGGCAGAGGGAATGTCTTTGAAGGATTGCATAGACGAGCCAAGTGCTTCTCTGCATTTGCAGGAGGACTTAGAGAAGAAGAGCACAGGCCCCAGCCCTGTGGTCTGCAGTCATAGTTTGAATGCTGGCACTGTTTTTATTGACTTATCACCTGCATGGAAAAATGAAGAGATTCAGAGATTCTATTAAAAATTCAGGATGTCTACTTCTTCTGAAAAACTAAAGACATGGCTCCACCATGTCCCCCTTCTTCACAGAAATGATCAGTCAGCTGGAGCCAACAGCAGCTGTCCTGTTAGATGGGGCATCTGCTCTCCAGTTATGACCCTCCCTGTATTGCTCCCAGCTGGTCCCATTAATTCTGTGCACTTCTCTGGTCTCAGTTTGCATCTGATTCTGTACTTCCGGGTAAAAGTGAAGGGTGTGGGCTTTGCAGTAGATTTGAGACTCGATCCTCTCTTCTCAGCCGTCTTCCCTGATCCAAGATAAATGAGCACACTGGGTCTCTGCTTTCTCCCCTGTAACTTGGGAATAGTGAAATTAGACTCCCATAACAATATGCTGTTATCCATATTAAATCGAGCAATGTATGGACATTGAGACAGGCATACAAACAATTCCGTGGTTGCTTGGAATATAGCAAGTGTTCATTAAAAGGGCTGTTCCCCCTTCTGTTATGATTTGATTATTGTTAGCTTTACAGAAAAATAAAATAAAATCTAGAATTGCCAGGCAAGTGACTTAATGTATAAATCAAAACAATAAAGGAGGCTATTAATAGCATTAAGAAAATATTTTATCATGTTTGTCAAATATTGAGCTATGCCAAAGCAACTCCAGGTAAACACCTGTGCTATTAATGGTACCATCGACTGTGCCACAGGAAACAGTTCTCCATTCTCGATGTACAGATAGTTTGGATTCCTCTTGGCACTAGTGAATCCTCTAACACCTTTTGGAATTCAGCAAAACTGAGTGTTTTATGTAGAATGAATTCTTTTGTAGTAGAATCTTGTTTCCTAAAGATTTCATCCTGCTGAAATGGTTTTATCATAAGGTAGACTTGTGTCACTAGGGGTTTTATCACCAGGCAAAAATGATATAATATTAATATCTTGGATTTACATACCATTTTTTCTTCTGAACACTTCAAAGGTACTATATGGTTCCCCAAGAAATGGCATTTGACATTAATGAAGACAATGTTCTGCCACAGGAAACAACTGTTTATATTTTTAATGTCCTCCCCAACCCCTTTAAAACAGACCACATCACACCAGCAGCTCAGAGTTGTTCTAAGTGGGTGCTCGGGAGCTGTGCAGTTGGATGAAAAGTATTTTTGATTTAGAATCATTTGGACTTGACTTTGAATCTGTAGTTGGTGCCTGAAGCTGTCTGGTACTGGCACCCACAAAACGCAGAGCGTACTAAAGGAGTCACTTACAAAGCTGGGGCAGGGTACAGAGAAACTGCTAGGAACCGTGGAGCACCTGAGGACTCTTAGAAGCAGGACTCTGTTATCAGAAGGGCCGGAGGAAGGAGAGGGGCCTGGCCTCAGGAGACCGAACTGTGTAGAGAGGGCCACCTTGTCCTAAGAGGGTCCCTGCCAACTTGTGAACCTGCCCACCTCCCAGAGAGGAAAACCTACTGAGATCACCCTTTCCTGCCACCTGCAAGTTCCTGGTCAAGTTCTCCATTGGCTGCACCAGGCAGAAGCCAAAGGCCGAGGAGCCCAGAGCATGGAGACAAAGTTAAGGAATCAGAAGGGGCCAAGCCACCAGATGTGACTCTGATCAAAGCTCTTAATTTCTCTGAGACCCAGTTTCTCTCTTAAAAAAGAAAGTTACAGGACCTCTTCTCAGAGTGTTAGGTGAGTAAGAAATGAGATAATCCAGGTAATCCATGCGATTACCTGGCTCAGTCACCATACATAGTAGGTCCTCACAGAAGGAGGAAGCAGACCAGGTTCAGCATAGGGTCTTTGCATCTCGGAGGCTATCTGAGCCAGGGAGGGACCAGGTGCTAGAAGATTTGTGAAGCTCTGTGAAAATGTAGGAACTGTAAAATACAAATCTGATTCCAAAATATAAAATTAGACTCAGTAACAATAGTCAAATCCATAATCGATTTTATATGAAGCATAATCATACATTAGTGGATCAAACTATAACCAATCTTATTTAGTTCTATGCAAGTTTATTTGAAGTGAGACATGTTTGATATGTGTCACTAGCCCTTATGAAGTTATCATTCATGTATTCCCTTTCTTGGCTTTCTCAGGGAAGATTGTGTTTTCTAAACACAAGCCTCTGTACACAACCATCTCACTGTCATTGAATCAATAAGATCATCAAGCATTAGAGCTGCAGGGAGAACACATTGACTAAGAGCAAATTAAAAAACAGGTAGCTTATAGGTTATGCTCAGTCTTGTGATCCTTTTACATACAAATTTATATTTTTTTAAAAAATTCAATTAAAAATGATGAACCAAAGTCTTAAAAAACTGACAAGATACTATATTTCATTGATTACAAAAAAAAACATTGTTTTTCACATTTTAATGTCTCAGAAATTAGGTTGCACCTAAACAATGACATCTTAGACTTGAAATACAGAGGTGGAGTTCAGCTCTGGGCCAGGTGCCCACGAGTATCAAAAGTGGAGCAGAGTTCTTGAAAGAAGACTGTATTGGTTAATTTGAATCGTCATCTTGATTGCATTAAGAGATGCCAAGGATTAAGAGGATTATGAGTGTATTGGTGAGGGTGTGTCTAGCATGATTGGCATGTGGGATGGCTAACTGAAATGGCAAATGGAGACCCTCTCTAAGTGTGGGCAGCGCCGTCCAAAAGGATGGTGGCTTGGATGGAATAAAAGTTGGGAGAACAAGGAAGCGGAAGCAGATGCAAGCTCGATTCTTTTTGAATTGGTTCTTGATGGTCGCTGCCATTATCTGAGGATAGTGGACTCTTGCTTCTTTACTCTTCCAAAGCAGATTCTCCAGAAGCCTTTGGTCTCTGACTTGGGTAGCACCGCTGATCCCTCTTGTTCTAGGGCTTCAGCCTCTTGGACCATGCAGCAACTTACTGGTTCTCCCAGCTCTACAGCCGCAGATGGCCATTGTGGACTATCCAGCTTCTGGTTGCGTAGGCAACCTGTTATGATTACACTTCCTGTTGCTTCTGTTCTTCTAGAGAACCCTGACTAATACAAGGACCAAGGCTCTGGTCCAACACATCCTCTCCATGCTTTCTTTGTCCATTGGAGTTTGCAGAACCTCAGCGAGTGGCTTAAACTTGGGCTCTGGGCCTGCAGAAGCCTTTTAGGAAGGAGGAGAAAGGTGTGGGCTGATGTTTACATTGCAGAACCCAGTGGCATTTGATCTGGAGTAAATGCACAAGTCAAATTGTTGGTTCACTTGAGTGCAAAAATGATGGCTACCTCCCAATCAGAAGTTCTGATTGGCAGCTCTTGATCCATTAGCAATAACAAAATAAGGGAGTTGGTGGGGGGGGGGGGACAAGAGCTCCTATTATGTAGTAAATGAAGTGTGACAGATAAATGTGGGTCTCTTGGGAGGGAAGAGAAAGGCAGGGCAAAGGGTACCCTTGACAGCGGAAACATTAGAAAATATAGCTCCAGAGACTTTTAATAACTTTCCCAAAATTACATGGCCCGCTAGCGGCTCCTGACATTCAGTCTAATACTATCTCCTTTTAAACGGAATCTTACCTCTGCAGAGAAACTTATAGAAAAGTAGGCTCAAACTGCGTCCAGGGAAACTCTTGAACACAGTGACTTTCAGAAAAGATTTTTTCACTTTCATCTAAGTACGTGCCAGCAAAAAGCTTGAATAAAAACAGCTATGCTATTGTGCTTACATAGACTATTCCTAGGTACTTTTGGAGGGACAAGAAGGCATTTCCCCCCGGACTGTTATTTCTCATGGACAATCCCTTCTTGTATTATATTTTAGATTATGAACTGATAAATTGCAGGAAGCAGATCACTTTTATCTTTGCCGCTACATCTGAAAATTTGACATGACAATAAACTCTATTTTGTGCTAGTGACCTGAGATATAGAGATAATACATATGAATCTTCTTTATGCTCTTTGACTGAAGGATACATTTTAAAATGTGAGCAATTATTCAATATTATTTTTTAAAAGAAATACAGATCATCCAATCTTGCAAATAAAAGATAATTCCTCAGGGGGTGCTCTCCACGTCACCTTTCTAATCCTGAATCCTTCAAGCGAGGAAGCTTCCAGACTTCACCTCCTACCATTGTCCCACAGTCTAATTGATATCACCGTCTGAATACTCATTTCTTAATTTCAGCACATTACTCATTTACAGCGCTTGCTATTCAGGTATCTGGGAGAGGTAGCCGGCCTCCCCAACCTCAGTCAATTAGATCAGCTATTGTTTCTGATTAAGATATCACATCCCAGAGAGTAATAGCAATTAGAGTCGGAACAGGGACCCCATGGGCTACACAGTCCACTTCTCTGCCAGCACAAGAGATGGTTGCACATGGCACTGGAGCTGTACGTGGTTTTCCTGATGTTGGTCTTTTAAAATCCCAGCACCCGTCGGTGTTAATTATGTCCCCATCCAACATCCCACCATGACTTCATCTTCTACTTTGCATTGCTGATTCTCATGCACCGGCGCTGAGTGATGGCTGCCTGGTAATATCATCTCATCCAAATACATCGGGCAAGTATGGTTTTTTTCCTTTTTCTTTTTTGCTATAGAGAGCAACTGTTACTATTTGGTTTGGTTTTTATTGGAAGTTAGAGGTATACTTTATAGAGATAAATGTTCTTTGCAGGGTGGGTTCCTGAATTCCAAAATGCCTATAACATAATAAGTCATTTGTTTGCATCAGATATGCTTTTAAAATCAGGCCTCTCTGTGGCCAAATCTGTTTTAGGACTATTCTGTAGGTTCACAGAATGGCGTCTATAAGAAATGAGCTGGAGTTCTTAGAATCTTTTCTTTAAACCAGTTCCTTCAGTGCATGGGGGTCAGTAGACAGGTCTTAGGAAAATGAAAGTAGTTTTTTAAGGAGATGAAGGTAAAATGATTCTGGTTACTATGCACCGTTGAGCTCTGTAAAGAAGTTTACAACCCACCATGATCACCATACTAGCAAGTCATAGTGATAAATAATAGCTTTATTTTGATAAGTGTTTGTATTAATTAAATTGATTTACTTAATATCATCAAATATTTATTAAGTTAAATTAATGTTTTACTTATTAAATTTGATAATTATTGTATATTATAAAAATGTAATCATTACATCTCATTTTACTATACTGTATAATATTACAGAAATATAAAACTTTACTGTTCACTACGTTAGTAAATGAAAACTTTATTTTAAATTAAAATTTTAAAATAATTTTATTATTATTATTTTCCTTTTAAGCCAGTTTCTTTCTTTTTTTTTTTTTTTTTTTTGGTACTGGGAATTGAACCCCAGGGCACTTAACCTCTGAGCCACACCCTCAGTCCTTTTTTTATATTTTATTTTGAGACCTGTCTCAAAATATTTTTTAAAATATGTATATATATGTGAAAATATGTATACATATTTTTAACATATGTATAATATTTCATCATTTCCTAAATTAGTCTCCAAAAATAAACACTTAGACTATATTAACATGGCCACAATGACCATCTTCAGGCATACATAGTTTTGAGGCCTCGGACAAACATTTCTGGGTCCACCAAGTTGCTTAGGGCCTTGCTAAATTGCTGAGGTTGGCATTGAACTCTCGATTCTCCTGCCTCAGCCTCTGGAGCCACTGGGAACCAGTTCCTTTTTTAAACATTAATTTCCAAAATACCTGGGAGCTTTTTCCACCTTTCAGGTTGAGATATAAATGAGAAATGGGACTGCGGTTACTTTGTTTGAATTCGGAATCTTCCAAACCTGTCTCATCATTATGTTAGCTGCAAATTTTCATTACATATTTTATTTGTTGCTTATGTAAATCAACCCCAGAGTGATTTAGTAAATAAATGTGTTTTGAACAGTGTCATTAACTTTGTTATTTTTTGTCACTTTGCAAATAATGCAAACACTCTTTGTTTTAAATTAAAGCAACACAGGAAACGATGAGATGATAGAATGACCACATCCCCTTTGAGTCTATAGCTTCTACCCTGACTCCCTGATGAACTCCTGTCGATCTTTTCTTGTGTCTTTTTTTCGGTAGATATTACAAATATTTAAATTATTTAAGATTTATGTAAGTTTTTAACAAAGCTGGGACAATACTACATAAATGGGGCTCTAACTTGTCTTTTGAACTTAATACAGGATAACATCAATAAATACAGGGCCTGTTTAGTACAGGGCACATGTTTCTTTAAGCTCTTTTTATGTATTAATTCATTTAATCTTCCTGACAACCCTATGAGATGGTATATTCTTATTTTTTAATGTATGAGGAAACAGAGTCGGTGAGGTTGAACATATTGCTAAAGGACATAAGTTATTAAAAGGATGGAACTAAGATTTAATTATACCCTGGAGATCTTTCAATATTTGAGAATAGCAATGAATGCTATTATTTTTAGCATATGTATAATATTTCACCATTTCCTAAATTAGTCTCCAAAAATAAACACTTAGACTATATTAACATGGCCACAATGACCATCTCCAGGCACACACAGCTTTGAGGCCGCAGACAAACATTTCTGGGTCCAGTTCTTAGAAGCACAATGGCTTGACAGGCCAGGCACGTTTACATTTTGAGAGAGAAAAACCAAACCATCCTTCAGAGAAGTTGCTCAGTTTCCTCCCACCCAGGGCCCTTCCTGAAATCACAGAGCTGTGCTCAGCCCTCCTGAAGTCTCCAGTCAGGGGCCGGGGACTTGAGCCTGATGAGCCTCTGCCCGTCAGTTCGAAGAAGGCTGAGTGAATTGTTGCTGTGGCGGGCTCCTTGGGTGAGTCTAGAGGAACTGCGAGCTGGCCACCCCTGTGCGCTCAGCACAGCTGTGCCTACTGCTCACCCTTCTGTCGCACGCAGTGCTACCTCCTTGAACACTTGGACTTCTGGTCTTAGAACAGCGGTTCTCAATCGGGGATGATTTTGTGCTCCATGAGTTTAAGCACTGTCTTGGGGCATATTTGGTGGTCACAGCCGAGTGACTACCACAGAGAGAGTGCTGCTGGCATTCTGGAGGCACAGGCTGAATACCCCACGCTGCCCAGCACATCTCTTCGCCCCGGTAGAGTCATCAGTGCAAAATGTCAGTGTGTCCAGGGTTGAGAAAGGCCCTAGCTCAATTATCACCCTCTCTTTGATACTGTCAGTCAACTGCCTAATGCCAAGGGGTGACAGTCCCTCCTCTGGGCGCCTGTAGGTTCTCAGGCATGTTCTTTTCATTGCATGGGGCTGTAATTGCTCAGCCACACAGCCATCCACTCTAATGGATGATTTACACCTGGGAACTTGACACTGTCTTGTCCACGTTGTAGTCTCACCACTGACTCCATTTCATAACACATTGCCTGTAAATAGGAGCTAAAAGATACCCACCAGAAGGAAGGGGCACAAGATCATAAGAAGGGACAAGGAAAGAAAAAAGAGGTGGAGAAAAGTGAGAGAAAGAAAAAAAAGAGGGATTGAAACACATGTCTCAATGAATGAAGTAGCTTCCCAGGTACTGCATTCTAAGGAGACACCTTGGAGAGAGTTCATAAAACCTGGCAGACTTTATCGATTCATTTAACAAGTATTTATTGAGTACCTACTATGTTCTGGGCCATGCAATGGGCTCTGAGTAGGGCGAATCAAAGGGACATCTTTCCTGACTTCATAAAGTTTACGACTTCTTCAACGAGACAGATAATATAAAAAGCAAACAAATTGTAATATAAAGTGAAACTGTTAGCAAGGAGGTGTCAGGGTGGCTTCTCTGCAGAGGTGGGAAGGAGAAACATTGCATTTAAAGGAGATCTGGGATGGGTGAACTGTCGCCCTTACGGGATGAAGGCATTTTCATTTTGGAGAGTCTAAGAAATCAAGAATCCAGGGGTGGCACCCATAAAGTGAAAGGTGCAAGAAAAACTTGAAAGTGATGGGTGTAGAGGAAGAAGCTGTGCTACAGACCAGACCATGCCGACTGGTAACAACTGAGCACACGGGTTTTCCAAAATGCATGTCACCTTTTCATCTAAAGAGAGAGGGAATGTTGTAGTCGCCAAAGGAGTCCTATCTCCCCTTGTGTTCAGGCATCCCATCACTGAACGTCCCAGAGTCTCTCTCCAGGAGACTGCAAGGCGCAGGCCTAGATCATGATGCCTTCCATGCTGTCGTTCCTGCCTCTGGACCTTTGAACAGTCTCCCCTGGCTACGGCTCCTGGTCCACGCTGTTCACTCTTCTTCCTGAATACAGCGAGGTCATTTCCCACTGTCTTCCGATTGTTCACTCTTACTCATGTTTTCCTGCCAAACCCAAATTTATTCTTTCTGTTCACCCATACACAAGTCTGATTCCTTCCTCTAATTCCCACAGACGTCATGCTATTACAGACTCCAGTCTTGATAGACACCGACTCTGGGTGGCAGAAATGTACATTTATTTCCCCACAACTAAAATACCCAGGCGTTTTTATTTTTCACTAGGGGCTGGATATTCTTAATCTCCTTCTTTAAATCGCTTCCAGATTAAATCTCAGTGGTATTCAAGATTTCCTATCCATCCTCCTCCCACTTAGAGTGAAATCTTCAGAGAGCTGGGGTATGGTGGGAAAGTCATTCAAGCATTAGAAGAGAAACTTCTAGGCTCCTGCGGCTCCTGGTTCCCACCACAGCAGGGAGGCTGCTCCCTCTGGTGTTTGAAGGCCAAGCTTTGGGATCTCCTTCTTACACCTGTCACCGGTGCGTCTTTGTCCGTTTCTTGTATCTTAGCACATGTCCTCAGCTCCTTGAGAACTCGAGAACTCTTGGCTGGTCCACAGGATATTGGCACAATGGAGATTTGGGACACTGTCCTTAGGAGTCTGCATGTAGAGATGTCCCTCAGCCCTGCTAATGGACAGCTTAGAAATTCTGTTTACCTGGTGCCATTTTGCTGCTTACCTGGTTCTATTTTGAGTGGGGGAGGGTTCTGGCCAAGAGACTTTCAGGCTGACTTCGCTCTACAGGAGGGAGGGAGTGCCCTGTCCTCTTGCCCGGAAGCTTCTCAAACCTACCTGTGCATTTCTCTCACACTTAGCTTCTCCCACCAAAGGTGAGCGGAGAGAAAGGAAAAAGGTTCCCTTGGACACCCACCAAAGGGCTTAGTCTTGCCCCAAACTCCTCTCCCAACCACCATCATTTTTTTAGAAGTTTCCTTTCCAGATGAGAATAAGGCTACCCCATGACCACATGGGATCTGCCCAAGTGCTTTGGTTTATTTATTTTGGTTTATTTACTCAGTCCTTCCTCCATGATCGAGCATTGATATTTCAAATTCTGATAAGGCCTCCTTTTTTCCCCTCTTAAGTAAACCTGACTCTTGAAATTCAAAAACACTTTGGCTTTCCAGGTATTTGTTTTACATGTTGAATAAGTTGGAAAATGACTTTTCTCTTTTGTCCTGGTCTCTATCTGCCTTTTGCTTGAGCCCTTGAGAGTCTTCTTGGAGGTGGAGACATATGGTAAGTGGCGCCGGAGGCTCACATATTTGACTCCCCACACCTGGCCCCACCCAGGAGTTGCAGTGTATCATAACATCTCCACACTTTTTGATGTCCTCAGCACCTTGCCTGTGAGCTCCTCAGAGAGTGCCTCTTTCATCATCTCAGCAGAATTCCCCTTGGTGACACATGTTAAGTGCTCAACTTGCCTGCAAACAAATATTCCTTGAGCTCCACTTTGTGTAAGATGTAGGGCTACACAGTGAGGATCGTACTGGTCAAAATGGAGTCCCGGCTTTGACAGAGCTCGCATCTAGCCCAGAAGGTGGGTGCGTTACAAATCATCACCGAGTAACTGACTAATTCATGCAATAAGTTCTGTAACTAAGGGCCCCAGACTCGTATTTTTTTCTTCTTCTAGTTTTGAAAGGCAGATTATGGGGGTTTCTGGTTGATGTTCTGAAGAAGGGGACACTTGAACAGAGAAGTGAAAGTTAAGCAGCCAAGTGATGGTTGAATGGAGTCGGGGAGGGGAGTGTTTGAATTAGAAACCAACAGAAAACTGTGGGAAGGGGGAAATCAGCTTGCTCAGAGCACTCAGAGAAGGTCCACTTGACTGGAGGTCAGAGAGAAAGAAAGAGAGAAAAATACCTCCATGATAAACTGATGAGTGGACAGGAACCAGACCTGGCATTTAATATGGATGGAGGAAATAAATGAATGGATGAGCTCAGAGCAGCTCGAGACTTTGCCTTCTGCTTCGGGTTAGAACCATGGTAGCCTAGAGTCTGTGGTTTCTTAACATTGACTCACAAATATGAGTGGTGTGATCATGAACTAAAGACAGGGCTACAGGCAGAACCCTTGAAAGTATCCAGCACCTCAACGCAAATCCCAACTGAGCGCCGGCGCATCTGTGGATCTGACGGGGGCAGCAGCTTTCTCCCTCACCCGGCCACTCGGTGGATTCCAGTGGAGCAAAGCAAGGCTTAAGAAGAACATTCCAGCAGCCTGTGTCCAGGGTCGGTCAAGGGACAGGGTGGGCAAAGGATCTGCTTTGGATGCTTTGAAGAATGGAATATTGACTCGGGTCCCAGATTGCGAGAGCCTGGTGAGCCCTCTGACCTGCTTGTGTCGGGGAGAGCTGGGACAGCAAGCCCATCCAAGGAGGCAGCTTCCCGCACCGATGGAGAACGTGGATAAATGTGGATGGGATTGATTTAGGGCTGGTAGGTGCCTGGCAGAAAGGCGAAACTCCGGGAGGATCAACCTACTAACCACTACTTGGGGTTAGGAATCTGGCGATGTGGAGGGAATCATGGCGGGTGCCCCGCGGGTCTGGACTCTGGCGAGCAGCCCATTGGAACAAGGATGTGGCCCTCACTGTGTTTTCCAATCGCTCTAATAAAAGTCAGATGGGGAAGCTAATCAGATCGTTCTCTTGGCCTGGACCCTTTTAAATCAAAGAGAGCTCTATTTTGGCTCTCCATGTTAAGTAGACCCAGAGACCTGACATTTTGTGTTTATTTGAAATGATAAACTTAATCATGAGCAAAATGTTAAGAGATGACAGAACTGGCCACAGTAAGGTCACCTCGCGTCTCTGCCAAACATAATGCAGGCTCTCGCCTTCACTGGTTGCCAATCTCTGCCGCAGGGGGCCCCGCTGCGCTCGCAAATGGGGACCGGAGTCTGTCTATGTGATAATTAATCCATGGCGCTCCGTAAAGACTGCCAAATCTGCCATATGGTAGTTTTATGACCTGGACTGCTGTTATCTCTGGAGAAAGCTAACATCATAATCTCATTTACTTGTTATCTGTGATTAGAACTTGTACATCTACAGGGTAAAACACAAGCACGGGGAGAAAGCCTGGGATTCAGAGTCCTGAGATGTTTCTACCCGACTTTGAGAGCAGCACTGTGTACACTATCGACGCACGCAGGGAAGGTGCCCGAGTGTGCCCCGTGCTGCTCGGGACCCAAGAGGAAGACTGCAGTGAGTTTTACCAGGACTCCACCACACCGCGATCCCATGAGGGCAGGAGGGGCTGCCTCCCAGACACCTTGTGGGACAGGTTCACATTTCTCCTTCTTTTGTGTGTCTTGGGTGTCAACAGGCCCAGGGCTCTCCATCAATTTGTTTTATGGTGACATAACGTTTGGAAGGACTCACCGGAGGTGATTTAGACTTTGATGAACTCTCAAAAGAGTTTCATTGAGAAGTAAAAGGGATCAAAGACCTCAGAATTAGACCAGAAAACCATGCAACTCCTAGAAGAAAATGTAGGGTCAACACTCCAGCAAGGACCTTCTCAATAGAAACCTAAAGCTCAGGAAATAATGCCTAGAGATAATGAATAGATGGCATCAAATTAAAAGCTTCTGCACAGCAAACGAAACAATCAGGAATGTGAAGAGAGAACCCACAGAATGGGAGAAAACTTTGCTACCTACTCTTCTGACAGAGGACTGATATCTAGAATATATTCATATTTAGAATATATAAAGAGCTCAAAAAATTTACACCCCCAAGTCAAATAACCCAATAAACAAATGAGCAAATGAACTAAACAGACACTTCTCAATGGAAGAAATACAAATAGCCAACAGATGCATGAAAAAAAAAATGTTCAATATCCTTAACAATTAGGGAAATGCAAACCAAAACTTCATTGAGATTTTATCTCACACCATTCAGAATGGCAGCCATCAAGAGTACAATAATAAATGCTGGAAAGGATGTGGGGGAAAAAGAACACTTTGCACTGTTGGTGGGACTGGAAATTAGTACAACCACTCTGGAAATCAGTAGGGAGTCTCCTCCAAAGACTAGGCATGGAACCACTCTATGACTCTAGGACCCAGGTGTATCACTTCTTGGTGTTTACTCTGAAGAATTAAAGTCGTCAGACTACAGTGGTACAGGCACAGCTATGTTTATAGCAGCACAATCCACAATAGCCAAACTATGGAACCAGCCTCGGTGTCCATCAGTGGGTGGGTACATAAAGACAATGTGGTACATATACACAAGGGAGTTTATTCAGCCATAAAGAAAAATGAAATTATGTCACTTGAAAGAAAATGGAGGGAATTAGAGACCATCATGTTTAGTGAAATAAATCAGACTCAGAAGGTCAAGGGTTGTATGTTTCCTCTGATATGTAGAAGCTAGAGAGGAAAAACGAAAACAAAGATTGGGGTCGATCTCCTAGAAATTAAAGAGGATCAGTAGAGAAAAGGAACAAAGGACATTCAAGTTTGTAAGAAGAAATATAAGATCTTTGATGTTTTCTGAATTAATTTCTATTGTGAACCTTGTGATGGAGATTGACAATTGCCTCCTTCCTAATAGCTGTTTTCTCCCTTCTTTGTGATAAATATCCAATTTCAGTCAGGGGGACAATGAGCCCAGCTAAAGGTGACATCCACAGCCGTTCTGGGGGTCAGCAGTGGCCACGTAATATATTCTGGCCATGAGATGAAAGTGGAAGTTGGTATGTGGGAGTTCAAAAATCTAACTGCTCTTTGTTTTCCCTTCTTTTACTTTCTGGAACATTGATGCAATGGTTGAGACGTTAGCAGTCATTTTGCACTCCTGGGAAGAACTTGAAGCTAGAAACTTGTTGCTAAGGATGGAGAAGCAGAAAGGAAAATCCAGAGGACCATCTCAGGCCCATCTACTTAAACCCCACCCACAGGTACACTTTCCTTCCGCCCATGTTTAGGCAATCAGAAACAGAATTTCCCATAATCCCACCACATTGGCATGGTCCCAAGTCTGCTACGAAAGTGGAGGCCCAAGTCCTGTGTAGACAGACAAAATCTGGCAGCCATTCTGATTCATCACTGTTTCATTCTAGTTCATTACAAAGTTCAGCACCCTGTAATGTGCGACGCTTAGCTCGCAACCCACTCACAGCAGACTGGGGCACACAGTGCAGAGACCCGCCATGCTGGAGGATGGCTGTCCTAAGAGGTTCTCTGGAAGCCTGCAGACCCCACCGGGCAACTGCTTCATTATCATTCAATGTAGAGAGTGGAGAGGCCGGTCCTGTGGCATGGAACCTTAGAGGCCAGGAGGATCTGCCAGCCCATGGCACCTTTTAAAGCTCACAGCAGTAGAATCCCTTAAGCCCAAGAGATCCTCAGACAAAGAAAGTGCTGTCCCTGCTTTGGGGACATCCACCTGCACTTTAGAGTCATTTTGAGAAGGGCAAGGAGCTGCGGGACCACAGGGACTGCATGCATGTTGTCATCCCTTGGGATCCCTGGGCCATCGGGTGCAGGACCCCTGCAAGGATACCAAGTCCTGCATATAAAATGGTGTTGCCTTAGCCCAGCACCTACCTGCCTCCTGTCGGGTGACCTACACTACCTGACCCCGTGCCTGTAGGTCGCCCCACTCCTGTGCGCTCAGCACGGTGCTCAGCGTGGCAAATGCTAGTCCTGTTTAGAACTGTTTGGAATTTTTTTCCAAGTACTTTTGATCTTTCATTGGTTGAAGCTGTGGGTGAAGAATGGTGGACATGGAGGGGCAGATTGTGTGTGCGTGCACACACACACACACAGCCCTCTTTTTGTTGCCCTGCACTTTATTGTGCTTTTTAGTTATTGCTCCTCTTATAAATTGAAGATTTGTTGTAACCCTGAGTCAAGCGCTTCTCTCAGAGCCTTTCTTCCAATAGAGTTGGCATTTTTGGGCAATCAGTCATTTTTTAAAAATATGTTTTTGGTTGTCAATGGACCTTTATTTCATTTATTTATAGATGGTGCTGAGAATTGAACCCCGCACCTCACACATGCTAGGCAAGAGCTCTACCACTGAGCTATAACCCCAGCCCAAGCAATAAGGCATTTTAATTAAGGTATGCACACAGTTTTATTAGATATAATTCTATTGTACACTTAATAGACTACAGTATGGTATAAACATAACTTTTTTTGTATACACTAGGAAACCAAAAAATTCCTATAACTCACTTTATAGCAATATTCCCTTTACTACAGTGGTCTGGAACTGAACTTACAATATATCTAAGGTGCCTACATATATATATTTTATAAATGCATCATAAAGGTTATATATAATTACTTACATATACTTTTTATACATTATGCACATATGTACCTTGCTCTTTCAATTCTAATCTCCTATAATCTTTTTAAATAATATAGAAATTGAGACCAAATTTACATATAGTGGAATGTACATATCTCAAGGGCATGACCCCATGAATTTTGACCAGTGAACATACCCGTTGTGGCTACAGTGCAGCTGAGAGAGAGGATATTTCCATCACCTCAGGAGATTGCTGGGTGATGTGTGAAGGTGTTCAGGACCCTGAAGAACACACCCTTCCACCAGCTCTGGATGGGTACGACCCGACTGCTCCTGGGGACTGGGCACGGGCATTGTTTTAGTCAGATTTTTCAATGCTGTGAGCAAAAGACTTGACAAGAACAATTTTAGAGGAGAAAATGTTTATTTGGGGTTCACGTTTTCAGAGGTCTCCATCCAGAGATGGCCAACTCCATTCCTACGGGCAGAACATCATGGCGGAAGAGCTTGGCAGAGGGGAGCAGCTCGGGACATGGCACCAGGAAGCAGAGACAGCCCTGCTCAATCAGAACAAAATATATACCCCAAAGGCACACTCTCAGTGACTTGTCTCCTCCAGCCACACCCCGCCTGTCTACTGATACCACCCTGTTAATTTCCATCTGTGGATTAACACACTGATCAAGTTGCCAGTCATTTCATCTGTGACCTCTTTTGCATTGACTCACACATGAGATTTTGGGGACACCTCATATCTCAAGCATAACAGATGCATCTGGCAAGGAGGTCTGGGCGTTGACACTTGCAGGGGGTCTCAGACTCAAGGCCCATCTGCCGTGGATCATGTGCATGGTCATTCTTATCAAAAATCGTGTCAGACTGTTTTCCGCAGAAATGTTCTGATTATGTGAATTAGATTGTGTGACCTGCAAGGGATCACCCTCATTGTCCCTTGGTATTTTGAAAACTGATGAAACCGCTGATTCTTGGCTCCTTACTTTGTATGCAAATGATGAATTATAGATGGGAAATAAGGAAAAGAAGGTTGTCCCCGGTTTGCCGGCTTGAAGCAAAGTGGATTAGAGAAAGAACACTGCTACTCTGGACTATTTATTGTGACATTGCTTAGAAAAATTCAAACCCCAAAGACTCTGACTCTCTGGGGACATTGTTAGCCTTCTGCAGGAATTATTAAAATGTACAGAAATGTAGAAGCCGCACTTTATAATAATTAATCAGGGTCTGTTGATTAATAAAGCTCATTTTTTAGTCTCGATGATTCAGAGTATCATCCAAAGGACAGTGTCCTTGTCATTTTGATTAAGAAACCAGACTTTGCAGTGGAGAGAAGTACAGGAACAGTCGTGCTTCCTCCTCTCCCCATAAAATAAATATTGAATGAGAATATTAACTCGTTAACCTTGACAACAATTTGTAATTTTCATAAGGGGGAAAAAACTCGCATATTCAGCAAATAAATCGCTGCGGGGATTTCAGGAAAACAAATTGGAGAGAATGAAGAATGCTACCATATGAATTCTGTCATTTTTATGGGCCAGGGTGATTAATTTGTTTGTTTAGGTCTCTCAATTAAGGCCACAAATAGTGGAAGGTGTCGGGAGCCAGTTAACTGTTCCGTCTGGTGTGGAATCCTCAACTGCGGGTGAGTGAGAAAGAAAGGTCATTTGGGGGAAGCGAGGCACCTGGCCCCCAACCTTGAGTCTTAATACCACACCAGAACCGCTTTACCTGGGGCCGCCGCTGCCGCTGTAATTTCACTCTATTAATAGTTTAAAGCTTGTTTTAACAGATAACCCCTTTCACTGGGCAACTACGCTGGAAAATCATTAGGTGGAATTAGCAGTACCAGTCACAGCTTTGCCAGGGTTATCTAATTATTTTGAACTCAATTTAACCAGGAATAGAGATAAAATAAATAACCCATGAACTATTTACCTTGCCAGTTAGAAGGCTTCTTTTGTCCATTAAAAAAAGAGAGAGAGAAGAGAGGTGGAAACAAAATCAAAAGCATTGGAGGCTAGAATCAAAGCCCTGTTCTCCTGGTGTGGCACTCGTAGGGTCCCCGGGATGTGTTTCTTTTCCTCTGACCTTTGGCACTGCCACCCCTGAGGGTGTCATTGGTGGAGAGATTCGCCAGCGAGTAGTGAGCTGTTTCCTCCTGGCTACCCCGCCTTAAAACTCGCTGCCTTGGGACTCTGGATAATCCACACTTTTGTTTGCAAGCTTTGTTTGTTCCCCTTGCTGGCTCAGCTGTAGGGGATTAAAGATTTAATATGGTGATTTTTAATTTTACTCCAACGTTGACTCTTTGAAGGAGAGGCGTCAGATCGCGTGTTTGCGTGGCGTGGAGAGGGCGGCGTGAAGCCAAACGCGTGAGTCTCCTACTTGGCTGAGAAGGAAATGCGCACGAGGTCACGGGGTTTCTGCTGCACCTTGCTACACGGTGCATCCTGGCCTTGCCACTGGCAGCCACGTGACCTTGATGGCTGTCTCCTGTTTTGGAAAACAGGGTTGATGATAATATCTAGGTTCCCGGGCTGCTGTTAGGATGAAGTGAAAAGCTGACAGCACTGGCCTACAGTTAGGTGTACTGTGGACGAAGATGACCAAGGGCGTGTGGTGACCTGGGCATGCTTGCAGGTGAGAAACAAGGAAGACACAAAAGGCGAGAAGGGAAATGACAATCGTGACATTAGTCTCCCAGGCAACAGGAGTATCAAGAGTGGAGGTGAAAGAAGCTCTTTGGTCTAGAGGAGGCCAAATGGGTGCCAGCGGGGGTGGAGACAGGAATACTGAAGTTGGCGGAAAGGAGAGAGAAGAGGAGCCAGCCCCTCCCTGCATTAGATTCTCCTTTCCAATGACGTGTTATTCCGGGGAACAGGCTCTGCAGTGAGAAAGAGAAACACACTGGAGGAACCGGTGAAGGACCAGACCTGGGCAGGAGAAGAGAGGACAAAGGCAGCTGACCTGGGGCCCTGGGGACCAGACTACAAGAGAAGCTTTGATCCCACTCACCAGCCAGTGGACAGATGTGCACCAGGAAGCTCTCCACCGGGAAGGGTTTGCCTGGAGGGTCGTGGGAGCCGACCACTAGGCAAATTGGTTCCATGACGGTATCAAAGGCTTGATCATGGTGGAAGGATAAGAACCAAGAAGGCTAATGGCCAATGACACCTAGAGCTGCCAACGAGAGCCTTCTTGCTGTGGGCACGGTCAATGCTCAGTACACATCTGCTAAGTGTGGACTCCCAACTCTCTTCTGGCGTTTCAGGGTTGGGGTTGGACGTGTTTTATTGACTGTTTATTTTTGTTCTGAGCAAAGAAGATGGGCAGGAAAACCCACAAATTAGTATTGGCTCAAAGTATAAAATGAATACTCTTGGTCTCCAATGATATCAATGAATGAATAAATAAACAAATGCTGGAGAATAGACCGACCCAAGCAATTGGGGAACCTTCTAGGAAATACCAGACCATTATTCTTCAAATTCTCAAGGTCTTCAGAAATAGGGAAAGTCAGAGAAACTGTGACAGTCCAGAAGATCCTAGGGGACAAGACGACTTGATGATAACCAAGGGGACAAGATGACCGAGCGTAATGTGGGTAATGAGGTCTCCTCGGCTTCACTGTGGAACAGAAAAAGGACCGTGAAGCCAAAACCATGGAAAACTGGATAAGTATGACTCCAAAAGTGTATTACTATTGGGTCATTAATTGTAAAAATGTACCACACTAATGCAAGAGGTCAATAAGCAGGGAAACTGGGGTAGGGAAGAAGACTGTAGGATCTTTGCAATTTTCCTCTAAAGTATAAAGGTTATTTTTAGGAAAGCAAGCAATCGTAAATGTTTATGGGGGTGATGAGTGAGGAGCGAGCCTAGGGATTAGAACAAGCATCATCTGTTTAACATGTGTGGGGAAGAGTCCGGCTCCAGTGGGGACGTCAGGACGCCAAGCATCCCTGAGGCTGATGTCACAGCCACTCTCCTGCTGGAACAAAGCTATACTTCAGGAAGATTCTGAAACACAGACATTCCAGGCTGCCAACCAGAGACTTCTAACAGCCCTCTGCCTCTTGTCCTGAGGCAATGGCCCTAAATTCCCTTGGGAAATGGCCCTCAACTTCTGTGGTACACAGAACTGTGCTGATATTTGGGGCAGACAGTTCATGCCAATTTCTTAAAACAGAATCCATCCCACAATCATATCATAGATGGCAGTTTTCATAGTTCTCATCCCTCCCCCTGAAAGATGTAGTGTTGAAAATAATAGATTTAACATTGCTAAATCATTCTTTGTAAGAAATTTAAAGTACTCTCGTTTTTTTTGATCAACACATAAAGCTTTGGTTAATATCTTTGTACACAAGTATGTGCTTCTCTGATTATTTCTTTTGGATAAATTAGCAGAAGTGGGATTTGTTGTTGTTGTTGTGTAATCAAAGGGTACAAATGGTGTTAAGTCTCTTGAAGCGTATTATGAAGTTGCTTTCAGATAAAGATGAACCAGGCATACCCTCGTAGGTTGTGTAAGATTCCGTTCTTCAGTGTGCATGTATTCTCTAGTCTTTTTTTTCCTCTATAGCATAATCCTCTTTCTGTGTTAAAGAAATCCCCTTAGTTTTTTTTTGTTTGTTTGTTTTTGTTTGTTTGTTGGTTGGTTGGTTGGTACTGGGGATTGAACTCAGGGGCACTCAACCCCTGAGCCACATCCCCAGCCCTATTTTGTATTTTATTTAGAGACGGGGTCTCGCTGGGTTGCTTAGCGCCTCATTGTTGCTGAGGCTGGCTTGGAACTCACGATCCCCCTGCCTCAGCCTCCCGAGCCGCCCAGCCTCCCGAGCCGCTGGGATTGCAGGCATGTGCCACCGCACCTGCTCCCCTTAGTTTTGAGGCAAAGGCCATCTCCCTGAGCAGCTGCTGAGACTGCCCCAGGACCCTTCCTCCAAGCTGTCTTGAAGCTAGGGTGTCACCCAGTATCTCCCAGTGAAGCCCAGGTCTGCCTGGAATTTGAATGGCAGCAGAGTGGGAAGCAGGACCTATGACTGGTCATCTCCCCAGTGGAGGTGGGGTTCTGAGCTTCAGATCAAGTTTCCAGAGAAGTCTTGGGGTGAGGCAGCAGCTGAGAGCCACAGCATAGGGGACCAGGAACCAGGTGACAGCACCTGCAACTGGACCAGTTCTGCATGTCACCTGAGGCTGTGGGGAGCCGATAGCCCTGAACTTCATTCTCCATCTTCCTCACAAAGGCCATGCGTGACCCAATAACATTGTAATAATTTACCTTCTTGCTAAAATCAGCCCAAATATGTCACCGTTGCTTGCAATGACACCATCTTACCATCCCGCAATGCCACAGAAAATTTATATAGTTTTTGTCCATACTCAGGTGAAAACTGGAAGCTTCCTTGTTTCAGTGATCACTATTGAGCTCAAGAGGCTTTTCCCATGTTTCCTGGCCAACAGGATCTTGCCTCACTTCTCCCCCTCAGCATATGCTCCGTTTCACCCCGGTGTGGGGACTAGAGAATCTCAACAGAGGAAAGGTACGTACATGTGGCTCTCTGGCAGGAAGCGTGATTTTTTCTTTTCTCTCCCCCGCCCCCACTTTTGGTTCTTTGTTGTTGTTGTTGTTGTTTCAGATTATTATGTTCATATATTATGTAACATGCTAGTAAGTTCCCCAAAGCATTCCCTGCACGGCTTGGCTTAATCCTTCAAAATTCCTATGATACACTTATTGTTATCTCCATTTTGTGGATGAGAAAACTGAGAGAGGTAATTGATTCCCAGGAGGTCACCCAGATAGCAAGAGATGAGTCAGGATTGTAAGCCAAGCATCCCAATTACAGAGATGGGAATCTTTCCCTTCCACTCGATTATTAGATACTTGGTGTAAAATTACAGATTATCATAAGAACGACTGTATAAGCAGATCATCAAAACTGCTAACTCATCTTTACCAGCACCTGCCTGTTATTGGGGGTGGTTGCTTCAATATATCCATGGGCATAGGATTTCAGGTTTCCCCTTTTTGTGGAAATTCAAGGTCTCCTGGAGATCGATGGCAGCTGTGACTTTTTATGTGTACCCATGCTATAGCTTATTAAAGTCAGGCAGTGGGGAAATGCCAGGGAAGCAGCCATTCATTTACAGCGGGTTTCATTGACTAATGCCAGCCTTGGTTTCTGTTCTGCTTTTGTTTCTCAAAGTGCTAATAGCAAGAGTCTGTCCCTGCAATCCTATTACTGGTGGCAATGGAATATAATCAGGCAGTACCTGCAGGATAAGTCAAAAGATTAAATTAAGTTGGGATTTGAATCCCCACTAAACACAGAATCAAACAAAGATTAGATTTCTGGACCCCAGTCTCAGAATGGCTTTCAAGGGCTTCTCTTAAACAACAACAAAAAATATATCATTATTCACTTTGACCAGTGGCATGTTAAGAGGAAATGCAGACAAAGAGAGATGAGGGAGGGGAGGGCCTGACACCGTATGGAAGCTAGTTCCTCGTCCCCTAGGTACTTTCCGACTTCGCAGAGCCTGCTTATTTCCTGGCCAACCCTGGAGAAGTCCTACTGTGAATTCACATGGGCACATCAAGGGACCCTGAATCCCGACAATCTCACCCACACTAAAGTGAAGATACCAATTAATGCCTTAGAAAATTACAATTTTCTATATGTCAACTACATTGGAATCTGACAGCGCCAAGGTCCTATCTGTTCTAGGACATATAAATCAATAACATCACTTATTGTAAGGATAACTAACATGTATCCATACAATGCATGTCAGACACTCCTCTCAGAACGCCACACTCATTAACTGATTTAATCCTGGTAGCAACCACATGAGGCAGATTCAATTCTGGGGTGAGCACCCGAGGGCTAACGAGGAAAGGCCACTTGATCACAGACTCACAACTGCGGGCAGAAGCGTTCAGGGTTCAGACCCTAGATCTGAACTAGGAAAACTAGATCCCATACTAAACATCAATTTATATCCTATATTCCCATCTCTGCCTCTGTATCATATTTATAATCAAGAAGAATTTCCCCCCTTGGCAGAAGTTTATATCCATTCCTACAGGAGTCAAATGAGCCTATTTGTAGTGACCATTATGGCTTCTGGCTTCCTCGGAATCGTAACTATTTCTACTCTGCATTTGAGGTGCCATCCCTTCCCTTTGATTTTGAGGTTACAACAACTGTCAGTCAAGCTTCCCCATCACCCTGTGGCCAGGGGCTGGGAACACATGCTAAGCCAATGGTTCCTCCTTCCACCATTGCGATATTGATAGAAGCAACTCACTGGCCAGCTCATCCTAACCTTATCCTGGAAGTTTCTTCTTTGCATTCCTGGTTTGTCTGTTTGTTGAGACCTGATTCTACAGTGTTTCTTTAGATTACACGCTCTACTACACATGCTTCTAATAAATTCTCTCTCTTGTTTTCTGCTCAACATAGCCAAAATAGATTTGTCATTAGCAGTCAAAGAAGTTTAATGGATACACCTGTCAAGATGGACAGGTGTTAGAAAACGAAGATTGCTTCCCCACCGGGGTCCTTCCCTTGCACTCTCCAAGTTAAAAATAATGGTGGCGAAATATTTATTGAGTGCTTATGGTATGCAGGCACTATATGCTCTATGTGCATTCTTTACTGGTGAGGAAACTGGTCTACAGAGGTAAAGGCAAAGGAGATGGGTTGAGTTGCAGAACCGAAACCAAACAGGGTTCAGACCCTAGATCTGAACTAGGAAAACTAGATCCCATACTAAACATCAATTTATATCCTATATTCCCATCTCTGTCCAGGGGCCTCAGCCTCAGTGGGGTTTCAGAAAGGGGGGTCACTGATGCCTCTGACTCAAAGCAAAAGTGGACCAAATGGAGCTGTCACATGACATTTATAACTTAAGCATGCACTTTGCTGAATTACCGTGGACCCGCGCTGCAGGTGGGGGTTGAGAAAGCCTCCCAGGAGCATGCCCCGCCCCCCCAAGCCAGCCCTTCCTTGGGTCTCTCCTTCTTCTTGTCGCTCAGGCCTCCACTCACAAGTCTTCTGTTCAGAGAGGACATCCTGACCCGCTCATCTGAAATGCTCTCCCCTCTCCAGTCAACTGGGATCCCCTTCACTTTCCTCCTGGCTCTTGAAAGTGCCAGAGACGACATTCCTGTGGTTTCTTGTGTCTGAGGTTGCCCCATGAGAATGCAAATTCCTATGACCATCTTGCTCCCCTCAGCATTCCCAGCACAATTAACTGTTTCTGACGCAGAGCAGATACTTTCTAGCGTTTGCTGAGCACGTCAATTCCGGCATGCATTTTTACTAGCTTATAATTTGTCTGTGCTCACAGTTCTGGAAGCGCAGGCTGGGGATGGTGATCAGGTTACTCCATTTTGGTGTTTTTCATCTGTAATATGGGACAGAGGACTCCATTCTATAAGGGCCATTTTTATGTTAGATGAAGTGACAAGCACAAAGCCCTGGGCAATGTGTCTATGGAGTTGGTGTTGATGGGCAGGGCAGGGGAGCAAGCAGGGGCCCTGCCGGCCTGTTCTGCCTTTACTCACCCAGTATTTGGACAGACCACACTTGACTCTTCGGTATAAAAGCTCTAAACTGTACCATCATGGGTAGGAAGATTCTTTTTTAATATTAGAAATTTAATAGGTTTAGAAAGTGGGGAAACTACAGGAAATCTTGTCTTTAACGTCCTGCATTGATAAAAATGGAACACGATAGGACTCTACAGTTCCCAGTCTGACTCCACATCCAACAAACTAAAGCACACAATTATTCTCATTTCCCCCAACCAGACAGGGTCCATCTAGCAGAATTCTCTTCAAGGCTTCAGTGATATTGGCAGGACCTGTCTCTCTTTGTCCTTTGCATCCCCTCTGGGTGACCTTGCACCTGAGCCGGCTGTTTCTCTGCATGGTTGTCCTGAATGGTCGACTCATGGCCTTTCAGCTAAAAACACTCCCGGGACAAGAACACACCCTCCTCCGTATTCCCAGCCACAGTCTCCGGATTGTCTCCCTGGGATGGCCTGAGTACATGATTAGCCCTAGTCACAGCAGCCACCACACTGGTGTTCTCTGGTTGGCCAGTCGGGGTGATGTGCCCCAGCCTGCAGTCAAGAGCTAAGACTGGAGGAAGTATGGCCCCAGAGGAGGACGGGGCCCTGTCCCCAAAAGGAGAAAATGGGAGACTGGGTCAAAGGTCAACAGATCCCATGTGCTTATGGAGCTCTAATGATAGCCCTGAAGGTGAGGGTTTTGACAAGGAAAAGAAACGGGTGACACGTGGTGGTCGGACTGCTTGAGAGAGAGAGATGACTCGTTTAGAAGAAGGTGACCAACCATCTCCATTTGCCAGGGACTTTTATTGCTGTAAAAGTCCCAAGCACACGGGGGTGAGTCGGTCACCGTATCCTGAAAGCGCTAGTGGACGCAGCCCTCATACTTGGCATTATTTTCCTTCCTTCTCTGTCCCTCATAGGGCAGTCTCTCACCAGGCTTTTTCTGAGCATCTTCCAAAGTCCTAAACTAGGCTGGGCATTGGACACTCACAGGTAAAAGACTGAGACTGCAAATAGTCAGACAAAAACAAGTCACCTTCTGAGCTGTAGAGTAGGAGACCCATCATATTACACAGTTATCCAGGAAGAAGACCTACTCCTGATGGGTGAGATGAGGTTTCAGGACATCCCCAAAGGAAGCAAGCCCTGATATCAGTATGGAGTTAAAAACTGAACAAACTCAAGATTCCTGATTCCAGGGACACTTCCCCCCCCCATTAAATTGGACTATAAAATGTGGGTCACATCAACAGAAATACCAGAAAGATATCGGATGCCCTTCTTTTGACTGACAGCTTAAAATATACATGAGGCATGGGGATATACAGAGAGTGGACAGGGCTCACAGGAGCACGGTGCTCATCTGAGCTTTAGAAGAAGAAAGAGAACACGTGTCTTCCTGAAGTTTGGTTCTGTCTGCCTCTCCTGGAGAGAAGCCCAACGACCCCCATGCACACTGTATGGAAGCACCCACATTATAAGGGGCCAGAAGCTTCCCCGGTGCCCCAAACCCTCTGCAGTCTTGATTCCTAACCAAGAACAGATGAAGGCTGGCTCTTAAAACAAGCCCAAGTATCAATTTAGCCTTGAACCAAATACACACACACACACACACACACACACTCACACTCACACACTCACACAATGTGAAAACCATTCTAAACATTCTTCTATTTCAAAAAGATTGTACATAAATGAGGATTTGAGGCAGGGAAAAACCAAAGCGTTTTGTTTCCTAAATAGAATTGGTGTGGGAGTTGATTGTTTTCTCTCCTGAGGGATAAACATTTTAATTTAATAACAGTCAGAAGTGCCTAAATGTTCCTGAGGAAAAAAATAGGGTGTTCCTAGGAGGGTAGAATCTATCCACTCACTGAATACTCAGAATGAGGCTTCTCGTAACAGTGTTACTCAAAAATATCGACTGAAATATTCCAAGTGTCAAGTTTTACAAATAAAAATAACCTTGGTGCCTACTTATTGGGGAATTTCCGCATACTACCTCTTATGCGGCAGGTGCTTTACATAAATTATCTGATAAATCCCTGTGTCAAGTCTGTGAAGTTGGGGGTCATTGTAATTCCATTTTATAGGTGGACAGACGGTGGCCAAGAGGAGTGGGTTAGCTTTTAAGTAAGGGAGAGCAGGAATTCAATTTCAGGCCCGTCTGACTACAAAGCATGTATTTATATTAATCACCATTTGACTAGCGGATCCAGCAGAGCTATCATAGGTAGGTCATAGATTTGGAAGGGTAGAGGGATTGCAAAAAAGAGCCAAAATAGAACAATAAATTTACATAGTATTTATTAAGAGAATTCCACCACAGCTGAAGCAACAGACAGCGAGGCGACCAAGCCAAGAAAATAAAATTATATGTGTGAAAAAGGAAAAAAAAAAAACTGTACACACAAAGGGAATCTGCACATAAATAGAATTTGGTCATGTTTGTGGTTGATTCCTTGTTTGTTGGTAGACCTTTGTGAAGAGTCTGGTTGTTTTTCCTTAACAGATATAAAATACTAAAGTCTCAGAAGGGCACCGTCAGACAGCTCTGAGTTACTAGCTGTTCCACTCCCTCCACAGCAGATGGTTCTGCCTTCATCTTGCTGGCCTCAGTCCACAGCTGGTGATGCCCTAACCGAGATGGTTTTCATAGGCCATTCAGATTCTACCAACAAATAAAGGCCTTCATCTGCATCGATAATCACAACATCTCATACAGTGCTTACGCTCTTCAGGCTTTATATGTATGTATGTGTGTATTAGCTTTATAGGTATGTAAAATCATTACAACGACTCCATGAGGAAGGTACTCTTATTATTACCCTTATTTTTTAGAAGAAGAAACTAAGGGACAAGGAGGTTAAGTCACTTACCCAAGATTTCCCACCTAGCAAATGTCAGAGCCAGGATTGAAACCCTGGTGGTCATTTTCCAGAGCTGACAACCCTAACCATCATGTTTTAATACTTCTAGACCCAAGATTGGCACACCTTTTGTATAAAGGGCCAAACAGTCAACACCTAGACTTTGCAGACAGTAAGGAATCGGCTATTTCTTCTCATCTGTTGTACAACTACAACTTCTGCTATAGTACAAAATTCGTCATAGGCAATGTGGGGATGAATGGGTGAAGTCATGCCCATAAAGCTCACAAACACAGGCAGGGCTAGGTTCACCCACAACTAGTCTAGACGGGTCACACTGCACACCACAGTGGAAACGAGCCTCCTGCATAGGCCATTCCAGACACAGGGATGGGAGTTTCTCCCACACGCCTGCTGGCTTTTGTGTTTTGCTTCTCTGCTTCAAACATGTCCTTCCCTGTGACAGGGCCATGATAACATCGATGGTGCCCACGCTCGCTCATGTGGACTAAAGCTTCTACGCACCAGATGTAGTGTTCCTGTCATGCCTCCATCAACTTCGTCTTCACAACACCCATGTGAGGTTGAGATTAGGATCCCCTTCATACAAGCCAGGGGGGTGAGGTCAAAATGGTAAGGACCTGCCATCTAGCTGTGATAAGTGAGTAGAGCTGAGAGAAACCAAGTTGCTGGCTCCCGAAAACCTGCATTAGTCAGCTTTCCCTCACTGTAACAAATACGTGGGAAAATCACCTTATAAAGAGAAAAAGGTTATTTTGGTTCACAGGGTTTTTGTTGTTGTTGTTGTTGTTGTTGTTGGGTTTTTTTGTGTGTGTGTGTGTGTTTTGTCTATCTTCTTTAAGTTAGCATAATTTTTTAAATTTTTAAAATTTGTTTTAATTAGTTATACACAAACGTAGAATGCATTTATGCACTTTGATATATCATACATAGTTGGGATATAGTTTCTCATTTTTCTGAGTGTACATGTTGCAGAATCATATTGGTCATATAGTCACTTCTATACATACAGTAATAATGTCTGTTTTGTTCTACTATCTTTCCTATTCCCACATCCCCTCTCCTCCCATCATTTCCTTCTACCCAATCTAAGGTAATGCTATTCTTCTCTAGTGCCTCCAGCCTTATTGTGAATTAGCATCCACATATTACAGAAAACATTCTGCCTCTGGCTTTGTGGGATTGTCTTATTTCGCTCAGCATGATATTCTCCAACTCCAATCATTTATTGGCAAATGCCATAACTTCACTCTTCTTTAAAGCTGAGTAATATTTCATTGAGTATATATACCACATTTTCTTTATCCATTCATCTATTGAGGGACACCTAAGTTGGTTCCATAGTCTAGCTATTGTGAATTGAGCTGCTATAAACATTGATGTGGCTGCATCACTATAGAATGCTGATTTTAAGTGCTTTGGGTATAAACCAAGGAGTGGGATAGCTGGGTCAAATGGTGGTTTCATCCCCAGTTTTCTGATTCTGAGGAATCTCCATACTGCTTTCCATGGTGGTTGCACCAATTTGCAGTCCCACCAGCAATGTATGATTTGTACCTTTTTTACCACATCCTCGCCAACATTTATTGTTGCCTGTATTGTTGATGATTGCCATTCTGACAGGAGTGAGATGAAATCTTAGAGTAGTTTTGATTTACATTTCTCTAATTGCTAGAGATGTTGAACACTTTTTCATGTATTTGTTGATCAATTGTGTTTCTTCTTCTGTGAAGTGTCTGTTCAGTTCCTTAGCCCATTTATTGACTACATTATTTGTTTTTTTGGTGTTAAGTTTTTTGAGTTCTTTGTATATACTCAAGATTAATGCTTTATTGGAGATGCATTTGGTAAAGATTTTTCTCCCAATCTGTAGGCACTCTCCTCAAGTTGTTAATTGTTTCCTTTGCTGAGAAGAAGCTTTTTAATTTGAATCCCTCCTACTTATTGATTCTTGATTTCCTTCTTGCACTTTAGGAGTCTTGTTAAGGAAGTCAGAACCTAGGCTGTTATGGTGAAGATTTGGGCCTATTTTTTCTTCTATTAGGTGCAGGGTCTCTGTCTAGTGCCTAAGTCTTTGGTCCACTTTGAGTTGATTTTTGTGCAGGGTGAGAGAAGGAGGTTTAATTTCATTTTGCTACATATGGATTTCCATTTTTCCCAGCACCATTTGTTGAATAGGCTATCTTTTCTCCAGTGAATGTTTTTGGCATCCTTTTCTAGTATGAGATAACTGTATTTATGTGGGTTTGTCTCTGGGTCCTCTATTCTGTACCATTGGTCTACAAGGCTATTTTGGTGCCAATACCATGCCATTTTTGTTACTATTGCTCTGTAGTATAGTTTAAAGTCTGGTATTATGATGCCTCCTGCTTCACTTTTCTTGCTAAGGATTGCTTTAGCTATTCTGGGTCTCTTATTTTTCCAGATGAATTTCATGATTGCTTTTTCTATTTCTATGAAGAATGTCATTGAGATTTTAATAGGAATTAAATTAAATCTGTGTAACAATTTGGGTAGAATGGCCATTTTGACAATATGAATTCTGCCTATCCAGGAGCATGGGAGATCTTTCCATCTTCCGAGGTTTTCTTCAATTTTTTTCTTTGGTGTTCTGTAGTTTTCATTGTAGAGGTCTTTCACCTCTTTTGTTAGATTGATTTCCAGGTATTTTAGCTTTTTTGAAGCTCTTGTGAATGGAGTAGTTTTCTGTATTCATTGTTGATGTATAGGAATGTGTTTGATTTATGGGTGTTGATCTTATATCCTGCTACTTTGCTGAATTCATTTATTAGTTCTAGAAGTTTTCTGGAGAATTTTTTTGATCTTCTAGATATAGAATCATGTCATCAGCAAAAAGTGATAGTTTGAGTTCTTCTTTACCTATTTGTATCCCTTTAATTACTCTTTTCTCTAATTGCTCTGGTTAGAGTTTCAAGGATTATGTTGAATAGAAGTGGTGAAAGAGGTCATTCTTGTCTTTTTCCATTTGTAGTGGGAATGCTTTCAATTTCTCTCCATTTAGAATGATGCTGGCCTTAGGTTTAGCAATATAGCTTTTACAATGTTGAGGTATGTTTCTACTATCCCTAGTTTTTCTAGTGTTTTGAACATAAAGTTGTGCTATATTTTATCAGATGCTTTTTTTTGCATCTATTGAGATGATCATATGGTTCTTGTTTTTAAGTCTATTAATATGATGAATTATGTTTATTGATTTCCATATATTGAACCAACCCTGCATCCCTGGGATAAACCCCACTTGATCGTGGTGCACTATATTTTTAATATTTTTGTATGTGATTTGCCAGAATTTTATTGAGAATTTTTGCATCTATGTTCACCAGGGGTATTGGTCTGAAGTTTTCTTTCCTTGATGTGTCTTTGTCTGGTTTTGGTATCAGGGTGATATTAGCCTCATAGAATGAGTTTGGAAGGGTTCTCTCCTTTTCTATTTCATGTAATACTTTTTAGAAGTATTGGTGTTAATTCTTCTTTTTATTCTTGTAGAACTCAACTGAGAATCCATCTGGTCCTGGGCTTTTCTTGGTCGGTATACTTTTGATGGCACCTTCTATTTTATTACTTGAAATTAATCTGTTCAAATCATGTAGGACCTCCTCATTCAGTTTGGGTAGGTCATTTGTCTCTAGAAATTTGTAGATGTCTTTGATATTTTCTATTTTATTACAATATAAATTTTCAAAATAGTTTCTAATTATCTTCTCTATTTCAGGTGTGTCCATTGTGATATTTCCTTCTTCATCTTGTATTTTAGTAATTTGAGTTTTCTCTTCATTAGCATGGCCAAGGGTTTATCTAGTTTATTTATTTTTCAAAGAGTCAACTTTTTGTTTTGTCAATTTTTTCAATTTTTCCTTTTTTAAAAAAAATTTCGTTAATTTCAGCTCTGATTTTAATTATTTCCTGACTTCCACTGCTTTTGGTGTTTATTTGTTCTTTTTTGTAGAGCTTTGAGGTGTAGTGTTAGGTAATTTATTTATTGACTTTTTATTCTTTTAATGAATTCACTCAATGCAATAAACTTTCCTCTTAGTACTGCCTTCATAGTGTCCCAGAGATTTGGATATTTGTATCAGTGTTCTCAATTACCTCTAAGAATATTTTTATTTTATCTTTGATTTCTTCTACTATTCATTCATCATTCAATCCTGTATTATTTAGTCTCCATTTGTTGCAGTAGCTTCTGTTTTTTACTTTATTATTTAATGTCTAATTTCATTCCATTGTGGTCTGATACAATAGAGAGTTACTAAGAGTTACTTTGTGGCATAAGGTATGGTCTATTTTAGAGAAGGAGCCATGTGCTGCTGAGAAGATGGATTAAATATTCTATATATGTCTGTTAAATCTAAATTATTGATTGTTTTACTTAGTTCTATAGTTTATTTAGTTTTTGTTTGGAAGATCTGTGCAGTAGTGAGAGAGGTATGTTAAAGTCACCCAGTATTATTGTATTGTGGTCTCTTTGACTCTTGATATTGAAAAGGGTTTGTTTGATGTACATAGATGCTCCATTGTTTGGGGCATAAATACTTACAGTTGTTATAGCCTGCTTATATATACTTCCTTTATGAAGTATGAAATATCCTTTTTTATCTCTTCTGATTAACTTTTTGGTTTGAAGTCTACTTTATCTGAGATGAGAATGGAAACCCCTGCTCGTTTACACAATCCATGGGAGTGATAAGGTTTTTCTCATCCTTTCACCTTCAACCTGTGGATGTCTTTGCCCATGAGGTGAGTCTCTTGAAGACAACATATTTTGGGGGTCTTGTTTTTAATCCAATCTGCCAGTCTAGGTCTTTTGATTGATGAGTTTAGGCGTTAACATTCAAGGTTATTATTGAGATATGATTTGTATGCCCTGTCATTTTGATTTATTTCTGGTTTGGGGTTTTTCTTAGTTTCTCATTTGGTTGAATATCCCTTTAGTGTAGATCCTCCCTTTGCTGGTTTTCACTTTTTTCCCCCCACTCATCCTCATGGAATATTTTGTTGAGAATGCTCTGTAGTGTAGGCTTTCTAGTTGTGAATTCTTTTAATTTTTGTTTATTAGGGAATGTTTTAATTTCATCTTCAAATATGAAATTTAACTTTGCTGGATATAAAATTCTTGGTTGGCATCCGTTTTCTTTCAGAGCTTGAAATATATTATTCCAGAATCTCCTAGGTTTGAGGGTCTGGATTGAGAAATCAGTTGAGAACCAAATTGATTTCCCCCTATATGTAACTTGATTTTTTTTTCTCTCACAGCATTTAAAATTTTATCTTTATTTTCTTTGTTAGTCATTTTCATTATAATGTGTCTTAGTGTGGGTCTGCTGTAATTTTGTACTTTTGGGGTCCTGTAAGCCTCTTGTATTTGATTTTCCTTTCCATTCTTTAGGATGGGAAATTTTCTGCTATTATATCATTGAAAAGATTGTGCATTATTTTGGTTTTTATCTCTGCTCCTTCATCTGTTTTGATAACTCTTTAATTTGGTCTTTTCATGTTATCCCATAATCCTTGGATATTCTGTTCATGGTTTCTTACCATCTTCTCCACATGTTCAACTCTTATCTGAGGTTCTGTCTTCCAAGTGGTCTAGTCTGTTGATGATGTTTTCTATTGAATTTATAATTTGGTTTACTGATTCCTTCATTTCAAGGATTTCTGCTTGTTTTTTTTTTTTTTTTTTTCATGATCCCTAACTCTTTATTGAAGTGATCTTTCTCTTCTGTATTTTTTCTTTGATCTCACTCTTTTTACTATCCTTACTTCACATATCAATTTAACTGTATACAATCTGAACTCCTCCTTGGACATTTCTTCTACTGTGTTATCAGTGGCTTCTGTTGTTGAAGCATCTTGGTTTATTTGGGGTGCTTTCTTCCCTTGTTTTTTCATGTTGTTGGTGTGTTTTCCCATCTAAAAGAATGGATCTAAGGCAGGATAAATTCTTCCCTGTAGACCTATAGTGTCCCTTAAGGTTTCCAGCACTTTTGTCTTTACTAGTGAGACCAACATCAACAGCACCCAGTGTATACAATATATAGCCTTAAACATAATAGATCCCACTAAGGCGTCTACTGCTTTCTCTCATTAAACCAAAATGATGAGTTCAATAACTATCTATAGTACAAACAGAATATTTGTTAAAACGATTTACAATTTCAAATGGTTGATGAGAGAACAGAAGTAGTGTAGTATGCAGTATTCACAAGGAAGGAAGAGAGAAGCTAGAAGTAAAAATTCACAGGAAGAGTGGAAGAGCCAACAGAGATTGGCTGTTCGTTAGAGAAAAGTTGGGAAAAAAATCCAAGAAAATAGACAAGATTGAGGAAGAATGCAAACAAAGAGAAAAAATTAAAGACATAAGAATACAACAAAAATGCAAAACGCCATTCATATATCATTGTCCTCCACACACTGATGCATAAAAAAACATCATGTTCCAAATATGGTAGAGAGATTAGTGAATCAAAAAAATTAAAGAAAATGAAATAAATCTTGCTGGAAAGTCAAACTGTATCTGTCAGTGTTCAACAGACAGAGCCCTGCTCTGACGTGTCTCAGGATCACCAAACCCAGATCAGCCCTCACAAACCCAGTCTCTGTCCCAACAATCTGGGCTTCAGATACCTCAGGCTCAGCCACACTGCAGTCCCAAGATCTCAATGCTGCTCCTACTTGCATTGAGACCACCGTGGATACACTTATGCAAAGGAACAACCCCAAGAAGCAGCAGCAGGACAAGAGCCACCAGCACTCTCAGCAGGAAGACCCCAGGCTCCTCCAAACTTTCAGGCACCCCCACACTGGACCTGCAGTTCCCAGCTGAAGTCCCTAGACAGGGGCTCTTGTGGTGGTGAACCTGCTGGCACCCAGGTCCCAGGCTGGTGTCCCAAAATGGGTGCAGCCACATGCAACCAAACCTGGGGTCTCCCCTGAAGCAGTCCTCTAGGCCGTGGTAGTAGCTGAAGTGGCCGTGGTTGTTGGCAGCAGGCAGCAGGTCAGCAATAGTGGCAGCTACTGGGGGCAGCATCACCAGGCGATCTCTGGGGGTCAGCAGCAGTGTCGGCTTCAGTTGCATCCCAGCAGCACCCTGAAAGAAGACCTCCAGGTGACCTCAGGCTCACAGCAGTAGAATGAGAGGCAGCAGCCATCTTGGCTCACAGTTTTGAAGGTTTCAGTTCATAGTCGGGTGGCCTCAGTGCTTGTGGCCTGCGGTGAGAAAACACATCATGGCAGGGAATTTGTGGCAGGGAAAAATTACTCACCTCATGCCAGGAACAAAAAGGAGAAAGATGAAGGGGCTGAGACCCGAGTATCCTCTCCAAGGGCCTCCCCAATGGCGTGAGGACCTCCTGCCTGACCCCACCTCTGAACAGTACCACCACCTGCCCACAGTGCTTTGGCTCTACTACATGGACCTTTGGGGCAGACACTTAAGGTCCACACTGTAGTAGAATCTCATCTTACGTACTAAGCACAGATCCTGAGAGTGTGCCCTAGAGGTCTGGGGCTGGGGCTCAGTGGTAGAACACTTACCTTGCATGTATGAGGCACTGGGTTCGATCCTCACCACCACATAAAGATAAATAAATAAAAGATATTGTGTGCTTACACAAGTAAAAAAGAATTTTTAAAAAATGTGCCCTATTGACCATGTCCATCAGGACCCTGGGGAGAAGTTGCAAATCTACATTTTAACAAGCTTCCTGGGTGATTCTCACATGCATTAAAATGTTATGAGCATTGACACAATATGACCAAATGTTTCAGAGATGCTCTCTGAGACCTTGTAGGCTGAATTAGAGCTTTTTCTGGATGTCTCCATCTCCTGTGCTTACCCATCTCACCACTATTTACCTTATATCGAAACTACCTGAATACTGGTCTGTCAGTTCCATTAGTCAATCATCCTCAAAGGTCATGAACACTGTCGCAGGTTCCCTGTTCTACAGCTGTGGCGCATTGTGTAGTTGGACCTCTATGTGTATTTAATTAATGGGCAAATAAATTAATTAATAGAAACACTAACTGCATGGGTTTCAAACCAATCTTCATAGCTACATTTTCAATGTCTAGGACATGATTTTCATTGTCTTCTGGATGTCCTTTTTTTTTCTTTTGCTACTAACTCCTTTGTTCAATTCTCAATGGATTATTTCAGTATGCCTCTACTCATGCCATAAACAAAGAATTCATTTTTATTTTCAGTTTTGCCTTATTTTTTATGTAATGAGGAGAACTAGGGAATATGGCTATCCAATAAGAAGATTATCTTAAAAGAAGCCTTTATTTATATGTCAATTTATTAATGTGAATTTGCTAGTACCTGTGATGATCCTGATGAGGAATTATCAAAGCGTCCTTACTTACCCAAGGCTTTCAATTTAGTTGAGGAATTAAGATCCAAAAACACTATTAAATGGGAAAGAATATATGTAATTCCATGCTAAATTGCATTAGACTGATCTATCACTTTGTGTCAGGCTGCTATGACACATTAGCCTAGACTGGGTGGCTTACACTATGTACATTTGTTTCTCCCCATTCTAAAGCCTGGGAAATTCAAGGCCAAGGTTCAGGCAGGTCAGATGTCAGGCTCAGTCACACTGCAGGGCACTAGTTCAGGTCTGCAGGTGACTATGTCTCATTGCATCCTCACACAGAGGAGAGCAGAGAGTGAGATTCACATCTTGTGTCTCTGAGGACACTGATCCCATTCCCAAGGGCTCTTCCTGAAGACCTGATTATCTTCTGAAAATCCCACTTCCTAGTATCATCACATCAGGGTTTAGGATTGCAACATGTGAATTTTGGGGGGATACAAACTTGAAGTCCATAAAAACTTGTTTATCAAATAAATACTTATTAAAGAGTTGTGCCATCTAATCACTCTTCAATGTCAGATATACAGGAGTAAGCTTCATGGGCCCATGGAATTTACATTTTAGCTCAGAGAGACAAGGACATAATCCAAAAAGACAATATATGAACAGGACCATTGCTGGTAGCAGTTAGTTGTAGGAAAACATTGGAACAGGATGAAATGATAGAGGAATTGGGGTGGAATACTCTAGAGAAGGTATTCAGGAATCTCTGAGAGGAAAGTTGAGAGACAAGAAAGAACAGGAAGTGTGAAGACTGAGGTCAGAGTATCCCAGGCTGAGAGAAAAACAAATGCCAAGAGTCTTTAAGAGGAACACCTGGGGGGCATTTTAGAACATCTCTGGAGCATAATGAGGGAAGGAGATGGAGATTGGGAGATAGGTGTGACCTAGTCCTACAAGGTGATATAATAGGGGGAAAAAAGTCACTCTATATACATTACAAATAGGTTTTAGATAGAAAATTAATAAAATCTGCTGAATTTTATAAACGATAACTTTAGTTACTGTGCAGAGTGGATTGACAGAAGTAAAGAGACAAATTAGGAAAGCAGATGCAAATAATGCAATTAAGAAATTGGGATGGTGGTAGCAGAGGTGGAGAGAAGTACACAAAAGAGGGATATTTCATGTGCATTGTGATGAATGGCAAATGAGGGGTGAGGCCAAGAAGGAACTCAAGGATGACTCCCAGATCGAGCACTTCAGAAACAGGAGAATGGTGCTACCATTTTCCAAGACATGGAAAAATATAGAAAACTCATATTTTGGCAGAAAATTTAGAAATTTCTTGCTAAAACATGTCAAGTTTGATATGTATATATGTTCGCACAAGAAAAGAAATTAAATGAGTGGAAGTCAGTATAAAAAAATCTGTGTTTGGGATAAAATTTGGAAGGCACTGACTACAAGCACTATCTAAAATTATAGTACTGAATGAGGTTGTCTAAGAACAGATCTTATCTAGAGAATAGTGGAGAATTGAGAACCATCACTGGGACAGTCCAAGGTATTGAGCCTTGGGGCCATGCCATGAAGAGAATTGCTATAGCACTCAGAAACCAAGATGGTATAGAATACTGGATTTGGTGTTTCTAATGAAATCAAATTTTCAGTGGCCATCAATTAAGTTGTTTCTTAACTAATTCAGCTTTGCTAAATTCATACCTTTGTCATCACATTGCATATTCTTTCATCTCAGCTGTTCATGCAAGAAGGCATTGTGTCGCCAACGCCCACCCTATGTGTTGCACATGTCCATCATGGTAGCCTTGGAGAGATGCCCCATAGCTCCCATCCCTCAATGAATTCAGACCTTTCCAAAGGAAATAGTTAGAAATAAAGGGCCACCCCAGTTTGCACATATACCAGTCCAAAGACTACTCACGTGATGCGCTAAGAGTCCCTAATGAGGACAGCAGCCATCTGGAAAACAACCATTAAAGTGAAACAAAAATGTCAACACAAGCAAAATATGTGAAGTTGTTGATCATTGACAGACAGCCTGTTGATGGGCATCTATTTAGCTTTCAAAGCAGTCTGGCAGATAGATTAAAAAAATCCATCAGACCTGAAAAGCCTTAACAGGCCAAATTTCCCCGGGGGGCCTTTCTATATGGTACTTATCATTTTCAGAGCAGTGATGGCTCTGATTGTCCCAGGCATCATTAGCCTAAATACAGCAATGATACCAATGTGGGGAGTCATCTTAAACATATAATCTGGGGCGCGTGTGTGCAGGCAGGCATGTGTGCATGCTAGTAGTTTTGACCCTGCAACTTGTTGGGTGTGCTAATTGCCATGGCTTCATTAGAGCTTTTTACTCGATAATTATCTTCCTGCTGTCACAGAGTCCCTTCGTGTGAGCCCACAGAGGGAACCTGCAACCTCGGTGTCCATTTGCAAGGCGTGTGCACACCATCCGGAGCCTCACCCCCGCTCCCACCAATCAACACTTTTTATCAAGAAACGAACCTCGTGCCGCTTCTGTGCCTGATAAAACCGTTCCCATGTTCTTGGGTTCCTAATTGGGCCTTCTACCTTTTTGAGGGGGAAAAACAAAACAAAAACAAAACAAAACAAAAACAAGACCCCTGAATTCCCTCCAGCTTGGCAGAAGCTAAGTGAGAGGCCATGCAGATGTGGTTTCTGAAGAAGCAATTGATTTGTTTCACACACCACCTACCTTCCTCGAAAATTAAAAAAGCTCACCGACAAAGTGGCAATTGGTCAGGACCTCAGGAGGGTGGAAAGACAGAAGAAAAATAATTTCAAACTGTGAAACTCAGCCAGCAAAATCTAATGAGCCACCCCGACGCAACATTAACCTTCTATAGACCCAAGAGAGATGTGTGTGTATGTGTGTGTGTGTGTGTGTGTTTGCTGATTTCTTCTTCCCTTTTTAATTGGGGGAAGCATGTGAAGGCATGTCCCTTACCTGGTCTCATCACTCCCCTGCAGGTACTCACCGTCACCGTCTTCGAGAATCTGCAGGCCTCACAAACCCATTTCCCGCACCAGTGCTTCTCTGCGGAGCCAACAACCGTTGTCCCCTCAGTTCTCTTTAATGGTGGAAACATAGTAATTAACCACGTCCCCCCAAATGCTGGCTGAATGGCCGGCCCCTAATTTGTGTACTTTCTGCAGAGGTTTCAGTGTCTTGTGAAATTTATTGCCCCACTAAAGTCACCTTTTAAATTATGGATCACGATATTGGTATGCTGCTAAAAATGTTCACAGCATTGTAATTTTATGCACTGGCAATAAACATGAAAAATGCATTTTGAGGTTGTTTAACATTAAAAATAATGTTTTGGAAAATAAATTTTAGGGGAAATTTAGTGCCAGGGAATAGGACCATATTCAGACTTTGAGATACAGATGCAGAATCCAAAGACAGTGTTGGGCAGAGACCAAGTTTGCAGCCCAGACAGGTCGGTAGTGACACGCTCAGCCTAGGTCGCATGTAGACGGTGAGTGGTGGTGTCTGCGTCTTCCTGCCAGCCCTCCAGGGCTCTCCTTATTGCCCTCTAAACAGTAGCAGGGTTTATTTCCAGAGCTGGCAGTGATCACAGGCCATTGGCAGCATTTGAACAAATCACCTCTTTCAGGAACAAAAATGATGGGTCACAGGATGGCTTTCTGAAGAACACTTTAGCTTGGTCACCAAGGGCAACAGCTTGTAGACTTAGCTTCACCGGGAGAGTTAATTTGGTCCCTGGTGTGATGGCCACAGGGCTTGGTTCTACCAATGGAGGCATGTCTTGTTAATGGCACCAGGGAACAACCAAGGACAAATCACACTGAGAGATGTGATCACATGGGTATCATTCTGACAAAGGACTCAATGTCACTTGTGTGACATTGGGCAGTTACTAATACCTCTTGTTCCTCTATTTCCCAGTCTGTGAAATGGGATTAATCGCCAAATATCATTTTAGGGCAGTTTTGAGCACACATGAGAGTACTCCTACAGGAATCCCGTTGGTGACCATGTCAGGCAGAGGCCACCTGCCATCCCACTATATAAAAACCAAGTAAAACAGATGCTATGAGAAGCAGCAGGGGTTGAGTCAGAAGCAATGAACTTCCTTTCTCCCCCTGGTAAATTCTACTTGTCCTTCACAGTTCAGGCCAGCAGGTGAGAACCTTTGCTAGGTAGCCTCCTTTTCTTCTTCCACTCCCTTGCCAAGGGAAATGGAATGGCTCTCTTTTGGGATATTCCCATAGATTTTTTTCCCCAGAATTCAATTTTTTTAATTTTACACATTTTACAATATTTAATTGCTTATTCACTTTTTCTCATCACACCTCAAACTGCTGTACGTGAGAAACATCCCTTATTTATATCTGTGCCCCACAGGACACAGAGTGACTGCATGAAGAGCTTGCTCCTTTGTCCACAAGCAGGAAAATCAGGAGCTCACATGGGGCTGTCTGACCTTGGCCAAAATTGTTTCTTTCTGAAAATCAGGAATGTGTTTGGATTTCTTTCAAATTTTAGCCACCTGTAGAACCCAGGCGTGTCCCTCCCTGCCTTGAAGAGAACTTAAGAAACCGCACCTGCAGGAATTGCCTCTGACCCCTGTTGGTTTCCCAGCTCCCTTGGCTTTGGGATGTTACCTCCTACACTTGAAGGTCAATGGCAGTTCCCAAGGGCAGGTATCAATGAACTCTGGGAAAGAAAGTTACAGGGGAATACTCTGCTTTCTTTGTTCACGACATGTATCTGAAGAGTGTGAGAAAGATTCCAAAATCATATTAGCAGCATTTTTATTAAAGATATAATTAAATGGTACAGGAATATACAAACAATATGAAAGCCATTGTGGAATGGAAATCTTGGCAGTCAGATCAATTAAAAAACAATGGGCAATTCATTTTGTTGGGGGAGGAAATAAACATATCACACTCCAAATGATACAGTAGTTCACCAACTTTAGCACTTGGCAGAATTGTCCATGAAACTTGTTTGAAATGCAGATTTGCCAACCACCAGAGATTATTTCAGTGGGCCAGGGTGGGACCCAGAGTTCTGATGTTAAGTAGCCCCCACCAGATCCTGTAGAAGCTCATCTGCAGACCATACACTAGAAAAGAGTAGTACAAGGCAAATAATATTTTTAAAATGTGCCCGAATCAACAGAAAAATTTGGAACATGCACAACAAATGTGTTTATGTACCAATTTTATTCCTGTATTGCTATACAATATTATACACATTATTAAAATTCACTAGATAGAAATCATGCCAAGTATACAAAGATAAATAAGTTCTTATTATTGTTTACATTCCCCAATGGATTTCCTTGTGTACCCCTGGAGGTAAGAACACCCCACTTTGGAGACAAGTGCCCCAAACTAGTACTTCTCATATTTTAATGTGAATATGAATATCCTAGAGATCTTATTAAAATGTAGATTCTGATTGAATAGGTCTGGGTGAGATTTGAGATTCTGCTTTTCTAACAAGCTCCCAGGTGATGCCAGCAAGACTGATCTGGGACCCACACTTCAGGTAGTGGGGATCTGTGTGGGAGCTTCTCCATTACTGACCTAATTCCCAATGCAAATTGCAGCTTCCACGGCTGCAGCAAGCTGTAGATAGTGTGCAGAGGCTAAAGATCATCAACCAGCTCCCCTCCGAACATTCCATCTAGAAGATTTTCTGTAATTCTCTCGAGTTTCACGGATGTGGAACACGTAAAAGGCACCCTAAATAACCCTCCCAGACCTGGAGCCCTTTGTACACTTTTCTAGAAGGGTTCTCTTTCTGCTTATCCCTTAAATTAACAAGACAGTACTCCCCGAAGTCATAAACAATGACATCCCAGATACAACAGTGGGCAAGATTATTCTCCCTGATTAAGCCTTTGACAGGCAGCATCTTTGCAGCAAGCACCATGCCAGGTTTTATTAGTAAATTGGCCCTACAAAGTTTCCTCTTACCTACGGATGCCTTAGCTCAGCAATCCTTCCCAGAGATTGGAATGAACACATTTAAGAACGTCATGCTTGGAGGTACCAAGAACAATAATTAGAAAAATTGGCAAATCATAAAGTGATAAGTGTGAGGCACTAATCTATGAAGATTATTAAGTAGAAATAGGAAACTTTAAATATTTAATTCTTAAAACCACTGAGAAGGCTACATCCCTCCTGACTTACGGGCACTATAGTTAGGTTACAATGACAAGCCCATTTCAGGGGAAACGGGAGTCCTTCAATGTGCTTATTTAATAGACCTGAACCGTGCTATAAGGAATGATTTCATTACCACATCTTTCCAATTTGAGTGACATCAGAGCTCCAGAATATTCTGCCTGTGAGTAATTCCATAGCACTCCACGGACCAAAGCCTTAGGTGAAGGTAGCCCAGATGTGACGTGCATGCAGAATCAACACCAGACCTCCTCTCAATGTGTTTCAGTGAGACAGGGAAGCTCAATGATTTTGCATTAGTCACCTGTCTGTCACTTGTAAGTCAACCTTAGGAAGAAGCAACATAGTTTCAGAATACTGGAAATTATGTAATAATGTAGTGGCTATGTTACTAATGTTTGGATATTCACATATTCCTTTTTAAAAAATTAACATATATTAATTGTCCCCCCTCTAGTTTGAAAGGCCCTAGTCTACCAAGTCTGCTCTCTGTCAGAACCCCCCGGAGAAGCAGACATTGCTATTTATAGTGAGGAAGTTGTTTTGATGTTTATGATCTAGGTCTAATACAGTTCAGTCACATTGCCAAGTCTTGTAGATTTCTTGTAGACTAATTTCCTTCACATCTACAGGAGAAAATAGTAATTATTGTCCTGAAAGATCAGATTCAAACAAAATTTATTTTAAGGAGCTTAGCACAAGACCATTCAATAAAATGGCAATTTATTAGTTTACTTCTAGATTTCATATTAAGTTTCCCTGTGATATTTATATACAGAAATATTTTTATCTTCTAGTTTATGCAGGGAATGTAATATTGACCAAAAGGGAAATCACTTTAGTTAGACAAAGCTCCCAGTGTTCACTAAGAAATAGAAATGAAGGTAAATTGAGGTAAGTTAGTAAATGTGAGTGAGACAACCTTGACTCAGTTGGTAAAGCATGAAACACAAGAAGGCTGATAACAGAGGACTTTGCTCCATTATGACCACAGAGAGAAGAGCTGCTGCTCAACTGGTCTCTGTTGACACAAAACATGGAGCCTAAGTCCACGTGGGACATTGATTCACACTCTTGGTTCCATTGACACTGGGGCCCTTCTCTAATTCATGAAGACAGAAATGAGACAGAAATTAGAATACACGCTTGCAAATGAAGGGAGTAGAGGATCCACGCTGGGGGAGGCAGGATCCACATCAAACACTAATGAGGTCCAAGAGCAAGAAAAAAATGGCACCCAGTGCAGAGAGAGCAAGGGGCTTGGAGCTCTGGCCCCCACCTCTTTTGTGTCCAGCTGCCTTTGAAATGAAAGAAATAAGCTAATTTGCACACCTACTTTGCCTGATCTGATGCACAGAACATCAGCCTTTTGTAGAAGCCAAGCGTGAGCCCACAAGGACAAGTTGGAGAGGCAGCTTACAGCCCTGTTTACACCTCCCTGGGCTCAAATATTTGATGATGGCATTATCATCAGTACACAGGGCCACCGAGGCCTCTAAGACACTGCTTTCAAAATTCTCTTTTATTAAACCTCACAATGCCAATAGGCATAACTCTATCACCACCACCACCAAAAAATAAGTTTGGAAACTGCATGTCAGAGATTTCATTAGATTGGATTATCAAGATTTGAGAAGTTCTGTCTTAAAGCAACATGTTAAAGTTTTTAATTTTTAGTGAGTATAGAAGTTTCCAAATATAAATGACCACAAGGAACTATCATAGAAAACGACCCACTTGGCTGCCACCACCTCCCTGGCCCATTTCTCTCTGTGCCTTGGCGGGTGGGTGGAGTCCACGCTGTGGTGGCCAGGTACATCAGCATAGCTTCTCCAGGGAAACCCTCTTGGAGAGGAGATCCTGAATTTGGAGGATTAAACAAGCCTGATAGTCTAGACACCATTATGTAGGTGACAATTTTAAGTATCTTCTCTCACACCAAACCCTGACAGAGAGGTGAAAGGAAACATCAGACCATGTATTTAAAGCATATATGTAAAGTGGAATCTCATGTCATGTCCCTAGCATTTATGATCTTGTATAAACAAAATCAGAGGAAGCAGAGTTTTCAGTAAGAACCAGAGAGACCGCAGAGGGGAAATGCCACTTTCTTCAGACCACATCGAGGTCACCTGCGACAAACATCACTCCTCACTGCTGGGTCTTGGCGGGAGCACTCGGTGAGGTAGCATTTGTCCCAATTCTCAACTGAGAAGTGACTCTCCCCTCTCAGCATGCCTGCCCAAGGAGCTCATGCCCAGGACTGGGGAGCAGTGGTCTCCCTCATTGATTTTCTCCCTAAATTGTCAGGAATTCTTCTTCAACGGGACGGGTCAATTCTTGTGTGTGTGTGTGTGTGTGTGTGTGTGTGTGTTTACCCATGCAATCATTTGTCTATATTGGTGTGGACTTCTGGATATTTATTTTATCCATAGGGTCATAAGCCAATACTCCTTTATTGTTTTGTTGCTCAGAGTGTTCCAACTTCACAGGGCCAGCTGGAAGGAACTTGAGTAGATGAAACTCTTGTGTGGGGTGAGGGCTCGAGTAGGACTCATGCAGCAGCATAGGACTCGGCTGTGCAGAGGGTGCTCACTGATCCCCTCCCGTGGTCAGAGGCAGCCTTTGCTAGATCTTCCCCAAGAGCGCCTGGCGTGGTTCTGGTTCCTGGAGGGAAAGCCATGGCAGCATGGGTCCCTTCCCCATGGCTCTCACGCCCAAGATGGCACAGACTCCAGAAATCACCAAACTCCCCATGGAAGTGCTCCTGGAAGGTTGGGCTCCTGTGGTGTTTGCTTTGGGGTCAGTAGACTCACCTCTGACTCTCCTTCTGCCTCTTTTTCTAGGTGTTGTGGTGGTGATTTGTCCCATGACAAGTTTTCTGATGGGTCCAAAAAAAATTTTTTTTTCTTCAATTTTTGCAAAAGGATGGAGCTGAGGGGGCCCAGCACAGGCCAAGGCACAGAACTGGAGCTGAAGGTGGAGCCGTGTGGTCTCAGAGAAGTGTTTGGCTTTGCTGAACCAGAAAATGATTGTGGAAGAGGGTGTGGGCTCCTCAGAAAGAGCTTCTACGTGTTCTCACAGGGTGAAGTCGTGCCACTGAAGAGGGGGACTCAGTCAGGAGGGCAGCTTCCACACATGAGGGAAGGTCACAGAAACAGCAGGGGGCGCTCTATCTCCCATAGCTCTTTCTGAAAAAATATGGTCACCCTGTGTCTTGACTGGGTTTTCAACACACCTGATGAAGGTGGTACGACTCGATAACTTTTTGAAATCCAAGAGACTTGTATTTAAGCCTGGTGTTTTGGAAAAACATACTGACCTTAAACCAGTCAAGAGGTTGTAGAAATAAAAAATTCTATCTGCACAGGGCAGATGCTTCTCCTCAACATTTGATCTGCCTGTTGAATGAGACTCAGTCATAGATATTAGCATGGAACTTGAGAAATTTCCCAGAAAATTTTAGTTAAAAAATGTAATGGCACTAAATGGTGAGCTTTTATTATTATGGCAATGTGATGAGGTAGGGATTTTTTAGGATACAGTCCTTTGAAAACTATTTTCTAATTTTCTCAATCTTCATATCTTAGAAAACATAATATTTTTTCTACAAATTTCCTCCAATGCTGTTGAAACTCAAATATACTATTTAGGTATAAAAACCACACTTCATGAGTTGGATGAGCTACTTATATGACTGGTTATGCATTTTGTCTCTATATAAATATATAGCTTTTAAGGCAATCACATCAATAGATTTATACTTCAATATCACCCAATGTTACAACAGTGATTCAAAATTTAGAAAAATATATGATTGGTGTAAAACATGATTTAGCTGAGATCAGAGTCCTAGAGTAAATAAATAGAAGATAGGCAAGTTTGAAGGGTTCCTGCGGGAAAATAGAACTGTCAATTTTAATATGTTTGACTGGACTTTTGATGGGTACCTTGGAGAGGGTCAACTGAGGTTTCTATGATTAAAATGGAATCACCATAAGGACATCTATGTGCTATAGTTTGGATATTGAATGTCCCCCTGTTAAAGGACTGGTCCCCAGTGTCACACTAATGGAAGGTTGTAGAACCTTTGAAAGGTGGGCCTCATGGGAAGTCCTTAGGTCACTGGGGATGTGTCCTTGAAGGGAATTGTAGAACCTCAGTCCCTTCCTTTGTCTCTCTGCTCCTTGGCCATTGGGGGTGCAGTCTCACCTGCCACACTCTCCTGCAGTGATATGACCCTTGCCACACACCCAAAGAACAAAGCCAATCCATCAAGGGCTAAAACTTCCAAAACTGTGAGCTCAAATTAAACTTTTTTTCTTTATAGGTGCCTTGTTATAATGGTGCAAACTAACTTCCATGCCATAACACAACATGGTGGTTGAGAAAGCCCGAAAGGGAGACATGACTATTCCCTTATCTTCTTCGTGATTTTGCCTAAAGCTTATCATTCAATTGTTACAAGAACCCACTAAACAATCACAGAGCTTCTTCCTGTTGCTAGAAAGATGGGCAAGTATGTGACTACAATTACAAAGGGATTTTGCCTAAGAATCTTTCCTTGCCTTTTAAAACTGGACTCTAGGCTGAATTGTGTTGTGGGCTGTTGGTTCTCCTCGGAGCAGATGTGAGTTACCAATAATCTGCCACTCTCCATTTTTTGTTTCATACAATACATATGCACTGAGTACCTGCAATCATTGAGATTTTGATAGGCATCTATTATTAAGTAGTAAAAAATACAGATGTTGTGGTTCACAACCATTGTGAAATTTGAAGTCTACCCCAAAAGACTAATAAACAATTTCTTCTCTTTCAAGGAGACCAAGTACATTTTTCAGGCTCAGTCCACCTGCATTAAATACCTATAAATGGTAGGAAAATATGATTTTTTTAAAGGAAGATAAGAAACAGTCTGTTCTTGAGACTAGACTTCCAACAAGGGTGTTCCATGCTGAGAGGCAGGAAAGGAAGAAGCAAAGGAGAGTTCATGACAAGATGACCCTGAGCTCATTGTAGTGCCTAGCCAAGAGGAATGACTCTTGCACCCTCTCTCTGAAACCAAGCAGGGACCAGGGAGGCACCTTCTTGCAGATAAGAGCAGAGAATGTGGGAACGTGGCTCCACATGCTGGGGCTACTAGGAATGCCTCTTGGCCAGCCCTGACTGTGATTTAAAGCCATGAAGCTAGGTCCTACCTACATCTATGGAGAGCACCAGCAAATAAATCACACAGATGCCCAGCATTCGTTACTTGAGGAACATAGAAACTGCAGAGCAAAGAGATGCAGAACTTACACCTGAAGAAACAGAGTGAGGAGGGCAACTTAAGCACCCTCCAGCAAAGAGAAGAATGTAAAGAGAGTGAGGAGGTGAGGAAGACGCTTTAGGTAGGGGCCCAGCACAGGCCAAGGCTCAGAGACAGGAGTCTCATTCCTTGGGGGAACTAGCTTAAATGTCCTCTTGTGTATCTGAAATGGAAAACACAAGAGATGGGAAAGAGATGAAGCTGACATGGTCAAGTTTGCAGGTCTTTTATTTTTTTGTGTGAAGGAAGAAAGTGTTTAGGTTTGTGGGCTGCAGGATCTCTGCACAACTCTGCACAATTCCCTGGATTTGCAGAGCCAGGATCTCTGCAGGAAGGGTCTACCTAAGTGAATGAGCATAGGTATGTTCCCCCCAAATCCTTCATTTATAAAAATAGGTAGCAACATGAATTTGGCCCAAGGAACACAGTTGGCTAACCCCTTATATAATAGTAAGAGAGAGAGAGAAAAAAAGAGAGAGTCTTAACTCAGTAGCTTTAACTTAGTTAACTGATGAGACAGATTGTTTTTAAATTTTCTTTTTTTTATTCTTTGAGTCTGAGGAGACTAGCATCAAAGATCTTGGGACCGTGTTTGTACTTTTTTTTTTCTTTCTGTATTTCTTATGATGACAGGTTTAAGACTGGGGAAATCTTGCAGTCAACATCTCAGCCTCCTTGTCTCCTGTCACCTCTCACCGCTGCCAAGATGGCGACTCCTGCTTCTGGGTCAGACCAATTATTTCCTAAATGGTTTGTATTCACCTGCACTTCAAATGCCTGGCTTTGAGGGGGGAGGAACCCCAGAGCCTGCCACTCGTTTTACTCCACACGTGCATTATGCGGGCAACGCGTCATTCTGCTCAATTAAAGAGCTCAGGACTACAAAGCCACTGTGCGTCATGTGTCCTCCCGTGCTGCCAGGGACGCCATTCAAACACCTGACGCTCGGGGTCCTTTTTCTGCTTAGTTAGCTCTCTTATCCTAGTTGAAAATAAATTGCAAAGAGCATCAACAAGATTCCTTAAGTAAATCTTCCCATGCCCACTCCTATCAATACTCCATAGAAAGTGATTTGAAATAATCTCTTTTTTTCTCAGGTTTCATGTTTTAAATTGCCACAGGGACCTTGGAGTGTGGGCAGGGGGATAGTCAGATCTGGGCAAAACTGGCACATTTTGTCTTCAATGCTGCCTCTTGATACTTTCCTGGTCCTTCCTGATTCTTTCAGTAAGGAGCGATGATAAAAAATGCTAAGGATGATAATAAGCTAACATTTATTAAACACTCAGGACTTTTCTTGAAATATCTTATTTAATTCTCACAACAAACCTATCAGGGAGCTGTGACTAAAAGCCCTGGATTTGCAGAGCCAAGCCTTATTCCCCCATCTCCGATCGACTCCCCAACTTGCACTATTTTCTGTGAACAGTGTCACCTGCACTCTAAGCCCCTGGACTCACTCAGCCTGTCTGGCTTCCTGGTCAGGTAGCCTTTTTGTTGGGATAATTAGATACTAATCACAAAAGTAACACTTTGTTACTTTATCAAACCTTTCAGGTTCACACACATTATCGCTTTCCATTATCCCAAATGGATCAGGCACATATTATAGAATTGAAAAGAAAAACCATAATATTTATGGATAAAAAAAACAAGGATTCCCACATGCATAGGGAGAAACTAGCTATGTTCAGGGGACCTACATTCAGGCCTGCTTGTTAAAAGGGTCCTTTCCTGGTTCTATGGTCCCCTATGTGGTTCTCCTCAGAATTGTCCTCATGACAGTTTGATGCTTTCCAGTGATTAAGGCCCAATAGAAGCAACTTAGGTGCCCTTCAACAGAGGAGTAGAAAAAGAAATTGTGGTACATATACATAGTGGAGTGTTACTCAACCTTAAAAAAGAATGAAATTATGGCATTGACTGGTAAATGGATGGAGGTGGAGAATATCATGCTAAGTGAAATAAGCCCATCACCAAAAAACCAAACACCAAATGTTTTCTCTGATATGTGGATGTGAACTTACTATAAGGGTTCGGGGGCTGGGGAGAAGAGAGTTACTTTAGGTAGAGGGGAGCGAAGGAAGGGGAGAGGGTGGGGGGCAGGAAGAATAGTAGAATGAATCAGACATTATTACCCTATGTACATATATGACTGCATGACCCATGGGATTCTACATCCTGTACAACCAGAAGACTGAGAAATTTTACTCCATTTATGTATGATGTATCACAGTACATTCTACTGTCATGTATAACTAATTCAAAGAAATTTTAAAAAGAATCGAGTTCAAGTTCATACTTGGCATCTCTCTGTATGAGGAGAACCAATAAGTAAATGTGCAGAGACTTCAGGCTCCTGGGGCCTAGAGATTTCTGGAACCTTGTAGTAGAGCCCTCTCCTCTTCCTGCCTCCCTTCCACCACTCTCATCAGACACTTACTGCAAATCGTAGGTGTGAAACAGCACAGCAAACCCGGAGAAAACGGAAAATGCTGACAGTCAGATTTTTATGCCAAATGCCAAATTCTAACTTTTTAAAAGCGATGCTCATCATTTCTCACTGCCTGTTTTAACTTTCCACTTCTCACTGCCCCACACAGCAGCTTTTCTTAAACGGGTGTCCTCTGGAATGGAGAACCTGGAATTCCACACGAGGCCCGTGAGGACACGGACCCACTGGTTACGTCAATTTGAGGAACCGCGACAACTTTGGGCTCCTTTTGGGAAAGTGGGAACGTGCAGAGTGCAGGCTTTGGGGTTCCCTGCATTCATGAGCACCGAACACTTTCACGGTGTTCTTAGTAAACCCCTGAGAATTAGCGTTAGCAGAACACACTCTGGCAACTCTGAAAGAGAAGGAGAGCCTAGGCCCTGGGAGACAGGCCGACATGATTTACTTATCCCCAATCCATCCACCACATCACCCCACTGACTTCCTCTGTCTTCCATGCATGCCCATTTCCCTGTACACAGAATGCTCTTATGCATGCTCACGGCTGTCCCTCCACCCTCTGGTCCTATCTCCTTGGCTAAGTTATTTAGCCTTCTGGGGGCCTCAGTTGGCTCATTCATGAAGCAGAGGGTGCAGGGGCCCCTTTCTCGTCCATCTGTCTCCCCACTCACTGTTTGTTCTCTGAGTGCTGCACGTCCTGTCCCTGGCCCACGGTACAGAATGTACCTCATAGGATTCCCTGAGAAGTCCTTGGAATGGGGAATGTAAGAACTTACGGGTACAGTATTATCAGTGTGTCCCTTAATGAAAATTACTGCTAAGCCCTACCTACCACTTACAAGAACATTATTCCCGAACCACCCAGGCTTGGTCTTCCTCGAGAACACTATATCCTGTGTGCTCTCTGGTTTTGAAAGCCTTTTACTGATGCAAAAATAACTCTTAAAATGTTCTTAACAGTGTAGTTCAAAGAATGTTAATGTGCTCTGAGGCCAAATAAAGGGAAGCTCAATTGCTATGAACTTAATTTTAAAACACCCTAAATAAATATGTGTTATCCCTGAAGGCAGAGAGTCAACTCTCATCAGACTCTGGAAGGGCAGAGTGTGACAGGACATACATTATGGATTCCCAGGATATTGGATAGCAGTGCCCAAAGCCCAATTAAGCAATGAGATTTTGAAAATAATGTTTGCATACAAGAAACCTTGACTTCACAGTGCGCTCTGCCCCACCATCTCAGTTGATCCCAGGGACCGGCGAGGAGAAGGAAGAGGGAGGATCACTACCCATGCATGCGGTGCCACCAGTGTGACCAGAGATGAGGATGCCATCCTCCAGCCACAAACCAGACCTCAACCATGTCCCTTGGACCCCGCGTTTGTTCGCCTGTTTCTGGGCCATGAACTGGAGTCGTCCCTTGTTCTTCTTCTCTTCCTGTTTTCAACCAATCTCCAGCTGTCTCAAGTCAGGCGCTAAAACCTCCACCATCTGACTTGTTGTCTTGTCCCATGAGCTTTCCTGAGCTCTCCTCCATCTCTGTCAGTCCTCAGGCCCCTGAATGTTTACTCTGATTCCTTTTGTGTCTCCAAAGCCATGTCTGATCCATGGCAAATCCTAAATCTCCACCTTCAGAATGTGCCCAGAGCCTGACTACCTTCACTATTCTCACCCACGTCCAAACCATCAACTGATCTTGCCTGGATTTTTTTCCTCCACGATTTCTTGACTGGTCCTGGTCACTGTTCCTTTTCCTGCAGGGCAAGATTTCTCAGCCCTGGCACTGTTGACATTGGGGTACACATAATTATTTATTGCAGGGCACTGTCCAGGGCATCGGGCTATTTAACAGATCAGCATCCCGATCCCTAGCCCCCACCCCCTCCACACCCACGGCAGCTCCCCTTATCCTGCAGAGGAATGTGCCAAGGTCATTGAAGTGTCCACAGTCACCACCCTGCCTGGCCTATCCTTACTGTTCTGACCTTGCTTTCTGCCCCTCTCTGCCCTGCTTATCCCACCTCAGCCCTGCCGGCATGTGGCATGTGGGGCTGGTTCCTACTGTTTCCTACTCTGGGAAGTATGTTTCCCCAGATCTCCATGAGGCTGACTCTTTCATCTGCTTAAGGTGGCATCTCCATGTCTTCATGTGAAGCTATATGTTGCACCCAGCAAAATTATGCCTTAACATCTGACGACTTGGTGTATGCTCCCAAAATACCATTAGATTACAAAGGATGACTTTTAAAAAGAATATATATAGCATGATCTTTATTTTGCTAAAAGGAGCATGACATGCATATTCATATACACATTACTAGTAATAAATAGAGACGTCAACACCAAAAGGAGAGGAATGCAAACACCGTGTCTAGCTCTGTGCAGGAGGAATGTAAGCAACATGTTGTCTGATTACTTTGTTGTGTGGTCTAAATTTTCTATTATAAAAAATATTTTCTTTTTATAATCAAAGTAAAAAATGAGCACTATTTTTTTAAAAAAGAACAGTATCATGATCCTAAATATCTCTGAGATTCAAAGTGGGGCATGATAAATTTGGGTGCATCCTGGCCCGGAAACTCTTGATGAGAATCAAGAGCATCTGCTTAAATGCTGAGAGAGAGAGAGAGAGAGAGAGAGAGACCTGAATTAAGTGACCTGGAATGTTTACATTTATGGGGACCTTTGCAATCTTAGAATTTAACACCCTCTTCTTTAATAGGGTAGGAGCTCCAGAGAAATCAACTAACCTAAAGTCACATGGTTAAATAGTGGCAGAGATGGGATTGTTCAATTATTTTTTCATCAAACATTTATTAAGCCTCCACTATATGCTGGGTGCTAGGGGTATAGTGGTGAAGGATAAATCTAACCCCCCGCTCTCGAGTGCAGTGGGGGGGAGAAGCACAAATGTACTCCAAGCGCTACAGAATCAGGCCTGGCAGCACAGGTGCCATGGGCCACATGCAGCTACCCAGCACTTGAAGTGTGGCTGGTGATAACTGAGAGACTGTGAGTATAAAACACTCACTGGAATTACACAAAGGATGTAAAATTCCCAGTGCTATTTTTCATGCTGATTGTATGCCAACCTGACATTACTTTGGATATAGTCAACCCTCTGTATCTGAGGGGGATTGGTTCCAGGACTCCCCACCAATACCAAAATCTGGAGATGCTCCTGTCCTTTTATAGAAAAGGGCAGAGTATTTGCGCATGACCTATCACATCCTCCTGCATGTTTTAAATTACCTTTAGATTTATAATATCCATTATAGAGTAATACTATGTTAGTATGTATTTACACATTATACTGTATTGTTTAGGGAATAATAACAAGAAAAACACATCTGCACATGTTCAGTAAAGACGCCATTTTTTTCCCCTGAATATTTTTTAATCCTCACCTGGTTGCACCTGAGAATGCAGAAACTGCCGATATGAAGGACTGAATGACTATTTGGTCCAAAGAGATGTATTATGACAACTAATTTCCTCTTCTTCCTTTCGCTTGTTTACACTTAGCTACAGAGACCTCCAGTCACATGCTGCTTACATTCTGTTTGCACTGGACAGCAATGTAGCAGAGTCTCCCCAACGGATGCTCGGGATGGGTGGGGGTTCACATAAGCACCCTTACTCAGCCTTGGGGACAGAGAAGGCTTACAGAAGGATGTGACAACAAAACTGTCACCTGCAAGGCAAGTGAGATTTAGTTAAGCCAAGAATAGACCAATGGCGGGGTTGGAGAATGGACTTGAAGGCAGAACCAGGTATTTCAAGAAGGCCACCATTTGCGTAGTCAGATGGCCATGATTTTCTTTTATTAAAGGGCAGGTTGCAACCACTTTTTAAAACTGGACTTTCTCTTCTCAGGGAAGACTTTGGTAGCCCCCTTCACTGGAGGCCCAGCAGCAGAAGGCCTCAGTGACGCCAACTTCCCCCACATGGGCGCTCTCCCCCTAATATCTTATTATGAGATAAGCTCATTTCAGGGAAGGGTAAATTCTCCTAGACCAGAGAAAAATAATGACATTGAATTAGCTAGATAGATGGCAACGAGTAATCCGCGTGATAGCCTTAGACTCGGGCTGGGCAGGCGCGTCGGCATTGGCTGGAGCGCCTCTGATTATGCAATTTATCCTCAGCCACGGAAATGAATGTGCGCTATAAAATATTTCTGGAAGAACCTTTTAGTGAAAAACAATAGAAATTTTAAGACAGATTAAGGTTTAGTGTCACAGAAGATTATAGTGTGAGCAGACTGTCCTCAGAGGGGTCTGTTTAACTGTTGACAAGCAGGAGGAGGGGTGAGCGGCAAGGATATTTGACATGAAAAATGTGAATTCGCTCTCTGAGTGTTTACTAGCGTTCACAAGTAGCAGGAAATGAGCCGTGAAATGTATTGTCAAACATTCAGTGTTCAAAATATAATGCATTACTTTAAGTTGGGCTTTTTGCTTACTGAGATCCTCGTTCTCAATTTGTCCACCTCTGGGACAGATGGATTGGCCTCAGATGGTGCCCTTCCCAAACCCTAATGGCAGGCTGCAGCAGAAAAGGGAACAGGCTTTCCAAAGCCACTTACTCCTGCCTTTCCCTGCCTCCCTGGATTAGAGGTGGAAAGGTGAGGGTGGGCCCCCCTGCAATTAGCGGGTGTCATGTGACTTGCTTTTGTCCAGTAAGGTTTGGGCATTAGTGTCTTGGGAGAATGTGCTACCAAACAGAAAACCCGAAGGCCTGCTGGCAGGGAACCCACACCCTTTTCCTCATGGCCTCCTTCAGCCTGATCTCCAGAGACAGGACCAACATTCAGCAACACGCAAAATGCTTCCATGTTGGTGGGTAAAGGGCAACTTTCCTGAGTTGCCCAAGGGACGTTCTTTGTCCCGGTGCCTTGACCAAGTCTCTGAATCTCCCTACGATTCTGAAGGGGAAAATCCTGGAATCACAGAGAGCTCCAGGTCTGACCCTTAGTTAAATATCTAGGATATCACTTCTGGAAGTGCAGAGGTCACCTGTAACCCTGCGTTCTCAAGCAAAAATCAGGATGGGAAATACAATTTTAGAGGAATCCTGTTTTAGCCTGACCTGGTAAAGCCAAAGTAGTTATTATTGAAAGCCCAAGACTGGCTGTTGCATGACATAAGCCACTGTGGTATGGTTTCCCTTCTCACATCTGAAAAATAACTAATGTTATGATACTTAAGCCAGGAGACTCCCCACCCAGTCTGCTGGGCCACACGGTGTAAGAGCGTTTGTAGCCCTCCTCTCTAAAGTCCAGCTCTCTCTATCTAGTCCAGCTTTCTCTAGGCACTAAAGAAAGAGAAACCTAGAGAAATATTGCTCAGACAATATTTATTAGAGAATAAATGAGTGAAAGAGACAGATTGAATGTGAAACATCCAGAGAGACCTTTTTATTCTATGTCTGGCTTTTGCCGTCCATTTTTGCTTAGAGACTCTAAGACAGTTACTCCCACTTCCCCTTCTTTTCCTTTCTCCCTGGCTCCCTTCTTCATGCACTCACTCACCCACTCACTAATCAGTGTAGCTGGAGCACCCCCTTATCTACTGGGGGCTTCTCTAAGTTCTGAGGACACAGTGCTTTGAGGACAGACCTGAGTCTTCCCCTTCATGGAGCTTACATTCTAGAGCAACACAGGAAGACAGAAGTGTCAATCAATCCATCACACAGCAGGCTGTTGAGGCAAAGGCTACAGAGAAACAGGCAGAGTCCAAGGGTTAGGAGTAATGGAGCTGCCATTGCAGATGTGACGGGCACTGTGGAAGGAGGTGACACTTCAGCAGAGATTTAAATAAACAGGGACACAAGTCCCACAAAGGCTGAAGGAAGAGAAGTTCAGGCAAAGGGACCCCCCCCCCCCATACACAAGGCACCTGAGGGCTGGACTTGTCCTGCCACGGGGAGAAGACCTGTGGGAGTGGAGCAGGGAGGGAGGGGCAGGGGGTGAACACTGCCTATTGTCATGTTAATTGCACAATAGAAATTTCTGGCAATGATCAGGCCCACAGGTAAGCACAGAAGTCACTTCAAGTTCTCTTGTCCTGGTTCTTGTCAGCATCTTGGATTACCACAAATACTTGCAGGCTCACATCTTGCCCCCAATTCTGTCTGAAACACAGCTCCAGCCTGGGTGAGTTGTCCCATTTTGTCTAGATGCTCACTGCTGCAGCCTGTGCCCAGAACTGTGTCTGGCACACAGTAGGTGCTTAATAAATATGTTGAATGCAAAACAGTTGGATGACACTTCTCGCTTTCCGTGAGGCTCAGTGGAGAGTCAATTCATGAGAAAAAAAATCCTTGGTTCTTAGCTGGGAAAACAGGGTATTGGTGAAGGACAGGCACCCGTGACATTAGACACCATCAACCGTGTCAGTATTTGTAAAAGAACTGATAAGTGGGCCCCAAGAAGATGTACAAATGCTCCTGGAGAACATTAGAGACAGAAGGGTCATCTTCACACGGGCCCCCAGCGGCCTGGTGACACTCCTGTGCTAAAGCCGTTGAACAGCTCTCAATGACTTTTTCTGGCTTAGTGTATTTAAGCAGAAGCCTCTTGAAGTATAACTCTTCTCTCCCTCTTGTTCTCATTAAAAGATATATTGTTCACATGAAAATGCTAGCATTTTAATAGCCATTTTTTATTTTTATTTTTGGTATCAACTGAAATTGTTAAGTGAGTTAAGCAAAAATCATGGTTAGATCAGATGAGATGGGTTGGTCAGGTGGGAGTCAAACCTTGGGTTTTAATAAATACTTGGAGGTTTTTCATGGAGATAATGAAAATCATTTCTCTGAATCTTCCTCTCCAGAAGCAAATGCATTGTTGATTTGTGCCTGCTATCCATTTAGTATCTGGAAAATGTCAATGTAAATATACACCTGTTTATATAGACATCTAATATACATGTCAGACATACATGTGCATATATGATGCTTTTCGTATACACCATCTCAAATGCATTTTGCTTGTCTGTGTGAATACATATATACACACCAATGACTCATAATTCCACACATTCCCAACCTCACGAAGAATTTCTCTTCAATGTACGGGAGTTGGGGTCCACCACCTTGCTGGTCATTATGTAGAGCTCCCTATCATTAAAGCATCATGTGCACAAGTGACTTGCTCTTGACATTCGGGTGCCTCCAACTGCCAAGGCTCCGCGTGCTTTGCTCCCTAACACTGAACTCTTACTGTTATCACCCTGATCTTCAGGGAGGGGGCTTTAGGGCGATGGAACAGCACTCGTCTCAGTCTTCCTTTGTGAGGGTGCCCATGCTCGTGTCTCCTGTTATCCTCCTCTCTGAGGAACTACAAGGTAGAAAAGAAAAACAAATGAAATGGAACCTGGGGTGGTAAGACCAGGTGTTAGTGTGATGCCTTTCACTTCCAGTGGTCTCTTGTGCGTGAACTCATTTGACCCTTTAGGAGAACCTGTAATGTAGACAGATTAGCAATCATAAGCAATCTTTTATAGGCACATGAAAAAGATTCAGAGAAGGCAAGTGATTTGCTTAATGCCACACAGTTAGTAAATAATTTCAGAGCCAGAAGAGAAATTCAACCTTTTACAAATTACTCATTCAGCCAGTTTTTCATGATATCCTTCATGATGCTTTTTATTTAAGCAAAAGACATTATTTTTTAAAAATCATGATCCAAATAGCAAATTTATTGACCCAATAACACATTCTGAAACCTAAGGGGTGCAGAATTATAGCTTTTAGGAATTATCCAGTCCTACCTGCTTCATTTAGATCTCAAAGGCCAGGTTTGAAGAGGAGATAGAGTCCATTCATGTTCCCCCTCTTGTGCAGATAATGGCCCCCAAAGGAAGCTGAAAATGGAAAATGAAATATTGGCTGGCATCTCTCCTGACTGTGCAGAGCCTCACATGAGCCAACTGACAGCGGTGTCCAAGCACCTTCCCTCCGTCCCTATCCATCCACCCACTAGCCTCTGTAGCAGGAACCCATTTGTGTTACTGTTACAGAGCTGGGGCCTTCTGAGAAACCGAGGCACCATGAAGACCCCCTCCTCAAAAACCAATTTGTGCAACCAAGTCACAAAGCTTTCAGACATGTTGCTTAGAGTGACAGGCAAGAGTTTATTGAAGGGATAGGGAAGAGGGAAAGGGGACACTCTCAAGGGAGAGAGTGGGTCTTCTCCGAGAAGAGAGGGAGGGACAATGTGCCTCTCCTGCACTCCCCAGAGAAGTTTCCAGAGAATCCCGCCCAAGTCCACCACTTGACTATAACTGAGAGCAGAATGTCATCAAACTTTCAAGTCCCCACTGCCATGGCAACTCTAGGTCACCTTGGCCCTTGCTGGCCAGTTCTTATTGGATTCTGAACCATACGTCCTTACAGATTTTATGGTTTGGAGAAACTATCCTTCTCTCTCAGAGTTTTAGGATGTGGTCACAAAATTCTTCCCTTTCAGGGTGACTCGGGTTCCTTTTACCAACTTTATTTCAGGCCTGCATTTCTCTTGCAGTGAAGAGGTAGTTTGCTGAAGAATGACACAGCCTGTCCCCGGAGGCTGGGCAGGGCTGCAGGTAAATTGCTTCTAGGAAAAGTCAGCATGTGCGGGTCAGCAGAGTGGGAATTAGTCCCTTAACCTCGGGTTCCCCATCCTCATCTGTCCGTCCCCTAACCCCACCTCAGTGCCTCTCAAGATGGCCTCCCACAAGATGGCCAGAGGAAAGGATGTCAGTGTGCAGCTACCTCCGGAACTCTACCTGAGCTCCTGAGTGTCCCATTTCCAGGTTTCTCAAATGTTACTTCCCCCACTAGAGACAAGCCTCCAACTTAGAAAACAGACTCCATGTGAAATTAGGGGAACATGATAAGGAGGAGCAATAACCAGGAACCAGAGCCGGCAGAATTCTTTGAGGGCTGAAGCAGCGACCAGTGCAATTTTAAACACTTTTTAAAAAATCCCATGTCAACTGAATATCAGAAATGAATTTTAAAATCTCACCCTGCCCAGGGCTGCCAATAGCAAAGAGTCCCTCAGGGCCAAAGCAGTTTAGCCTACAGTGCTCCCTAAGCTAAGAAAATCAAGTGTCTAAATCCATATCTTCACCTTCCCTAAAAATGGAAGGATATGTAAGCCAATTTCTATTTTTGGTCAATCCACCGAAGTCGGCCATATATGAGCTCCGGTCTTAATGTAACATTTCTTTCAATAAAAAAAAATGCACTTCTATTGTTCCCAAATGTATAGGAATGTGGTAATAGTAATAACATTGAGAATTACTTGCTTGAGAACTATCTCTTCCGAAATGAATTTTGGAAAGTGAGAATCTAGTATTTTGGGATAGAATTCATTAAAATTGCTTTCAAAAGCAAACTGGGCCACCCTCCTTTCAAATGAAAGTTGAAAATGCAGGATAATTGCTGTGACTTCATCCCTTGGTGAGGGTCTTGTTAAGTAACTGCTTCTGGGCTACTGTCATTCTGAAGGGGGTTTGAAAGGTCCCCCTTTTCACAGAGGCTCTTGGATGTGGAGAAGTTGGTGTGAATGGATAAGCTCATTTTGGTGACACCTCCACAGCTTTGTCCCTGACAAGAGTTCAGATGTGGGTGGTTGAGATCAGGTGAGGGATGTGGGCAAGCATACAGGTCCCAGCTCTCTTCATGTGGAAGGGGGAAAGCCTAATGTCCATTCTCTTGGGTGTGGGCTCAGGCTATGGTGTGACTGTGTCTCCCCAAAAGCAGGTGTTGGAAACTGAGTCCCCAGTGCAGCAACATTGGGAGGTGTGGCCTAATGGGAGGTGTTGAGGTCTGGAGGGCTCCACCCAGTGAGTGGATCCATGCTCACTATGAAAGGGTTTGGCTGTGAGTTCAGTCTCTTGTCCCTCTCATCTGACACAATGAGATGAGAAAGTAAGACCTTGCCACATGCTGTTGATCTCAGACTTTGACAGATGCCAGGTTTTTGATCTTGGATTTCTCAGCACCCCCCGCCCCAAACCATGATTCATTAAATTTCTGCTCCTTAGAAATTACCCAGGCTGAGGTATTTAGTTTTAGCTGCATAAAACCACCCAAACGGGCAACCTCCAATAAAACCCAGACTCCTGGCTCCTGGTCTTCTATACTTGAACTATTTCCTGAACTCTAACCTTGCAACCCCACCAGTCAGTCGTATCTATTTTTTACCTATCTTTTGTCTTCCCTCAAGGCCTTGCTTTCCAACACACCTAATCAGTTTAATTAAATAGCAAGAAAGCTTTACGAACATTAGCTTTATTAGCTATCCTGCAGGCCCCACCCAGGCACATCGCACCTACATAAAGTGATTGTGCTCTCCAATTGACCTACCATGAACCACCAAGCAAAGAGGACTTTCCCAGGGCCCCTGCCACCCAGCAGTCAAGTCAAGGGTATAGGATCTCATGTCAATCACTTCTTTTGTAAATTCCCAAGCTGCCTGCTCTTGCCATATCCATTCTATGGCAAATTGCTTGATTTCTCAGTACCAACTTCTTAGTTATCATAAAAATTCACCAAAGTTTTTTTTTTAAAAATCACCCTATCTGAGCATTCTCGGTGATTTTACAGCTACAGAACAATGCTCAACAAGGTCATGGTGAATGCATTGCCAATTGTGGTAAAGTCGGTATCAGTTAGGACTAGACTTTGAGCACTGGCCTCTGGCACCAAACTCCTTCTCTCCCTCACTATTCTCCAATGAGAATTAAGTGGAAGCAAAGAATATTAAAGACCTGGACTTTTGACCAACAGCACTTGGTGCACGTTGGAACCAGATGCCTTCACCATGGAGTATATCCAGGTGTGTCTCTGTGTGGCCCTCTTGCTGAGTGGTGTCTCAATTTCCCCCTCTAACCCACACTAGTATTTTTGGATAGAAATCATTAAATGCATGTCTGCATCGTGAGGGTGCAGACCTCAGGGATGGCAGGCAGAGCAGGGCAGATGGAGCCCAGGGACATGAGATCACTCTTCATTTCAACCATAATGTGTCCTCGTCCATCCCTTTATCAAGTGAGTTTCTACACAAAATTTAACTTGAGGAAAGCCACCTGCTGCTCACATTCCCCTACACACACATGCTTCGAAGTCACCGTCTTGGCCAGACTTTCTATGTTACTCATAAGTAGCTGAGGTCTTAGAGGCAGCGGAATAAAGAGAGTAAAACTTGGAAGCCAGCAGACACGTGTCCCCAGAGTACCAGGGAATCTAAGCCAGGACAGAAATTGATGCCACTTGGGACAAGCAGGTGGTATAACTTGTCCCTCATGTCTGGATCAAGACCTCACATGGCGGTGTTTTGGTCATGGCTATAGGAGAATGGTCTCTTTGAGCCAATGGTAGGTTATCAGTGGCTCTCACTTTTTTACAAAAATTCTTGAGATTGCTGGAAGATAAGTTGCATTATGGGAAGAATAAAAAACAAAGCCATGCTAAAACAGACCATAATAATTATCACTATTTGCCACTCTGGTGTGACCATGCTGCCCTGCCATCTTTGATCTGGCTGTCTTAGCAACAGCCTCCTCATGAGTAGGGCTATTTACTGCCCCAAACTGAGTTCTCTTAAAAACGCATGAGACAAGCCCCCACAGTTTCAGAAAATGCTTGCTCTTCTTTTGGTGGGCTTACCTCTGTTCTAAGCTTCTCCATGTCTCAGTATTTTTAAACAAATATGATTTTTTTTTCTCTCCCATAACCAAAGTCTGGAGATATGGGGTTGCTAGCCCTGGTTTGCTTATGTAAGGAGATCCTGAACCAGGGTCAGAATCTCTGAGATGGCCTTTCCCATCTGGTCCCAGTTTTAAGATGGCAGCTATAGCTCTTGGCAGAACATCCTCATTGAAGGCAGGAGGAGTGGGGACCTCTTTTATCATCCACTTCACAGTGGACAGCCTTTATTCCCCCTTGTTGTAGGTGACAGACTTTGCTATGAGTATATGCGTCCCTTAGTATAGCAAAAGTAAATTTTACACATCCATCAACATTTAGCAACCTATTTATGCCCTAGAACACCAGGGCTCATATTGCAGTGGTATTTCTTATTGTCTTGAGAGTGGAATGATATATGTGACCTCTAAAGACAAAATATACAAACCAGAGGCCAGGCAAGCCTGGGGTTGCACACCAGGTTTCAAAGTCTGCATGAGTCGTTCCCCGTTCACTGCTCCAGTCTCAGTTCTTATCTTCCTTGTAGTTCAGAGATTGTCACAGCAGACTGATTCCTGCTCAGGCTTGCTCCTAACATATGGTCTTTATACCTGACAATACCGTGATCTGAAATGTGTCTCCTTGACTGTAACACAATTGACATGCCAGCATTTATTCTGGGCTCCAATGTCCCCTCCTTTCAGAAGCCCTCTGTGACTACAGCATCTATATTTAGCCAACCTTGATTCCTTCTCAGCCACCCTGCTTGGTCTCATTTTTTCACAGCATGTTTTCCCACCGGAAACTGTCTTGCTTATTTACTTGTTCTGCTTCTATTTTTCCTATGAGGATCTTAAGTTCTATGACCTGCAGAATGGTGTCTGTCCTAGAACGACTCACCTCTTCAATGAACACCTAAGCATGAGTTAAATGCTTGAGAAAGCAAGCGACTGTCATCAAAGAGATGCCTTGATTTCAGGGAAGGTGGATGGCTTATTGAAGAGCAGAACTTACCTGTGAAAATAAATAATTTCCACCAGCCATTGTTAAGGCTGTGCCAAAGGTCAGGTTAACCCAGTGCTCCAGGTGTGCTGGTCAGAACCTGTGTGATGGGATCTCGTTTGCAGACATGGGTGGAGCCAGTCGATTAATTCAGGGTCCTTGATGAGCCACCTGAGCTGTTCTTGGCAGCTGTCTCATGCATCTGTGATTTAGAACAGAATGACAAAGTCATTTGTGTATAAAGAAAAATCCCCCAAAGCTCTTCCAAGAGAACCCTTAGTTCTCCCTACCTGCCAAACAAGAGCCAGAGCCAAAGAGATGTAAAAATAAAAGACTCAAAGGAAGTCATGAAGAAAGGCATTCCAGCGGAGAAGCGCTTCCTGATGGCGTGGTGCTGCCACAAGCTGTTGGCCAACGTGCTCTTTGATGAAGACAAAGCAGGAGCTCAACAGAGATGCTGCAATTCAGAGAGAACCGCGAGGCATCTCACCCATGACGCACCACCTGACATTGCCATCCTTCCAGGTGCAGAACTTTCAAGCATTTCCCACAAGCCAAATGAGCTCCTGACAGTCTCATCCTGAGCACCTATCCACTTATGAGGCCCTTTCCATGAAGAACATGCTCTGTGTCCTTGTCAATACTGCAGAAGCAAGGCCACATGCCCCACGTGTTGGAGCAATTGCAAAGATTGCTCACCACCTTGCACGCACGCAGCTGACGTCTACAAATCCAGGAGCTTATTGGTGTTTGCACCTTCCTGGTCTAAAACCACCAAGCCACAGGTGAGTGACCTTGCAGGTGCCCATGCATAATAAGCAACAGAACAAAGCAAATCAGCATAATGTACCTGGACTTCTTTTTCTTCCCCTTTACTCAAATTGACTCTCATCCAAGAGCGCTTTATAACAAAACAATGTTCTGCACATAGCATATAACAAAGTGGACACAAAACATAAGGTGTTAGTTTATGTTAAAGGAGCAAGCTAAAAAAGAAAGTGTGAAAAAAAATAATGCCTTTCTGAGTTCCAGAGAATTCCAAAGGCAAGAGTATTTCTTCGAAGACGTAGTAGAAGAGGTCAAGGCATGGTGTTTCTTTGGTTTCCACAAAGAAGTAAAAATGGCTCAAAAGAGAGAGAAAAAAGGAAACAACAGAAGGAAATCAAATATGGCACCAAGAGATTCTTCTCGGGATGGGGAAAATAATATGTTTCTAGGATGGGAGGCCACCAATGACAGGGACAAGGGACAAGTGAGAGAGGGTTTCACAGCGAATCCTCAAACACTTGAGGTCATGCGGACTTGAAATTGAAAACTTAAAAATATATATAGTACGGAGAATGTCATTTTTAATCCTCTTTCAAAGATTTCTACAGGAGATTGTACAGCCTAGGCAGGGGACACAATTGCTATTTTAACAGCGACAGATTCTTCCGGTAATTTGATGATGTAAATGCAACAATCTTGTGTGCCTTTGTTCCCTTAAAAGAAAAAAGAACCAAATTCCATCTCCCTCTAAGGGCTAGAAGGAAAAAACAGAGGCTGAGTAGGAGGCAAAGGGGAGGCCAGGCCCCTGGTTTTCTAAGCCACCCATCCTCAATTCCCATTTTTCTTTCCAATAAAAACCCCAGTCAGATTGTATTTTGAAAACTGCCACTCCACATTCATCAGGTGACAAGACTGTTCTAAGCTAATATGTTTATCTCTGGACATGCGGCCTGAGGAAGGCTCCTGAGTCAGTGTCCTCCTCCCTGTTGTTCTCGAACTGGGGACTCAGAGCCTCACCTGCAGTCGCCGGCTTCCGTGCGCCAGTCTTCTCGCATTATTTCACGTGGCAAAGTCAATATAAGAATTAATAATAGCTTTCCAATCTACAAATAAAAGTATGCCACTTTAAATTTTTGGCAGTGAGCTGGCATTTTGTCATTTAATCATTTCACATCATTACACTGCAATATGGAATGTAATGACATGACATGCGTAAATGACAAACACTCGGTCTCTCCTGTACGGAAAGAAATAAAGTAACAGGAAGCAAATTATATCCTTAAAGGTTGCCAGAGTTGCACTCCCACAACTTGGGGTCAGGACGCTGAGCAAATGCAAGGTGACGAAAAGGAGACGGTCCCCTCTAGATGTCCTGTGTGGGACCCAGCGTGGTGAGTGGATTGTCTCCATCCACAAGAGGACATTTCTAATGCTGTAAATTTCCTTTTCTTTCCAGGGGCCCATGTGCAGAATTCCTTATATTGAAGGCCTAGATGAGATTTGGTGAGGAGGGAGATTGTGGCAGACAACCTCTTCTTTTTTAAAAACATTTTTTTTCTGCTGTTAATATGCTAAAAATACGTAGCCCCTGCCTAACCATTGTTCAAGTTTCACATTCGGTGCTAATGGAAGTTTTACATGATGGCCACCATTGGTAATTCTATTCCTGGAACAGCATCTCCCTTGGGGTGCTGCAAACCAGGTCTCTTTTTCCTGTAAGATCTTAAATGTGCTTTGGATTCAGCAGGCCCACTATAGAGCTGACAGGTCCCCATCATGATCTTGTTTTGTTCCCAGAATCCATTCCCTAGACAAATGACACCACCAGCCATCTCAATGCACAAGGCAAGAACCTAAGGGGCATCCTAAATGATTCTTTCTCCCTCACCTCCTCACGTCCCATCCCTCTCCAGGTGATAGGGGCCATGTTGAATATGGGGTCAGGAAGGACTTCAGCCCACCAAATAGGGGCATCAACAACCCATCAGCTGCCATCCCCTGTCGGTTCACCTTCCAAATGACCCTCACTCCCCTGCTCTCCCTCTTTGTTGGACCCCTAGCTGGCCTAAGCAGCCCTCCCCTGTCCTCTCAACACTTCCTGAACTTACCCTCTTGTTTTCCTTCACCCGACGTGCAGTTCATTCCATAGCCTGCAACTACAGATCTTTGCAAGATCAGATTTTGATCTTTCCCCCAACTGCCCGAAGCCCTTCACTGTGTCAGGTGTCTTCGTTGTCAGTCTGTTGTCAAATACAAAACATTTGTTAAAGAAAAAGTCGGCAGAAAGTCTGGAGTTGTGCCTGGATCCCAGGTCACTGCCCTTGCTGTGGCATTTTACATCCATGTTCTTCCCTTGGAAAATGGGGTTCAAGAAATAATTCTAAATTGAAAGCAAGCTCCTTCATCATGCAGGGATATCGAGGTCATAAAACTTCCCTTATCAACCTATTCAAGTTTCTGGTCATCTCAACCCAAGCTTTGTTATTAGAAATGTCATACCAGAGACACGGGGACTCTAGGAATACCCAGGTATTGTTGGCCCTTCATGTGTGATAGAAGGGGAAAGTATTCAGTACTATGAATCCTGTACAAGGCAATTCTTTTTCTTTTTTTCCTAACTATTTGACATTGAATTGATCTTTCTTTTTCCTTTTCTTTTTTCACTGGAGCATTATAATTGCACATGATAGTGGGAGTCATCGTTACTTGTTCACACATGATACAGTAATTTTGTTTGAAAGCAAAGTACTTAGTGAGAATCCTTCATTGAGTCCTTACCATGTACATCATGGTGACAATTTAGGACAATGGTCATCAACTGAGGGGTGACTCCCTCCCCAAGAGGACAATCAGCAATAACTGAAGATACTTTTGGTTACTGAGGCTGGGTGAGGGTTGCTCCAGGCATCTCCGAGGAAGAAGCCAGGGCTGCTACTGGACATCTTGCATCCAAATGCACAGGATGGCCCCCTGGTAGAGAATTACCTGGCCCTAAATGTCAATCACGCTAAGGGTGAAGATCACTGGCTTACGGCATTCAGAAATCTCCCAACTCATCTCTAGGCACCAGTAGAGCCAATTTTAAAGGAAAGTTTCGGCGTGGAGGCCACAGTAGGCATTTTCTGCAGGCACACACTTGGCCGCTTCTAATCTTAAGTACTGACAGACCTGAGGATAGAGACACATTAGGAAAAGGCTGTGGGGCAGGAGAGGGCTTGCAAACATTAACCCAGGTGTGGAGGCCACGGGCATCTTTGAGTTATGGCCTGATAAGGGCTTGGAGAGCTTGCAGACTACACCTTGAAGAAAGACACTGGAAACATCCAGCCGATGGTATCCTTGACGCAATTTTCCTTTAAGCACAGCCTCGTAAATAGCGGCTATAGAGTCCAACTGAACTCATTGGAAATTTCCCAAAAACCTTGGAAAATAGACAAGTGCAGGTGGTAAGATATTTACTGAAATGAACTGTCTGTGGATGAAAAATATGTGAGCAAAATAGATATTTTATCTGTCATTTTATTCACAGAAAGAGATCCATTAAGTTTCTCCATTTCATTCTGTTCCTGTTTGGTGAAAGCACTCTAAGCTAGATCTTCATTTTCCTTTTTTAAAAAGTCAGTATGGAAAATAAGGAATTTGACACCCTCCTACTCTCTCCCCCAACCCTGCCACCAAAAAAAAAAAAAAAACCACAAAAAGAAATTTTTTGAAAGCCTTGGAAGCAACTTCTGAAAAATACCCAAACATGTCTCATTACAGATGCTCAATCTTGTAGGGAGGTTGAAAAAAAAATGAGGCAATTGCTGGTTGGATGGAGCTTAAAGGCCCTTTTGGTCTTTTCCAGGCAAGCTGAATGGCAAATGCACGGTCAGTGAGCCCTGCAATGGGTTAGTGTCAATTAATAATCTAAATGTGTACCAGCAGACTTTTTTCTGGTCTGCCCAAACGAGAAGAGATAAAAATTTGAGTAGAGGATGACCCCTCATCTCAAAGATCTTCACTCTATTTTTTTAAGTAAGAGCATTTACATGCAGATCATTTCATTACAATACTATTAATTAAATTTTCTATCTCAGTGCCATTAAATTACCTTTTCCAGCTGAAGAAATGAATGTGTTGCAAATGCATTTGCACAACTCTCAAAGTAAAACAGTTTAAGTCCCCCTGCCTAATTTTTTGAGCTCTTGCACAGGCATCCGGGGGTTAGGAGCATTTCCAAGTGACCAAAGAAAATAAGAAATCTTACTCCTTGTGTGGTAGGTGTCACTTTCCATGGGGCTGGTATCCACCTCCCAGCTGCTGCAGGGCTCGGCACCTCAGCACAATTAGCACAGTCGGCTGTGTTCCCCCTGAGAGGGCTGCGCTACCCAGGAGCTGCGAGTGTTCTGGGACTGGTGTGCATGAGTTCGCAAGGGTGAATCTTGTGTATCTCTTTCCAAGTCTGCATCGTGTGACATCATGCTTGTGGCTTAAAATTGGGTGGAGGCATTTATACCTTGGAAAGTGATAGCCAGGAGTCACGGCCTTTCCTCTCTCTTTCCTAGAGAGTTGGTTGTTAAGTGTTTCCAGCACACCACTAAGCAAAGGTCTCCTACAGGACTTACATGTTAGAAGTCCATGCAGATAAACAGATAAAATATGTTAAAAACAGTCAGGAAATGTAAGCGCTGTGGATAAATATAAAACAGGGATGCAGATCTGATATACCACTAGGGGCTATTATAAGGGATCACTCAGAGATAGTAGCATTTGCCTCTCTGCAAAAAGTTTGATTGAGTAGTACTCCTTTAGAGTGCAACTTTCCCTTTAAAATATCTGGATGTTTAACCAGCCCTGAGCTTCTGACATCTTTTCCTTCCTCCCACATTTCTCAAGCACCATCTATAGTGGCAGGTGAGGTCAATATTACGTTGAAGTTAAATGGTGGGCTGTGAGATTAGTCAGACCTGAGTCAAGATTTGGCTCTGCCAGCTGTCATCCATTTGACCTTTGTCAAATCTCTTAGATAACTTAGAAATATCTTAAGTTCTACTGTGCTCATCTTTAAGACACAGAGAGATAATAATAGTACTTGCTTCACGGGCTGTTGTGAAGACTAAATGAGATATTGCACACAAAATGTTCAGTTGTCAGCGAGTGTCGAATAGGGTAATGCTTTTCTGTTGTTGTTATTGTCAATGACTTTGTCTCAACATCATGGAGGGAAAGAGAATACTCACCCATAGTCCAACCCTCCTCTCCCTTCTCAGTTTGTCTGCAGTGAGGCGGGGGATGCTTCAAGGGATGTAACACATGTCACCTCTGAGGCGAGCCCCTGTGTAATTCCCCTCTCTTTTGTTTTCTTGGAGGGCAAGTGTGAAGGCCATGGTGCAGCTGCTGTCACAGGGAAGAAGCAGCCTGGATCTCTGAGTCACAGCATGGAGTTGCTCTGGAGGCTCAGCTGACCTTCAGAGGACTTTGTGTGAGCAGGAAGTGAGCTTAATGAGAGGAGCGACTGAGATTTGGAGATGCTCATCTAGCTGCACCGGAAGCACCGAGCTCATTTGAGGCAACTAGGCCGTGTCTGATAGTGCCTCCATCTCTCTGGACCTTCTCATTGAAACCTATTGAGGCTGGATAATATTTTGTTATAGTAACTGATAGGCTTTCTATTCTTAGACTTCCCTTTTTATCCTCATGCAAGTTAGACCAAGAGGCCATAACTCCTCAGAGGAGAGTCATAATATTTGAAATGCAGATAATTAGTTTTTTGAGTTTCAAAATTCTGGAACTCTGAATTATCTAAAAACCTCAATGAGATTGGGCTTATAGGTTACATCATTTACTGGGAATAATGGATGAAGAGCCAAATTATTCATTCCCTGGCTAGTTTTAGGTTCCTCAGACTTGTGAGGGGAGGAGAAGAAGATGTCAGGGGAGGTGAGTGTTACACTGTAATTACCTTGCCAATTGCCTAGGACCCCCAGAAAAAGGCTTCCATCTAAAATCTGGGTAACCACAGGCAAGTTAGATAAGCTTTCTGAGTCTTGGTTTCCTCCGCTGTGGAACAGAGAATGAGAACATGTCGGAAAATTCTCCAGGATCGCATGATGGCGACGTAGACCAGCTCTGTCAATCTAACCCTGTGAAGACAGAGACATGCTACGTAGGCACCATCCAAGATGGCAGTCAAAAGCCACAGGTGCCTTTTGAGCACTTGAAATGTGATCCGTGAAACTGAGGGACTGAATTTCGCATTTTAATTAATTTAAATTTATTTAAATGGCCACAAATAGCTAGCAATCCCCCTCTTGGACTCCCCAGATGGGGGCTAAAATCCCCACCCTCCTGTCTTTGCTCTAGATCTGCCTCAGTACAGAAACATACAACTGTGGCTGGATGGCAGACACACACGCACTGAGATGGTTTCTTCCAGACAGCAGCATAAAGGCTTGCTATAAAAATTAATTTGTTATTGGAAAATAACCTTCCTTTCACATTTGGTTTGTGCTATAAAATAGAGAGCTATTTTCTTCTGGGAGGGAGTCGGGGCCTGAATGGATGGCAGTCCTGGCTCTATTCTTCTGCCTCAGGTTCATACTGGTAGCTTCACACTCAGGGAGTCTGTTTGAAGGCTGGATGACTGGTTGTTAAGGAGGGGTCCCTCCAAGCGATGACAGGAGGCCCCATCTGCCCCTGAGCACAGGCGTGTGGCCACTTGCTCACACCCACCACCAGGTGCCCAGGGGAGCTCAGCTCTTTGATCTAACCGTGGTCCTCCCCTTTCTGTGTGTTAATCTCCCTTGCATTGGCCCACTCCCTGGGCAGGGCTGGGGCCGAGAGTGATTGTCCACTGAGTCACTCTTACGGGAAAGGGAAAGAAAGAGGATCTGAGGGTGGGGGTGAGGGGGGAAGTGTGCTTCTGTTTCTGAGTTCTCCACATTTCAATTAAAACGGTTCACAGAGTGGAGAGAAAATGTGGCCCTCCTAGCTCTCCTAGCTGTCCTAAGTGGGTCTGTCTGTAAGGAGGGGCATTAGAGCAGGCAGGATAATGGCCTCTTCCCTCCCTGGCCTGGAATCCCCTGGCAGACTCTTCCCCTCTGACCAGTCGCAGCGTCCCCAGTCTCTTTCAGGTAGTCCTCCCCAAGCAAAAGAACAAGGTGACAGACACCCATTGCCCTCCCAGCCCGCCAATCACCCCCTGCCCATTCTGTTTGTGGTGAAAATAGCTATTAATTCTCTTATCTGTCAAATAAATTAGACCCTCCTACTTTTCTCCATCCATGCTCTTTGAAAGCTCCCCGAGAGGAGGAGTGGATTCCGCAAACTCTGCACAGCACTCCATTAGTAAGTGGGTCGCGGCGCCATTTTTCTTACACTAACATTCCTGATGGATTATGTACATTTGCAAAGATACGCTTTGATTTTGATGCCCCTCCCCCTCCACAGAAAGGATTATGTGCAGCTGAATAAAAGTTATTTTTAGCCTGATATTCATAAAAGTGCACTAGAACAAGTGAGGATCCAGGGCAGGTTGGAAAGGCTCTGAGCTTCTTCTCATCCTCCTCGGATGACTGGTGTGCCTTACCTGTTGCTACCACTGAAGAAAATACATCAGGTTAATTAAATGTGAATTTATCTCAATACAGCTGCAAGAGAGACAGAAAGACAGAGTGATAGTGTCATATGCATAACATGTAAAGTCCCCAAATTTGCAAAAATTGAAAGGCATATATAAACTTCAGTATTTCCGTAGCATTAACACATTATTTCCAACAAGCCATAGGAATGATTGTGATATGGTGAAATGCCTCAGAAAATAAAGAATTACAAGCAAACATAGAAAATAAATAATTTCTCTCTAGATTGTAGTAAGGTCTTGAGGCCTGAGGTAGGTTTTTACTGCTCTTGCATTCCCCTGGGCCTTGTAGAGTCCGTGGAACCACAAAACTACTCAATAAATGTTTATTGAACTGGTAACAATTTAACTAAGTGTTAAACACTGTTCATTGACTATTGTGTACACATGGTGCTGTTGGTACTTTGAAGATGATACATAGTGCTCCCATCTCAAAGATAAGGAAACTGAGGCACAGAGAGACTAAGGTGCTCCTCCTGCTTTCAGCCTTGAATGGGGTGGACCTGCAGGTGGTTACGCTCTGAAGTCCCCATATCCACATCCTCCCGCTCAGCCTCACGGTGTGGTGAGGGCTTTGCCGGCTATGGGTTCAAGCATTTCTGAGGCTCTTTGGTCCCCGATGGCCATTCAAGTGTTTTGAGATTTAAAGGAAAGATCTCAAGAAGAGGATTGACCCTCTGGAGGAGGGTCTCTACTGCTACCTGCTTTCAGCAAAATGACTTATGTATCTACCTGTGGCTGCTGCTTTCTGTATAGACGATTGTCCTCTGCAAATACGCATATTGACCGCACAAAGTGCTTCATTTTACCAAAGTTACTTGCTCTTGTATTTCTAATACTCTTTTAATATTTTGACCACCATTTTGATGAGCTAAATGCCCTGAATGAACATAGTTAATCAGGCAAATGAAGGAAGTAAAATGACTTCAGAATTGGAAGTATTCCATCACTGTGGGTTGCAACTATACTCCTGATAGGTCACTCAGCCCAACTCATCTACAGAATGCCTTGCTATCCCCCCTCCCACCCACCCACAGGTGTGAATAGCTTTCCTTGGGAAATTGATTACAGAAGTAACCTGTGCTTATTATTTTTAGAAATATACAGTGGTCTATGGAGTAGACAGTATCTTTACACATAAAAGTTCTTTCCTACCCCATATGAAAAAAATTGTGAGTTTGTACACATTTGCCTCAATTTGTTATTAATAGTTATTATAAATAGGTATTTATTTAATACTGTAGAAATGGTATTAAATAAATCTGTGCTTTCCATTTGAAATATATCCTAATGATGCCTCCTATATGGTATACAACCTTCTGCATATGCAAAAGTGTATCAATTGATGAGTGCATGTGAGTACGTGTGTGTTTGTAGAGACACACATACATACACACACATGCACCTTTAGACACATATACATGCATATATACATACAGATACACACCTCTCCAATTGAGGAACATTTTTTTTTAATCTTTTCTATTACAAATTTGGCTGCAGTATTCATCCTGTACACACACCTTTATACTGTTGTTGGATTATTTCCTTTGGGAGAGCTACTGGGGATAGATTTAAAAGACTACACTTTTTATTTTTAATATTTAGAACTCAAATGTCTATCGTTGTGCGGCACTGAAGGGCTAAACCGTGAACCCTTGCTTAAAATATTTAAATCCCAATGTTAAAACTTGGTGAAGAAATTGGTTTCCAAATCAGAGATAATACAAAGAAAATGCATGGTGTCGTGCCTGCCACATCAGAAGCACCCCAAAAGCATTAATTGCGAATGCCAATGAGCAATGCCAGGATGTGATGGGGCTTCTTGCATTCTTTACTGAAAATTAACTTCAGGGGAGGGCTCACCCAGACAGCCAGGCTCAACAGAAGTCATGAGATAAATTGGACCCCATCCATCACAGGCCTACCCCTGCCTGGGAGCTACCAGAGTCCCTGTGTGTCCCCACCCCAGCCCCAACAGACACATCCATCAGGCACTGTGCAGAGTTTATCTTTGGTGCCAGGGCGGCAACAGTGACGGGCTGGTTCTGGCTGAGAGGCCCTGGGCCGTGCCTCTGCGTGGAGTGTGGACTAGAAGCTTGGATGCGTTCATCTTGATTTCCCAGCATTCAACAGGCAAACGCTCTAAATGTGGCCCTTGAGGAATAAGGATGCCCATGTATGCCAACCAAGACTGTTCTCAAATGCTTTCTACCCACTTTTTTCAGATCCAAGAGAAGAGGGTTAACTCTTAGAAGAGGCAAAAAGGGAAAAAGTTTGTCTTTCTGAATTGCTCATCTCTTTGTCTCCTTTTCCATATTTGCTCTCAATGGTCACATGGCATCTGAAGCCCAGGCTCCAGATCTTTTTCCTTTGCAGTTCCAAATGCACTGCCCTAAGTCTCATTTGGGGTCCTGGATATCAGCATAGCCTGACAAGAGAACTCCAGACCTGGCCCTAGGAGCAGACCGAGGTTGGATCAGCTTGCTTTTCCCAGACTAAAGACTCTTCCTTTCCTTACAGGGGGAAATGCAGTCTCTGTGGAGCTGACAGAGGAGTAAATATTTAGAAAAGTACAATTTTGGGTAACCTTAAAACCCTGTAGTCCACATATGTCACAGTCTGCTACTGTGCCGATGGCCCTGCCATAGGAGTGGCCCATGTTCTTTGGAAGACTGAAATGTAGGCAGAAGCACCTGATTTGAAGACTCTCACTAATATCCCAGGTCCTTGCTGTAATTTAGACACACTTTATCCACAACCTTTCCTGGAGTCAAGATATAAATGTCAGTGACAAACAGGATGGAATTTGAGCTGTTCTTGTGTCTCTCCCTGTTCCAGGCTTGGGAAGCTCTCCTGCAGTGCTGCACTGTGAAAGAGGTCAAGATGGAGGGTCAGGAGGCCCAGGGGAGTTGCTCGGGGACTTTGAGCAAGCCACTCACACAGTTTGAGCCTCAGCTTCCTCTTTCCCACTCTAGTTTTGAGGCTGTGGTTGCAACAGGGCTCGTGTGAGAGAACAAACATGCAAGCAGTGCGTGTAACATAAAATGATTGAGACGTGTTCTTTTTAACATTGTTGTTATTATATTATTATTGCATGATTGCTTAAAAACAAAGACAGTAACTGGGGCCAGAAAAATTTTTTGATCCCTTTTAAGAAAATGCTGATGGATAAACATCTGGATGTGAGGAGCCCATGTGGAGACCGAGTGGAAGCGTTAGGACAAGGACTTCTTTCCTGAGTCTGTCAAGTAGCGTTTATGGAAACCTTTAATATGCCCAGGTGCTAAAATGAGTTCCTTGTGCTCCTGATGCCATTAAGCTATGATGTCGGCTCTTTAAAGGAGTTCCACACGTTGTCCCCGTCTTCCAGATGAGAACAGAGAGGCCCAACGAGGTGAAATCCCTGCCCCCGGCCGGCCTCTTGGCAGCCTCGGTGGTCATGGAAGTTCTACCAAGATGACTCTGGACTTCTGCATAGGACTGACCTGATGTGACACTACCACAGCTACTTCCTCGTCACCTCCTACATGTTTGGGGAGGTCTCTGTGCCAGGCACCAGAGCTGAGGCCACATTTGCTTTTGACCCTTCCTGGATGTTTCCAGGATGAGAGATACTGACTGACTCCTCGTGGCCCTGTCGCACCGTTGGGAAGAATGCTTTATCCTGAGTGAAGGAAGGAGCCTGTCTGACCTGGCTCCCATTTCATTCCTCGCCATGTCCCCAAGAGAGTTCACACAGTCCCCTCCCATCAGTCTTGTTGAATTGCAACTTTAAGCAGAGCTGACACTATAGAAACAATAATTGGCATGATATTCACAAGGAGCAGAAGATGGTCATTTCCTCAGGCACCAAAAAAACATAACCCAGTTCTGAGGTTCTAGAAAATGACGGCTAGAATGGCCCCGGCGTCTGCACGGCCGTCACACACACATACACACACACACAGTAGCACCGCTCTCCTTTGATAGCTATAATCCTTCACAGAAAGCAGCCATAACTCTTAACTATTATTTTAGATGACATCCCCCTTTTTAACTCTAAGCAGTGTTCTTTAAACATTTCTAAACTTTCCCAATTCCTCCCCAATACCATGCTATGAATTTGCTTGTCACGGTAAGCTGTACACAAAGAGAGACACATACAGCAAGCACAAAGATATCAGGAAGTGGTTTTCCTAGCAACAGTAATCATCTGAAAGATCCCAGAACATCCTTTCTATTCATACAGCATTTCGTGTTTTGAATAGTGCTGACAGGTGAAGTGGATTCATAGTATTTAATACAAAAAAATATTGCTGGGGATTGGTACTGCACAAAAGCTCAAATATCCGTACTATTCACAAGCGGCTGAATTCACTGTTTTTATATCTATCTAGATTATTTAGTGAGGCACAATTGCAAAAGCAAATACTCACCTGCTCCCCGAATGACTAATCCCGAGTGTATTATGGCAAGTCTGCGTCCCTAGACCTCATTCAAGCAACTGGGACACAGCCCTAAATCAAATCCAGCTCTCTCCACTCGAGACAGTCTGGTGGATACTTTGGAATGATAAAGAGACATCTCCCTTGCCAGGTCCCTCAGCAGATGTGTCCAGTTTAAAATAAAAATGAGTCAATGCTGTTGACAAAATCATCCACCCCCAAGGAACTCTATCTAGTTATTGCCTTAACTCTACCCGAAACGCTCATCCCACTCCCCCAGCCTTCTCATGAGCAATATCCAAAACAAATTTATCCCTGAAGGTTAAAAAAGAAGAAGAACAGAAAACATAAAACTTCAGTTCCATCAGACTGAGAGGGAAAGAGGTGGGTGGAGGTGGAAGATGGAGAAGAGAAAGTCCCAGTAGCAAGGGAGACTCCAGCAGGATGTGGAAGGACTGCAGTCACACGGTTCTAACCTGCATAGAGCTTGCTCCCAGAAAGACAGAAGAGCATGTAAAACCACACGACCTTGCAGCCATGTTAAATGCACTGGGGTTTGTTATCAGCATGATTGTCATTGCTATCAAAAACTACATACTTTATCCTACTATGCCACCGACCTGTGCTGGGCACCAGGTGTACGAGGAGCCTTGCTCTTGGATTTACAAGGTAGCTAATGAAGTGGGAGAGAGTACTGAGTACCAATTGATGGCTGAGGATACTGAGTCTCAGTCTTTAGTAATTAGTAGTGTCCTTGTGTTATAAGGTAGTTAGGCTGAGGCTTCACAGTGACCTGAATTCTAGCTGCATGGTTGAAAGCAGATTTGTAAAATATGGCAGCCATATTTATTTTACAAGCCTGTTGTTCAGACTGATTACGACAATGTCCTTCACACAGCAGAAGCACCGAAAGGTAGCTGCAATTCACAGTTCCAATCGGAGACATGTACGTGAAAACTACAGTGGCTTCCGATTCATACCCCTAAAATTAATAACACTTGAAAGTCTGATAAGATCAAATATTGTCAAGGGTGTGGACTCAGGCCTGGTCTCACAAAGTGCTACTGGAAAAGCATATGCCCACATGTTGGGGGAATCTGACCACATCTGATGCTATGCAAGGTGCACATACTCCATGGCCCATAAATTCTACTCTAGGGTATTAGAGAAATTAAAACATGTACCCAGAGACTGTGAAAACATACATGCTCTGTTTTTTCTAATACTGAGAGATTAGAAAGGTAGAAATGCCTCTTCGCAGGCTAACGGGTAAAGAAACAGTGGTTATTCATACAGCAATCAGGATCGCATTCATCAACACAGCTGAATCTCTGAGACATAAAGTTGAGCACAAAACATAAGTTGGGTAGATGGATATGAATGATGGGACGCCATTTATAAAATGTTCAATATAGATAAAATAAAACCATATTTTGCAGAGCCTGTATAAAACATTTTCTATTGATTTAAAAAATATTCTCCTCTATTAGCAGACTGTCAGCTAGAAGAATGGGGAGCAGAGACAGGGTCAACCCACAGTCCAGAAACTTGCTGGCACCGTTAGTACACAAAATGATTTGGGGTAGCATATGGAAGAAGATTTTAGAATATTTTTTAATGTCTAACTCCTGTGAAATAAATAAGGAAGTTGTTTCAAACAGGAATTTTAAAGTTAACAATGACACAATTACTAATCAGGTATGATAACAATCAGGCCAAGCATGATTGTCCACTGGTGACTCTTGAGGTATAAGCAGCCCTTTGTCCATGGCAACTGCTTTAACTCCACCATGTCCCAAAGTACTTCTCTCTTCCTCCCACTCTTCCCTTCAACGACTTCTCACACAAATCAGTGAGCAAATAGAACAAATGTTAAGTCACAATCAGCCACTGTCCAACCCTCTGGCTGATTGAATAGATTTAGGGGAGCAGGAGGTTAGAGGTACCCCTGATTTTTCTCACCCCAGGACTCAGACAAAATCTCTGGGGGCCCCTGAAGCTTTGTCCCTCACCCTATGGGATACACACAAGTGGATGTGCTCATACTTTGTTCTTTTACAATCTGTTCACTTTCCAAAAACCATGTAGTGCCCCTTGTTTCTCGGTGACTGATGAAAAAAGAATAAATGTTAGGATTTGTGAGATGCATGTCATTGTTCATATTCATGGGGTTTGTTTTCCAGCCATTTTGTGCATGTGCGATGGCATGAACAGTGGACCAACAAGAAGGGACTGAGGGGGCGTGAAGGTCAAGGACAGGTCATAGAGAAGCCTGAGTTTCCACGACATGAGAATAACAGCAGAGGCAGCACCACATGGAAAAATAAGGAGAGAATAAAATTTTGATTTTTAAAAAAAATCCCATCAAGTACAAAACTTTGTCCTACACCCTATATTAAGAAATAGTGATACAGAGAGATAAATAAGATATAACCGAGTCCCTTTAAAAGTCTTCCAAACAAAAACGCATGAGTTCTCCCATCTCGGGAAGAAGGAGGACAGAAGGAAGCATTTTGTGGTGAGAAGATGAGTGTCCACAGGAGGGACAAGTGCAGGGAAAACCATCTGGAGGAGAGAAACTGACCTGTGTTTTCACCATGTAATGCATGTGGCCAGAAGATCACCCAGCCAAGCAGACAGTGCTTCCCTTTCTTCCTTCCTGTTTGTCCTTCAGGAGCGAGCCGCTGAGGAAATCGCCTGTCCTAAGCACTAGGGATGCAACGGTAGGAAAATCAGACCTGGCTCTGTCCTTTCCAAGAGCCTGGTAGAGGGGACAGTTCAGACTAAATCTGGACTTTCCTCCACAGTACGTAGATGGAACTCAGCAGGAGGTCAGGGAATCTGCAAATTTGGCTGAAAACTAAATGACATCTTTATTTTCAGAAACTCTTAATTAATGTTTAGCATCTCCTCCTGTTATTAACTGCAACAACAAATACGGCAGAATTACCGATATCTGTGACGTGTTTGTCAGTATCAATTCCAGATTTTTATATCCCATTACAATTGTTTAAACTGTCTTAAAATATCATTTGTACCCATCACTTCAAAATTACAGTTCTTAAGACATTCCACTAGATCTGTATTACTTAATACGTAATAAAGAAGCACTTTATTACTACACAACATTTAAGAAATATTTTGATAACCAATCACATTGAAATCTAAATTTCTTTTAATCCTGTGTACTTTGTATCATGCAGTTGATAACAACATTCTAACTTTCCTAGACTGTAGGGATCCATGGGGAAAAAAATTGTTAAGAACCCTCATTGATTAAATAACAGAAACTGGTTAAAAATTGCAATTGTACTGATGCTAAAGAAGAAATTCAGAATATGAAGAGAACACACTGAGAGGAAAGGGAGGGCTTCGCTGTGGATGTGGTATGTGAACTGGGCTATGGAGGAGGTAACAGTTGTGACCATCAAAAAGAATGTAAAAGAACGTTTCAGGGGGAGGCAATAACATGTTCAAATGTGCCTTAAGATGGGCAGGGTGCAGGAAGCCAGGGATGCTGGCACAGGGCTGGTGGGGCAGGGATGCTGTCCAGGAGATCAGGGACCCACGGATGTGAAATGAGGCTGGAGGTGTGGGCAGAAGTTTCACACTCAGAGGTGGAGAGCAGATGCTTGAGGCCTGGAAGAGGAAAATGAAGTGGTGCATTCAAGGACCACAGATAGTTGAGCTTGGCCAAGGACCAGACCCCGCATCAGAGACAGTAAAGTTGAGATACACTAGCCTACGGGGCCAGAGCATGGCGAGTCTGAAGGGTCTGTGACAGCATGTACAGACTGTGTCCTGAGGAGGCCAGAGCCACAGGACAGCTTCCTCACTGACCTGTCCTTAAGGAGCCCACACTTGTTGAGCTGGTGTCTCAGTTGGAGATCTCCAGAGAAACAGAACGTGTGTATAGTTGGCCCTGTCAATCTGCACGTTCCAAATTCTCATTTTTAACCAACCATGAACTGAAAATATTCAAGAAAAAAATTGCCTCTGTACTGAATACATGCAGACTTTCTTTTATTGTCATCATCCCCTAAATAATACAGTGTATAACTATAAGCAGAGCATTTACATCATGTAAGTATTATATATACTCTAGACATGATTTTTAATATATGGAAGGTTGTATGTAAATTATATGCAAATGTTATACCATTTCACATAAAGGACTGGAGCATCTATGGAGTTTGATATCTGAGGAGGGTCCTGAAACCAATTGCCTATGGATAATGAGAAATGAGTGCAAACCCACACATATACCCCCCCCACACACACACACAGGCATACACACATAGGCACAGACATATGCAGGCACACACACACACACACACACACACATACAGGCACAATGATTCTGTTCTCTTACTCTCATGGTAGAGGTAGTTACGGTCTATAAACTTACCACAAACACTGAATCAGTGACAATGTTCCTAGGGGAAATGCGTGACTCGGTTCCTATGAGCCTACTATATTGGTGACTACATTTTCACCAATTGATCAGTACATGACTTTGATGGAGATGTGTTTCTGTTTAAAGACACCTTCTGTAGTATGTATTGCCAGTTCGTTAATTTTGAACTCACAGCAGACAGCACGATTACTCATGCCTGAGCTAGTTTGTTTAACACACCTATTTTTCTTGTAAGGTACGTCTACTGCTTATGGCAGTAGACATACTTCTACACTATGATTGAGGGCATTTTGACCAGCAAAATCACCAACAAAAGACATAAGAATGTAAAATCCATGTCTCTAAATGAAATGCAAAAAGGACACTTGGTTACAGTTTGAGAGCTGAAATAAAATGGCAGTGGTGACTTGGTCAACCAAGCTGGGAGAATGCGCATTGGGTGACTTCAATCTTTGGTCACTCAGGGGGTGTATACAAATGATTATGAGAGCATGTTAAGTATTGATTTGGGGTTACAAATGAATTTTAGTGAGTAGAAAAGAATTAGCAAAAATGCAAATATGGACTCCATAAAGGACACTTGACTGTATGCATTGCTTTTGTCAAGGTGGACAGGTCCGAATTTCAGAAGGCAAGGCAACAGGCTGGAAACTCACAGGCAGGGCACATGCTACAGTCTTGGGGCAGAATTTCTTGTTCTCAGAGAAACCTAAGAACTCTTTGTTCTTAGGAACTTTCTACTGACTGGAAGGGATCCACCCATTGTACCAAGGATAATCTCCTTTACTTAGTCAACTAATTGTAGATACTAAACACATTGCAAAATTCCTCCACAGCAACACCTAGATCAGCATTGCATTAAACAACTCACTGCTGTAGTCCAGTCAGGTCGACACACAAAATTGACCACCATTGATTAGTTGGGTCCTGTTTTAAGAGGTTTTCTTGAGTGCTTTTTTTTCCCTCTTAGTATTTCAAAGAGCTCTACATGCCAAGTTTGGCCCTTACTCTCCACCGACATCTCTCTCTCCATCACTCTTGTCCCTCCAAGTCACAGCAGACATTGCATTTTGAGGGGGAAAAAAAAAATCCTTATGCACTTATGACATATTTCCCTTTGGTCTTGTAATACTTCCTTCAGTATTATTTCCTTTTTCTTAGAATGTAGAGTAAGTTTGAGAAGGCAGATGCATTGCAATATCTTTGGGGGGTTTCTTAGTTGCAAGTAACAGAATATCTGACTTAGAGTAACTTAAAAAATAGCGGGCCTAGCAGTTATTTATTTATTTATTATTATTTTTTATTTTTTCAAATCAACTTCCTTAACAAGAACTCTGGAGATAGTAGGTTGCCAGGTTGGTTTTGAGAAGGGGGTCAACAAACCATGGCCCATGGGTCAAATCTGCCCTGCTAGCCATTTTTTCTTCAGTCTGAAAATTGAGAAAGGTTTTTAAAGAAACAGCAGACGGCAGCGACCATCTGTGGCCCACAAGGCTTAAAATATTTAACTATACAGCTCCTTGCAATACAAGCTTGCTGACCCCTGGTTCAGGGATTCTATCTGTTATCAAGGACCCAGCCTCCTCTTCCTGCCTGTCCAGGCACACTGGCGCAGCCTTCCTCCAGAACAGCTGAGCAGCTCTGCACCGCTGCCCCACTGAAGAGCGGAGAGGATTTCCTCACGCCCTTCTTTTGTGAGAAGGGAGAATGTTTCCCAGGACTCAGCAGACACGCCCTTGGCTCCCATTGGCTGGGACACAGCCGCGAGGGCGTGGCTGCTGCCTTCCTGCCTCCTTATGGGAGGAGCCTTCGTCAATCAAGGGCTGGGATTGGCTGTTGAGCCAGCATCTCCTGAGACGTGTTCACTGGCACCAACTCCCCAGCAGCAACCTTTCAAGGTGAGGGTAGAGAGGCTAGACAGGTAGATGCACACACTGTCTTTTTGGTCAGAGGCTGGTTGGTTCTAATGGCACCACTTACCTTTTTGTGTGGGATGCAGAGGAAATAATATTACAAAATTACTGGCTTGTATTTAAATCTAAGGTCTTAAGATAATTTGATATCTTGATCTTTCATAGTAGTTAGCTAGGCATGGATGTATATCAAAATTACTCTGTATACCCAAAGTTTCATTCATTTTCCTATATGTATGTGTCCTTAATATAAGAAAGATATAATTTTGCAAAGATGTGCAGGGCCTTTTTTTACACCCTCATGTAGATGTCAAAATACACACACACAGGCACACATGTATGTATCTATACATCTGTGTGTATGTATCCCACACTGTATATGTTATGCGTCTGTGTGTGCATGAACACACTGAGCAATGACATCTAGCACATGTTGTGTCATGTTAGGGGCCAGTGGGTAGATCCTGAGAGTCAGCTAAACATATAGAACTTATGGTCTTTTTCTGAGGGAGTATGCCCTACAATAAGCTTTCACTTTCTTCTCTTACCCACCCTGTCAGCACCCCTCAGTATCTCCTGGATTTGCAAGGTCCTTGATAAGATGGAGAGTGCCTTTCACCAAGAACACATAGAGAATCAAAGAAATGAAAACATCCACATCTTTGTGACATCTTCCATAACAATCAATAGAGCTAAAAAATTCAAAATCTTTATAATGGTGACTTTAAATAAGAGACTTCTTTTAAAAATAACTTTTGCCCTTGCTCTTCTTCTCAGAACACAAGGGGCTAATTAAAAGTGGAAAAGTTCTTGTTTGATCAGAAATTCTTAGGTTTTAGTAAAAGAGAAAACTCTTATATTCAGAAAGGGCTTAATTGGCTTTAAAGTCACCAAATCCCTTTTCCTTATTTGGGACAGTACAGATGAGGCTTTCCCTCTAGACCCGTAAAAGGTATGGTAATGGGACTGCAGGAATCAGGGGAACCAGGGTTCTCAGTTGAAAGAAAGGCTTTTGATTTGGCTCCGGGGAACTCTCTTTTAACCCACCCCTGTGATTCCTCTCTGAGAACCTCTCGTGAGTCCTGGTCTTCTGGCTGACTTCCCTCCATAAATGACTTTATTACTTGAGCAGAAAGCTTGTTTATAGTAGAGGGTGTGTGTGGTGGTCCCCAATGGAGCATGCCAGCATAAAAGCCCCATTATTCTGAGGCAGGCCTGGGTCCCTCTGTTTCGCACAGTGCACTCTCCTGGATTTATTAGGATTACTGCAGGAAAAGTGAGTGCCCTATGTAGCACAGCCTTCTGAAACCAAGTGCTTCCGAGGCTAGAGGAAGCTGGAAAAAGAATTCCCTTGGGCTCATAGGTGTGCCTACGGAGAGGAACCACAGAGTTCATGAAAAGTTAAAAAATGCTAAAAGTCAGTGCAATGCAGCAAAATGAGTATCTTTGGAAAATTCACAAAGTTCTTTCCCTGACAGCGACCCTCAAAGTCAACATGTCTGTTTGGTTATCAGACTGTTTTCAGTTCTCATTTGTTGGTAAGTGGGACGAGGAAAATTGAGTCAGGAGACAGTTACGCCCAATTCAATTTCATATTGGAAATATTTTTTGTCTTGTAAAGTGCCTGTCTGTTGACTCTTGCCAGTTCTTGTTTAATAATTAAAATAGGGACCCATTTATCCACTAACTGGGACAGGCTTGCATGAAGGTGTTTATTGATCTGGCATGTCATTGCAAAGAGCACACTCCTGCTGTCTTCCCTGCTCATCTTTCAAACTGTTCTGGTATTGTCACCTAAGACTGGTGGGGAATGCCAGTGAGGGTGACTTTGGGGTGGCTCCTCCACTAGGGAGGGCAGAGGCTATAAAGGAAATGAAGCACCGCAGGCAAAGGGAAGCACTGGTTCCTCCTGGCAGGGTGTTGGACTGATCCTGGCTACAGCTTCAGACGGGCTGTTTGATCATCTGCTGAATCTTTGGAACAATCTGTGAATAATAGATGAGGCATTTGGGTTGTCTTGGGTGTGTGATGGCCGGTCCTCTCTTAAAAAGCCGTAGAGGACATTATTTATTGCCCATCGATACACTATGTACTCCCCAGTCTTGCCTAAAATGTATCAGTATTTCTACTGTGTTGTTGTCCAATGCAAAGATTATAAAATGTCACCTTAATAACTAAGATTTCTGGGTTAAGTGTGAGAAGTACCTGGCTATAAGTGCTGGTGGACAGTTACCTAAATAATTCAGGAAGATCTTATGGCTCATAAAATGAGCAACTGCAAGTCTTCTGCCTCTATCCCCTTCTGTGGATCATCAGCAGTGTATAAATAAAGACTCTATTTGGTTGCAAGAGATAAAAATCTGCTTGATGTGGCTTAAGCAAAACAAAAGGGATTTATTGTTAAAATATTTGGTGTTTCACCAGGTGCAGGGCAGGAAAGCAGCTGTCTTAGGAAAGATTTAAAACCAGCAACCAAAATGCCAGTCAGATTTTGTTCTCCCTCCTTTTTCTGCCCCTCTCAAGGCATCTGCAAATAAAGAGATCTCAGCCCCAGAGGCTCCACCCAGCTATTGCCTTCTTCTGGTCAATGTCATGAACTCCCAGCAGTTAGACAAAGGTATCAGCTCATTGTCTGCTCCAGGAATTCATATCCAGATTCCAAACTTTGATATTTATTACAAATGGGTACAGGGCTGGGGTTGTGGCTCAGTGGTAGAGCCTTGCCTAGCACATGTGAGGCACTGGGTTCAATCCTCAGCACCACATAAAAATAAATAAAGGTATTGTGTCCATCTACAAATAAAAATATTTTTTTAAAAAAAGGAATGGGTAAAAACAGGCATGGCCTCTTCTCTAAGTTGGATGAGGACCTAGGATTCACCCTCAGGTGCCCCAATAATGGGCTGCCTGAAAAGCCACTGTGGCAGAGATAATCAACACCAGCACTGGACTTGGCACACTTTTTCTGTAAAGAGCTGGATAGTGAATTTTTTAGGCATCACAGGCCATATGGTCTGTGTCACCACTAGTCAACACTGTCTTAATGCAAATGCAGTCACAGACAACACGTCCATGAATTAGTTTTGGTCTATTCTCATAAATTTCATGAACTAATTTTGGACTTTCATATAATGTTCACACGTCCATAAGTATTCTTTTGATTATTTTTTCAACTATTTACAATATTAAAACTTTTCTTAGCCCGTGGACTGTACAAAACCAGGTGATGACTTGGAACTGGCCCAAGGGCTGGACCTTGCTGACCCCTGCCCGGTGTCCACCAAAGCAGCCTGTAGTCAAAGAACCATCCACAGATCAAGCTTGGGACAGTTTTGAAAAAAGATGATTCTGCTGTTATTTTCTCACATGACTTTAGAAAGGAGTTTTCCAGGTGCCTTCTGAAGACCACCATCTAGAATCCTCTTAGTGTTGGCTTTTTAACATGCTTGGAAGCTTCCCAACTTCCATCCATCATCTAATCTCTCTCAGTTGTAAACAAGTTTTCACTTTTTGTCTTAGTGGCATAATCTCCTCCAAAAATTGTATCTGCTATTTGGAACCTTGGGCAACAAACATCACTTTAGCCATATCAGAGCGTGACCTGCTGTCCATTGCCATGATACCCACGGCCCTAATTTTATCTCCCCTTTTGTACCCAGGTTTAAAGAGACTGTCTCCACAGAGTTTCTTAGGTCTGCTGGTAGGTCTCACAGGGTTAGCTTTTACCATGGCTTCTAGTTGAGCTTCATTTAAATGGGTTTGAACTCCCTCCTGCCCACTTTTAAGATTCAGATAGTCTAGGATAAAAATTCTTAACTACTACAGAATAGTCCTTGGCTAAGAAAGGTTTCAATGTTTTCTACCTGGCTTGAGTATACATGCCCCTGTTGAAATTCATATTTAAGAAAAAAAAAAGAAATTCACAATTAGTATTAAAAAATCATATCCTTTACTTCTTTGAAAAAAAAATAAAACAATGACTAAAGTCAATTGTCAGAGAAGATTGTAAAGGACAATAATATAAAATCTAAACAGCACAGGTAGAAATCTACTTCACATCAACTTGATTAATTTCCAATTTCCAACTAGTCAAATATTGACAGTTTCATCTGGTTCAATATAATTTGAAGTAAATTATATAACTAACATCAGATGAATTATTTTCCTTTACTGTAGGGTGACTTGTTCAATTTCCCAATTGTAGGACCACTCAATGGGGCTGTGAATGGTGCCCGAATTTTTGCATCATAAATAGGAAAAGCGAAAAAGAGAGACCGAGAGAAGCAGAAGCAGAGATGACAAACTTCTCCTTGTCTGGAGAAGGAGCCAGTTTCTACACCTCAACCAAATGTGTGGTCAGGTAGGCTGGGGCCAATGTCAATGCATGAATGTGTTTCCAAGAGTCCACTCTTGTGGACCTGAGTAGGGTGACAACAGAACAGTGACCACTCAAAGGTTGACAGAGACCATCCAGATGTGATTCTTAGAGCTGCTATTGTGTTGCTTTATGATGTCTCCACATGAGCCCTACATAAAGAAATAATAGTCCAAATATCCAACATCAGGCAATCAATCAGAACAGACCCCAGTTATAGGCAGATTGCTGAGTCGTACCTGTGCACACCTGGTGAGAAAACACAGAGTTTTTTTAAAATAAATATAAGTCTTACTACTCCTTCCCCAATGATCTCTCTTAAGAACCTGGGGAATGAGCCAGGGCTTTTAGAATTAGGAGGTCTACATTATAATGGGTGCAAAAACAGGTAGGTAGCTCTGTTACTCGATCTTTTGGTATCTGTTACCTGAGGAGTCATCAAGTTGGGTGTCCGCCAGGAGGGTCTTGTTAATCTCAAGAAGAGATGGCATGGACAAACACACAGAATGTTGGCCTGTGGCTCTGCTTTCCAATAATGCCTTAGAGCCAAAAGCCAGGGTCCTGCAGACACAAATTCCAGAAAGTTGTCAGAAATTTGACAACTTCCACTGCAGGAGTGACCTCCTTCATTCTATTTGCATCTAAGCCCAAAGAAGTGTAGAAGCTGGCTCCTTCTCCAGACAAGGAGAAGTTTGGCATCTCTGTGTCTGCTTCTCTCGGTCTCTCTTTCTCAAGGACTGTTCACATCCATCTGCCGTAGCCCCCACTCTCAGCACGAGTGACACTGCCTGGATCCTCTTGCCCCTGCTAACAGAATGAGGAGACCTGCCCCCACAGCAGGTCTAGCACACAGGACAGGCTCACTAAGTGAATGATTCCTGGAGCCTTTCCTCTCCCTCACCCCAAATTTCCTGAGCATGTGGGTCTCTTCTAGTGACCAGAAAGCCAGTTATTTTTGACTGGAAGAGAGCCAACAAAAATCTCTGCTATGGGAAGGGGCAGTATTCAGTTGGGTTACACCAGGGAGGCTGTTCAGCCTAAAGAAGAGAAGGAGGAAGAAGAAGAGGAGGGACATGGGACATGGGAGCAATCTGCTGTGGCTGCTTTCAATTGTCTGAAGAACACCAATCTACAAGAGTTAAAGCTTCCAAAAGACTTAAAATACTTGATGATTTCCAGTCTCCTGAACAATAAAATCAAAATTTCTTATCAGGACTAAAATGTTTTGTGTATGTGGTTCTCAAAATTGTCACCTGGAGGTCTTTTAAAAGTGTATCCATACCTGGGCCCATTGTGTGCCAGTCCCCAGCTTGGGGACCCAGCCCTCTGCATCTTTGTAGCACAGGGCAGGTTGAGAAGCTCTGCTCTCATAATGCAGTTCCAACACCTCAGGTCCATTACCATGTCCCTCTTTGCTCGGAGCCCTTGCCCAGCTGGTCTCTTTTTTGTTCCTGGAACATTCCAAGCTCATCCCAACAGCTTGGCTTTTGCTCCTCCTGGTTCCTGTGCTTATAAGAGTCTTCTTTCTGATTGAAGTTGGCTCATTAGCTCAGAAAGTCCCATCCTGGTCAGGTCTTTGCTGGCCCTCTGTTGGTGTCTAGGGTTACTATGACAGAGTATTACAAGCAAACTAGGTGGGTAAAGAGAGGAGAAATTCATTGTCCTGACAGTTCCAGAATCCAGAAGTTCAAAATCAAGATGGTGTCAGGGCCGTGCTCTCTCTGAAGGCTCTGTGGGAGTGATGGTCCCATGTCCTTCTCTTAGCTTCTGACATGGCCAGTGCACCTCAGCCTTCCTCAGCTCATGGAAGTGTGGCTCTAATCACGGCCATCATCATCCCTGGTGTTCCCTGTCTCCCACGCGGTCCTCCCTCTGTGCATGTCTCTCCTCCTCCTCTTACAATAACACCTGCCATCTCCCATTCAACTTACTCTAATTGCATCATTTCATCTTGATCACATCCACGGAGACCTAATTCCACACAGTGTCACATTCAAGGATACTGGGCTTAGGACTTCACCACTGCAGGGGCACAATTCATCTCTAACCCACTGCATCTGGAGTGGCCCCACCCCACTCTCTAGGGTCACTGCTACTTCCTCTGCCTTGACCCTGTCCAAAAGGACCTTGGATCTTGCTCTCCTTTGCCAGATTATCTGCCCACTGGCCGTCCACCTCAGGAAATGGAAGCCCCGGGAGAGCAGGGACTTTGGTTCACCTGAAGTGGTGCATTAAAATGCTGCTTGAGCAAGGAAAACAGGCTGGCGAGCAAAGAAGGCGAGCAACGGGGACTGTAGCACAAAGACGCCTTTCACAGTCAAACCCATCGAGATGAAATCAGTTGCTTTTCTGTTTTGTTCTCATTTTGTTTTTTGAGGTACTGAGCTCTTGTCGCAGGGGAGTTCATACCAAGCAAGGCCAGGCAACCTCTGGGAGGGATAACAAAGGGTGGGCGGCAGAGCAGTTCAGGAATGGACAGGCCCCTAAGGGCCCTGCAGACCCAGAAGTTCTAGAAATCTCTATTTGAGTAGAGCCTCTCAAGCTGACTCTAAGGCTAGAGGCTTCCATGGGCCTCAGTTTCCCCTTCCACGATTCTGACAGGTGAAATACCATGACAGCCCTTAGATCACAGCACGCTGTACCCTCTTTCATGTCTCATGAGTCTGTTCTTAAGCATAGTTTGAATTTCTTCCTCTTGTGCTTACCCAGTATTATGTTCTGTTGACCCATTCCTTCCGAGAGGGCAGGGAGCAGGGAGGACATTTTCAATTTCTGCCTGGGGTTTTTAATGTTTTCACTTAGCCCTGTTACAGTGAGATCCTGTGTTAAGTTGGTCCTGTCTTAAGAAAGGAACACCTTTTCTGTTGAAAGCTCTTGCTGCCAGGGGACTCACTGTTACCAGAGCAGTCAACTTTGATTTGTGTATCAATAACACCGTGTCAGGAGCCAGCGGCTACAGGAACGGGGCGTTCCAGGTGCTTTGATTGGTGCTTTTGCTGGAGGATTATTTCAAATTAACTTCAGTCTCTTGGAAGACATTGCACAGTAGACTGCTATTTCCCATTTGTAAACAAATGGTGAATAATTATGGGAGATTCTAAGACAGGCTGATTTCTAGGAAATGTCACATCTGCAGATCTTAATTTTCTCCCAGCACGGTGGCCCTACTCTTCCTTTCCTGTTGCTCATATCCTCCCAGGTATGACACTGAACAGGCCCTGGTCACAGGGCAATTGGTGGCTGCACAGCCACTCTGCACAATAACTAGGGGCTCTTCTGCCATCGTTGTGACCACGAAAAGAGACAGGGAGACTGGGGGGAAACTGCTGGAAGTTAAACAGGATGAGATTTTTTTAATGACATCACACAATCTTAAAGCGTTTTCCATGTGAATTAAGTTATAATGGTTATAAATTCTGGAAAATACTGAAAAACGAAAGGGAAAATGAAAACTATGTATTATTCTATCACCTGAGATAACCACCATTTATCATCTTAGTGTATCTACTTTGTGTGTGTGTGTGTGTGTGTGTGTGTTTTACAGGAATGAGGTCATAGTACCATTTGATGGTGTAGGACAGGCATTGGCCAATCTCTTCTCCAAAGGATCAGGCAGTTTTTCTAGCTTTGCTGGCCGTAAGGTCTTGTTGGAGCACTCCCTTTTGTGGATGCAGGACGTCAGCCCTAGATAGTAGGAAATGGATGGGCATGGCCTTGTCCCAACAACACCGTGTACATAAATCGGTGACAGGCAGCAATTGTCACGTGGCCACAGTCTGCTGGCTCCTAATAGAGGATGATTTTCTTTGCATTTCACTGTTCCAATGTCATTCTTAAAAACATCACACTGTACCACTTCACTGACATGCTGTGACGTTTCAGGATGATTCATAGTTGTTGAACAGCTAAGTGGTGTCTGATTTTCATTCTTATAAATGACACTGTGATGAACATCCTTGTGGCTAAGGATTTCACGACTATTTCCTTCATAAAAATTAATAAAATATTGTTGAGGAAACTAAGGCATATACAAAGCCCTCTGTTTCTGTTTCTTCAGTTGAAGGTGGTGGTAGTCTGCATTTCACATTTGGACATTGTTTCTTCTTGGTTTCCTTGTTTCTTCTTGGTTTCCTAGTGTTGCTTATAAATTCCACTTTCAGTGTTATGGGGGTTCATAAAATTATTCCCAAAGATTATCATCATAGAGATAGAAGAGCTACGGCTAACATAGTGTTTTCTATTTATTGATGCATTGTGGATATTTTGAGAATCCAAAGGAAGCAATGATTATTCTTGCCAGGAAAACACACACACCAGAAATATTCTACAGAAAATAATTTCAGGGCTCAAAGCCCCCTAGGACGGTGAAGCCCATCATAAAAAAATAATAATAAAATAAATAAAAACAGTTGCTATGAAAATCTACTTTTCTGGAAACACACAAAAAAAATTGATAAATCCTTGTGCCTACTTCTTTTCAGTCTGTTTTCTAACAACCATTGGATGCTCAGATTTCCTGGTCTAAATACTTTAAATCTATTTTTAGGTGTTCTTAATTTTCTTTCTCCCCTGAAGTCTGTACTATCCTTTATGTAATGAAGTGGGATAAGACAAAGGAGGGTGAAAAGCTGGGGAAGTAGAGGGGTAGGTGAGGCAAGTTAGGAGGAAACTGCGGAGAGAAAGAGGACAAAGGCACTGGTGGGGCCATTTCAGAAGCAGATGTGAGCACTACACACACAAATGACCACACTCCTGAGCAGGGACCGCTGCGCTCAGAATTTTCACTCACCCCAGCCGAGTCCGAAGGTCCCCTCACTCCACTTCCTGCTCGCTTTTTGGACAACAGCTGTTATAACAAACATAAGGTGACATCTCCTTGTGACATTAACTGGCATTTCCCTGATGATTAGAAATGGTGAACGTTTTTTCTTAGACCTGTTCACCATTTGAATGTCTACCTTGGAGAAATGTCTGTTCAGATCTTTTGCCCATTTTTGACTTAAGATATTAGTTGTCTTTTGATGGAGTTGCTGGTCTTTCTTACCTATCCAGGTATTAGCCCTTTATCAGATGTAACAATGTCGACCCTTCTAATCCATGACCATGAATGTCTTTGCATTTATTTAAATATTTTTACTTTCAGTGTGCAGTTCTTATACCTATTAAATTTATTCTCACATATATTTTATTGATTTTTATGCTTTTGTAAATCACATATATACATATATTTATATATATATATAAATCTACAAATGTGTGTGTGTGTATATATATGTGTATATACATACACATACATATATATGTTTATATATATATATGTATGTGTATGTATATACACATATATATATTTATTTATTTAGTACCAGAGATTGAACCCAGAGGTCCTCAACCACTGAGCCACATCTCCATCCCTTTTTCATATTTTATTTAGAGACAGGGTCTTGCTAAGTTGCTTAGTCCTTGCTAAATTGCTGAGGCTGGCTTTGAACTTCCGATCCTCCTGCCTCAGCCTCCCAAGCTGCTGGGATTACAGGCATGTGTCACCACACTGGACTTAAATCATATTTTTAAATATCACTTACCAATTGCTTGTTAATAGCATCTACAAATGCTATTGATTTTTGTATATTAGCCTTGTTGCCAATGAATTTAATGAATTCGTTTATAGAGTTTGGTAGCTTTTTTTATGCACTTCTTGGAAATGCGTATGTTCTTATTCATACTGTTGACAAATACACATGGTTCAAAATGTTTCCTTTGCAGAGTGTTTGGCTTTTATCACTTTACCTTGACTTATGCCTTGTCTAGGATCTCAGGAGATTTTGCTTTTCCTCTCTTTGCCTGATGATGTGTTTTTTTCCCTACTTTTATAAGGTGACTTGCATTAATTAACTTTCAAGTGATAAACCAAACTTTCATTTCTGGGATTAAACCCTACTTGGTCATGTGGTATTACTTTTTATATATAATAATAGATTCCATTTGAAAATATTTTTAAGAATATTTACACTTATGTTAATAAGATGTTAATCTGTACTGGGTTTTGTTTTGTTTGTTTGTTATTATATCTCTACTCTGGATATCATGGTATTGATGTCCTCAAAAATGAGTTTGTAGCAGGGCACAGTAATACATGCCTATATTATCCCAACAACTTGGGAGGCTGAGCAAGATGGTCACAAGTTCAAGACTCTGCCTCACACACACATTAAAAAAAAAAAGAACTGGGGATGCAGTTCAGTGGTAAAGTACCCTGAGTTCAATCTCCATTATTTAAAAAAGAAAAAAAAGAAAAGAAATGAGTTGGCACATGTTTTCGCCTCTATTTTCTTCATGTGTATAAGATTAGTAGTATTTGTTCCCTAAATATTTTACAGAGTGAAATCATCTCGGCCTGGAGTTTTCTTTATGAAGGTTTTTAATTACAAATTCAAGTTCCTTAATAGATTTAGGGCCACTCTGATTTTTCTATTTCTTTTCATGCCACTTTAGGTAATTTGTGTCTTTCAAGAAATTTGTCCACTTACTCCAAGTTGTCAAATTGATTGGCATAAAGTTGTTCCTAATATTCACTTATTATCCATTTATGTCTGAAGGGTCTTCAGGGATTCCCTTGTATGAAATCCTGGTGCTGGTAATTCATGTCTGCTCTTCTTGATAAATCTAGTGAGGGGTTTATTCATTTCACAGTCTTTTCAAAGAGCCGCAGCAGCCCAGACGTGCCCAGCTCCGAGTTTTCCTTTTCCTTTTGGCTCCGTCAGTCTTTCTGCTCCCATTTTGAGGCTTTCTCAGGTGCCCACCCTGAGGTCTGTTGGGCCTTTTTAAGGAACAAACCGCTTCATCATCGTGAAAGGCCCTCTCCACCCTCCAAGCCTGCTGCGGGGGCGTTCGTTGCCGATTCCTTCTTTTGTGGGGTGGGTCTCTATCCACTCTTTTCCATTGGCTTGTCCCAATCTTTACATTTTATGGGCATTTCTTATAGACACACGCAGATAGTTTTGCTATTTTTGTCTCTGACATAGCCTTGGAATCTTGAGAGCATCTATAATAATCAATGAAATTATTGATGACTGGATTCTGTCTCCCCTCGTGTTCTTTCCTGCCCAACCATCTCCCTCTTTCAACTCTTCTTGGTTGACTTCTTGTCTTTACCTGTTTTAATATTTAGTGGCATTTCCAGGCTTACTATATATTATATTATACCTTATTAGACTATGTAGATATAATATGGATACTATATGTATTTTTGAATTTTCACAATAAACTTTCAAATAATAATATATCACTCAACACATAATAAGAGCCTTGAATCAGTACGTATTCTGTTTCTTCCGCTCTGTCCTGCTGTTGTCTTGCATTCAGCTTCTAGATATGCAACGGAGATACAAGCACTGCTATGACTGGCTCTATCTGGGATCATGGTCCTCCCTCACTGGGTTTGAGACAGGGTTTGAGACAGGTGGGCTTGTTTCTTTGTCTTTTTGCAACCAGAGTGAAGCTGGCCTGGAATAACATTCTTAAAATTAATGTTCCTTTTTTTTTAAAATTAATTAATGCTCCTAGTGTAGAATTGGCCACAGTACAGTGATAAAGACCGAAATCAGAAAAGAACTGTATTCTAGCTATAGAGAAGCAAATACTTTAGTCTTCTCTTTCTTAAAAGTCTCTTTCCACACCTTCTCTTCTGAAGTCCCCTCTGGGGCCTGGGGAGGAAATTCCCTTCTGCACATGAACAGCTAGAAGGATGAGATATCTCTGATGGTTACCCAGGGTTGGGGAGTTGGTGCTCCTGGCATCCAATGAGTAGAGACCAGGGAAGTTGCTCAACATCCTCAGATGCACAGCATAGCCTGCCCCCCTACCAATAATTGCTGGTCACAAAATGCTGATAGTGAAAAATTCTGAAGCCCTGATTTAGACCCCCTTCCTGGCCCCTCTAAGCACATGAGTTTGAAGTACCAGCTGCAGTCTGTTGATCCGAACCCAGCCAGGACTTGTACGAATAGTTTCCAGAAGGCTACACTCTTTGCTCCTCTCTGAGTAGTTTGGACAAGAAGTCCCCACAGTTCAATTGTGACACCACCAACTAGCCTGTGAACCCGTGCTACATGCCACACTCTGCACTAAGCAAATCTACACACATGAACTCACTTAAGATTCTCAACAACTTTCTGAGGTAGGCATTATGATCATGGAACTAAACATGCATGGTTGTGGCTGATGGAAACCCTTCTCCAAACACTCTTTAAAATTCTTTTATGGGTGCAAGTTCTTAGATACTGGAGCAACAGCCTAGGTTTGAACCTTGGGCTCTGCAACTTGCTAACCCTGTGACACTGAGCAATTAATGAAATTCACTGGGTCTTGGACTCCTCATCTGAAGATGGTGTGGCAAAGAGCAGCGCCTTGTTAGATTATTATGAACACTTAAATGGTTAATGCACGAAAAGTGCTCAAACCATACCTGGCTCATAGTAAGTGCTCAATGAACATTAGCATAATTGCTAATATTTTTGTTGTGTTTATTGTTCTTGTTTAAATACTCAGGTGGTAAGTAGGGGGTGCTGGTTGCAAGTTTCTAAACTTCACTTCTCTTCCCTCTCAGTCTGTCCTTTTATCTCCTCTGTGTTTTCATTCTCAGGCGGCCCTTCCCAGGTCACAATGATCAGCCACAAACACACTGTGCTCCTATCCTAGGAGCTTAGAAAAACAGACGTCCTGAAGCATCTGGAGCTATCTCTAGGGGGCACAGCTTGCGTTGTCCTTAAACACATAACTGGGGTGGGTGAAGCGTGGTGGCCTGGCTGGCTGGCTGGCAGCCCTGGGCTAAGTCTCTCCCGGGGTCCTGGAGCCTTGTCAGGTCTCCCCCTGAACATGTGCCCCAGGAGGGGGAAGATGGACTTCCCTGAAGGAAAATGGAGACATTGCTCCACCCAGAGGGAGGTCCATCTGAGCAGAGGAAACTGTTCTGCAGTTATTCCCATTTTACAGAAGAAAATAGACTCAATCAATGAAATCATTTTCACAGAGAGGCAAAGCTATAAAGCATGAGAATACAGATTCACACCCCAGCCTGTCGACGTCAGGAGCATCAGTGTGAGGACGCCCTGTAGCCACAGATCAAAAGGAAAGGGGCAGCACCATCACAGAAGCTGAATAGCTTTGGTAAAAGTCACCGTCCCTTCTAGATCGACAGGCCTTGCTAGCATTGAACTTCAAAAGCAGTGGCAGTGATTTGTAAGTGATTTCTTCTTTGTAAGAAGACTGACTCTCTACCAAGGGACCTGGAAGACTTGAAAAAGGATAACGGTGACTTTAATTTTCCAAAAGTAAATCTGTATATCTAATATGATTCCAGAAGAAATGCTATCTCCCACCCCCCCACCACCGCCACACACACTTTTTTTTTAACTGGAAGATTTAATTCTAAAGTTCAATTAAAAATATATCAATAAGAATAGTCAAGAAAATTCTGCAACATGAAATGATTAAATGATCTGAAATGATTAAAACATGGGGGTACTGGTGCAGAATAAAACAGATCAATGCAATGGAAGCAAGTCCAGAAATAGGCAGGGATAGAGATGGAAATTTATTATGTGACAGAAGTGATATTTAAAATCAGTTTGGAAATGATTCAATATGTGATATTAAGGCATCTGAATAGCTATTCGGGAAAAAAAGACAAGGAATCATCCCTCACACGTTACACGGAAACGTATGCCAGATGTCCAAGCATTTAAACATAAATTAGTCAAATGAACCTATTATTTACGAGAAAGTTCAGAAAAACTTTTCTCACCGTCACAGGACAAAAAAAAAGGCTCTTCCAAAGAAATGACAAAATCCAGAAGTGTGACAAAAAAGACTCATATGATCACATAAATACTGTTGTGTTCTTCAAAAAATGTCCTTCAAAAAGATACTTGGTGCTAACCCCAGTACCCATGAATGTGGCCTTATTTGGAGAGACTTGGCTGAGTCTTTGCGGCCATGTGAGGACAAATTCACGCAGATCAGAGGACTCCTGTCCAGTGACCAGTGTCCTGGTGTGAGGAGGGAATCTGGACACACCATCACGGAGGGATGAAGGCTACAGTGTTAGAGATCAGAGTGACTTGCCACAGGCCAGGGGACACCAAGGACCCCCAGGGACCAACAGAAGCAGAAGAGGCAGGGCAGGTTCTTCTAGGGGCTTTGCCTGGAGAACACAGCTGCCAGCCCCTTGGGTTTGCACATGTAGCCGCCTCCATCACGGTAAGACAAGAGATGTCTCCTGTCCAGTCACCCCATTTGTGCTCATTGGTCACGTTAGCCCTAGGGAACCCATCCCATGTAAATAAAAGGAAGGATTTTCACAGGGGAAAATACATAAGAAACAAAGTCAAAAAACAAATGGGGAAAAAATGGTTGCAGCTCATGTAAGAAAGGAGCAGTTTCCTTAGTAGGTAAAGAACTTTGGTACAGCAGTATTTTTTTTAAAAAAAAAAACAAGGTCTTCATAGGAAATGGACATGAAGTTTTCTGGTGATGTTCTCATTGCTTCGCTGAGAGAATTAAGAAATGTATATGCATAACCCAAATGAGGTGATCGTCTAGTGGGCAACCTCTGATCTGTCTTTCTCTACTTTGAGGTGACACATGGCATTTTATCACCTTCTTCCTCCTCACTTTGGTGCCCCTGGTGGATTTTGCTAAAGATTCTGAGCGAGAGGGAAGAAGGCTGCCATCACACTCTATGTGCCAAAACAGCATTTTAAAACTTGTCTTCCACACACCTGCCTGTTCTTTCCTCAAAATTCCCCACTGGGCCCTGATGTCTTCTATTCCTCTTCTTTATTCCTCTTAAGCAACCCTGGCTCTTAAATATTTTTTCTCTTTTCCCTGGTAACTTGGCTTGTACCTTGCATACTCCACCAGCCAATTAAAGGCCCACAGGTAGCTGGTTCCATCCTTAGAAAGCAGCCCAAGGACCAAAGGGTGCTCATCCCAGGGTCTCACCAACCTGGTCCCTCTGTCTCCTTTTGGAGTGGATAACTAGAGGAGACTCTGCTACTAAGAAAACAAGATTTTCCCCAGATGGCCACACACACCTAGAGCTAGCACACTGGGACGGGCTTCATGGCCGTGACAGCTGGGCAGTTGCACAGAGGAGTGCGGGTGCTGGTTTTGGGCTCAGCTGGCGCCATCTTGATATCCCCAATACCTGTGGAACAAGAGGCTCCACATCTTCATTTGCACTGGGCCCTGAAAAATATACAGTCAGCCCTGATACAGAAACAGTTCAGTAAATGACGGTGATGATCATGACTCTCAGCACAAACGCTTTTTCTTCTTTTGAGTGGTCCAAGAGGCAGAACGTCTCAAAGCTTGCTATGCTAAAAATAAATAAATAAATAAATAGGGAAGAGGGGAAAAATTAGCTGCATGAACTCCGAAGCCAGGAAAGCTGGCACCATCGCCTTTAGCAAGATGTTATCTGACATCTTCTGGCTGAATGTGTCCTTTCATGGGGTGATTAACGGCAAATATCTCTAAGTAGCATAATGTTTATTAGACGTTCCTCTGTTAGGGCAGCTTGTGTTTTCTCTGTATTCTGTTTCCATATTCAAGTGTGTATAATTTGTTGATTTAAATAAAATTTAAAATGAGCCATGCTGCTTGAGAAGCTGCTGACAGGGCCTTGCAGGAAACTTTGAGAGATTCTTTTTTATTAGGAAACAATTCTGTTTCTGTGTCATGTTTTCTTCCCTCCTCGTTTCCTCCCCCCAACCCCCTCCCTTTTTGTAGCACCCAAGGACAGCAGCCTGAAAACCCATGTTTTTATTGACTTTCTAATGTTCTTCTGGCTCTCTAAAATACTCACAACCATGAGCAAGCATTCCTCCAGCTACTCCAACCCCAGTTAGGGGAGAAGAGGAAGGACTTGCTGGGGACAGAGACCCCAACATTACAGGCACATCTTAAGTGTTGAACGGTCTGGAGTGCCAATCAGTGATTAGTATTTTGATTAAACAAGTGTTGAATCCATGGCCAAGTATGGAGAAGTGAACACCCTTGACACTGGCCAGAAGGATGATGTCTCCTTAAAATAAAAATACTTCCAATCTTGACCAAGTCGTTGGCCCTTGCACTCCTATGCTGGAGAAACCTTCACACGTGGGCCCAAGAAACTTGTGCAAGAAAGTTCATCTCATTCTTTGGGGGAAGAAGAGCAACAACAGGAAGCCACATGTGTGTCCACCAGCAAAGGGAGGGGTGAGCAATGTGCCAGAGTGAGATGTGATGGGTGGTCAAAGAGCCCCCCATGGACTTCTCTGGACCCACACGAACAAGTCCTCAGTGTGTATTTTTGAGGGAAAAATGCAAGCTACAGAGAGGCATCCCACACCACATGTGGTCATTTTTGAAAATAACCCCAAAGTTCTAAAAATACCAAATAATATTTTGTGTTTTCTACAGATGATGCATTTCCTGTGGAAGATGCATGAAAATCCACAGGGAATGGTTCAGAATAAAAAGCAGCAAATTGATAAAGACAGTACCACAGTCAGGGAGGTGCTGGTGGAGGGGAGATGCCCAGAGTGACTTCAGTTGTATTTGTAATGTCATACTTTGTATGGAATTATATGTATTTACTATTGTTTTAATGACAACTTAATATTTTTAACAGCTACCAAAAATGTGCTGTAAAAATTCAAAGAGTTAATATTACTTAATGTATACATTTGGTTTTACGTTTCAAAGGTATTATTGCCTGAACAATATAGTCTTTTTATATGATACAATATCCATGCATTTCTTCATATAGAATTTATGACGATTCTTGAAAAGAATTGTAGAAAATGATGACACTTGAAAGAAATGTCCACAACAGGGTGAGTTCTGCAGAGACATCAGCACAGTCATGACCAAGCAGGTGGGTTCCTCGCCTCAAAGAGCTTCTAGTCATGTAATTTTTACAAATAGTGGCCCAAAGACTATTGCAATAGGCCCAGAGAAACGGGATTTGCAAATATAGGAAATAATAATCAGCAATTTTTAAAAGTTTTCCATAAAACTTCTATGCACAGCAAATGCTCAAACCTTCCCAAGTAGGAAAAATTCTCAGCTTTAAATGCCATTTCTCAGAGAATACCCCTCTCCCTAACATATTATCCTGCTTTGTTTCTCACATTGTGGTTATTGTCTTACTAATTTGTTTACTTATTTATCTGTCTGCCCCAGTGGACTCTCCATGTCCTCAAGGTCCAGGTCTTGGTTTGGCCTAATCCCAGCATGCAGCCTGGTACATTTATGTCCATAAATTTCCAAATATTCATTTAGTATCCAGTAAGTATCACATGCATGCATCGACGAATGAAAGTTGAACAGACACATTCCCATCTTTCCTTTGCAGTAGAGCCCCCTCTATTGATATTTCATCACCTCTTTCTTATATTTGGAATCTAGTTCAAATAACATAATGCAAATCACTAGAATTGCTGCTTATTAAGATCTTACTTTGTGCCACCAACTTTAAAGAAGTTTGCTTTCCTATCATTCTTCTCTCATTAACATCACTACACATAAAAATCACCCCCCAAATTCAGTGACATAAAGCAATAATTTTCATATGCTCTCATATTGTATGGTGATCAAATTGGATGATTGGTCTGTGCTTCACAACTGGTTTCCCCTTGGAAGAGTGGAGGGCTGGGGGTGACTTGATCTTCTTGGCTGGGAGCTGAACTATCAGTGTCTTCCCTCTGAAGAATGGCTGGTGGCAGGGACCTCAGCTGTCTGTTGGTGGTAACACCCACATGTGGCTTTCCCTCAGGGTATCTGGTCTTCTTTCACAGTGTCTCTGACTCCAAATGTGAACGTCTTATTGAACCAGGCAAAAAGCTCTACCGTCTTTCATGTTCTGGACTCAAAAGGAATCCAGAATCACCACCTCCTCTTCTGTTGGTTACAAGAGAGTCCCAGGCCTGCCCACATCCTAGGGGAGGGACATTAAATTCCATTCTTTGAGAAAGGCAGTAAATATGTTCTAGAAAATCATAGGGCAGGAAATATTTTAACTGCTGCCTTTGGAAAACAATCTGGCATGCCTTCACGAAAATCCTGCCAATAAGAGTGAAGCACCCATTTCACAGATGAGGGAGCAGGTGCAGAGAAGACCTAGTTTGCCCAGAGTCCAGCAGCCAGATAGCAGGGGCTGAGTAAAGATGCACATTCAGGGCCATGTGTTCCCAGGGCTTCCTTGCCCCACACCTGCCCTTTCTTCCTGTGCTTCATCAGTCCTCACTGTTTATCAGGGAGAAGGATCCAGACCCCAAGCATTGCCTGCCATGGTGCTTGTGTGTTCTTGCAATTTACAGCCTGCAGGACGGTGCAATAACCTGGCCCTCAGTAGTTAATAGGCAGCATTGAAATGAGTCTCTTCTGAAGGTCCAGAGAAATGGCCACTAAGAGACCAGAGTTTGAGCAGAGTTTGCAACTTTGGGATGACAGCCGATCCACAGCAATCGTTGACTCCGGTGAAAAATGATTCTCCATCTATGTGACACAATTATTTGGGTATTTACCACAAAGGCCTTTAAATGGTCCCTTTTCAATCAGAAAATAAGAAATAAGCTAAGGGGGAAAAAATAGCTAAATTTAAATGTAACTGCTCACACTGTTTTGCCCTTAGATGGATGGTAGGTCCTTCTCATTATTCACCAAGCACAGACATGCTACCAAGAGTGATTTGGCAACTCCTGAAGATAAATCACAACCCGGATGGCTGCTGTCACTGTCACGCTGAGAACGTGACTCAGGGGGCCGAGAGAGTGTGGGAGCAAGTGCATGCCTGGACCCTGCTGGGACCAAGTTAGGTTGAAGGAGGAGGACCCCAAGAAAGGAAAACAGAAGAGGAGCAATAAAAATTCCACATCTCTCCGATGCTGTTCCCAAATGCCATGCTTTAGAGAAATGGAGTATTTTTGTGAGTCCCCAAAGGTCAGAAGGAGGACAGATGGCAGGTTGCCGAAGCAAGAAGGGAGGAGGTTATGACCTCAACCACAGAAGAGGAGAAAACACAGACTGAGTGTATAGCTCAGGAGAAGATGGAGGCAAGCATCCCACCACTCAAAGAATCTAGAGAGTGGTATTTTCCAGGTAACTTCAGATGAAATCATTTACACGTGACACAAAGCTGAGACCCTCCCAAATTATCTTTGCTTATTCTATTTTTATAACCATTATTTTTGTGCTAATAAAAGCAACACCTTCTAAATAGTGTACATTTTAGGAAATAGAATAAAACATATAGAAACCCATAATTATTCCATCCAGGAGTAACCAATGAAAATATTTTGTTACATAGCCTTCTAGTTTTCCCTTGGGGACAAACACATACTGCAAAACAGGCTCAGAAGGAAAACAACAACAACAATAACAACAACAACTCATATTTTGTGACCTACAATTTTTCTTTTCATGTCAGGAACTTCTTTCTGTGTCAATAAGTAAACATTGGCATAATCATTTTAACAGATGCATAGTTCTCCATTGTGATATTATTGATCACATAGATGTTTATTGTAAATAATATTACATGACCATCCTTGCACATACACCTTTGCAAACTTGCTTGCTTTGGAAATACTTCTCAAGGTATCATTTTAGTAAAGTGAGGCATATTATTAAAGAGTTTTCCACATATTATCAAATCATTATCTTGTTAAGTTGGACCAAGAATTAAATAAAGTTAAAAATCAATGTAACTTGCATGATGTCGTCTTTCTCTTCTTCCTCTCTCTTCCTCCGTTCCCTTTGCCCAGCTTCCTTCTCTGCAGGGGTTAATCAGTGGCTGCTACTGAGGAAGCAGCCATGACACTCAGGAAACTTGCAGGCTACTGTAGGGATTGGAAAACCACGGCCCATGGGTGATCCAGTCCACCATCTGATTTTGTTTGACCCATGAGCTAAGAATAACATTTGTATTTTTAAATGGTTAAAAAAATCAAAAGTAAATTAAGCCAGGCATGGTGACACATACCTGTCATCCAGCAACTGTGTTGACTGACCAGGTGGACCACAAATTCAAGGCCAGCCTCAGCAACTTAGTGAGGCTCTAAGCAACTTAAGCAAGACCCTATCCCAGAATAAAAAATAAGGAGGGCTGGGGATGGGGCTCATTAGTTAAGCATCCGTGGGTTCAATCCCTGGTTCCAAAATAAAAAAAATAAGGAGGGAAATAAAAATAATGTATTGTTATATACAAAACCATAATACAGCATTTATAAATTTAAATTCCAGCATTTATAAATGAAGTTTTATTTAATCCCAGCCATTCCTATTGCATCCACATTGTCCCTGGTTTCTTTCTCCTACGCAGCACATTTGAGAAGCTGAGACAGAGATCACATGGCACACAAAGTAGAAAATAATTAATTTCTGTTCCTTTCACAGGAAGAGTGTGTGGACCCCTGGACTAGGGGAAATGGTGTTTCTAACTCTCAGTGGAAGCCGTGGATTTCTCTAGGAGAGCCTCCTAGCAGAGGGTGGGGGTAGCAACAGTTAGCAGGCATCCCCATGGTTAAGTTCCAGCTCGGTGGTGCCCCCCCCATCTGTGGCTCTCAGGCCTGTTGTTAGAAGTCTCTGTCCTAAAGCATCCTCATCTGAGGAATGGGAAGAACGGCACCTATTGCTGATGACAGGGTGGTCATGAGGGTGAAACCAGGTGTGCAGTGTGTTGGGCAGAAGGTCCTGGTATGTAGCACGAATCACTGCTATTGCTATTATTGGCTCTTCACTTTGGGAAATTTCAGCTACAATTTGTTCCAATGTCTTTGATCTGGGCGTTTTGATTTCTTCTGTTATTCTTTCTTATCTCTGAGTAATTTTATATTACAGATACAAGTGGTGCTGATATCACCCACAAGAACTTGGTAGTTTGAAAGGCTCCCTCATCATATTCCTTTATAATTTTTCTTTTGTGATTCAAGTGCCTCTTCACTTGCTGACACACATGTAAGGCATGTTGGAAAACCTAACTTTTGGGTCTCAAGAAAGTGAAGAAGCCACTGGTAGGTCCACAGTGGGAGGTAGTTGGCCTCGCTGACAGGTGCATGATGGGAGGTGGCTGGCCTTGCCAAAGGCCATTGACCCTTCTCAAGACTTGGGGTCAAAAGACCCTCGAGTCTAGAAGGCACATGACCCACTCCTAGTCCAAAGCCAAGGAGTCAGTTCACAGTGCTGCTCGGAACCTCACAGCTCCCCATTTACGATGCTGTTCCTCATTTATCATTCTGCGTGTAGCCCCAGCCTGGGCGGTTTGCCGACCTGGAGGAACCAGAAGAGGTGGTCTCTCCAGGAATGTACACAAATCTCCTTAAAATGTCTTTCACAAACTTAAGACAGATCTTGCTTGTGTCTAATGCAGGTCTCTGAGCGTAACTTCAACTTATTCCCTCTCGCTCAGGTGAATATGCCGAGGTGGGTCCTGGGGCTGGAATCCATGCAGGCACGAGGTGGGGAGGGGATAGAGATGGACATGAGCTCTGCAGGAGCACTGAGCCCCTTGTCCTCTCCTCCTGCCTGTCCCAGCTTAGACATCACGCCCATGAGATGCTTACTCAACAATCTATCCGAAGTAACCCTGCCACTGTTTTCTAAAGCAGCCCTGGGTATTTCCTTCACAGCATACACACACACACACACAAAAAAAAAAAAAAAAAAAAATAAGGACCATTCCCTTATTTATCTGTTCATTTGCTAATTGTTTGGACCCCCTATTAAAATTTAAGCTCCACAAAGGAAAGGATTTGTCTTCTTCATTTATCAACGTACTCTACCCTTGGACAGCATCAGTGTGAGTAAACATTCGTCCTGACCTTCAAAACACCCACAATTTTGTCCTTCATGAAGACTGACCCCTGCTCCTTCTCCGTTTTTCTCTCTTTGTCCATCATTTCAGTTCTCCCTTTCTTCATATGCAGACATTTTATTTTCTTCTCTCCTTCACACAAGGTATCTCTTGGTGTGAAATGTCCCTCATTCTCCCCATGCCCACTCCACTTCTGGCCCCACTGCTTCCTACCTGTCCTTCACGCCAGCTTGTAAACTCTGTCCTCCGGGATGTTCCCATGATAGTAGTTACGAGAGGTAGTTCTCCTCTCCAAAGCCCCCTTGCTGCACATTTCCCATCATCCCCCTGGTCCCAAGCAGTGACTCTGCCTAACTCCCCCAGAAGAGCTGGCAGAACAGCCCAGCCCAGCGGGTGACCCAGAGGAGGTGCTCAGGCAATGTGTTTTAAATAAATCAATGAAGATATATGGAATATGTTTGTTTATTATATTACCCAACAGCCATAAAAAATAACCCACATGTTTTAATTCTGACAAAAAAGTGTGTTACAACACAAACAGAACTGATTTTTCTGATAGAACTTTCATTAGAAAAGACTGAGAGAAAAAGAGACATAAAGCTGAGACAATTGACAAAAGAATAAATATATTTTATAACTCAATAGAATATGAGAAACTTAATACCTGACTCAAGAGAAAGGCACATGGAAATTCTCCTGGGTCACCATTTTTCCCACTTCCAATTTACCCAAATCAAAAAGGTTGTTAACACTTTCTGAGAATGAGCCTGGGAAACAGGCGTCCCAGCCCACGAGTGAGGGCAATGTGAAGTCCTAGACCTCCACACAGGTGCACTCAGGGTCAGCCCTGGCTAGTCCACTTCTGGGCATTAATTGTGTAGAGCCCCTCCCACGTGGCAGGTGTGATCATAGAGGTGATGATAAGAGCAAGTTTTTGGAAATTCCATAAATACCTCCAGGTTCAGGACACTAAATGAATAATTTATGCTATAACTACATATTGAGTGCATTGCAACTCTTAAAAAAAAAGACAAAACTCTTTATTAACTAATATAGAATGATCTCCAAGATAAAGGACTTTGGGGTAAAAGAAAAAACTAAGTAAGGTGATGAATGATGGGTATAGTATATTATCATTTGTATTAAAAAGCAAAAGTGTGCATGCTCTGTGTGTGTGTGTATGTGTGTTCATGCTTGAATGTTTGCACACTTATTTATATGGGCATAAATTGATCAATAAGAAATTTGAGGGGAGGGATGCAGGACTGGCAACAGGCACCGGGGGAGAAGGCTTTATATCTGAATAACTTTGACTGATGTTGAATTTAGAATGGAGTGACTATTAGCAATCCAAACATTGGGGGTGGGGTGGGGTGCTGGAGAGAAATAGGCAGGGAGGAAAGGAGAGGGAGAGAGCATGAGCACAAAGGGTCTGTCCTGTGCTCAGCTGCTCCTGGTAAACACCTTCCACTCCAAGTGCCTTTTCTTCCCCAGTGGTTATAACAAAGTAAGAAAATAAGGAGAGGTGAATAAAGCAAGCCCCAGCCTCTCTGCTCCTCCAAGAATCTCTCTGATGATTCTGTGATAATTATTGAGAACTGGGTTCAGGCTTCTAAGCGTCTGTCAGTGGGGACCCAAGAGACAGATCCCACCACAGCCCTAGCCATTCAGAAAGAAACCCACCAGCTCTCCTTGCTAGTCTGTCTTTAGATGCAGCCCCTGTTCCTGGGGAGGGCTCTGTGATGTTGATTGCTGTAGCAGTGACTGTCATAGCTCACTTCAGCAGAAAGGATTAGACTGTCCTGAATATGTCAATCAGATATCAAAGATAAATGAAGTTTGAAAAAATAAAATGTACGATTTATTTTTAAAAAATAGTCTTTGGGAGACACCCAGAATGCACTTTGAAAAATCTAAGGGAAATATGTCAGGAAAACAAATCCGCACTCTGCTGTCCAACTTTAATTTTTCACTGATAACACTGCAGCCCAGCCAATAAATAAAGATTCTCCATCCTTAATGGTCTCCAATTTCCATTTGCTGTGATGGAGGCCCCTCCCGAGATCACGCTTGCCCCTGCACTCCGGCTCTGTCTTCCTCCTTGCAGGTCCCCTGGGTGTTAATGAGTTGGCACGGTCCTCAGGACGTTACCCCAAGGACATCACCCCAAGGACATCCTCTCCCCGCCTGCCAAGGCTCCAGGAGCTGCATCCGCCAAGGAGTCCGCCTAGCTGCCTTGGCGTTGCTGCCTGGTTGGGCTTGGTGATGTTTGGGGTTTTAATTCACTTTACTAAAATTGCCTTTCATTCACTTGGTGACAGGTAGTTATTTGTTTTCAGGGTTCCATTTGACATTTATTGTTAGCGCAAAACACTAATAATAATAATTAGCGCCTTTTTAGAGTTGTCTGGGGTTTTCGTGCTGCCGCATTGTTACTATAAAACATCCCAATGCTTTGCTGTATATAAGATAGTATGATGGTATTTAAATGTAACAAAGGGGTTTATTAGACTCAGGCCAGATTGCAGTATCTCTGAGCCCCCCTCCCCATGAGCAAGCCAAGACTTAATATCCTCTAAACTTGTCTGTAATGCTAATACCTATCTATTTAAAAGAAAAATCAGAGGAAAACCTCAGCCAGCCATGCATGCTTTGGCTTTGGCTTAGAAACAAGCAAGCAAACCTAGGATTTAGGTTCTAGAACTATCCATCCCACAGGGTGGCTGCTAACCACCGGTGACTTTTAAATTTAACATAATTGAAATCAAATAAACTAAATATCCCATCTTCTATTGCACTAGCCTGTCTCCGAGTGCTCAATGTCCACATGGGGCTTGGGGCCACCATAGTGGACGGTTTTGCTGCAGGACATGTCCAGTGTTGCAGAAAGTCCCTTTGGACAGCCCTGTTCTAGAATCCTGACACTCAAAATGTCATTCAAGGACGGGCAGCACTGGTATGAGATGTGATTTTGCTTAGAAATACAGTTTTCTGATCCCCACCCCCAGACCTAGTGACAAGATCCCCAGGGAACACATTTACATATTAATATTTGAAACATACTGAGAATCTAGAACAGGAGTCAGAAAACCTTCTGCAAATGCCCAGGACTATTTTGAGCTTTGTGGACCATACAGTCTCTATTGCAGCTACTCAACTCTGGTATTGCTGACAAAACAGTCATAGGTAATAAGTGAATGACTAGACAGGGACCTGTTTCAATAAAGCTTTATTTTTAAAACAGGTGGAAGGCTATATTTGACCCATGGTGCATCATTTCATGGACTCTGACCTAGAATATGGGATATATTCATTAACACTGTTGGCATCATTTAATCTCACCTTAGGGTCTCAAAGACTAAGCATCCCAGATCAAATATCTTGGTCTATGGTCTCAGGAAATGTACTTTCTGGAAACATCTCTGTTGACTCTGTCTCTGTCTCTTGGTTCTGATGAAAACTGACCCACTTGGGCCAAGGGATGCTAATGATAAAAAGAAATGAATCTGCTCCACAAAATGACCCACTCAATAAAAAATAGAGGGGGCTAGGGCTGTTTTCTCTGCACCAAATATGCCCCAGGTAAATAACATGCAGAAAGGACCAGGCCTCTATTGCAAGAACGTCAGGGTCAATTCCAAGTTCTGACTTGCACTTTGCTCATCTGAGAAGAAGCCCAAAAGCTCACAGAAGAGACAAGCAGGGCTAAAGATCTCCCCAGGTTGTCTTCCACTGGGAACTGTGTCCATGCAAAACAGAACATGCCCTGTAAGGTTCAGGGTGGCCTGCAGGAGGTGTGGCCTGGGCATGCCAGGACTTTGCCTAATTATGTCAACCAGATGGCTCCCGTCATATGCAGAATGGAGGAAAGAACAAAAGTTCTCTTTTCAGCTTTTGTGAAAGACCTAAATTTCCTTTTTCTCTGAGTTGAAGTGGGAAGGCTGGAGAAGAGGAGACTTCTCTAATTCACTGACCAGTGGATTATCTCAAAGCTCCCAGGAGATTCAGAACCTCTGTCCTGGGTAGATAATAAACTCTACTGATTATTTTAACTTTGATTCTGTGGGGAAGGATAAGTGGGAAGTAGATAGTGAAATTTTAAAAAGTGATAATCAAGTTTGCCCTCTTTAGGTCTCTACCAGGGTCTGGATGAAAGCACATCTCCACTTCACTCCTTAAGAGTCTAATTCAGGCTAAAATGGAGATCCATCTGCAGTCAGACTTCCTGCCTGCAAATTCCAGGTTTGTCACTTGTTAGCTCTGTGATTTTCACCAAATCCCAAAAATGTTTCATGCCTTATTCTCCTCATCTAAACACTGAAACAGAAACATTCCCCACTCCGGTGTCATTGTGAAGATTGAATGAGATCTTAGATATCAAGCAAGTGGTACACAATGTGCCACACGGTAAATGCTAAGTTAAGAAATGCTTCAAGTACGAAGTTACAACCCTGAAATATCCTGAGGAGGCAGGAGTTAAATTCATATCTATCAACCATGACACTGAGGCTCAGAAATGACCCAGATGAGAGCATAGATGTGAAGCCACAGGGCCTGGGTCGGACTGTAGGTATTTTTCCATGCTTCCATTTTTTTTTTCTCTCTCTAACTGTGCTATTTATTCTGTTGAACCATTTACAGGGGAATTTTTTGAGTATTTTTGTATTCCATTTTTCCAAAAGCATCCTAATAGCCCATTAATCTGATGCTGAGTCTGGACAAGCCATGCCACCTCAAAGATCACTGTGCAGGATGCTTGCTAGGAGTAGCAACATGGCGGCCAAGGTGACCACATATCAGCAGGCACCAGAATTCCTGGCCTCTTAAGAAATAAAATCCTCCAAGCCAAAAATTTTCTCCTCTTCAAAATTACTAAGTTTCCTTTCCTTTACACACTGTCTATATGTTCATCATTTTATCCAAGAAAAACCATTGCTTAAAAGAATAGAAAAACTCAAATTTTACGGAAAATGAACATGTATGCCAAATTCGAAAGGTGAAGAATTCTTTGATACAACAACTCAACTCTTAGAAACAATCAGACAAATAATATGGTCAAGAATGTTTATTTTGTCTATGCCATACCACCCTAAATGCACCAGATCTCATCTGATCTCAGAGAATGTTCATTTCCTTGTTTTAAAATCAACAATAATCTAAGCTTTCATCATTTGGGGATTAGAAAAATAAATCAAGATGGTGGTTCATAGAATACCATCAGGGCATGAAGAAGGATGGGGAGATTCCTACTGATGGCTTGGCCAAGAGAGCTTCACACTCATGTGTTGACCTGAGCCCCCATATCTGAAGCATCCTGAGATCCCAGCAGCTATCTCTTCACTGCCATCCTCCAAGGGACCATTCCTCATGATGGCCGTTGCTCCCACCTGGGGCCAAGACATAGTCTCATCGCACACAGGAACCATAGACATTTCCAAACTCACCCTCCTGTTTCTTTAATCGATCCTCCAGAGTTAATTCTTAGCAACCAAACTGAGCTTATAAAAACACAAGTCAGTTGGAATAAGATGCAAACCACTTCTTGTGGCCTGAAAAGGACTGACTAAACCGGGCTCTAGCTGTCATTTACCTTCACAGGTCCTACTCTCCACTGCCCACACTGTTCTGTGAACCACCAGCATGGTGTCCTTCCCTCTCTCTGCCTTTGCGTTGATTGTTCCCTTTGCCAGGGGGACTCACTTCCCAGCTCTGGACATCGTCTGAGTTTCTTCTGCTTGAATTGCTCTTCAAGTGTCACTTCAGTGAGTCCTTGAGTCATCGCACTTGTGCTCCTGGGCTCAGGCACATCATTCTCCATTGCAGGAACCAATTTTCATGGCACTTACTGCTCACACCCCCAATATTTCTTTTACATGTTAATATATTACTTGTTGATGCTTTGTCGCGCCAGCAGAACACAAGCTCCAGGAAGGCTGCCTATTTAGTCCTACAAAACTACCTGCCACAGAAGCTCAGTAAATATTTTGTTAAACAAACAAAGACAAATACATAGGGTTACATAGGCTTCGTTAACAGTGATTAGACAGGGGCAGACAGAAATGTGCACGCTTCCCCTTCTTTTTTATTGTCTTTGTTTTCTGATCTAAAAGTGTAAACGTTACTCTTATAATAATAAAAAGCAATCATAGGTTAAGGAGCTTGTGTCTTTTGTTGAATAAATAATGTCAAATTAAGGAACCAAAACAAGATATAATCCTAAAAGAGCCCGTATGAACCTCCATGGCAAACTTCCTATGAAATCTCAATTGATAATGGTCTTTCTTTTCCCCTTCAATCAATTCTAAACTCCTCTTCTAAAGCCATTACGACTCAAAATCCAGAAGAGGACGATAAAGTTAAGTTTACAAACATGAGATACTTAATTTCTGAAGCTGAAGTTCACCACAAGGGCTTAGAAGGTAAATTCATTCTCTTTGCCTTACTAGTGTGGGTGTGTATTACTTTATTTTTTAACTGAAAGGTTTTGGTATTCAATAAATACCTTAGAGTATAGAAGTCTCTCTTACTGGCTATCATTGTGACTTCATTGTTGAAATGTTTAAATCCTTATTTGCCTCTAAAATAATATTGGCTGTAAGACAAAGGATGATTTTGGCACTTGCAAATATTTCTGAGTATGGAAATCCTAGCAGGAAGGAACTGTCTGATAAATAGTCATTTGTGCTTAGCTGGACCAGAAGGAGCTTCTCAGAATTCCAAAGCCCAAGGGGGGAGAATGACAATGACTTCATCCTGGCAGCAAAGCTGAGGAGCAGCCTTTAATCTGAGAACTGACCCAAGTACAGCCATTCCACGTAAGGCTACAGCACGTCCCAGGTGAACCTATAAAGCTAAGCCACAACCTGTGGCAGCAAAGAGAAGTCCTAATTTTACCCACATGACCATATTTTTTTCCAAAAGCATTCAAACTTGTAAGCATTAGCAGAAAATATCACATCTGCTTATTTTCAGAACAAGACGTCAATTTAAGGAGATGTTTTAAACTGGATCTGGTGAGCATCACATTTGAAAGAGTATGATCCCATGGAACCCTTTCATGTGGAAAATGGCCAGTTTTGTGTGGGTCCTGAAATCATCTTCTACATCGTTTTGAGGATTTTTTTCCAATAGAAAATATGTGTAATATTCTAATTGACATGTCGGTGGAAACATTGTAGACTTTGTGGGTAACTTGAAAAAAAATATATTTTTTTTATGTATCTCAGAAACCTTTGCAGCACTCAAGTTAAGGAATGAATTCAAATGCTCCAGAAATATTCATTTGCTTTTTTCCCAAGTTTCCTGAAGAAGAACGCTCTGATGAAATATCTGACGACGAAAACCCATTTATATTGGTAGCATTTCCACCATTAACCTTAGATCATCTCCTAAAGACAGCCAGGAAAGAAACAAATAAACACAGCTCATTCATCACAAAGCATGATAACAGGACATCTTATAAACAGAGCATTTTCCGCCCAGAAAGAAACCATGTAATTTTAAGAAGGCACACAGTGGGTATTATGCAGGCAAACACAAAGTATTTGCCTCAAAATGTGAACTGATGTGTATACTATGATTATCAAAAAAGAAAAGAGAAGTCTGATACCCTCAGGATTTTTTAACAAGATCAGGGATATGTTTGCCTGACCTTTATGATGATTCTTCAATCCTGAAATTTATTGGTGTAGGGATGAATATGAAAATTAAACCATCTATAAGACTTCACTGAACCTCTTGTGTTCCCAGCCAATTGTAGGTCATCCAATTGATTTAAATACTAGACATTGTCTCTGCCATCTCCTAGAGAATTTGAAAACTGATTCCATTTCTTTATGTCTTCAGAAGGGAGTTTCTGTTCCCTGGAAGGGACAGTATAAGGAGTTATGCTTCTCTCTTTCTCTATGTCCTTAACTATAGCAATGTCTGTACTGATAAAAAATAATTAGGCAGTGCATCTTCAAATGAATGGCCTAGAATCCCTTTTTCTCTATTGTAGGTCACTTGGCCCTTAGGATCCAAGTATTCTCATTTTTTTCTTCCTTCCATGTTATGGTTGTCTTGGATGATGGGCTAGGCCTGCCTTCTAGGTCCAATCTAGAAATTTAGAAATTCATCTCTTTCCCCAGTATTGATATCCAACGAGTGTGAGGCAATCTTATCTCAGACAACTGATTTACTCCGAGAACCCTTTTTGTCTACTCTAGATGGGTTCTCAGGTACCAGGGAAGTACTGAGAATACAGGTAATATTAGAGGATAAAATTCAGAATGTCAGGAATTCTGTCCTTCTTATCACCACTGCAGTCTCAATATCTAGAAAAAGGTCTGCCATATAATTGGGTCTTAGTAATTATCAGTCGAACAAATTACCTGGTGTTGCAGGTTTGGACCACATTCTTCATTCCATTCTACTTTTTGATCTTTGTATTTCTGAATATAGTAAAGTTTTAACTGGTTATGAATTTGGTGGGAGACGAATATGACATATCACTCTTAAACATCACAATTATTAAGGGATCAGGAACTGGCAAGAAAGTAAACTTTAATTCAAAACAATTATGCACAGCAGGTACCATGTTTTATCGATCTTGGTCATTACTAAAATTGGGATTCAGTCAGAAAAGAGAGAAATGAGGGAAAACTATAGTGGTTCAGAACTTGAGCTAAGTTTTGAAATAATGGCAGATTTAGATATTGAGATCAAATGCCAGGAACTTACTGTCATTGGCTCAAGGAAGGGACCCCTTTTATTTTATTTCTTGTTATATCACAATGTTGAGCACATAGCAGGCACTCATTAAATAGTAGTTGAGTTAATAATATTGAATGGTAAAATCAAACCAGCCAGCTGAATAGACTGGCGGAAATACAATACCATTGGAAGAGTACAGAGTGCATTTGAACTTTAGCTTCACTATTTATTAGCTTTATGATTTGGGACAATGTAGTTTTAATGCTTTCAGTCTCAACTTTCTGATAAAAAATATTGACATAGTAAGAGTGTGTTCTTCATAGGGATAATAAAAGGACTTTTGATGGGTGATGTGCTGGTGCCACCCAGATTTCTGCTAAGAGTGCCACTGGTCGACAGCTTCCACTCTCAGCCCAACCTGGGAAGTGACCTGTCAAAATGGCATGCTACAACTGGCTCATTAACAATAATTAGCTTGTGAGGGATGATCTTAGACAAAGCTTTCCAGCTCAGAGTTCAACTGGTAGCTTGAAATCAACAATGGTGGAAGTATTTATGCAAAAGGTCAAATGGTAAGAATGTGCAGCTTTGCAATCATCTCTGTTGCAAGTACGGGACTCAACCGTTGTAGCAAAAAAGCAACTGTAAATCATATATAGATGAATGGGTGTGACTATCCTCCAAAACTTTATTTACAAAATCAGGTGGTGGGCCAGCAGGCAGTAGTATGTCAATTCCTTATTTTTAGGCCACAAAAATCATCAAACATGATTTTTTTTTCCGAGAATGACAGGTGTTCGACATTTACCGTTTACCCCAGGAAAGCAACTCAACCAAGATCATACTCCCTCTCCAAGGGCATCTTAAAACCAATGTCTGTTCAATGCAGGAACACAAATCAGCCCTCTCGTCCATCTTAGACAACTATAAAGTGTCATCACACCTTAAGAACCCAGGGTCAGTGGAGGCCCCTGTTATTATTGTACAGTGCTGCACAATTTCTTTCTGCCAACCCTGCTTCATTGTCTTCTCCTTCTTCCTTGATCTACCCTTCCCTCCCTTCTTGGCCAACACATCAGTAATTAAGAGTAAATCATACTATTCCATGCCCATGGATCTGCCAGGCCTGATAAGGGAGGAAAAGGACTACGGATGTTAGAGGACTTAAATATTAAAAACAAAAAAGTCAAGAGCAGAAAGAATTCATATTAGACTAGATTCTGAGTGTTGAGCAAGGAAGAGGAAAATCCTGGTAGGTGAGGAGAGTTTGCCCATATGGGAGCATTTCCCCCAAATTTATCATGTTACACAGTATCAGTGACCTCAGAGGTCTAGAGTTGTCACTAACACATCAATAGAACAGCTTGTAGGCCCTGGCAATAAGAGAAGTAGAAATTCCTGAGCTTCTGCAGAAAGTGGTAGAAGATGGAATCGAGAAGCTCAGAGAACTTGGTATGCTGGAGTGCTGCAAGGGGAGAACCCAGGTATTAGTTCCCTGGAGAGCCTCAGAACACTCCATGTCCAAAGCAATGAGGAATGTGCTGGAAAGAGGAGCATCAGCAGCAAAGAAAAACTCAGCCATGGCTTTTCTTCAGGCTCAGAGTGACCGGATAAGATTACAGAAGCATCCAAAGCAAAGTGGTCTCAGAAGTATTTGTATTTGCACAGAAAGCCCTCCATGGCATCTATCATGAAAGAGACAATACCAACTAAGTGCACAGAGTGGCCCACCAGTTGACATCAGCCAGCTGTCATTAGCACGACCATTGAACACAGGCTCAGGAACAGAACAGTCCTGGAAGCAGGGATGAAGGCCACTTAGAGTCAGTGGCTAGACCTTGACCTACCAAATCATATCTATCTACCTTTGAGGAATGGCCATCCTCAAGAGGGGAGCCTAATCTGGACCTCCAATACGGCCATCTTTCTGACAGGTCTGCCTGCCGTTTTGTGGTAAGTTTGACACTTTGTACCATTTCAACCCTGGAAAATTCATTTTTGCTGGAATTTACAGGTTTTCAATTACGGGTTTGCCTTTTCTACCAATAGTTCCTTAGCTAGGAACATGAACTGAGGATTTATTAGTGTTGATCTTATGACACACAGTCCCACCAGAAGAGGACACAAGAGTCCCTGACCTTTAAGTTTCAGCTGCCACGTGGCTACTTTGAGCTTCTTGTGTCAAAAGCATGACAAGCAAGAAAAGAGGTCATTTTCCTGGCTGAGAATTCATGGTGAACATGGGCTTACACCCCTCATAACTGAGGGTCTGAGTCCTGACACTGGTGACCACCTAGAATGGCAGAGCATCTAGCTCCAAGAATGAGGAAATCTAAGAACACATAGGATACCATGAGGCTCAGTTGTGACCTGAAAAGCAGCTACAGGAGCAACCAGTTTATCCCATTAAGCTTCTCCTGTAAGTATCCCCAAGGCAAAGACTTCCTCCAGAACCCTTAAACTGCTTACATAGACCTTACTTAAAAAAAAAAAAAAGTAGATCTGAACTTAAGGGGTGGACTGCAGTGGACACTTTGCTGCATCTCCTTGAACTCCCATCTGGGTCTGAAGGTCGAACTTCATTAGCTGCAAAGAGTTTTGACACCCACCAGACCTGAGCTTTTTCTAGTAGCCCAGATGAAGAGAAGAAGCACTCCTGAGATCAAACCCCCTTTCAGGAAGAAACCTGCATCTAATAACTGATTTATAGGAATAAAAAGGCCAGCCCCTTTTGCCCAACTCATGACAATCCTGAAAGGTCAGGGCTGCAGGATTAGCTGAGACCATAATCATGCCTGCAAGCAGCCCAAAATCTGTCTTCCTTATCCTGACTCTTTCCCTTCCCTGATAAATGTTAAAACCTAATCAACTTCCACATAATCTCAATTGCAGTCTGCTTCCTGGGGAACCTGATCTGAAATATCATCAAATTAAATTAAATAAAATGCCTGACATTAAAATAGGATCTCATCCTAGGTGGGCTGGATCTCCCACTACATCTAAGAAAACATGAGTTTCAATCAACAGTATTAATAATGGTAATAATAACAATACCTATTATTGCTAAGTGCTTACCTAATAGTAAACTAAGTGTTTTACATGCATTAACTCATTTTATCCTTTCAATAAGCCCCATTATAATCCACATTTTACAGGAAAGTGAAGGAGGCACAAGGGAGTTAATTAACTTCCCCAAGTTCACATGCTTATCCGTTACACTCTACCAGCCTGGGTTGGGATGTGGCTCTGAAAGAGACATATTTGTAAGAGAAGTTTAAGAACAATCCCTTTGCCTTTTAAGTCCTGTCAATCTAAAATTTGAACCTCTTAACAAGCAAAGATATCCTTTTATTGTATTTGAACTCCTTCATATTCTTTAAAAAAAAAACTCATCTGAAATTACTCTGAGAAGGAAAGAGAGGCTAGCCATTTAAAAATGTCTGTTAACAACAACCATTTTCTGTAAAATTTATTTCTTGGAAAATGCACACATCATAGGCACAGAGTGTTTCTAGTGCCTTGGCATTGGACCGAGACCCCAATGTTTATTGCACTTTGTCCAAATAACAACTGGTAGATGCCCAGCCTTCATGACTGTGTGGGGCTGAATTTCCTTAATGATGAGAAGATCGATATTCCTGCTCTTTCACATGACTAAATATAGTAAATTCAGCTGAGGTGCAGTTGTTCTGGTATTCTGTATTGACAGAAACTAAGTCAATGTGAAATTATTTAGCAAAAGTTTAGTGAGAGTCTGCTCCTTGCTGTCTTCATTCTAGTCACCACCAAGAACACAGCACACACAATGTTGCTATAGATCTGGAGTGTCCCACAAAGGCCCCTTGTGGTAAAGACTTTATCCCCAACAAGGTGCTTTTAGGAGGTGGTGGACCCTTTAAGAGGTGGAGCCTAGTGAGAGGTCTTCAGGTCCTTGAGGGTGTGTCCATGTTTCTTTCACTTCCTGGTGGTGAGGTGAGGTTGCCATACACTTCTGCCATGAGGCACCGTCATAGGATCAAGGGAAAGGAGCTAAATGATCATAAACTTGGGAACCTCCCAAATTGTGAGCCAAATTAAACCTTTTCTCTTTGTAAGTCGATAGTCTTGGGTATTTTTATAGTGACGGGGAGCTGAGTAACACAAACATATTCCTGAAAGAGTTCACGGTATAGGTGTATGAGTCTCAAACTTCAATCTTTTCTATACCACCTTCAACATTTTGGGGACTTTCACATGCTATGCACACTATAATATTCTTACTATATTTTAATCAGCTTTTTTTTTAATTTTATAAAGTCACTTAAGAAAACAGAGAACCTCTGGAACTTTTTTCTTTTAAAGGGTGTCTCTCTGGGGCCATAAAGAAAAGATGTCTATGAACAAACAACATATGTAGCTATTAACAATTTTTGAAAAATTAAATGTTTAAGATCTTAAATCCTTGTAAATTTCATCAGCAATATATGTGCCACATTTGGGAAACACTGACTTTTTAGGAGGACACAGGAACAAGAAGAAATAGAGAAAATGAGGGGCTACTGAGGTTTTATGATGAAGGAATAATAACATAGTCTCTGGAGTTAAATGGACTTGATTCAAGCCTTAGTTCTATCACTTAGCATCTACCAATTATGTGATTTCGGGAAAGTTACTTAATCTGTCTGGTCCTCGACTTCCTGATCCGTGAAAAGGAATAATACAATATTTATCTCACTGGGTCATGCTCGATGGGACTGAATGAATTAAACAGCCTTAGAACTGTGGCTAGGACATCACAGGGCAGTGCAAAGAAGGATCCTTCTTGCTATGACTGCAGGAGGCCAAATTAGCATCCCAACTTTCTAAGTCCAGAAAGGCTCAATTCTCTCTGAGGGACTCTGGCTCCACAGTGGAGAGGTCCACATATGACTGAGAGTCAGGCTTTTCAGGCACACAGAGCAGGAGATGGTGGTCGTCCCGCAGAGATAAGGCTGAGCTAACTTTGCCTTGTTTTTCCTCTTCTCTGGCAAGCTGCGTCTTTGGAGAGCACTTCGGTTTTGCCTGCCTGGGTTCCCTGGTGATAGCACTTTGATCTCTCTTTGAAGACACGCTCTTTGCTCACTCTGGTACATACAGATGGATGGGGTAGGACAGAGTTCTTCCCACTCCTACAGGGGCCATGTTAGGCAAATCTGCCCATCAGCCACCTGGTCCCAGAGATCAATGTGTATGAATGGAACCAACCAGAATGACTCTCAGGACCCTGTATGGAATCACCACCGGGGTGGGGGGGGGGGGAGCACACTGTTTCCCTGGGGCTGCTGTAAGGATTACAGCAAACCCAGGAGTTTAAACAATAGAAACCCAGCTTACAATTTTGGAGCCAGGAGTTCAAAGTCAAGATGAGCATTGGCAGGGCCACGCTCCCCATGAAGGCTCTGGGGAAGGATCTGCCTCAGGCTTCTCTCCTAGCCTGCTGAAGTTCCTTGGCTTATAGCGGCATAACTCAGTCTTCGCGTGGCTCTCTCCCTGACTCCCTGGCATATCTGTGTACAAACTGCTACATGGACACCAGTCACACTTGATTTGAGGGCCCAGCCCATTCCAGCCTATACCCGTGTGACCTCATCTTCACTACCTACATCTGCAGTGACTTTGTTTCAAATAAGGTCATTATGCTGAGGAACTAGGGGTTAGGACTTGGGAATTTAGAGTGAGGTACAAATTCAACACATATCAAAGATGTTCTTATTCCATTAGATTTAAAGTTAATAATAGGTAAGTCTGACGCTTCTTGGGATTCCAGATGACAGAAAAATACTCCCTCTGGGAATGGGGCAAACTCAGAGGAAAGAGGAACTGAAATACAGAGATACAGGTTTCCAGTGCCATTATTTGAGCACCTGGATTCATCCCTGCCTGAAGCTCATTCCTGAACTTTTCAGGTACAGAAGCCAATAACTTCCCATTTTTAAAAGCTAACGTTAGTTAGACTTTTGTTTCTATAACACTGAAATAAAATAATCCAATCTAAAATCAAATTGCAATCCATGTTGATTTTTTTTAAAGAGAGAGAGAGAGAGAATTTTTTTAATATTTATTTTTTAGTTTTCAGCCGACACAACTTCTTTATTTGTATGTGGTTCTGAGGATCAAACCCACGCCGCGTGCATGCCAGGCGAGCGCGCTACCGCTTGAGCCACATCCCCAGCCCCATGTTGATTTTTGTTTAGAAATTTTTGTAAACTAATTCCAGTTTCCATAAGCAAGGAGGTGGATTAGAACTTCGAAACAGGTTTAAGCCAGTTTTGAAGAGCAACCTCTTTTTAGACACCTCCTTTTATATCATGTGTAGTAACTGTTAGTAGTTTGTGACATTTCTAGTCTGTCCTGGGTGTTACTAGTACCTGACAGGTCAGACCTGTCACCTCCAGAAGAGTGGGAAACATCCACACAGCAGACTCTATGGTGCGGTGTCCCTTTGAGAATTACTGATGTCACACTAAATCTCATCAGCTGTATTTATTCTCTCTTCATCTCTGCCATTTGAGGCTCTTCAAAAAAAAAAAAAAAAAAAAGTCTGATTATTTTTACATGAAGATAGCTTCTCCTTACTCCAGTGATTTAAAAACTGTAAACCAAAGCTTAATTCCGGGGGTCATTATACTTGTCCTATGGCAAGTATAATTAAAATGTAAATCCCTCTGGGGAATACCTAGAAAATTAAGGTTATTGTTGACATTATTATTAATTAACAATTATCAAATACTCACTTTAAAAAAAAATGCTTAGGCTTTGGATTCCGATGGTCTCCATTATGCTCATTAGGTAATGGTGAAATAAAGATGAATGGATTCTCAAGCAGATGAATTAATGATGAAGGTGGTCCAGAAGAATCAACCTCGATTCTGTATCCAGCAGACTTCCTTCAGCCTGCAGCACGATCTCTGCGGGCTCGATTTTGAGTAAGTGTTCGAATGAGATTAACTCTGGGAGCAGTGATTTCATCAGGAGATAAAGTCTGATAAATAAAGAAGGAAAAAGACAAAGCCACATTAAATCCTTTCAGCGATAGGAAGGTGTCCCCAGAAGGTGAGATCAGAAAGCAACCCTCTACGAAGTCTCCAAAATATGCTTCTATAATCTCATCACACACACAAGGGAATTTTCGAAGGGAACATCTAATGATGCTGATAAGACCATGCTCTGGAATCAATGAGGAACCTAGACCCCTTGCTTTAGATTTGGTGTGACAGTCTTGTGTGTTAAATAAATACCAATAAATTATTAAAACATATTGGTTGTATCGTAACACAGAGCCTTAACAATGTATTATGTCAGCATGTACAGTTCTCGCTCAGGGAAATTCTCCTCTTTAATTCAAGCACTGACATCTGTGCCAGCACAAAGCCTTTTTTATTTGAGATTGACACATGTCTAAAATTGCTTAGATTTTGTGTTGTGCTCTTAATACGCGAAACTCGGCAAATGAAATTCTATGCCACTGTGCATGAACAATGCCTTACAAAAAAAAATCTTAGCCCGAGGGTTCAACTGGAGGATTGGAGAAACAAAAAGTGCTTTCACAACGATTGCTTCAAGTTGGGGGAATAATTACTTTGGTTGAGGAAAAGCGAGGGCCATTCCGAGCCCCCTGGAAAAAAACAGTCTGTTTGTCAACCCTTAAATTAGATCATTAAATTCAAGATGGGTGTAGCCGGTGGATCCTGGGTGGTGTCAGCCGAATGGCTGCCTCTGTCCTGGTGAGGATGTGTTAGGCGTCATCTGCTGCCCATTCAGGACAGTTTGTGCTCTGATTTTATTCTGACACACGGGGGTAATTATCTACCCTCATGAACCCTCCTCCCCCTAATGCAGGAAATCCTCCAGTTTACTTTCCAAAAGCATTATGACACCTTCTTCTTTGGCTATTAACACAGTTTTATTTTCATAAGATTTTTTCAAAATAGCATTCTAGTCACCCAACATTGTTTGATGCACTCAAATGACACCACATTACTGATAGACACCGGGAGTCTGGACAGTGCTGGGCCTCCCTGAATCTGTATGGAAATCAACTCTCATGAGGCGCTTTGGTGTTTAACATCTGACATCCAAACAGTCATCCATATATTCAGTTTTTGACGTGACATTTTTGTTTCAATCTCAACTATTGAGAAGAAAGGTCGTTTGCTTGAACAGTAATGGAGATGCCCCTGCAGGACAAGTAGGGATCATGAACACAAGGAGCACATGTTCTTTAGGAAGGAATCCTCACTACTGGACGCCCACTCCCTTTCCCCTGATCAGCTGTCCCAGGTTACTTTGGGTTTCTCCAACAAGCTTCTGTGCTTCAGGCCTCTGTGCCTTGGCACGTGCTGATGTGGCTATCTGGAGTGCCTCTCCCATCGACTAGAAGGTCCCTGCCCATTCCTTCAGAACCAGCTCCAGAGTCTGTAAGTTCCTTCCTGGGGAGGACAGTGAGGGTGGGAATTGGGACCTCTCACCATGCTCAGCTGACAATGAGCCTCTACCAGTTTCTTACCTTTTGTTTCCACCTGCTTGGATTAATGCACACTGAGCCCAATTCCATAGAGCAGATGGAGCTCTAATGACAGTCTGGTCCTGGAGCCCTGCTTCCAGGCATCCAGCCACATACGGTATGACAAAGCCAGGTACGGCTGCCATTGTCCCCAGTGTTCAGATGGGAAGCTGGCAGAGGAGCCTCAGCAATTTGCCTGGTGAAACATAGTTAAATAAGTCACAGGTCCAGGACCCAGTTCCCTGATGCTGACACTGAATATGACACAATTAATTATTTGTCATGCACATATTGTTTTTCCAAAAATTCAGAGTATTTAAGATATGATCGGTAAGTGAATACTTGGATTATAAAGGCCTGGGTTATGCTACCTAGCCTCTTCTACTTGGTAGATGGAATGTAAAATGATGTACAATATAATCTTCCATAATGGGCACTCTTAATAAAGAGGCAGAATATTGACAGAATGATCATGGTAACAGAGAAGATAGTTAACATTCTGCATATTTGCTCTGTACCAGGTATGATCCTAATGCTGTGCCAGGGCCTTCACAGCTCTGCCCCAGGGTTTCATAGGTGAAGCTCAGGAAAGATTCAGAAGACAAACTGAGGATCCAAAGTAAGTAGGAGTTGGGGTAAGTAAGTCTTGAACCCCAAGTAACCCCAAAGCTAGCATCCTGGAGAAAGCAAGTGGGCACACCGGAACCAAGCTGCTCATGAGTGCCATCTCTGTTTCATGCTCTATTTTGATAATGGAGAGACGAGGTTCTTGAAGTACAGTTTACAGAGTTCTGATTCTCCCTGAGCCTCTGTTACTTGTGTGTGAGCTGGATGACCCGAGGCAAGTAGTTTTTCCTTCTGGGACTTGGTTTCCTTATCAAACCCATTGTGGTTTAGAGGCTGATCAGCTTACAGTTGATTCCAGGACAGACTCCTCCCGTCTCCCTTTGGCAGCTCAGGGGCTTGGCAAGTGGATCGGCCTCTGCCTAGGTCCTGGCTCCTGATTTTCCATGCTGTCTCCCCCCAGGTGTCAATGCAAAATGTCACCTCTCAGAGAGAACCACCTCTTTCGTACCTCACCCCAATTCTTTCCTCTTTAGGATTTCCAGAACAGGAAGTTACAAAACTATTCTTCAACTTGTTTGTTCCTTTTCCTCCACTGGATCATAAGAGCACAAGGGTGGGGCTTGGGCTGTCATGACAACATGGTAAACCCATGCCTCGGACAGTATTTGGCACTTAGTGGGTGCTGCTCAGTAAATATTTTTATTGTCATTGTTTTTAGCGATTCCAAAGAAAACCATCCCCAAAACATCAGTGTTTCAAACATCTTTATCAATTTCCATGTTTTCATTTGTATGCTCATTTCCAAATACCTCTAATTATCTTTCCACCCCACCCTATTCCCAACCCTTTAAACAGTCCTGATATTCCATTCAAGGGGAGGTGGGGTGAGGGCAACTGCCTGGCTGATTAGGCAATTAGCCAGGTTAGCAATTCTTTCTTGATGGAGTGAGTCACTGCAGACTCAGAACCAGCGCATTCCGACTGGAAACCACCCAGGCCCCGTGGTGCTTGAGTGTTCCTGCCTCATGTGGTTTCGTGCAAACCTTTGCATCGCTTTTAATTCCCTTTTCAAGTAATGCATACCATTTAATCAGGGTTCCCTCCCTTCCTATTGTGAGAGCCACGGGCTGTTTTATAAAACATGAAGACAAGAAATGCAGTTGACTCGAGATGGACTGGCGGGTTCTTTCTGCTCAGCCTGCCGAGTCTCCTTTGTTAGTGCAACTGCACTGTTTTGTTTCCATGGTATATTTAGAGCAGACAGAGTGCAAAGAAGGAAAAGCAAGGGGGAAATGAACGAGTTTATAAATATGTTTAGTGATATAATTAAAAGACCAGAAAGATGCTGTGTAAATAAATAGTGGCGGGGGAGGGGGAACACTTCACCTGAGAAAGACTTCCAAGCTGGGGAAATGCAGGAACTCAGTAGGAGCAGTACTGCTGCTTGTAACCAGGCATCGTGATGCTCCCCAGCACTGTAATGGTCAAGAACATTCTCTAGCCAATAGGAAATTGCCTCCAGGGGACCCATTTGGAATTTTCTCTCATAACTAGAAGGAAAGAGTTTTCTAAGAATACTCTAACCAAATCTCTTTCTTCAAAAAAAAAAAATCACATCAAAGGTAATAATTGGTGCTTTGAAAAATTAGTAGCTACCATTGATCAAAGACTTGCAAGAACTATGTAATGTTTTGAACAACCAACAATAAAAATTAAAAAAAAAAAAGACTTGCCAGGCACCGTTGTTAAGTACTTGATATGCATCTCATTTAACTCATGGGCAGTACTCTAACACTGTCATTATCCTCATTTTTCAAATGAAGAAAAACAGGCACAGTGATGTGAACCAACTTGCCCCAGGTTAAACAGATGAGGAGGCAGAGCCTCCTGGAGTTGAATCTGCTTGGCGCTAGAGCCCGCCGTTTGAGCAATCTCGCCATCCTGCCTCTTCAAAATCTCAGGACTTTTTAGCATTAACCATATGAATTTGCCTATCTTGAGTCATCTGTAAAATCATGGCCATTTCATATGATTCAACCTGCAAAATTCTGTTGGGTAAAATGTGGAATTTTTCTTCCCCAATCCCACTGTTCAAAAAATATGTACTTCCAGAACTTTCCTGTGCACAGGCCTACATTTATACATGAAAGCAGATGCACATAATTTTATATTGTGTTGTTTGTAAGACTGGAAAGATGTGCTCAGACGCGTTTCTTAGACACCAAGGAATAGGTATCCTTGTGCACTTGTCTTGCAGACTGGACCTCTAGAGGCAGAATGGCTACATCCGAAACTTTCCCATGGGGCGTAGCCGTCACTACGCCTCTGCTCCCACACAGGGTCATCCCAATGCCCAGGTGCTAGTTCAGAGGGGGAACATCAGTCAGTTGAACCAGTCAGTTGAGGCACAGATGCTGGACCCTGGGTTGTAGACCACATGCGGGGCTTTTGAAGAAGTAACCCCAGTACTGACCTTCCCTCTGACTGACCTTCCCTCTGACCACAGAATAGATGTCTCAGATTTATGAATATTATTTCCTGCCCCAAAGAGGTCAGAGACCACTGGGAAGCCCTGGTTTGTTTCTTTAAGCCCAGGGAGACAGGCTGAAGTGAGGGAGTTGACCTCAAGGGTCTCTGCGGCCCTGAGATGAAAGGCCCGAGGTCAGAGACCTCTGCTAAGTCAACATTCTGCTTGGAGTTCTGCCTGCTGTTTGGACCTTCAGTGACTCTGCAGGCCAGGGGTCCCAACTCCTTGGGACAGTCAGATATTGGTTCAGGGTTGTCCAATGTTATCTTTGTCTTGTCCCCTTCATCTCTTGTACCTGGCTGCCTTAGTCCATCCAAAGAGTGCTACTGACTGGCCTTTGAGTCCTCTGGACGTTCCTTTCTGAGACCCAGAGCTATTGGGACTGGATTGGCAGAGCCTCTTGGGTTCCATGCTCTTGAGTGGAGGCTGCCTCTAACCTGCTCCCTGCCTCCCTTCCCACTCCAGCAAGAGCAGCTCCAGAATAAACTGGCAGCTTCTAGAACATGCATTAGACGTGGTCACTCCTCTTCAATGTCTTCACTGGCTTCCATTAGCCCTTAATAAACACCAGCTCCTCCCTGGGGCCTGTGAAGTCCTGCCTGATAAGTGCGTCTCCTGCTCCATCCCAGGACCCACCTTAGCCCACCTCCAGCTCCCCCAGCTCTGGCCTGGGGGGCTCCTCCTTCAACGCACTGTTTGTGTCTTTCAGCCACCCAAAGTGGTCACCCTGCTGCTGCTTCTTTGGGAAAACTCCCTTAATTTCCCATGGATGACTTCATCTTTCCACCTCTGAAACTGAAATTCTCTGTTTTTTTTTTTTTTTTTTTTTTGTCATTTACTTATTATTTTCTATTTCTCCCAATAGATATTGGTCCACAAAAGCAGAGGCCACTTTTCAGGGTGGTGTTTAGAACACGAGGCTCTTCCAAGAAGTGCACACAATGCCTGGTGCAAAAGTGGATGAAGGAAGGTCTCCGTCTCACAGAGCCAGTGGTGATTATTAAGTCAACGGTTTCCCATGGCTGTGCCTTTGGGTGCTGCTCAGAGGGCTGCTTCCTTGCAGAAGGAAGAAGAGGAAGTGGACAGGTCTGTTGGGTGAACAGAGCTGTATGTTCAAAGATGTTCATCATTACTTCATATTAAAGTGAAGGGTTTTACAACAATGTCAATGCCATTCCTAGGAAAAACATCTAATACCATGCAGAATAACAGAATGGAACGCCAGGTCTCTCTCTCTCTCTCTCTCTCTGTACTGGGGGTTGCACCCAGAGACTCATGCATGCTAGGCAAGCACTCCACCACTGAGCTACAGCCCCAGCTCTTTTTATTGGATTTTGAGACAGGGTCTTGCTAAGTTGCCCAAGCTGGCTTTGAGCTTGTGATCCTTCTGCCTCAGTCTCCCAAGTAACTGGAATTACAGGCATATGCCACCATAACTCATTGTCAGGCATCTCTTAACTAGAATGAGATTAACGATAAGGAGGGTCACGAACTGGTGAATAAGAGTGTGAAGAGGGCAACGGGGAGAATATAGAGCGAAGGCCATGGGGATGTATGTCATATGCATGCACAATATGCCGCATTGAAGCCCACTATTCTATATAATTTTAAAAGAGCATCGGCATATTATTTTACCCATTAGAATGATTTTAAAATAAAAAGAATATGAAGATAAAGTTAATTTCAGAATAACGTGTTTGACATTACACTTGTTAAATAAAAAAACAAAAGAACTAAGAGATTTGTGTGTAATTAACATTGGAAAAATATGGGGGGAAAGTCCCTGAAAAGCGACTATTTGTATTTTCTCTTTCACACGTTTCTAGTTGCTTGAAATGAACACGTGTGACTGTCATCAAGTAGGAAAGACACTGAAGGGATGTGCAGGGCCAGCTCAAGTCCAATCTGGGAAAGCAGAAGTAGAGGGTGACTGTTTCTAAAGCAGGTAGAAACACTGACCCTTCAGCTGGGCAGTGACCAGAAAAACACACCAGACTTCAAACCAGCGGGCTGCGATGGGCAGTCCACCCCCCCACCCCGGTGGGCTCAGCACAATAGATGGGTGAAGTGGTGCTGGGGAGAGGGGCCCTGCAGCTAGTGTCCCAGCCCAAGGATCTGGAACAGGGACAGCCGGTCTCTGTGCCGCATCCCCTCTCTGTGGCTCACTGATGCCTGGACTCAGCTTCCTGCCTCTGCCCTGAAGACCCCCAGCAGCCTCGCTTACCCCTTTCCCAGGTGCGGGTGTTACCTCACTGCTTGCTCACCTCCTTCCTGAGGGAGCAGACTCTTGTCCTGTCTTTCCTTCTCACCCTCCAAAGTTGGGAGTGAAGAGGTAAAGGGTGGGAGAGATCCAGCACAGGCGAGGGCACTCCACATGTCCAAATCACACTGTGGGACCCACGCTGGACCCCAGGATGGGAGAGAGGCACGGGAGCCAGACTCGGCCACTTCTGCAGTGTGAGGGTAGAGCAGGTTGGAGGGTGGAGCCGTCTCAGAGGGTGGCTTATGAACAGCTGAAGTTTATTTCTTACAGTCCTGGAGCCTGGGAAGTCCTAGATCAAGGCGCGGGCAGATCAGGTGCCTGGTAACTGTCTCCCCTTCTGGTTCGTCTGTGGCAGCTTCTCCTGCACCCTTAAGTGGAGGTGGTGGTGAGCGGGATGGGACTTGCTAGCTCTCTGGTCCCCTAGTAAAAGAACAGTAAGGCCCTTGTGACTTAACTCCCAAAAGTCTCCACCTCTTAACTTCCTCCAACCCCACTTCCCAGGATGCTCAATCAAATCCACTTGCCCCACTCTGAGGCTAGGGAAGAGGATCCCTTCTACTCTCCAAAGGGTGGAAAGGGCATCTTGATTCATGCACGAGGTCCACTCTGTTCCATATGTGGTAGCCTGCCGGGATTGCTCAGGTGCGTAGATTTTTATTGAACATTTACTAAGTGTCAGGAATTAGATGAGATACAGATGGTTTTGCCCACACAGAGCTTGCTGCCTCCTTTGGTGATTTCCAAATTGTAGCACCTGGACCAGCAATTTCAGAATGAGAATTCTCAGGCCCCACCCATGATCTACAGGGCAATAAATTCTAGGTGACACTCAGCCGCCTGTGTTTTTGCAGATAATTGGTGCCACTGATGCTTGAGGCCTGCTGGTCTGGTGGACTTTTTAAGTTAACAAAACACCTTCACAGTCATTGTTTCCTCCAATAGTTTGATTTAATTATTTGAATCTCTAAATATAAAATATTTCCAATGTACAGAAAATGAGACACCAAGATGCATCCACTTTCCTTCAGATATCGCTTTAATTTTTGAAGGAAATGAAATTCTCTGGATTCAAATGAAATTCTACATCCCATCATTCTTTTCCCACCTACCTTCCCCCCCAAATCACTACTATCCTGAAATCTATTTGTCACTTCCCGTAGGTCCTCTTTCTCCAAGTCTGACAAGGACAAGATACACCCTCCCAACAGAGTTGTGTTTTCTACTCTGTTACTACTACTTTATCCTGGGTAGTTCTCAACAGAGTCAAGATATCCTGTGATTAAGAACTGAGAAAAGATTGACTAAGTAATTTGCAATGTCCAGAAAACAGAGGAGGAATGAGAGAGAAAGGTATGGGGGGGGGGGGGCAGGGGAGGAGAGACAGAGAGAGAGAGAGAGAGAGAGAGAGAGAGAGAGAGAGAGAGAGACTCTGCTGTTACATGTTAAAATCCTGGGAAGGACAGAGTTTCTAAGAGAAACAGACAGAAGAACCTAGCGCGGGTCATGGTGAGAGATTGAGTTTCCTCAGATGAGCAACTGGGGTAAGAGGCAGTTGGACACAAGAGAAATGGGTTCTGAGAAGTGTTGCTTTGGTTTGTATTTTTAATACTTTTTTTTTGAGAGGCCTAAAAAGGATCGGAATTTTTAAGTCACTACTTAGTGCCTAGCTTGTGCTGCTAAGTTGCATGCGCATGTAAGGGTCACTGTAGACATGCCATTGGCAGAGGGGCAGAGAAGACCAGGGGTCTGCCCCAGTGTTGGGGCCGGATTTGTTTAAGCCAGGATTGGCAGACCATGTCCTGCAGCCAGATCTGGACACTCTCATTCACCTTCGAATCGCCTTTGGCTGCTTTCTGGCTACAATGGCTATGCTAGCAATTGTCCCCAGAGACTGAATGTCCCACAGAGTCTAAAATACTTACTATCTATTCTTTTACAAAAAAAAAATTAAAAATACAATGATGTTGATTCTTGACTTAAATTTTGAGCCAAGAGTACAAGCTTCTTTCTCTCCATGAGGACTTGTTCAGGAGGGCCAGGAATCAAATCAGGCTAATTAGAGCCAACAAAATTCAAACCTGGGATTTGTGTTTATCTTGATAATTGATATTGGAGTAGATTTTTCACCCCTACTGGATAAGCGTAAGCATCCCTGTGAGAGACGTAGCTTGGCTGAGACTGGAGGCGAGGTGGTAGAGGCACCCGGGAAGTGGAGAGAAAGAGACTGGTCTGGAGCAAGCCTGTCTTGAGGCCCTGGGGCTGCAGCGACAGGAGGACTGTGTTCTTTTTTGGTGGTTGCTGTTCATCTCCGTTAGGATGGGGTTTCTTTTATGGGCAACCTGAGGTTTCCCATCTGGCTCGGAGAGCGCTCACTTCTTTCTTCCTTTGACCTGAGTGTCTTCTATAAAGATCCACTAACCAAGAAGCATTTCCTGAGCTCTGGAGCCTTCTCACCGCTATGAAGATTAGTTCAGAAAAGTGAGAGCACAAGCAGAGGAACGCGCTCCCAAGGAGACAGCAACTAGCCAAGAACCAAGGGAGGAAAAAAAAAAAAAAAAAACAAGATCACTCACCAGGGGCCAGAATGAGACTTTAGAGATGAGCACTCCGATAGACATCAGCAAACACACAGACCTATGCAAAACGAAAAATGCAAGGAAGTTTGTAGAGATTGTAAATCTGATTGCTGGGAACAGATTTCCTGGGATGACTCCATGGTGTGGGTCTTCGCCACCACAGAACAAATGCTGGGGTGGCAAAGGAAGCCTCCGCTTTCCATCCTGCTGGTCGGGTAACTTACCTTGTAGGTCGTTCTCCCAGCTGCAGACAGTGATCATCACTCAACAGTTACTTACTGAGCATCTACTACAAACATATGCACTGCTGTAAATACTAACCCCCGTCTCTCCAGCTGCAAAATTAGAAGGTGCTCTGGTTCCTCCAGCGTCTTCTCTTTCTTACTTTTTCAAGAGAATTTATCCCCCTTTGTGATGAGACTCAAATCCTGGCTCTACCACTTTCTAACTATGGGACATTTCATCTTTATATCTTGATTTCCATTTCTGTGAAATGAGAATAATGACTGGGTCTCCTTCACTGGGATGTTGTGACATTAGAATTAATTAAATAATTTAAATATGTACTGTGGTGCCAGGTACCTAATGCATGGTATATAAGTGTCAGTAGGTATTTTTATCATCATCATCATCATCATCATCCTCATTATCAATGATAATTTGGGAAAGTAAAGAGTTGGGTTTGAAATGGGATCCACTTTGTATATTACAACAACAACCCCTTGAATTTTATACTTAGGTTTAAGTTATTCTCACCTTGCTGAGCCTCTCTTTGGAGATACAATCAATAGCGATTTCTTAAAATACCAGCTACGGTTTGGGTTTGAAACGTCACCCAAAGACATGGGACTTGAAGGCTCTTTTCTGTGCAGCAACGTTCAGAGGCAGGGCTGTGGGGAAGGGGTGGGATCAGGAGAGCTCTGACTTCATTGGTACATTGATTCTTTGAGGGATTAATGATTTGGATGGACTATTGGGAGGTGGTAGAAACTGCAGGAGGTGGGACCCTGTTGAAGGAAGTGGGTCCTTGGCAACTTCAACTTGTCCCTGGTCCCTTCCTCTCTCCCTGCTTCCATGAGGGGGAAGGTGTTCCGCCATGATGCTCTGACTCACCTCATGCTCAAAGCCATGGCACCAACCCACCATGGACTGAAAGCTCTGGAACTGTGAGCCAAGATAAATCTCTCCTCAAGTTGATCTTCCCAGTATTTTGTCACAGAGACAAAAAGCTGACTAACGCAACCACAGTGGTATTTAGTTGTTTGATGGTTTCCCAGATGGGCATTTAGATGCACTGCCTGATTAGAGGGGCACAGCACCTGAGATGCTGTCTGTTCATAAGAATCATAATCACCAGCTGCCATTTATTTGGGGCTTACTGTGTGCCTGGTGCTGTGTTGACAACATACATCCTGAGCTGCTCTTCACTGTGACCCCGTGGTGCAGAAAAAAATGCTAGACAATGTTATTGAGAAGGAAACTGAGGGTCAGGGAGAACCAGTCCATAGCTGAGGAGTGACATGGTGGAACAGAGTCCAGGGGTGCCTCCAAGGCTCACACAGCTCACTGTGACCCCATGCCATTCAAAGTACCAAGTTGAGTGACATTTAAAATATTCCTCACCCCAAATGCCTTTTCCTTGATCCAACACATTGTGTATGAAGAGCTGATCTTACCAGATGCATTCATCCCACCTTATTAAAACACATATTTATGTACAAATTAAGTGCCTATGACTTTTCCTAAATATTCATGATTTTTTTTATTTATATAGGAGTGCCCCTCATTTGTTAAAGCATCAGTTTCCAGACTGTTAACTATTTAACACAAAGGTTGGAATGGGAAGCCACTACTCACTTCCGATCAATCTCAGAGATAAAACAACTTCGTTAACATAGTAGAGGTCAGTGGAAAGATGGTTTGATTTGCTGAGATGTGATTGACTTGCAGCTTTTCACCATAGACTTGGCCTAGGGTAAGATCAGGTCCACCTGGAATAGATCAGAGTTAACCCAGTGTTACTTCCATTCAATTTGACGGAGTGAAGCAAAACAGGGTAATAGCGTCCCTTCTTCCACGCGCTCCGTACATCTTGCTCTCCATGTTGGAGAAAGATTTTTCCAAGAGTATCTACATTAGGCAAAAAATGCACCTTCTTGGAAGCCTGTCTGCCTTCATTAAGTGGCTTTCAAAGCTCACAATGCAGCTGAACAACGTGCATTATTCAAATGGTTTTCAACGTGCACAAGGAAAAGGAGGCGCGCTCAGATGGGAGCGATTTTAAGTAGCTCATCTGCACCACGGGAAATTCATTTCTCCTTTGATGCTTATGCCGTTTTGCAGGGGGCATATGGGTTTCTAGTGCCTATGTAGTTTTGGGGGAGTTTTAAGCCACCCAAACCAGAGTCTGGTGAATAGTCATCACACTTTCGAAAACACAACCAAATGCCTTGTCATTTTCTTAGGAACAATACTTTTCATATTTCTCCATTCTGACTCAAAGGTACAGTGAGATGTTTTTACTAAGTGGGATTATTTTCTCCCACGTGGAGTTTTAGACCCTGTGACAAATGTAATGAAATCTGTCAGTCTTTCCTGCTTGACGCAGAAAACTAGGTGCAGTGTTCCTGTCTTATTTGCCAATATCAGGTGAAAAGGGCGGGGGTGGGGGTACTTTTAAAATGTCTTGTAGCTTTGGAGCTCGGGTGGAAGACATATGCAATCTCCAAAGAGATGGATCCAGTAAATGCAAGAGAGAGGAAGGGAGCCTTTGCAAAAAGAGCCCCCGGAATCCGTCTTGACAAGCGTTTTGCATGCAGTTAAATAGACAAATGTATTCTGCTGCCAGGATTTTGCAGGAATCATACTTGATGTCTGTCACCAAAAAGATTCTTGGGCACTGGTGGAGTGACAAACTATTATGCCTTAGAGCACTGGCTCTCACACTTGAGCGTGCATCAGAATCACCTGGAGGGCTTGTGAAAACCCAGACGGTTGAGCCCCTCCTGCAGTTCCCGAGTCAGGAGGTCTGAGTGGGGCCCAGGTTAGGCTGGTAATCTTGGTCCTGGGACCATTTTTAAAGAATCGCTAGCTTAGGGTAACCCAAGGGGGCTAGCTTGACAATGAAGGCCCTGTGCTCTTCTGATTACAATGTATACTTAAGATGCCACAAACCATGAAGCAACAGGGGACCCCCCCCCACACACACACACACACACTGCACTATCCCCCAGACAACCTGCTTAGTGAGAAATTAGGTTTAAAAAATCTTTTTCTCTCATTTCTCTGCAACTCCTAGCTGGCTTCCTGGACAAGCCTGATGAGCATCACCCTTTCCACTTCTTGTTTGTGAAACTCTCCTTTCGGTGCCTCCCACCTTGCTTTGCATCTGATGAAAAGCCAGAGCCCACAGGAAGCGGCGTGCAAGCTGATGCTCTCGGCTAGAGGTACCAGAGGTGATTCAAGACAATGAGCAGAGCCTCCATTTATGATACCCATGTAACACTCTCAACCGATACATTCTTGGCGCTGGCAACTATTAACATTTTCTCAGCATTTCAGGGATTTACATTTGACCCCCCAAGTGAGCCAGCTCTGAGCTCCACGGATCCATAACGTACACTGTGTACTATTGCTAATAAACATTTACAACGTGGCAGGCACAGGCCTTGCTCCGTAAGGCCCATTTGGGAGAGTGCCTAGCGGCAGAGCCTGTATGTAGGCCAGCATCTTGCACCACATTAAATAGATTGGTTTGTTCTTATTACATTGCTTTGTCACTTGCGTTTGCATCTCGAACAGTTCCCACACCCAGCACAATAGTTAGGGATGCTGAGGTGACCATAACTTTTCCCAGTCCACAGGAGCAATATTCGGAGAGGAGAGGACTGAGCCTGCTCCTCAGTGAGAGCAGCTGGGTTAGGGTTAGGGTTGCATCCTCCCTTTCAGCCACACCGCCACCTTCCTGTCTTGGCCCTTAGAAGCAGCTATTCAGATGAAAGAGGTAAGTTGAATCCTGTCCAAGTGCGAGTAGGTAGAGAACTAGCCTTTGGAATCTTGGCCCTTTCCTATCTGCTCTGCCAAGAGCTGGCATTGCTTGGTTTAAATTTTGGCTGTTGTGCTTGGTGGTACAGAAGTCTCTCTACATATGTAGAAAGGGTGTGTTTATGGATCTCTACCCTCTGTGCATTTGTCTATTTTTATATATGCATATTGCATAGTAATAGGGATTTTATACATGGAATAAAACTATTTCCCCCAATTTCACTCGGTTTATCGTTCTGCTGAATAATTCAGCTCCTATATGGACTTCATGGACTTTTGCTTGATGAATTCACTACTCTGAGCTTTCCCTTTCATTGGAATTTTTAATCAGATTGAAACCCATCACGTTGAGATCAAAGCTGGGAATAATGATGTTCCCAATCTATGTTTTAGCCAAAGGATGTTCCTTAGAGCGCACGTCCTCAAATCGCTTAGTCGCTTGCTAAAGTGTAAGAGAATTTATGATGCTAAATAAAACTAGGGGGGAAAAAAAAAGATGTTTTAATAAGATGAAAATCCAAATGTTAAAATAATGAGCCATCTGCATGGGTGGCCCTCTCTTGAGGGAGATGCCAAGAGCTTTACCATCTGTGAAACATTTACCAGCTGTTTCCTTCCTTTTTTGTGAGAACATAAGAAATCCTTGCAGTCGGTGTTCCTAAGTGATACATCACAGGGAAGAAAACAGGTTTGCCCAGCTTCAGGAAGCCTGGACCACACCGGATTAACCAAGTAATGCACTTGGCAACTGCAGAGGCGCACACCGGTTTGCCACCCTCCTTAGGTACCCTCCCCCTCTTCTGAGCCCCAATAGAGGGCACAGGCGGATGCCAGGGAAGGGGAAATGCATGACATCCCACGAGGTCATTTAAAACTGACTGTTTTCAGCGTGAGCCCGCGCCTGCTCACTCCACCGCCTGCAAGCCGGCTTCACCTTCTGAGTATTCAAGCAAGGTTTGGGCGAAATTGTAATCCGATGGAAACGGGAAAAGTGTCTAAAGCAGTCCAAATATTTTTGAACATGCCTTTCCTTTTTCTTTCTCTTCTCTGATCACTGTTTCGCATAGCTGCCAGTCAGCCCTGTATCCCTGCTGCTTTTGCCCTGACAAGCACCTTATCTAGGTTGCCTGCGTTCCGCGTGGTCCTGGGATCTGAACAGAGCACCATGCATGAATTTAGCTTTGCAGCCGGCTCTGATCTGAGGCAAGGTGCCCGCCAGAAAATCCTCACAGTGTGGGGTGCTGATCTACCGAGGCCTCCCCAGGTTCCTGCTTTTTTTTTTTTTAACCTCCCTGTTCTATCACCAGACTCTGACAGAATTTTATTTTTTCTCCAATTGCCATCTTTTCTACTTCATTTACTGTCAAATGCATTTCAGGGAACATAACCTAACAAGAAGGTTTAGTTAATGAATGTGAAGTCTTTCAGATGCGTCCCTTCAGGTGTCATTGCTGAGGACTTTGGGAAAGCTTTAGGTCATTAAAAAAAATAAAGGCCATATGTAATGAAACAGGAAGGGAAAGGAGCCTGTGGCTATAGCCGTTCCCAGTCCAGATCCTCCGTATTGAGTCGAATCTTAGGAGGAAACATCCAGACTCGTGGCTTTATTCTGCAAACACTGAGAGGCCAACAGCAGTACTGGTGGCACATTCTGGGGGGTGATGTCCACTCTCAGAGTGCAGGATGTGCATGGTGAGAATCACATTTCACAGAGGGCATAAATAAAACTTTCTAGGTCACTCAGTGAAGTTACCCCAGCTTTCCAAGTCAAGACAGATTCCAAGGGCTTCCTTCTCTTTGTCACCTAGCCACTTATTGAGAGCCCACTGGACTATTTGCACACACCCTAACCCCATAGGGCATTTGGCAATATTCACAGGCATTTTCAACTGTCACATCTGGGAGGAGAGAGGCTACGGCCTTTGGGTTATAGAGGCTGGGGATGGTGATGAGCACCTACAACACAGTAGCTTTCCCTTGTCCGGGGATGCCTGAAACTGGAGAGAGTTTCAAATTCTACCTATACTTTATTATTGCCTAAGTAATGCCTAATTTTTAAATTTGGTACAGTAACAGATTGACCGCAACAATTACTAATGAAATAGAGCAGTTATACTGATACACTGCAATGAAGGTTATGTCAATGTGCTCTCTGTTTTTGTTCCTGAAATTTTCCATGTAATGTTTTGGACCAGAGTTGACTACAGGTAACTGAAGCTGTGGGGGCCGGGCTGGGGGGTGGAGGCTGCTATACACAGGGCTGCTGACCAACAGTATAATTTTTGTCCCAAACTAAACTTCCTGAGCAGAAGGGAGAAGTGAGATTTACACGCCAGCCTCAGTTTCTAGGCCTGGACATCTAGACCCATATTTATATGTGTTCTAGAAGGTTTATATAAATTATCTACTTAGATATAATCATACTCTTTGTACAGTAATATTGTTGAGGATGCAGTTCTGTTTTATTATGTCTGCTAAATGAAATGAGCAGTAGCAATAATCTAAGGTTATTTTTAAACTGAAACTTTTTGATCTTAGGCTTGGGAGTGCTTTCCACAGTATTGCCAACAACTTCTCCACTTCTTGTTTGGTTTGGATGACCTAGCCTTTGTAAGGCTATGGCACACAATCTTTTGGGGGGACCCATCAGTGCTTATAATTGTGACAGGAGCCATATGCAGAATAAATGAGAATAACTCTCTAGACAGTCATAGTCTCCTCCATGTTTTCCCATCTTCTCTCCTGCACTGAGGACCAGCAGTATTTTCTTCAGAATGTATAAAGGGCAGGGAATCAACCTTAGGGGTAGAGAGACGGACTTACCTCACAGCTGTTTTGCTGGCTGTGTGGTATTTGGTAAGTTAATTACCCCCTCTGAAAAGCAGCATCAACCTCTGGAATATGGAGGTAGCAACGTATTTTTCTTTTTTGTTTGTGTGAAGAGTCGGTATAAAACATTGAACCCAGTGCCTGGCATATGTAATAACTGCTCAAAAACATTGACCATTTTCATACATTATCAAGCCTCCCAGAAACAGCTGAGGGAATGGAACACAGAGAGCTAACACCATCCTACTCTAACCTACTCAAGGTAGGTGATCTTTACCATTGTAATAACTATGGAAATAGTTTAATTCCATGTTTGTGGCTATGGTGGATGGTGCAGTTGAAAATACTAGTGAGGAGAGAGGTGGACTAAAGAGTGATTTAACTTACCAAATACCACACAGCCAGCAAAACAGCTGTGAGGCAAGTCCGTCTTCGATCACCAACGGGGTGTTTACGTCAGACTGGGCACCTTACATTCACGAGTCAATTTCCTTTGCTATGCAATGATTGCAATGCAATGATCAGACTCCAACACGTGACTTGCTTTGGGCCAATGAACATGAGCAGAATGATCACTGTTTCCTGGGCGACGTCTTTTAAGAATGGGTCCTTGTGTTTCCCCAGGCTTCTCCATCAGCCTGGATCCTAGAGTGAAGGAAGTGTGGGAGGGAGCCGCTACTGGGCTATGACAGATAGACAGCGTGAGAAGAACTTGACCTTGGTAGTAGCCGCTGAGCTTGCTGGTCATTTATTATTGCCTCGTGAGCTGGCCATGCCCACGTGGAGCAGTGTGTGCAGCACCTGGAACACAGGGCTGCACAGGGCTGCAGAGAGAGAAAGCCACCCTTTCCAGCATTCTGTTCCTTTTGACCTCCCACTTTCTGTATTTGAAGGATATTTACAGTATTTTGACTTTCACTTCCTCTGCCCTGACATCCTCTGTGATTTGCTGTCCAGGTGCCCTGGCATTGGGGACAGAGGCCCACCCACATTCAATCTTCCTGCCCCACCGCGCTGGGCGGCCCTCCCCTGGGAGTGTAGCTCCATCCCTTCCACACTGTGCTGCTGCTGACACTTCAGCTGTGCCCAGTCGGGAAGGCGGGGTGAAGTCATGAAGTCCTTAACGCTTACAAAGTTCTGCAGAATCTGATTCATTATGGTTTTCCTCCAAACAGGAACGAGAAGTCTTTTATGCCACAGATGCAAGAAGCGAAGTTCTGGGCAGCTCCAGAAAACCCATGGGGCTCCTCCAGTGCCCAGAGTCGTGCCTGAGCGGGAGGGAAACCAGCCCGTGTTACGTTTTGCCTTACTTCTGCTCCTTTCTTCATTTGCACAAGGCCAAAAGCGACAAATGCAGCCAAAAGATATTTTATCAAGAGAAAATAAGGGCAAGGACTGGCTTGTGAAAATCCTGATGGGTTTTCTCATTTAAGTAACTAATGTAATAAGTACTGTTGAAATGTGCATCGTGACCAGATGGAAAAATAGCATTTCCACAGGAGGAACTGCTTACCTAGACTTCCCAGTAAAGGCATCAGATTCGTGAGTGCAAGGATCTGAATCTGGGTTCTCTGGAAGGGCCACACAGTTTAAGGGACACAAAATCTCTATTTCAACCAATCATTTTTGTCCTTGCAGTATAAAAGAAGTCACAGACAACTTGTAGCCAAATGAGCATGGTTGTGTTTCAATAAAACTTTATTTATGCAAAGCAGTTGTGAGCCAGATTTGTTCACTGACCCCTGTTCTTTTAGACCTGTATTTGCATGTATAGTTTGCCCAATTCTGGTCTATAAGATCTACTGAGGACAGAGATACATCCAATAATATTTATGAATGGTTCTTTAACTTGAGACTTCATAAAAACAACCTAAAGAATTAGTCAAAATTAAAATCAAAACCATATAGAAATATCTAGATTCTTCACTTACATGCAGTACATTTAATTGGTACTTGTACATATACATGAAAATATAAAAAGAAATTGAACAAGCTTTGATAGCAAGCTATAGTTTCCCAAAAGAAAATGGTAAAGTTCTTGAGAAGATACTACATCATGCAGATGTTCAAGTATTGCCTAAATTGTTATAACAGAGACCCCATATCATAGTAGCTTTACAAGACAGAAACACCCCCCCCCCTTGATTTAATACATGGCACCCATTTCTGGCTTATCCAAGGAAGTGGTATTGATCATCTCTTTCTGCAGTCATTAGGAAAAGGGAAAGGGGAAAACAGAATGAGGTCTGAACCTTTGGGCATGTATTGCTTTGGTTTATGTGGCATCGACTATAATTTACTCTCATGATCACAACTAGCTACTAGGAAAGTGGGGAAATGTAGTCTCAAGCTGGGCAAACCTATGCTCCATGAAAATTTGGACATTATGTTGGTAAAACAAGAGGGAATGGGGGAAAGGAAAATGTGTATTGGTAAGCAATTGGCAGGTCTTTGTACAGACCGTAATGAAGAAGACCTTGCACCATGGAATCAGGCTGAGTTTCAAATCCTGGCTCCATTGCTTGCTAGCTGTGTTTTATTAGGAATTATTTAATCTCGTCGAGCCTTGGTTTCCTCATCTGGAAAACGAGGATGGTAATAACCATTGCTCTGGACTCCCTGATTTTTAGTTCTGTCTATATGCAAATCATCCTGGGGAGGTGGAAGGGAATGGAAACAACCAGCTACATATGCTGTTCCTCATCTAGGCGAACTCAGCTGGGAGCACTAGGGAAGGAGTGCCCGACCCTGCCCGTTTCTGGGCTTTCAGATGCCCCCAGAGAACGGGCCACATAAGACGATGTTATGACTGACTCTGGCCTCAATCAGAGTCAGTGAGTCTGGCTTCCTTGAACAAACAACCAAATTTTTATAAGTAATGTTGTTTTCTTCCTGAAGTCATCTCTTTTTCTCTTGCATAAAACTTTGCCAAACACCTGTGGACGTTAGTCCAGTGAGAATTGAGCAGCCTACGTGTGGGTCTTCCTATGGTTTTTGCTGTGGTGTGGTGTATTTCCTGTTGCAGTTTGTGACACAGGGATGAAGCCCTGAGGCAATGGCATTGGAAATGGAGCAAGGGAGCACAGCCTTCCTTGAACTAAGTGCTCAACCCACTTTGTAACCACTGGAATGTCAATATTGTAGTTCCCCCCTACACACACACACACACACACACACACACACACACACACCTTGTTTTGTCTTTCTCTCCTGAGGTCCTAAGTGACTTCATACATTCCACTCTTTCTAACAAGACTTAAAACCTTCCCCTTCTCCAAAACAATGGCTTTTCTCCTCTGATCAATACCCCTCATTCAACACCCACCTTTGCAAGGTGCTGCAAAGATAAAATGAGGGGGTATACATAAAAGTCTTCCAACAGACCCTAATGCATGGCAAATGCTGCAAAGACAGTTGGCTAGCCAGGAACCAGCTCTGGCACTGACTTCCGGTCCTCCCCTGCTAGGAAATGAGGCGACTGCTATCCAGATGCAGCTAATGGAATGATCTCTGTTCTCTGGCTTTGATGCTCCATCCTTCAGGCATCTGCTCCAGTGCCAGAGCGGTCGGTGCTGCACTATCAGAAGACCAGTGCCTGGTGGGAATCCATGACCTGCGCGGCAGACCCTCTGCCAACCGCTCCTCGTCATACAGGAGTGGCTTCTCCTTTGTGCTGGCCGCAGCATCAGCTCTCCTAGTCCCTGGGTATTCTCTCTCTCCTCTCTGTTGCCTCTCTGTTGTCAGAGGGAGCTTTAGAGCCAGGTCCTTTTAATGAAGAAACCTGCTCCAGGGGCTTTCCCATTGGACAGGACCACAACAAGCAGGATCCCTTGTCCACGGGCACGCCCAGTGTGCTCCCTGTCTCTGCAGAACTCAGGAGGGCTGTCATTTAATGCCTCCTGCACTGTGGTCGGGACATTATAACAGAAGGAAAATTCATAAAATGTAAAGAGTTGCTGCTACTATTTAGGTCCTTTACGATAATCCCCCAAGCTATCATGACAGCCTCATTCCTTACCTCCCCACTAGGAGTCTCCAGTTCAGCCAAGTTTACCTGGGCACCCCACCCCTTCCTTTCACTGTCCTTCATTCATTCATTCATCCACACATTTTTGGGGGGTACTGGGGATTGAACCCAGGGTCGCTCCACCCAACTGAGCCACATCCCTGCCCTTTTTATATTTTATTTTGAGACAGGACCTCTCTAAGTTGCTGAGGCTGGCTTTGAACTTTTGATCCTCCTGCCTCAGCCTCCCAAGCTACTGGGATTACAGGAGTGTGCCACTACACCCGGCTCTTCTTCACAATTTTAATTAATGTCTATTGTCTTCCAGTGACCGTGCTACTTTTTGAAGATAAAATGATGAGAAAAGTATAAAAAAAAAAAAAAACATTTTTTTCATTTATCAAGCTTAAAATTTACTTTCAGCATTCTAGATTTTTTTTCTGCTTCTCTGAACCAGTGGTCCAGCCTGCAGCAGCTGCTCCCTTGCTCTCTGCCCAGACAAAAACCATTTGAAGTCTCCATCCTCCACCGAGCCTTGTAAAGTAGTGCAGCCCAGAGTGAGCACAGAACCTTCTTACCCTCTTCTCTTATAAGCAAGCTTCTCTAAACTGATTAAAAAATTTAGGTGTATAGGTTACTTACCACAAAAAACAATTCCAAATGTTTCAAATTATCAGAGTCCCCAAGTCAATGAGTAGTTGGAGAATCAGATTAGAATCTCAATAGTATCCAGGAGGCAAGAATGGCAACACCATTCATTTAGCAACAAAATCCACTCCAGATAACACCTCCAGAGCCATGTGCTGCCGATGCTTCTGCCCTGGACCCCAGAGCAGGTACCCAGGGTGAATTCAAAAGCTCTCGCAGCTCTAGGTTCACAGGTGCAGGGAAAACACATCCAATTGACCAAACTTTGATCTCAGAGCTCTCAGGAGGTTGGTAGACAAGGGTTGAATTCCTCCAGCCTCCGTAAGGAGCTCTCAGGGCAGAATCTCTACATACAATGGAGGGTTTTTTAGAAGAGAAATGAGAAGCCAGATTATTGAAGAAATAACTAGGTCCCTTGATTAGTCAGGATTCTCCACAGAAACAGAAGCAATAGATGGACGGACAAACAGACAGATGGACAGATGGATGGGTTTAACATGAGGGTTTGGCTCATGTGATCATGGAAGCAGAGAGATCCCATGGTCTGCTGTATGCAAGCGACATGTCCAGGAAACTACACATTAAGTGCTAGTCCAGCCTGGGGCCTGAAACCAGGGATGTCAGTGGTGTAAGTACCAGAGCAAAGGCCTGAGGATCAGGAACACCCATGTCCCAGGGCAAAAGACGGCTGCCCCTGCTCAAGCGAAGAGGGCCAAGTCAGCCTTCTTCCACCTTCCTGTTCTGTTCCCCGCCCTCCGCAGGCTGAATGGTTCCCCATGCACCTTCTTTACACATGCATCACTTCACGTCTTTACCAATTCTGATGCCAATCTCCTCCAGAAGTACCTTCACAGACACACCTAGAAACAATGTTTTACCAGCTTCTGGGCAACCCTTAGTGCAGGCAAGTGGGCACTTGAAACCAGCCATCCCAGTCCCTCATACCAAGCATGACGATGTTGTCATGGCTTTTTAAGGCTGTTATTATCATTGCCTTTATTTTTCTCTTCCCTTTGTACTATTTATTCTCTATGTGACTTTAGAATTTGTTGCCAACTCTCTCCTCAAATTCCTTCAGGACAAGAAGAGGTGTTGTACCCTGTACATAACCTCATACTGACTCGCTTACATAGGCACTTGTGAAATCACTTAAACCTGATAAATGCCAGGTATTCATCTAACTGACTTCTTTCCCAACACTTCAAGTTATGGAGAATGTAAGAGTCTAGAACAAAATTCTAAGGCGCTTTATAATTATTTAAAATTGTGTCTATTTGACAACATATTTGGTGTTTACTTTTAAATAGTGGAAGAGTGCTTATAAATAGAAGTAATAGAACAATTCAGTAGTAAATAAATCTTACATCTGCTGTTGAACCACTTGAGGGGAAACAGTTTCCTAACAAGTAGCAATGGTCAAGAAAGCTATGCAATTTAGGCCAGTTGTCACAGAAAATAACTTATTAGTTGCTAAGCTACTGGTCCTACAAAGAACTCAATTAGGGGAGACAAATAAGCTTAACTAGACCTGCTCTGTTTGAACATGGAGAGTTGTAGCTGTCAGGTGATCTGGCGGAAATGTGGCGGACAAAATGATTGACAAACTGGTCTTCGGTTGGAGTGAAATTTGGCTTTGATTTAGTGAGTGACTGACAGGCGGGTGTCATCGGAAAAGGTGGATTGTGTATTGGAGGGGCTATTTTGCAACAAAATGATTGGCACATTACAGAAGTTGTCCCATAGACGGAGAGAACCAAATAAAGATTTGTTTTGACAAGCATTTCCCTTTTACCTGTTCATTTTGTATACAGAGAAGAGAGGGGGGACGTCCTCCTCGTGCCAAATGATTTATCCAGCAGATATTGGTAGGACATTGGCCATGCAGGTTCACGGAGGGAGTCCTGGACAGTGAAGAGTCAGGAGAGAGGTGAACAAGTACAGATTCTTCCATAGAATAGAATTTTAGAAAGTCAACCCCCTTTCACTGAGGCTGCTACATTAACAGAGGTCTAGAAGTGTTGAGTGCCATCTCTGTCACCTCATGTGAATGTGGTTGCCAGATAAAATAGAGAATGTCTCATTAAAATGAACTTAAAATAAACATGAACAATGAAGAGTTGTTTTAGTGTAAGGGGGCCCCAGTGTTGCAAGGGACATACTTAAACACTAGGAAACTCATTTTTTAACTGAGATTCAAAACTACCTGGGCATCCTATTTCTATTTGTTAAATACGGCAACCCTGAGTGAAGTGACCCTTCTTGGGAATAAAGCCATTACAGGTAAAACGGGAGACAAGAGGTGCCAAAAGACAGATTCCTGGTGGCCTGTTTTGAGCACCTGGACCCAGCCATGCCCGAAGCTTGTCAAGCCACATTCTTCTCAGATCCAAGCAAAACCCTCTTACGCATGCATGTTCACCAAACTAGTCTGAGTTTGCCTTCTCCCTCATTCTCCCACTCCATATTTCCGTCCTCACCCTGGCTAGGTTGAGGTTGTAATCATGGTACCTTTATTAGTTCTCACTCAGGTCCAAAGAATCCTTTATGTAAAATTCAACCAAAAACGTTCCAGAATTTTTATTTTTGGATTTGGGAGCTTTTCAGATTTGGGATTGTTGGATTAAGAATGCTTAGCCTGCCCAAGACCAGCCATTTCCTGGAAGTGGGTCTCACATCAGAATGGTCATTTGTCTTCCTGAATTACGGCCAGTTTTTTCTGGTGATTTCCAACCTTTTTCCCTCTTCCCCGGCCTCATTAATCACCACCACATTTTTTTTCCTGAACGTTGACAATTAGTACTTCTCTCTCAAACAACCCATTACCAAAAAATAATTTGAAATAATTGTTTAAAATGTAAGTTAAACAAATAATTATGAAATTTTATATGGAAATCAAAAACCAAGGAACAAGATAGAAACATCATGATCACCTGTTGCTAAAGGCATAGAATCAACAGCTCGGCTCACTTCTTCTCTTTTTTCAAGGATGCTGACCAACAGGCCTCCTGACCAACCAAGTATCTGTAAGCTCTCTGGACTCAAAAAAGGATTTGAATCCACTTAGAACAGGAAGGGAATCTCGTTTGCCATATTAATGGTGCTTTGGGAGTAAAAAGAACAGAAACCAACTTACTTAGCTGATGCCCAATGTTAATTATTCGCTGCAGGAGGTGGGCCTCTCAGAGACGTGGGTCCAGCAGCCCCCTGAAAGGGCTGCATCCAGGAACTGGGAAGCCCTCGGGGACAGGCTTGCGCTCTGGGTGCCGTCCTCCCTCTCCTCCCCCCTTGCCTTCCAACTCCACATTTCCTCTGCAGTTGGCCGGGTGGATGGAATATGGGTGTCTCCGATCGACGTGACTCAGGTTCAGTGACAGAAACTTGGTGTTCCTCAGCCCCAGATCCTGGGAGACAGACTGATGGGCTCCCTGGACCCAGGTGTCCTTGCCAAAGCCAACTGAGGAAGTGGACAACGTCACAGAATGCAAACGTGGCTGCCCAGGAGCCGTCCCTGAGGGCTGCTGCCCGTTCTGTCGGGAGGACACATAACTCCCAGAGATGGGCAAGCTGCCCCTGTGCTAGTGATGAAGCTCTTATGTCAGCCCCGTCCCTCTTCTGGACTCCATCCTGAGAATCTGGAGTCTGTGATGATACAAATGGCGTAGCTCGTGGGTACTTAGGTATGAACAGTCGTCCAAAATGGAATTCCAGAGAGCACCAGCCTGGCCGAACCTGGCTGGGAGAATGAGATTGGTAGTTTGGGTGCCTACTACTAAAAAAGCCACGTGGTCCCCTGCAGTAGAATTTGGAGTACTTGACTTCAAGCTGGGACTCCAGAGTAGCACCTGCACTCGACTCCAGGTGTCTGTCTACTGCTACTAAGGATGGTGGACTGGGAGAAGGAAACGTTCCCAGACTCTTTCAAATAAATCCATAAACATGAACGATTAAAATATCAGAGTGTCTGATTCGTCCACATCAGACAAGTTTTGTTTCAGGAAATTCATTTCTATCACATCCTAAAGATTCATTTGTTTTCTTTTTCTTTTCTTTTTGTACCAGGGATTGAATCTCGAGGTGCTTAAGCACCCCACATCCCCAGCCCCTATTTTCTATTTTGAGACAGGATATCACTAAGTTGCTCAGGGCCTTCCTGGTTTGTGAGACTGGCCTGGGTCTTGCAGTCCTCCTGCTCAGCCTCCCGAGTCACTGGGCTTATGGCATGTGCCACCACGCCCATGTGCCACCACACCCAACAAGACACATGTTCTGAAGAAAGCAGAGGGTCGACTGTGTTTGTAATGGAGCTTGCAGCAGAGGCTCCAGAGACAGAATGTCAGGGTTCAAACCCTACAGACGTCACTTCCTAACCCTGTGACACTGAGCAAGAAGCACAACCTTGAGCTACTCCATTTCCTCATCGGCAAGACTGAGCTAACGAGTGTACCTGCTCCATTACCTGGGAAGGTGAAGGAGATGGTTGATTCAAGTTGGCAAGCTCCCTGGGCCTGGCCAAGTCTTAGGCGGGTGCTAAGTTAAGGACTCGGTGAATGTCCACATTATCCTATTTGTTCTTCCTTGAATTTTATCCCAGAGGCTACAGGGAGGCATTATGAGGAATCAAGTCATCTATGCTAAATTGCATCTGTGCACTGAATGGCTATGACCCAGAGAAAAGAGAGCGGATGATGTGGACACCCTAAGCACCGAGCTCAACAAACGGTGATGGCTTTGGCCGTAAGTCCTGCTTTATGGCTGTCTATAAAGCTGCCCATCAAGATGCTCCTGACAGATGACCTGCAGTAATAAGCAGTAAAGGAGCAGCATCGTAGAACATTCGCCCGATGGGGACACAGATCCAGGGAAGGGCATTCCCATAAAGCACCCCCAGGTGCCTTGGGACCCCTCCCTCTCTGCCTCAGTCCCTGCCCTTCCCTTAGCTTGGGGGCTCACCCCTTAGTACCCAGTTTCATTCATTCATTTATTTTTTCAGTGAATCAAGTTTTGACTCATGTATTCATTCAATCATGAGTTCATTAGTTTTAAATCATATAGCAAGTGTTTATGAATTAATAACAGTGGCTTAGCTTCATTGGGCTCTTTCTATATGGTAGGCTCCTTGACAGCATCATGACAGGAAGAACAGCAGTATTGACTTTTATTGAACATTTACTCTGTGCCAGGTACCATATCATGTGTTTGCATGAGCTCATTGTATCCTCACAAAACCTTTCTCAGTCAAGGAGCTGTTATTAACAGCATTTTTTAAAAAGGTCAAGGGCAATATCTTAGAAAATTTGGGTAAATTGCCCAAACTCACGTAGCTATTAAATTATAAATCCAGGGTTCAAAACCATGTCTGTGTAACCTCACACACGAATGCTTAGCTCTTGCATGGGGCAGCCCCAGTGGACTGAAAACTCCAGTCTATAATTTGTTTCCAGTAATGAATCCACAAGAAAGGTAGCACTTGAATGACCTCATGAAGTATGGACAAGGAAACTAGTAATGGAATTATTTAAGAGAGCATTTATTCCAATTGAGAACAGTGTAGCAAAAACTAATAATAAAGTAGAAACCCACTGCACGGTCCCATTTTCCCACCATAACTTGTTGAAAGGGCATTCATCCATCAGTGTTAATCTGATGAAAGCAAAGGAGAAGTCACAAATCCTTCCACTGAAAATGATAGAATTCCAACTCAAAGTGTCTTGAGGAATCCTGGAATGTGTAGACTTGCATCACTGAAAAGGTGGTGGGCAGGACTGCTTCAGGTACAGCTTGATCTAGTGTCATCGAAGACCAGCTTTGTTTCTCTTCACTTTTTCCTCTGTACTTTCCATAGCATCAGCTTCTTCTTCAGGCCTTGAGTGGGTTTCCACTGGCAATTCCAGGGCCTTTTATTTTAGTAGGAAGGACACTACTCCAGTCTTCATATTGTAATTCAAACAGACCAAGAAAAAATGGCTCCCCCCGAGTGCTATCAAGGAGGAAAGAATCTTCCCTTCCCCCCATGCCCAGAAGCTCTAGAAACTACAGCTCTTGCTGGTTCTATCTAATTTTCTGCCCATCACATGTCCAGTCGTGGTTGAGAGAAATGGGCGAGATGGGATTATTGGCCCTCTCCAGTCCTAAGAGGAGAGGCAAGGGTCAATACCACAGGAATGGCGTGGCTGAGCACGGGAGAGAATCAACTGCCCCAAAGCAAACTCCAAATGGTATAATCTGAAAGGGGAAGACGAATGGACGTCAGGCTGCATGAACAACTGGAGTCCATTCTACCCAATGACTCTGGGTTTTGTTCAATTACTGAGTCCCCCAAATTTGCCTGATTCATCACCACATTGGAGGCATTTTCTAAACCCCCACTGCTACATTTCCCTAACATGAGGCCACGTGGTATGTTTTTCTTCTGGAGTTCTCCTGAAGTCCTGGCTTTCAGAAAGCCTCGAGTCTGATCCTTACCTTATCCTCCCTTCTATCAGCTTTGTCTCTCGTCAGCAAAAGATATCAACGCGCTGTATCTCGACTAACATTAGATTCCGGTGTTTCTTCGTGGGGTGGTGTTTCCACGGAAGTTCATTCCATGTTGTTTACTCGACACACGTTGTCTGGCGGGTGTAAACTTTCTTTTTGTGACATTTTGGTCAGAGGCAAAACCTTGTGTCTCAGGGAAGGACACACACAGTTCATTACCACTGGTGAAACGGGAATTTGAAACCCTGAAATAGCTTAGGGTGTCCCCTTCCAGCCACACTACCTACCCCAGAGGAGGGGCATTCTGGGGAACTAGAACCGCCTGGAGGACAGGAGTATATAAGCTTTACCAAACAAATGTGTGCATGACTCCCCTCTTCTCTCTCCTCCCTAAACAGAGGTACTGTTGGATCCACACAGGAAGGTGTGGAAAGCCCCGCTGCGTTCTGCGACTCCTCCTCTCGCCAGGGGAAGGCAGAATGCAGCCACCTATTGGTTCAGATCCCTGTCCTGCATCTCCTGATGTTACTTGGGGGAGGAGTGTGTGTTTCTGTCCTGAAGAGGGGGCTGGGGTGCACTTGCCTGTGTGCTGAGAGAGAGGCAGGGCACAACAGGCTGGGCAGGGGGCACGATGGGCCGGGCAGGGCACCGGCTCTCAGCTGCCCCAGTCTCCACCATGCCCTGCGGCCTATTATCCAGCACATTCCATTTGTGGTCCCTTCCTGGACCCAACCTGCAGTTGCTTTCATGGGTCTTCATGAGAGCCACCTAGACCAAGAGTCTGGAGACCTTCCATCCGCTGCCTTTCAAATGTTTGCCCAACACCTAGTTAGCGGGAGTGGAGGGAATCGGACGTTCTTCTTAAGTTTTTTTTTTTTTTTGCAGAATCCAGACTAATTATAATTTTACAATTTACTTCCATTGGTTGACAGAGAGTCAATAGTCCAAAAAAAAAAAAAAAAAGGAGGATAAAATATTTCCAACTTCTCTGCAGTTGGACTCTTCTTTGTAGTTCTTTTGTGACTTTTTATGAACCGAGCGACTTCTTGGGAGGTATGTTAAAGGTTTATAATTCACAATATAAATCGCGCCCCTTGTAAATCTCAGCTCACCACATGACGAGGTCCTGGAAACCCCCTCACCGCAACTGCCAGCTCCGAGCCGACTACAAATGTGTGTATGTTGGTCACAAAAATTCCAGCAAAAACATTCCGGGGCTAATAAATGTTATGTGTTCCTATCTTGGCCTGCTCCAAGACAGCAGAAAATGTCTCCATCGGAGAAGGGGCCTTCTATATTTTCCCAACTTCCCCCCTCGGGGGGTCTAAGTTCACCATGGTTGGGGAGCCTGGGCAGCTGCCCAGCTGACCACCCTCAGTCCACTTCTGAAGGAGCCAGGCAGGCACGATGGAGGGATCTCCGCGTCCCAGAGGTGAGCTGCTGTCACTGGGGAATCTGCAGAGTCCAATCCAGAGAGGTTCTTCTGGTTCAGTAAGCGTACTGCAAAGTGTCCTTGGTGGCTGCTCTCTATTGCAGCTATGTGATGTGTCTGATTCAGGAATCAGCAAGCGCGGGCCAGCGATCAGCAGGCTGCTTTTGTGAATAAAGTTTTATTGGAATGCAGTCATGTCCGTCTTTTCCATATTGTCTGTGGCTTCCTTTGCACCCCATCAGCAAAGCTGAGGAGCTGCAACAGAGGCCATCACAGCCTGGGAAGGGAAAACACTTCCTATGTGGTCCAGTGAGAAATATTCTACCTACCCCTTACCTAATTCTCTAAAGTGATTTTAAAAATGTCATTATTCATTCAATGCAGTTTCTTCAAACTAGGTCCCCCTGATATAAGTTCCTGTGGTTCCTCCCCAAGATACTTGTGACACATGTAATTATCTATTAGCTGGTCATCTGCAGACTGTAAGCTGCATGGGGACCTCTATTGGATCTGACTGGATTGATCAACAATGCTTTTGACCACACATAACGGCACTTCTGACTGTGACTTAAACAATGAAGATCTGGGTCCTCTCACTTGACAGGAGGCCCTGACTGTGCAAACCTTCGCGGCCCCAGACCTGGACTGTCCTTCCCATCCCACCAGCTCAGCTTGCTGATTCTTTCTCCTCTTGTTGCTTGACAGCTGTGAATCTGTTGCTCTCTGGCTCCCAGTTTCCCACCCCCAGCTCCCAGTATCCCACCCCCCTGTGGATACTCCAAGAGAATAGAAGGGCCAGGAGCCTGAAGGTCTCTCTACTAAAGTTCTGCTTTTAATCCCAGACAGAAAACCACAAGCAGGCTCAGCTCCCCTATTGTACGTCACTGAATAGCGTGAGCACCGTCCTCCCGGCTTCTGGGACCACTCTTGCCCTAGGGCTGGAGCAAAACTGGAGACTAGTGGACATTCCACAGCAATGGTGGGTGGGTGACTGATGGGTGAAGGCAGGAATTACAGACAAAATCTTCCAAACTTGGTTTACTTTGGTGCCAGACTGGGCGACAGAGAAAGGCAAGAGAAGGGTCCTTCGTGGCGGATCTCTTGGGAGTCACCACTCTCTCCCAACTTTTTCATTCTGCAGTTGGGAAATGTGAGATGACGAAGGAGAAAACTGGACACTTAAGTGAATTTTTAAGATTTCTGGTTGTCCCCTCAGCATGCCCCACTTTTCTAGTAACAATGCCCTAATTTGAGGAGCCAACTCTCAATGTGATCTGAATGAGGCCGGTAGCAGCCCAGGCCCTGAAAGAGAGTCCCCGTCACAGATCCATGGTACCCAATCCCTGGCATTGCTGCCTGGTTCAAAGGAGGGTGCAGACCACGGAATGCAACCAAGAGGAGCACAGAATCCTGGCAGGTGCTGTCAAGAACCAGGTCGCTGGTGGTCACTGTGGAAAAGCCAGGCTGACAGTGAAATCCACACAGAGGGAACACTGCAGGGCTGTCCTGAGCCTGAGCTAGATATTTTATCTTTCTATTTAAAACTACAGAAAACCCAACCCAATGGCCCTAAGCTGTAAAGAGAATGGTTTTAACTCAATTAACTAGACATGGGGCAGATTTACTCTGGGTGTTTAGCCAGAGAACTAATGATGTCATCCAAACACCATCCATCCATCCATCCATCTATTATCTATCTATCTATCTATCTATCTATCTATCTATCTTCTTCTCTCTTTATTTCGTTTATAAGGCAGACCCCCTCATTTTATAAGATAAATGCGAGTAACAATTTTCCCCTCCAGATTCAGTAATTGAGGGAGCTCAAGCAGGGTTTCTGAGATTCAGCTTCATGGGACCCTCCCCTACTCTAGAACTAATCCCTTAGGTCAGTGGGGGAAGGGAGTATGCTGATTGGCTTAGACCCTGGACTTGGGGGAGGAGTCAACTTCCCCAAAGCCACAGAAATCAAAGGGGGAAGAATTATATCCCCCAGTGAAAATCTGAGCTGTATCTGAAAGAATGGACCGACTGAATTCTGGAAGGGAAAGAAGAGCGCCCACTTAACTAGCAACTCCTGGGCTCATCTGGGTTATGTGCTGCCAGAGTTTTACATTTTGTCCTGAAACTTATTTGACTCAATGTCTCTCCTTTGCAACAAATGGGTACTCATTGTTGGTGGTAGGTGCTATAGTTGGGGATGGTGATGGGCTGTTTTTCAACCACTTTACCCATCAACCCAAATCTGCTCCTCCCTCCATTTTTCTCCTTGTGACTTTCTGTATCCTGATATTCTACCTTACTGATTCTGCACATTGCCTCATGATTCCCATGAGAGAGTACGCTCCGTGAAAGTAGAGACTGGGGTTTGTGGTTTTACCCTCGGTGTCTGTATTAATACTTGGCCCATAATATGCACTCGGTACATGTTTGCCAAATGAATGAATGAGTGTGTAGATACATGCATAAATAGCACATATGTAGAAGAGGAAGGGTCTTCAAAAAAGAGCTGATCTACTCTACAGAGAGCACTGGGGTCTCAGGCTCCGGGAGCAAATCCTGTATGCACACTCCTGCTCCATCTTGCATCCTGGCTGCAGGGATTCCCAATCTGCCACCAGCCAGCCTCTCCTCAGTGGTACCATGTGTTTTCCCCAGCTTAGCTGTTTCCTTCAAGTCTCTGGGTGTCCACATTTCTTGAAATATATACTGCCCGTGGATTTGAATTCAGGTTTCAATTTTCATTCCCGGCTGAATAGGGAAGACGCCCGTGATGAATTATTTTACCCACTGAGGGACTTGGGGCTTTATTTCGGCTCTATCCTTGCATCCTTTGTCTCCACACATACCTCCCACTGGTGCTTCTGGAGTCCTGTCGATAGTCCCAGACCCTCCAATGTGGGCCAGGTCTCATCCCAGTTCTTATTCCAGCTTGGGCCAACAGTCCCCTGATCTGACTGTTTGCAAGTGGCTCACCTTAGCAGCATTCAGGAGAGGCCCCCAGAGCCCTCTGATGTCCAAGCGGGCTGTGTGTTGGGAGCCCTTCCAGCCGGATGGGAACCAAGGCCATGCCACGGCTCTCAGGCACAGATGGTATCCAGGTGTGGTTTGCTCTGCTGGGCTCCATCTTGGAACTGCTAATGACTCTTCCAGCTGGGGTGGGTCTCCCCATGTGCATTCTGCTCTGTGCCTGTAGGACTGCTGACAATCTCAAGAGTGGCTGGTGGTGATGATTTAAGAACCTGATGCTTCTGCTAAAAATGGCCCTGAAATCCTTCCGTAAGAGGGAATCACAAACTATTCCGTGCCACAAAGAAATTCACGGAGCAGGAGCACCCGAACCAAGGCGCTTTGCCAACGCAATGATTGGCAATTCCAAGGTTCGTTTTAGGAAATTTGAAGAAATATAGATGGTTGTTAAGAGTACTTTTAAGTGTACTCAAATTTTTAATTTTGAAATCTTACCCTGCCGTTTAACTCCGGGTTAATGTGAACAAGTCCTGAAATCAGGGTCTCACCAACACAGTCCTCAGAGCAGCCTTGGCAGCAGCAGCAAGGAACTTACTGACTTGAAAATCTTGGGGTCTAGGCCAGACCGGCTGAGCCTGAGGCTCTGGAGGGGACCCAGTGACGTAGGTTCTGACAAGCTGCCCAGAGGCACTCAAGTTTGAAAATCATGGACAAACTCCGATCTGGGTTTCTTCCTGTATCAAGTTGATCGAACTCAGGCTTCATCAGGTGGTGGTAAGAATTAGATTTGATAGATTTTGCGTGTCAGGCATTTAGCACAGCGTCTGGCACCTTGTATGTGTTCGATATGTGACAGCAACAATTAAGATTCTTATTATTATTGGATTTCTCTTCCAGGTGACCCACGAATCAGTAGAGTTGTCACGTCTACCTGTGAAATAACAAAGAAGGAAGATAGTTTAATATAAATCATTCTAACAATAGCTAATTTATTGAGCTCCTCCCCTGAGCCAAGCACGTGGCTAAGGGCTTCACAAACACCGTCTTTGATGCTTGTTAGAAGAAACCACTACGAGATGAGCGCACTCATCCTTCACCTTGCACAGGTAAGAAACCATGTTTGGACAGTAAGTCACCTGCTCAGCATAATGCAGGTGGTGAGCAGAAGTTAGAGTAACCTGCCCAGGGCCCAGGTTAGTGAGGACATCACTACAAAGCCACTCTAAAGTGCTTGGAACTGGTACCATGAAAGTGGCTGTATTTGTAACGACAATATCATTTAACAAATCTCAATGAAGTATGGGGAATGTAGCCCCATACTAGGGCATTCAACCAGCAGGTGCAAGGCCTCAAGTTCAATCTCTAGAACGCGCGTGCGTGCACACACATGACCACAATGAAATAAAATTCTGACCGCTACACACATATTAATGTATTAACCACTAATTGATTACAGAAGAAGTTTCTAGACCATGGGTTTGCTTGAAGTTATTGTTTTTATTATTTTTTTAAGAGGAACAAAGAGGATCCTGTGGTTGTCCTCCTTAAAGTCTTCCATGACTGTTCGTTTCTGGCAAGTCTCATGGGTTGTACAGCCAGGAAGGGGAATGACTTTGGAGGCCAGAGTTAAGGACAGCCCAGCCTGTGGAATCTGTTTCTTTCGGGCTGCAGTTTGGAGCACTGACCACCTGAGCCCAAAGATCTGTCCAGAGAGTCAACTTTGAAAAAAGTTCTCTTTATCCATGAAAGGTCAATGTTCAGGTGCAGATTAAAAGGAGGAAATGTGGAAATGTGACCCATAATTACTGTTTAGCATGTGTTAGCAGTTGTACATACTAAAATGGATTTCTTGGCCCATGCTGAATGCCAAATGTATGCCATTTTTTTCATACCACACAGACACACGCACACACACACACACACAAAAAAAAATCTGGCACATAAAATATCAATGACATTCTATAAAATAATTTTGAAAAATGGGTAAAATCACATGTATATCAAAGGAATTTCAGAACGAGCTGCTGATTTGTAAAATGAATCTATTTAAAAACCCTTCAAAATCATGTTGCAGAGTAAAATATATAAAATATATGTTTATTCAATGCAAAGTGCTCATTTTATCCAAGAAAATGTTGAAGGGCACAAATAGGCCAGGAACAAAAACCCTGGAGATTTTCTCATTTAAGAGAAGCCAGTAACTTTGTCTTTCATTGGAGAGTTTCTGCCTAAATCTCAGAAGCAGGACCTCAGAGACATGACCAGATGCTGGGTTTATTGGAGAACGTCCCCAATTCCTAAAATGACAGTATGGACAATAGCCCCCCTAGGCCAACGGTAGTTCTGGCTGCTGCCTTATATTTGATTCCATTTTCCCCTCTTAGCTCCTCCCCAGCTCGCTCTTGAAAGGCCTTCTGTTCTGTCAGCCATGATGACATCTGCTGGCGGACACAGGAAGTCATAAATCTGTGGGTCCCCTCTCAACCAAACCTTGTTAATGCTGCCATTTATCACCGGGGCTGGGGTGCCGTCTCTGGAGGGCTGGGCGCAGCGTCCATTCCTCCCATACCCCTCTCCCAAGAGAGCAGCCGTGTTCCAAGCAGCCAGTTTCTCATCTTCCATTCGCAGAACTGAAAGTCAGGCAGATGCAAACCCATCGCCAGAGCAGGCTCTTGGAAAGAAGCCACGACTCCAGGCAACAATAGCCTCCACTGGATGCTCGGGGGCTGGAGCGCGGCAGTTCTCACCCAGCTCTGCCCCCTCCTCATTTTCAGCAGGCCCCTGCCTGCTGCTAAGAGAAGGGTGGACATTTGTCCCCCACCCGACCCCGCTGTCTCAGCCCTGCTTTAAGGGCAAGCTTGCAATAGGGTGAGTTGAAAGAGGATTATTCGCACTCAGAGTTTCTTTTCTTCTGAACTAATGCAGGAGATGTCCAGGTTGCATTTCTGAGAAGTTCGTGATGTCCTAAGACCTCCATGTCACTTTTGCTACTCAAAGTGGGGTCTCTCGGTCAGCCACACCAGCATCCCTGGTCAGAGCTTGTTGGAAACGCTGCCACTCAGATGTGCTGGAGTTTTACAGAATCGGAAGCCACATTTTAAACCAGCCCTCAGGTGATACCTGCACAAGCCCAAGTTTGTGCACTGTGCTCCACACCGGGCTCCTCTCCTTGGTGCCCTTGACACTTGGGGCCAGATCCTTTTTAGTCTGCAGAGGTCTTCCCTGGGCAGGGTAGACATTCAGCAGTATTCTTGGCCTCTACCCATTGGATGCCAGCGGCACCTCTGAGTTGTGATAACCCCAAAGATCTCCAGGCATTGTCAAATGTCCCCCAGGGGAGGGGGAAATTCACCTGTGTTGAGACCTTGGAAACTCGAAGTGTGTTCTGTGGACAGCTTCAATGTCACCTGGGACTTTGTTACAAAACACACATTCCAGACCCCACCCAGATGGGCAAAACCAGGAGCTTTAGCAGGGCCCAGAAATCTGTTTAAACTCTCTGGGAGACACAGGCACTCTGAGGTCTAAAGCCATGCAGTGAATCAGTATTTGGTTACGTAGAAGTCATAGAGGCCACAGCATCACCAAGAGGCTGCAGGACATGGGGGTTAAGAGCACAAAACTGGAGCCACACACGAAGAGTTTGCAGCCACCCTTCCCCCTGTGATATCTCCATAACCTTGACTAAGTTACCTGACCTTTCTGTGCCTCAGTTTCCTCATGTGTAAAATGGGGACAACAAAAGCACTATTCCTTATCAAACTGTTTAGGGATGAATAAGCTCTTATGTTAAAGTGCTTAAAACAGTGCTTGGCACCAAGGCTTCGTACATGTCCCCAACTAGTATTATCTTCACATCACTTGCCTGTCTTGCCCCAGCTTCCTGGATCACTTTCTAAAAATAGGTGTCCTTGCAAATGTAGGTAACTGGGGGAAAGTGAGCTTCTCCCTCCGTGTGGATTAGACAGAACCTCAGGTAGATCTGCAGGCACACGGTAAGCAGCAGTCGATCAACGCAAGCTTAGAAAGTAATGAAAAGGCTAATGATGGAGGCAGGGTGCTTTGCAGATGCCAGGAGTTTTTTCCTTTATTCTTATGATTCTGTCTACACCCCTCCTGAAGTCAGTCTTGTAACTATTCCCATTTCAAATATGCAAAACTGAGGCCCAGAGAGGTTACAGAACATGCCCAAGGTCATTGTCTTAGTAAGCAGTGAAAGTCTTCTCTACACGTTGGTCTTCCTGATTCCAAACCCACACCCATCTTTCTTCCCAGGTGCCTTCCTGGTCTGCACACAGAGATCATAGTCTTAAGATTGAAAGGACCATCCTGATTTCAAGCATTCTGCCTCACCTTGTACTTAAGACACTCATCAGCATCAGAGCACGTCTTATTTTGTTTAAAAATTCGAGCTATGGTAATCACGAGACCTCTGCTTCACAGCCCCACTAGAGAGCCACCTGGAAAGAAGGTGAAGGGACCCCCCAAGTGACCATACAAGTGGGGAGAGAGAGGACAAAATTCAGGAATGCAAAAGACTTAGAAGCAAGAACTAAATACATTAGAACAGACAGGACTAGCAGAGAACATGCAGCTGAGAGACCTGGAGCCAGGTTTGGGCGAGCCCCGCATTCCACGGGTATTTACTCTGGTCTGCTGTGTGCCTGGCACTATGGACACTGCATTGAAGAGTCTCTGCCTTTGGCCTGCTGAAGGTCACAGTCTGGGGATTCAAATCTGGAGGACATTGCCCAGCACTATGCCATTTCTTCACCCCCCAGCTGACCACTAGCCCCCAGCACCATGGGGGGCAGGAGCGGGCGGATCACACCCCAGCTCTCTCACCCTGTAGGAGGGCATCTCCAAGGAACACGATCCACATGGACCCCAGCACTGCCCAGCAGGACTGTGCTCAGCTGCTCAGTGACAACCATTGGCTAGTACAGCCTGTCTTCCAGGTCCTATTCACTTCCTGTTCCCCAGCTGGAGTTTTCTAATTAAAAAAAAAAAAAATTCCCCCAAGCAGACGACTTGCTAACAAATCTTGACCTCAGGGTCCCCACCCTTTAATCTCAGGGAAGCAAGAGCAAGACAGAAGACTTCTAGAAAGGTTTGCAGCAATCCCAGGCTACCCGACCATTTGAAGCCTGTGGGTTCTCCTTAGCTGGGTTGACTGTCTTGCAAGGTTTAGGAGAAAAGACAAGCTGTATTGTTGGGTGAAAACAGCATTCAGGACAAGTCACTTTGACATAATCCTAGCAAGCAGGGGTGGAATCTCATGAAATTTTAAGGACAATAGGATGCTTAATGCCTAATCATAACAGATAAGACATGCTCCGGATAAGACAAAAAGGTGTTCTCAGAGCGAATTATATCATTCTGTATTTGCTTCTGAAAGTTGAGGGCACCTTTGGGCACACAGTTCTAATGAGTCCAGGAAGATGAGGTTGATACACAGTTGAGTTGGCATAAAATATACCAGAGCCTGGGACTTAAAGGCTGCTGTCACGTGATTCCCAGGCTGTTCCGGTCCTTACCTTCACTTAATGTCTTCCTGTGGTTAATGAAGTTCAGCAATGGATTACTGGGCCAAAGACTTGTTCTGGATTCCTCAGCAGTAGCAAAACACTGTCACCAGCTATAGGTAGCCAACTCTAGGGGAGAAACGTGATAGATGTTAATGCTCACCCCTCCATACCCCCAACCTGCCCACTCAGCAACCATCCTGTCTAAAATATACATAATGCTTAATTGCTGTTGAAGAATTCTACATTTAGCCAAATCACACGGATTTTTAAAAATAAGCCAAATAATTTTTAGAGGATGCATTCTCAGAAACAAGCTTTCCAATGCCTGAGTGCCCACACACATTACTGGCACCAACCTCACTTCCTATTAGAATGCACACATCCACCAAGATAACGCTGCCCGTGTTGGTTGAGCAAGCCTCTCCAATGGACCAGGTGTTTTAGGATGCACATGAATAAATTAGCACTTACCAACAACTTGGAAGAATAAAATCCAAACTCTAAGATATGATGAGGGAGCTGCTCTGTGATGGAGACTACCCACCTCTCCTGCATCATCTCTGTTTTCCGTGGCCTGGCTGGACCTCCAACTGAGCCCTGAAGGATGTGTCCTTTTTACTCTGAAGCCCTGTCATGGCTTCCATTTCCAGGGCCTGATTCTTGGTTAACTGCAGCCAGATCTCAGTTTAAACATTACCTCCTCAGATCCCTTCCCTACCCTAACCCCAGAGTGGACCCCGGATCCACTCCTTACTCTCTACCCAACCACCCCACATTATTTTCTTCCTGTCACTCTCTGTGACCCAGGACTGCCCCTGTCTGACTCCAACAACAACATGTTGTACCAGGTGTCATCAGAGGGTAGCAATGACCAGAGATTGCTAACTTGAAGTTTTCACAAAATAGTTAATGGGACAAGGAATATCCTGAACAAGTCAAATGACATAAGAGGAAGTCAATGAATTATATTCTCAAGGGCAAAATCCTATGGTACACTGGCTCTCAAATTTAGCTGCACACTGGAACCACCTGGGAGCTTTAAAAAGTACTGACGGCTGGACCACCCACTGGCCCTGGGCTGATGGAATGGCTCTGGGGTAAGATGGGACACTGGGGTTTTTAAATTGCCAGTTGATTATAATGTAAAGCAAAGTTTGAGAACATTGCTTTTTTTTTTTTTTTTAACATGAAGCACTGTGTGCCTAGAGATGCAGAAGTACACAAATCTGCAGCGTATGGCTAATTGACGTCCACGGATTGAATGCACTGCAGTGACCAGCACCCTTCTAGGAACACCACCAGCCAGTAAATGTCCTCATTGCATCTTCCTGGAGTCTGGGTAGCACAGGCAAACAAGGACAGCGACATAAACCACACTACAATACCACGTGGGCTAGGCAGGGGCTCCTAGGTTTCTAGAGGGGGTACTGAGGAGACCTTTCCACCCACCCCTGTGAGAAAATCCAAGATCAGATGCCCTTTTCTGTTCCTTGTATGAAAAAAAAAGAAAGAAAGAAAGAAAAAAAAAAAAACCTGTCCAAACTTCTCTTGTTACACAATTCTATTTTGTACAGGAAAGTTTCCCATGCCTGGCACCTTATCCGAACCGCCTGGGAACTTTAAAATTTTCAGAGCTTCTGGCCCCACCCTGGGATCTAATTTAGTAAGTCTGGGGTGGAGCCTGGGCTTTTTTATCTTAAAAAAATAATAAAAATTCCCAGGTGATTTTGATGCTCAGCCCGTGTGGGAACGACCCTTTCAGGAGGCTGGCTGAATCCTGTCAATCAGTTCATGCCCTTACACATCCCGAAGTCGTAACACAAGATCCTAGGAAGCTGAATTCCCTGGGACTTCGACACAGCATTACTATAAGACACCAGCTCTTAGAAGAAGTGTCCCAGAGTGCCAGGGCCTGTGGTTTAGCACAGTGCTATGCCAACCTACACATACCTGGACTACCTTTCTCCATCCTGCCTTCTTCACACCCACCTCAACCATATGTGCTCTTTCTTGTTCCTTAATATATTTTATTTTTCAGACTCCACTAAATGGTTTAAAATCTGAGATTGCTACCAAAAATGAAAAGCAATATCTTTCACTAAAATAGAAGGTAATCCTAAAGTGAGTTCAGTGAAAACCATTTTGTGAAAATCTGGCTACAGATACTTGCCACATCCCAACCGTCTGAGCCTGAGATCTGCAGTCTGGGTAGAAGAACAGGAGTCAGCAAATGTTAGGTGCTAGGGTGGGGGTGGGGGGTGGGGGGTGGAACACCCACACTAAATGGAAACTGTCTCAAATTGAAAGGTGTCAGGAAGGGAATAACTTTCTCACTGTGTGAATCAGTGTTATTTAATGTCATGTCTACATCACTCCAAAACATCTGGTCACCATTGTGTTACACATTCCACTGGTGTGGTCAAAAACTTCTTTGTTGATAACTAACTGCTGAATGTTCTGTATTTCTAGCAATGGGGAAAATTAAAAATTAATAAAAGAACACTCCAGCAACAAGTTGGTAGCCAGCCAGAGGTTGGTATTGCCTCCCATTACCTACCCAGACATTGAGGAGCAGGAGGGAGTGCAGTTGAGATTCCAAAAAGGATGCTGGAGAGAATCGGGGAGAGATTCTGCAGCCCATGTCACCTTGTCCTATCTCTCCCTCCTGATTCTCCCCCAAGATTGGACTCTGTTGCCCAATTCCCTCTTTTCTTGGCCTGAGTGTCCTGGATTGTTATCAGAGAAGCTTTTTGGAAGAGAGGGTCCTGCCTTGTATATTCAGCTCTACAGGAGCTTGGGGCAAAGCCTGTTAGACCTATCACACAGTGTGAGCAGCCGACCAACAGGCCCTGGGCTTGTAGAGAGAAGGGCAAGTTCCTGTGAGTGTCCCTGCAGCCTCTGCCCTCTTTCTGTTCAGGCCTGAAGTCCACTGAATCTCAAGGTTCTAAAACTGGCTCCTCATCTGTGACACTGTGAGATTTTACTCAATAGCCCTGCACTCTGTACAACTGCACTGGGCGATTCGAATGGTATGCTTCTGCTGATGTTGCCAATGATAAATAGGGCTTACTCTGCCTGGGCTGGAGTGGGTGGGCGTGGTCATGTGGGAGGCCATGATGGAGATGATTAGGGCCGTGACTTAACAACTTGGACGACACTAGTGAGGTGGACAAGTATGTAGGGATGTTAACAATGATGAGACAAGACTTTGCAAACAGGGACGGCAACACATTGTGGCTAACAAGTAGCATGGGAAAGTCAAGTTTCCTATAGCCTAAAGGAAGTGTTAAGACAGATATTGGTGGAATTAGTCATGCCTGATAATTGCACATGAGAGGGCAAAGGGGGCAGGTGGGTGGGTTGTAGGTGGGAGGCATCCCAGGCTCCGTGGTCAGGCCTCACTTGGGGTGGGTCCATGGGGAGGAAGAAGGAACAGGTATGGGTGAAATTCCATCACAATAGTCACAAAGACAAGTCCCTTCTTGGGACCCTAAATTATATTAATATGTAAGCATGACTTGGTTTTTATAGTTAGCAATATCAGGTTTGCCTGATTTAAAAAAAAGGGGGGTTTTTTGGCAGAAATTCTTATACTGCAGTGCACAGGGGAGTCATTTATGGGGCTGGGGTTGATCATTCAAAATGTAGATTCCTAAGCTGTCATCTGGAATCTTCTGATTTTGAAGGTCCGAGATAGTAGTGCTCAATGAGGGGCAATTTTGCTCCCAGGGGACATTGAACAATCTGAAGTCAATTTTTTTTTTTTTTTTTTTTTTTTTTTGGTGGCGAATGGGGTAGAAGGGTCTGTCCTCTGGTGGGTAGTGGCCAGGGATGCTGCTAACATTTTGCCTTGTGCCCCTTCCAACACAGAAAGATCTGGCCCCAAATGCCAATACTACCATAGTGAGAAAAACTTATTCCAGGGTAAGGACCAGGAATGTGCATCTTCATGAGGGCCTAGAGGTAGAGATCTTAATGCAGAAAGCAGAAGCATTTGGACTTTGCCTGTCTTTTGAAGAGAGGGCCTCTGTGTGAATTCCCTTTCTTCATGTTTAGAACTCAACTTGGACTTGCCTCGCCCAGCCCTCCTGCTCACCATCCTTCCTCTCTACAGGTTCCCCACCAGTTCCAAGACACCCCCACCACCTGCATCCCTCACCTCTGACTTGTTTGCTCTCCCACTGGATGGAGAGTTCCCTGAGGGCAGGGTTCAGATCACCCTGCTCACAGATGGGTCCACAGCACCTTGAGCAGTGCCTGGCCTGCAGAGGCACTCAAAGATCACACACTGGCTTCTGTCTGGCTCAGCTGGAGTGATGTCTCCAGCATGGACTCTGGAGTCACCTCCCCCTTCGGGGCCTATCACAGTGCCAGGTTTTTAACATCTTCCTGGGGCTCATTGATCTGAAACTACAGTGTATATGTGTTTGCTTACTTTTCATCCAGCCCACAAAATTTGGGGGAGGGGTTCCCTAACAAAATGCCTTGGGCTTTGCCATCACTGGGGAAATAATAGAACAAAAGAGGCAAAAATCTTGTCTTCTCAACAGAGCTTATATTCTAGAGAGGGTCTCAGACAATTAGCCGAAGAGAAAACTGTACATAACATGTGCCACACTGATAAGCCCAAAATAAAAAAGGAGAAATGGGATGAGGAGTATGTTGGGGTGGGGGGGATTGTAAGGTGGACCTCTGGGAGAAGGTGGCATGTAAGCAAAGACGAGATATCAGGGGGCTACTTGTCTGCTCTCTCTCCAGTATAATATAAACACCAATAGGGCTAGGACTTTCCCTTTCTCTATGGCTGTTGTGTCTCCACAATAGGTACATAGTAAGCGCTCAATAAACACTGTTCAAAGGAACAAAAAGACACTATGAGATTTGTCTATCAAAAGGCCAAGGGAGGTTTTCTTTTAAATGACCATCCATTGATAAGCAAGAAGGTGGGAGGGACAGAGTCACTAAAAGGGCCTGGCAGGACATTTTAGGGAGTCAGGTTAAGGCTGAGAGAATGGAGGTCATCTTTGGATAAGGTCCCCTACTCCTACTCTGCTCTAAGCAAAAGATATTGTTGCTGATCCCCCGCTGGTCAGGCCCTCTGGCCCTCTGTGCGCTTCTCCCCAGCTTCCAAGTTTAACCACCAGCCTGTTCCCTTTCCTCCTTATCCCCTCCTCCCCACCTGCACCCCTCTCCCCACCCCCACTCCCCATTTTCCACTACCCCCTCACTTCCCCGCCCCCTCCCCTTCCCCCTCCGGGAGGGGTGTCCCGGCGCCGGGTGGGCACGCCCTCTCCAACGCGAGGAGTGCCCTGCCAGAGCAGGGGCTTGGCAGGCCGGGGTCTCCTGCCTCCAGCCCCTCTCCCCGGCGGGACGCTGTCCCTTTAATAGACTCCCTCTGCCTGGCGCTCTGCGGCTGGGGAGTAAATTTCTCCCTGTCATCAGGTCGCGGGGAGAGGAGGAGGAGGAGGAGTTTGTTAATGTTCAGTTTGTTCAGCGGGATCGATGTTTGCTGGCATCGCCTCGCCCTGTCTTGTGTGTGTGAGAGAGTGCGTGTGTGTTTGTGTGTGTGTGTGTGTGTGTGTGTGTGTGCATATGTGGGGGGTGTGAGTGTGTGTGGGAGAGGAAGCGAGAGTGCGTGCGTGTGTCTGTGTGTGCGTGTGTGTGTGTGTGTGTGTGTGTGTGAGTGAATTCCAGATTTTCTGTCTTTCCCAAACCCGCGCCTGTCCTCTCGCATATCACTCACAGACGGGGATCTGACAGCAGCCACAGACCTACCGTGAGTGATCTCTCCCCCTGCGCGAGTCCGCCATCGAGATCTGGGAGGAGGAGGAGGAGGAGGAAGAGGAGAGGAGGTGGAGGAGGAGGTGGAGGAGGAGGAGGAGGTGGAGGAGGAGGAGGGAAAGAGGAGAAGGAAGAAGAAGAAGAAAAAGAAGAAGAAGAAACCTACTACCTTCCCAGGATTGGGGTTTTTCCCCTTATCTTTACGCGCGCGTGTGCGTGTGGCGCGTGTGCGCCCCCGGTCCCTTCCATCTGAACCCGGTCTTGGATGTTTAATAAAGAAATCAAGTGTCTCACCAGTCACAAAAAAAAAAAAAAAAAAAAAAAAAAAAAGCGCAAAAACAACAACAACAAAAAAAAAATTCCAAAAGCAAAAAACAAAAAGAGAGAGGAGAGAGAGAGGAAAAAAACAAAACAAAACAAACAAACAAGGCAGAGCCAACCTCCACTTCAAACCAGCCGGCACAAGCCACCGTGTCTGCCACCCAGAGAGGGGGGTCTCTGGCCCGTGGTGGAGGAGTTACTGGGGGGATCGTCAGGGGGACAGAGGCCGAGTGACGTCCTAGGAGCCACCGGGCAAGAGGCGGAGGAGACCCAGAGAGGCGAGAGAGACAGCGGGCCCCCGCGCGCGGCTCGGGGCTGGGGCGCCAGAAGTGGGACTGGAGCGAAGTAGAGCGATATGCCAAGGCGGAAACAGCAGGCACCCCGGCGGGCGGCAGGTAAGAGAACAGCTCCGCTCGGGGCTGGCCCGGCGGCCTCGCGCCCAGCTCCTCGCCAGCCCTCCTGGCCCCGGGGCGCCCGGGGCGCCACCCCTGCAGCTTTCGGGGGGACTTTGCTCCGGGTGCCCCGCTAAGGACCCCATCCTCTCTCGCTTTCTCGGATCGCCCCAGTCCTCCCGCTTCCAGGCTCCGGTTGGGTAGGGGGGAGCTATCCCACCAAGCCTTCCCTCCTTAAACTTTTTCCTCCACCCTCTACCCCACCCCTAACTTTTCTCCCAGTCTGTTTCTTGCCTCTGGAGCCAAAGTTGGATTGAGGATTTGGGGGTGCAGAGTAGGGAGACGGCCCCTCCACCCCCGCATCCCTCCGCGTGGTCAGTGCCAGCGGCTTCTGGCCTCCAGGGACAGTGTCTCCTCTCGCTGGGGCTTGGGGCACTGAAGTGTGAGGCATGCCCAAGCCCGGGTTGCAAACTGGCGTTGGGGAAAGTCACTGGAGTTCAGCCTTGATCACCAAGGTGAGAAAGCACCCCAGGAAATGGACGAACCTTTGAATGTGGTTTATAAAAGGATCCACCTTTAGAAATCTAATCAAACCCCTCCATTCTCTTAATAAAAGGGGGTGGGGGTGTCACCATAGAAATTTAAGCAGCTCAGGATTTTCTTCGCTCAGAGTTGCAAACTTTGTGAATTGATTTGTGTGATAGGAACTATCCCATCTGCATCTTTATTTACCAATTGATCCCCCACCCCTGCCACCACCACCACCCAAATAGAGACAGGTTCATGGATCAGTACTGGTAGATCTTCCAAGAGATTTCCTTTTTTTTTTTTTCCCCTTCCTTTTGGGTTGCTTAATTGCTTTTTTAATCGTATGCTGGGGTTTTGTTTCTCGGAAGTGTAATATGAAAGTTCATTTTCTTCTGCCAGACCCACCCACTGAAAAATCAGCTTTCCACTTGATTGCTGGTTTTGATTTGACATTTGATTGATCACCTGTCATCTCACTGGCTTTGATCTATTCATTCTTGATATATATCAATAAATCACTCACCATGGTAACTCAGAGTGCCAGTGACGCAAGCCTTGCCCTCTATATTCAGAGCCAGACATGCACAATTATTATCTTGTTTGGCTTTTCATGTGGGCGTTTTATTTCTTTGTGTCCTTTAGTTGAATCAGGACTTTAGCAAAAAGTTTGTGTTGTTGGTGTTTTTTTTTTTTTCTTTTTTTCTTGTTTTTCTTTCCTCTCTCTCTGTCTTTGCCCTTTGCTTTAGGCAGTAGTTGTTAAGACTGGTCTTCTGTAAACCCACCCACATTTTATTCTGTTCCAGCTTGAGTAAAACACAGGGAGAAGTTCAGTGGAACAGTTTGATAAACTTTGCAAAGTTACCCTTAGAAGAAATTCAAAGTTAGTTACAAATCTGGGGAAAGTGGGTAGTTGTATCTGAACACGCTGAACGGCCAAGCTGGTTCTCCATCGTGTTGCCTGATCCCAGCCTGAATGGGAATCCATGTGCTTTGCAATATCCACAGTTACCTTCCCTTCTGAGCCGCAGAACTGCTTCTGTAACGTTTGTAGGTTGGTGTGAGTTGCCTGCGGAAATATCATTTATAAAGCTTTGCATGTTTTTCAGTTGTCTCCTTACAAGCAAAATCATTAACTATGTGTACCACCATATGTATTTGGAACTTGCCTAGGCAGTGAGGTTTTCTTTCTGCAACTCTAGCTACCTCTTTTGAAAACAATAGCTCCCTTATTTTTAAAAACTTAGACTGCTTTGCAATCTGACAATGTGAGAGTGTGCAGTGGCCTTCGAGACTCGGGAAGAGTGAGCCTGCGCCGTCTAGTTCTGACAACACAAGTTTAAGTGTAGCTAGATGATTTGAGATAACGTCCTCATTGTTGTCCCGAAAGAGAACCCTGGGCTTCGGTCCAGCAAGAAGTGATACTGCCCTGAAAATTACTTTTTTTTTTTCCCTCTTGTTGTTCCGGTAAAGGCCATCAACAACTAGGCAGTAATTTAAATTACCAGAATGACTGGACATGTCTCCTTTCCTAAGCTCATTACAAAAAGTGCATTGCTCAGAATTGCACCACTTTGATTATAATCATCGTCTGATCAATGAGGATCCAGGTGTACATAACCTAACACTGCATCACATTATTTAAATTAGATCCTTTCACTAAGTTGATATCTATTGGTGCTGGCTAGCCTATATATATTGTAGTATGTGTATGTGTGTGGGTATGTACATGCATGCACGTGTGGGTTAGAAACTTGTGACTGTAGTTTCAGTTTTCTGGTCTATTGTAATCCTAGTGATTTTATGTTTGTTTTCATGGCTCTCATTATTTTCACTGAAAGAAGTGGAAATCCTTTCAAGTTGAAAGGGAGTAATTCGTTTTGTACACAGGGAGGCCCCTCTTGTGGTATTTATTTGCTCACATATTAATACAGCAGAGAGTCTTTCATGCAATCTCTTCCCCTCGTCCGGGGTCATCAGCACCCTCCTCGGTTTCAGTGGCAGTGGCCACTCACAAGCAAAGTTAGTCACTTTGGGGTTCTTCAGCCAGGTAACATGCGGGGAAGGGGTAAAGGTGGCCAGGCTAACTTTTATCTCTGCTTAATATTAAACACAATGCACAACTGTAAGTAATTACCCCCATGGACGGATGCTGAAAGCTTGATTTCTAGTTTGATTAATGAATAATGGAAGATACAAAAAGCTTGGAAGTGAATCAGAGCTGAGGCCCTCTTAGAGCTCTTTCTCCCAAGAACTGTTCGAGCCTATTAGATTCCTTTGCATTTATTTGCTTTAAGTGCCACGTTTCGAGGAATCCATTGCGGAACTTTCTAATAAAGCAGGTATCCAAATAGAACAAACAGGACAAGACAGTAAGGGATGGGGAATTTTAGTCTTTATTTGTTATATTCCTCCCCCTGCCGGGGGAGGGGAAGTGAGGTAGGCAATTCTCTTTAAGGAAACAGCTAAGTCAGAACATTTCCCTCTGAAATGTTATTTTTCCTGGCTTTCTAAAGCTATGCCATTATATTATACTATTACTTAGGGCAAGAAAAAAAAAGTTGAGAAATCCATCTGCAGTACCCCAGAGGTTCGTGTGTGCGCGGACGTGCTTGGCTCCCCTTCCTTGGATGTATTTCTCACTCACCACTAAAATGCACCCTCTTTCCCCTGAAAGTATTGCAGGATTCAGTACCTGCATCTTTTCCCCCTATCCATTTTAGATAAGATAAAGAATATGGCAGAAAGGCAAAATAAAACAGAATCATGTTTTGATATGCTTTTTTGTAGGATGCAGAGTGCTTAAAAATGCAAAATTGTACACATCCTTGAACCTTTCCATCCTTGACCATCCATCTCAGCCACTGTCCACATACATATGTGATACATATTTTATTTCACCACCCTGAGCTATTTGTTTTATATCAATGTCAGCCAGTTGCAATAGTACACAAAATCTTTTGTGATCATGTGCATGTGAATACCTCACATGTACATAAGTTACAGGATTCTGCCTCTGCTCACCCCAAACAACAAGATGTTCTACGTTCCCTTCTGGCAGACTTTCTGAAGCTTTCTGATAATTCAGATCTTTGGAGAGTCTTGCAGGAAAGAACAGCTCCCTCAATTTATTTTGTTTATTTAATATGGAGATGAATAATGCAGATTTTGTTTTCATGAATGTCCTTGTGTGGCAGTAAACATTAGACTATTAGCAATCATTACTTAAAAGTTGCAATTTGCACCTTAATAGCACAGGTTATTTACGGGGAAAACGTATTCAGCAGGGACAACACTGAACACTGCAGTAGGGTAGAAATGACCTGAGAGATCTCTCCCTCCACCTTGGGAGAGCGATGACTCTGGATTAATGGGTGAGGTCCCAGAAATCTCAACTAGCTGGGAGAGAGGGGACCGGCAGCTCAGGGTGCAGTTGACCTTTAATTTGCTGGCAGGTGGGGCAGGATTCAAGAGAACAGGAATCTGGGTAGTATCCCCTGACGTTCTCACTTTGCCTACACATCCTTCAGACAGACAAGTTCATATTTTGAACATTTAAATGTCTTATGCTTTAGATCCCTTTGCTTATCCAAACAGTATGATTTTTGAGATAAGTGGGGGAAAAAACAAACACATACACACACACAATAAAACCTCAGCGGCACAAACTATTTTGGTTGCTCTTGTTATTTAAGGTAGATCCCTGGAAAAGGAAGGACAGGTACCTAGAAACCGCTTTGTCACGCAGTGTTTTGGATTGAAATCGATTGCTTAAGTGGTCCTTTCCCCCTGGCCTCCTGATTTCCTTCTCCCACCCCTCACCTCACCCTTAAAGACCCAGATTGAATGGGACATCTCAAAAGCCCATTTGTTTTAGGCATTTATTGATTTCATTTTTAATCTGCCATATCAGGACATAATACATTAACCCTAATCAGCAGATTGCAAGTGACAGGGAGATCTCAGGGACACTAGGTAAGGGAGAGGGCTCTGGAAAACTTCTGGACAGTGTAGTCTCTGAGGCTCGGGGTTGGACATCGGATGCTACATTTGGGCAGGGTAGAACAGTCCTCAGAAATGTCTACTATTCTTTTCCTGCCACTTTGTGCTTCTTTTTCTCTCCCGGTCACCTTGTTCCTTATTGCTACACCTGGGGAAGCTTCAGACCCCACAGAGATCTCTTTGGCATCTTGACCTGTGTCACATTCTCCAACAGAGGTCTTAGGTTGTCGTTTCCTCCCTGCTGACTTCCCACTCACTTGAGGCAATATTTCCCCAGCTGGATAATACCTGGATTGGTCTAATTCTTCTCCCAGTGGCTTGGGAATTGGGCTCTCAAGTATCAGGTTTTAAAGGGGACTGAGCCGGGCATTATTTAAGGCCAATGAAATGATGCACTTCTGCTCATCCCTGCAGCTGAGCTTAGGAAAAGCAGCCAAGAAGAATAGCTAGGCCCTGTTCCTGTTTGTGCTGGGTCTGCAATTAGCTGACACGAGGTAAATGTCCAGAGTCAAGCTTCCTGTCTATCACTCTGTTTATGCTATCCTTTTTCTGTAGCAACGCTGTGGTTTGGGAAAACTCGGGCACCACTGTGAAGGCCAGGCCTCCATCCACCCAGGTCCCCTTTTTAAAAAAAACAAATGTGGAATTGCCTAACAAATTCTAGATTAAGACGAGGCATACACACAGTATCATTTTCGTTCGATGCAAAGTCAGTTGGAAATACATTAAACTAACAGTTAGAGGATGTCTTGCATGGCTTCCCTGAAGCAGTGCTTTTTCATTACATATTTAATTACAATCAAATTGAACGACTTTTAGAAAAAAAATCACAGTGGTATTAAAAGAAGCTTGGCACACAAATAATTTTATTGCTTTGCAAGTTGAGAACACTGCTGTATTTTCATTTCTTCCAGAAAAATTTATTTTTATTTTCTAATGTTATGATAAATGCAGAATGTCTTTGACTACAGTTGGTGATCAGGGCAAGCTCAGATTCTACCTTCATGAATTCAGCTCACCCTAGAAGAGGGTTTTATAACCACTTCTCAGTAATTTGTATTTTGTTTTTTAAAAAAAATGTTTAAGTTTCACAAGTTCCATTTAAAGTTAGAAATTCTCATGTTCCTTTGAGTAAGCTCTGGCAGACTGTTCTTCAGATCTGAAGGGGCCTCATCATTCTATCCACGTAAGAAATCACCTCCCTGAGAGAGCTGGCTTGATTACCTGGATATTGCAGGAAGAAAAACACCACATATTTACAGACTTCTATCAGATGACACCTTTTATTAGATTTATAATTTCTTGGTTTTGTTTTTTTTTTTTTACTTACTTCTGACTTTTTAGTTGCTTGTTTTAAAAACTTTGTTTTCAGGGGGAGGTTATAGATAATGTGTTTCAAAATGGCTCTCAAGGCACACCAAGAGGTTTTTAAGAAATGGTAATAAAAATTAGAGACTTCAGAGCCCCACTGTCCCCTACGGGACTCTGTCTGCAAACTGCTGGAGAGGCCCTTCTGCGGACTCCCTGTCCCCTTTACTGCCTACGTGAGGAGCGAGTGTCTGGAGCATGTGCCTGTGTGTTCAGTTGGTTCATTTTTGTTCTAGAAATGATCACGAGGGCATCGGACTCAGGTCTGTTCTGAGGACATTATGTACATACACAGGCACGCAGAAAAGAATACAAGATGCAAGTGGGAATTGCTGATATATTTGTTTCCAAAGCAAACTCCACGGATGAAATGATTAAATAATTCGGAGGTATTTGAAAGTCATTAAAATGGCCATTTGGAATCTCCAATTGTTGCCTCTCTCAATCTTTTGCCTTATCTCCATAGAAAAAGATGTCCCCTGGGCATCCTCAAATATCCTGGGATGCCAAAGTAATGCCTAAAATTATTTGAAATTTTAGAAATTAAAATTCAAAAGGCATAGCTAGATAATCCTATTATTAATACATCAGTATTATTTAGCTATGCCTAACAACAGGGAAACGTACAATGCAAAAGTTTTAGAGATAATGAGCTTAGAGAAATTACAGAGGAAAAAAAAAATACCTGGATCATTTCTGAAAGCATTTGTCTTGAATTTTGCTCACCTAAATGAGAATTCCCTTGCCACCTGTCTTACTTCAAAAAACAACAACAACAACAACAAAAATTAAATACTCCTGTTCCTAGTCCCCCAACCTGAAATTGGATCTGATAAGCTCTCTCTGGATCCCCAAAGATGATAATGTATAACTCTTAAAAATTAGTTTTAGATAACCAAAATGGACATACGAACTCAAAGGAAACCACTGAGAAGCTGACAGATCTAGCTCAGGGTCCAAGATTGAAAACTTTGTTTCAGCAGGATAAGAAGAAAATAAGATTGCATTTTAACTACACATTTCCTCTTGGCAAATGAGGAGCGCTGAAGCAGGGAAGATTTTTAAGGAGCTTTTTAGCTCTTCTGCATCTCTCTCCAAAGACTAATTTAATTGAAAAGCTATAGTGTCCATTTATGCTAAAGGGAAGGTCTCATGTTTGCACAAAGCTGCTAGACTCTAAGGTGGGTTAAAAAGAGAGGGGGTGGGGGGAGACAGAAAGCATTCTGCAGTTTTTGCTAGCAAAAAATTAAGATCGCTGAGCTTCATTAGTTGAGTGCTTTCAGAACTGAACGAATTCTCTGAACTCACCCCTGAGCTTTCTTCTTAAAGCCACATCTAAGCCATTTCTATGGAAATTATACAGTGTAGATATTAAGGTGGGCAGAACACAGTTATTGTTTTTAATGAAAATAGTTTCGAAGGGCAACATGAGATAAAAAGAGTTGGCAGCAGCCATTCTGCCTGTAATGAATTTGCAAAAAAACTTTCATATTGCTTGACTGGATCATGAAAAATCCGTGAAATCCGGGGATATGGGAATCACAAAAATAAGACAGGGGTCAAGGTTGTCTATAGGGTAAAAACCACTTGTGCAAGTGAGAACAACAGCATGCAAATATTTCTATATAAATTAAGCGTGAGGCTTATTTTAAATCACTTCAATTTATCAGATCCTTGGAATTTTCTGTGTATTTAGGAGCCTTTCTCTTACACCCCAGGGAGATATGAATGTAGCTGCTGGGCTAGATGATGCTGCAGAACTAAATCTATTCCATGCGTTTGGTACCATTTGGTACAGAAGAAATGCCAAAATGAAAAGCTGTAAGTGAGCTTTATATCAGAATTGCCTTCAGCTATTTTCCTTTATTAGAAAGTTGGGTACATTGCTTTGCGTGTCTTCTTGTTTTCCCCCTTGGGACTAGCTTTTAGATTGTGGCTGGAGCGGTGGAATGAGAGGAAGTGACTGGGGTTCTGGTTGCAGCTTTGCACCATCCCGGTAGGTAGCCCCAAGCAAGCTCTGAAGATGGGCCTCACGGGAGAGGAATGAGGTATGCACGTCTTGGAGTCAGGCTCGTCCAAGTTCAGGTCTCTAGGTTACTTCTCCTGGTTGGCCGAGTCAGCTTGGTCCACCCACTCCAATCCCTGCCTCTACTTTCTAATCTATAAAATGGGGCCAGTTATAGTTCTTCTTATGTCCCAGGTTTGTTGAAAGGGTTGTATGAGACTGGGCCTGAGAAAGTACTCAGAACCTGGTAGCTCCCATGTGGATATGAGGGAAAGTGTGTTTTTACTCTAAATAGCCAGACCTTGGAAAATTTATACCAGAAGGGAAATGAGCTACGCACCAATTATCATAGACCCAGGAGTCCAAGGAATGGAAAGAAATCAGGCAGGGGTGCATTTGGATTTTTAAAACTAGAAATACAATGGCCAAGGGATGTTGTAGCCTCCGGTCCTGAGGCAGGCTTATGCTGGGCTTTTTGGACCCCTGAAGCAGCTCAAAAACCTTTCTTCAGAAGCAGGAATTACGGTGCTAGCTATGCCATCTATGACAGCAGCCATGATACCTGCTGTGATGTGAGCACTCATGATATACCAGGCACTGTACCAAATGCTTTGTACATTGACCTTTATTCAATTAAATAGCAATTACTTCTTGAGTTCCTACTATGTGCCAGGTCCTGCTCTATTAGCTGGGGCCCCGGGGGTGGATCGTATGGCTCTGATTCTTGGTGGACCTTGCCTTCCAGTTGAGGGAAGCCAGAGAACATACACGTAATTGTGTAAAGGAAAAGATAATTTTCATATAGAAAAATACTTTATGATGACAATCATTTCATAACAACAAAATTATGAAAGCAGATATTGGGACAGCATAAGTGTGGATGGTCAGGGGAGGCCTCTCAGTGTTGGGGACACCTGAGCTGAGTCTCATTCCTTATATCATCCTATGCATACATGCAGATGCAATCCCTGTTTTAGTGACAGGGATGTAGATAACCCGCAGGATAACTCATTCAATCAAGTTGGGTTTGAAACTCAGCTCTCCCTCTCTTCAAGGCCCAAGTTGCTCTTTTCTTGTGATTGTTTATCTGGAGTGGCCATGGCGATTTGCCAAGGAGGACCCTCTTGCCTTGCGTCTATTGTGATGCCTGCACTTGTGCCAGGATGTGGACCTACAGGTCAACTACTGTCATATATGCAAAAGGTTCATATAGGTAATCATGTATTTGTGCATTCATTCCTTCATTCAGCCAACATTGATTGCACACCTACTATGCACCAGGCATCATCTTCAATGCTGAGGATATAGCAGTAGGAAAAAAAAAAAAAAGAAAGAAAAATTTTCCTGCCCCTGACACAGTTAATATTTTTGTGAGGGAGACCAAAAATGCTAATGCACAAAAAATTACACAATGATTCAATATATTTATTGAATAGTGCTAATTGCATTTCATAAAAGTAAACCAGAATTATTTGGCTTCCTAGAGAAAGAGCTGGGAGGATTTCCCCTTTAAATAGGGTAGTCAAGAGTGGAATTTCTCAAGTGGTGATTCCGTCAGGACTGAAAAAGTGAGAGTCCAGCCAACCATTGAGTTGGTAGAAGCATCCTGGGCAGAAGGAGCAGCAGATACCAAGGTCCTGAGATCAGAATGGACTTGCTTGTCTGAGGAATGCCAAGGCCAGTGGATCTGGCTGGGTGAAGATGGAGGAGAGTCTTGAGCAATGAGACAGGGGCAGAGTGCGGATGGCCTTCTGGATTCCATTCTAGGTTGATGGGATTCCACTGTGGTTCCAGCAGGAGAGCCATCTGGCGGGGCCATTAGTGGAATATTTTTGCCTGTGTTCCAAAGGTACAATGGACCTGGATCTGGGCATCCACCTGTTGTCTGACCAGCCCCCCAGGGACTGAAGCAGATGCTTGGGATGGCTGTGGTGGAATCGTCAGATAAAAACACACTCCTGGCCTTCACAGAGAGACTGCTGCTGCTGGGGTGGGTGACTTTGATGAGGCCAGTAAAGGCAAGCCCAAGTGCCAGTCAAACCTGGGACCCAGCTCAGCCCCTCCCACTCCCCCAGCCAGCTGTGTGCTTGGAGGCGGTTCCGGAACTCGGAACTGGATGCACCTTGGTCTCCTCATCTGTCATGCCAGGGATAAGGGTATTGTTCACCTCACATTCCGTTTGTGACAACTGGACAATGGGATGTGGATAAAGCCTGTGGTATGGCCTGGCATTCAAAAAGGGTCAGCTTTGTAAACAAATATCTTTATTCTTTCAATCTTCCATTGTGTGTGTGGGGGGGGTGGGGGGGCAGGGGGGGTGGTTCTTGCAGCAACTGGTAGAAATCTAGGTACCTGGCTGGGTTAGTCCTTGGTACCTGTGAGGCACCAAATAAGAATATCAAATATCAGGGTCTGTTTCACACATCTTAAATTTTTGACAGACCTCCATACCAGTCATGATCATCGGTGTACTTTGAATATGTATCAGTTTAGAAAACACTAAGGACAAAAGACTGATGTTAGTAATGAACTTGTGTTTTGTTCACCCTGACACCCACCCCAGCCTTCGGTAGGAGAGCAGGGGAGCCTCTTCACGTGGGAAGCATTGCTTATTCACCTCACAGAAGTGCTTGCTGATCACGTGCATTTTAGACATAGACCCAGTTATGCCCAGATGGAGCCTGGTTCGTACCTGTTGGAGGTGAGGGACAATGGAGGGTCATGGCGTCTGACCCCTGAGGGTCAGCCTCTCCCCTCCTGTTCTTCAGCTGTCTCTGGCCCAGCCTGCAGGTTCTCCCAGCTTCCCGGGACCTGGCAGCTCTGCCCCCTGCCCCACCTGGGGGCCTGTGCTGGTTCCCCAGGACCAGGCAGCAGGCTGGGGGTTGTTAAGCTACTGGGGAAGGTTACTGGCTGTTTCTCGTTAACGCCACCTTCTTCGGTTTCTAGTTGTTGCCTTCTGATGGACACAAGAGGAGGGGGAGCTGGCTGGCTGCCCATTGAGGTGCATCTTAGGACAGAGACATAGGGATCCTGGAGAGCACCTGAGAGTGTTGCTGAAGGTCGGCTGTGTCCCGGGTCCCCTGTGAAACCTTTGAGGAGCTTATATTTAGTGTGAGGACAAGTCAGGGGCCATCTAGCAGACAAATCCCACCCTATCATGAAGGAATTTGTAGGAAGAAAATTAAAAGAGGATAAAGGAGACGGCAAGACGGGAATGTGTTGTTTCGGACAAGATGGTCAAAAAGTGTCCCTCGCTGTAGAAGGACACTGGGTCTGGAGTAGAGCCTTGGGGAGAGAGGAGCAAGTGCCTGAGTGATGACAGGGCCAGGCCTGGCTCAAAGTAGGGAGCTGGAGCCTACTGGGAGCCAGAGGGACAACCAGGAACCCTGGGGTGACAGAGCAAATGGGGCCACCATGGAACCACAGTGAGGAAGAGCTGGGGACCCTGCTGAGATAGGAGGCTGAGATAGGAGGCTGAGATAGGAGGCCTCCGAGGCGCAGGAGCAGGCAGGTTTTCCTGGGTTCTTTGTAGCTGCTCGACTATTTACAGGGCATAGAGGATGCAAGCTTGCCAATGCTCAGAGCCTTCTGCCTCAGCCAGTCAAAGCCAGATTGAGGTGGAGACAGGACTGGTCTAAAGGGAGAGACCAGAATCGCAGGTCGGGGGTGAGTGAGAGGAATCTATAACGTCGTCTGCACAATCTGACTATATCGATTTTATTAATATTTTCTCCAATTCTCTCTCACATTTTTCTAGTTGTGCAAGTGATGGTCTTACTGAAAATGGTCAGTCTGCCATTTTATTTTTTTATTTATATATGACAGCGGGATGCATTACAATTCTTATTACACATAGAGAGCACAATTTTTCATATCTCTGGTTGTATACATAGTATATTCACACCAATTCGTGTCTTCATACCTGTACTTTGGATAGTAACGATCATCACATAAAGCCAAAGGAAACAAGGAAAAGTGTGTGGACCTGCATTTATTCTAGAATTGATTGTGCAGGGAAAGAGGCCACCCTCTTTCCTGCAGTCCTACAGACAGTGCAAGCACCAGGTCAGGAGGCAGACACGGAGTCACACGGACAAGGGCTCCATTTCTCTCCCTTGGGCCATTTCCTTGCCCATGACCTTAGGCATCTTTGCTTTCCGGTGTTTCAAGGTTTCTCATTAGCAAAACAGACCTGATATAAGGACTCATCTCATTGGTTTTTTATGAGGATTAATTGAGATAAATCAGATAACACACTTAGCACAGTGCCCTGTACATGGTAAGTGGTCAATAAATTTGAGTCATTATATTAACAAGTTAATAATCCAATCCATGCCTTGATTTCCACATTGGTAAAATAATGCAATGAAAACTTCCTCTTTGAGTTGTTGGGAGAAGCAAAGTATTAATACCATCAAAGCACTTGAAACAGGACCTTGTGCACAATAAGTAGTCAATAAATGTTGAATGATTAAAATCATCACTGTGACGCCAGCCTTGTCAAACTTGAGGGACAAATGCTATATCTCGCTGCTTTTGATTCCACAAGTTCCAGCAGGTAGTTGGTGTTCAATAAATGCTGTTTGTAAGAGTGAAGGTGTATAGCACATCAGGAGTGAAAGTGAGAAAAACCTAAGGAGATAAAGCTGTGTCTCTATGGAAAGGGTTACAGACCGCAAGCTCCAACTGTCTCCTTCGGTGGAAACTTCTAATGGCTACCTCCCCTGCCCAAGTCTGCCAGTTTCCTGTAGTTTCCCACCCTTGACCATCTTTTAATCCAGAGTTGTCCATCGAGGACTGTCATACGATGGATGACAGTTTTAAGATCATTGAGTTACATAGTGAAAGTAAGGTCCCCTTTTCAATACCATTTCAGCCCCTCTGATCAAATCAAGAAGACAGGCTCTGTCTGGCATTAGCCTGGTTTTAAAACCTCTCTCACTGCAGTTTTTCCAAAAAAAAAGTGGACCTGAGACTCCGAAACTTGAGCAAGGTACAGTGTTCAGTTGAGAATGTGAACCAACCGTCTAATCTGATTGCCCGGACATCTTTGTTTTAAGATATAACAGATATCTAAATCAATGAAACTGAGACTTGTTTTAAACAAATATGCAAAGACATTGATGTTGGTGTGGGGATGTGCTGCACACACCATGGGGGAGGGTACAGAGGCCGTGTGGGAACCCAGTGGAACCCGGGGACCAGGGGACCAGGGATGGGCTAGAGCTGCTGAGTCCCACCACGTCAAAACACTCTCCGAAGCCAGAGGTTTTTTATTTAGACTTCAAAATCTTTGAAAACTGGAAGGAATCTCCCCTCCCGGGACATCACAGGGAAACTCTGGAGAATCTTTACATCTCCCAGGAAACCCCGAAAATATGGAGGGCCCAGGATAAATGTCTTGGCGCAGCAGCCGGAATGAGGCAGTGGTTCTCACTCTGTCCTGGGTGCCCTCATCACTCAGAGAATGTGGGCAAATGCAGATTTGCAGATTCTCAAGAGGGTGTCTGGAGATTGTGATTGCATGGGCTGGGGAGCCCGATCCACATGGCTCTGAACTACAGGACACAGGAAGATACCTACGTGCATTCTGCATTCAGTTGGCCTCTCCCTGTGTCCCCGTTCCCCTCTCTCTGCATCCCCGCCCCTCTCCCAACTGCCAGAGCACTCACATTTCACAAATTGGTTAATGAGTCCATTTTAACTTCTAGCTTTTCGTCAACAGAAAAATGTACAAGTGGCTGTCCCTTTTCTCACTCTCAACTGTGGCAGTCGCTTATGTTTTTAGAAATGGTGGGGACCAGTTTCCCTATTGTATTTCCACAGGGAAAGGCATCCATGGATGTATTTTCTCTACCTGATCACAGCATCAAATATGAGAGCCCAGAGAATTCCTACCGTTGAGAAGGAGAAAGGCAAGCAGCCCCGTGGATGCCTAGGAGGGTTCTGCCAGCTTGGGGGTTGCCGGCCACCTGGGCCCCGAGTCAGTGGGACAAGAAGGAGACACCTGGAATCCCTCAGGTGTGGGCTTATCTGTTACACTTCCGACTCTTCAGGCACCTGTATAAAATGAGAGGCAGGAAATCTGGTTCTACCCTTTGGAACTTCTGCTTTCTCGTCTTTTACATATTTTCCACACTTTCTTCGGTGATTCCTCCTCTTCTTCTTTCTTCCTCAATTCCATTTTTTTTCTTTCCTAGTTTCTCCCAGCAACGGAACTTCCAAGTCCTTTCCGTCTACACTTAGATGGTCAGTGAATGTAATAAAAATTGTGACGGGTGACCGTGACGAAGATGATGCTGGTCATAACTGCCATTGTTATGATGGCTGCTACTTCCTGGCCTGTGTCATGGCTGTCCTGAAAGGACTAGCCTGGTCGCTGGCTAACGTTTACTAGGCACTGACCACATAAAAGGTTTCTGCCCACCGTCTCCTGGGAGCTGGATACTATTAGTACTGGCCCACGATCCTAATAGTGTATATGGAATACATGTGCAAACCAAGTTCTGGAAATTCCATGTAGCTTGACTAATACACACAGGCTCTAGACAGAGTATGGAGACCCAGGTCTGCCTGTCCAGGTCCGTGGACACTATGCTCTACTGTGCAGCACTTAATGCTTAACCACAGAGTCACATTCACAAATACTGGTGGCCTAGTTGGGTACTGGGAGGCCAAGGCTTGAGCTGAAAGTCAGTGTGTCAGTCAAGTGTGTGAACAAAGGTGGTGGGGGGGGGATAAATAAATTAAAAAGAGCATCCTGCCTTTTCAAATCCCCAAGCACCATCTTTCAAACTTGAACTATGAAATTAAAAAAAAAAAATTTGAACCTCTTGCATTTCTCACAGTGGCATTTTTGTAAATCGATTCCTGTTTTATTAAACAAATGTAGGAAAAAAACCCACAAGCCCCCCGACACAGCCCATCTGGGGTGGCTCAGTAGGATCTTGCTCACCCCATCCGGCCGCATCTCTGAGGACGTGTCCTGAAGGCAGACACTGCTCAGCTGTTCTCCATAAATCTCTTGTAGGCTCCATGGCTGTTCCTGGCCATCAAAATCCACAGAACACAAGAGATGCTGCTGCCCCGTTATTTATTTTAGCAAATGAAAAGCTCCCCTTGCAGATTTCCCCTTTAGAGTCCCTCTCAGTATTATGGCAGGGCTCTCTCGAGAAGTCTCTTCCTTAGAATTTAATTGTAGGTCACACTTAAATGAGTACTCTGAACAATTGGCAGAAAAACAGATGACCAAGAAATTCCAGGGTTCCTAGCTCAGAGGGAGAATGCTGCTCAGGACAGAAATCACGATGGGATCTTTCTTGCAATGAATCAATGATTATTTTTAGTTATTGTTTGTTGGTCGTACGGTTTGTATTTTTTTTTTTTACATTTTCATATGTTTACATTTTTATTTTTATTTTTAAATTTATTTTGGTACTGGGGATTGAACATAAGGGCACTTAATCACTGAGGCACATTCCTAGTCCTTTTATATTTTTTTAAATTTTGAGACCGGGACTTGCTGAGTTGCTTAGGATCTCCTCTCTAAATTGCTGGAGCTGGCCTTGAACTTGCAATCCAAGCCACTGGGATCACAGGAGTGTACCACCATGCCTGGTGCATTTTTACTTTTTATAGGTGAAATTCTAAAACAAATCTATGTCATAATACAAAGTTGGCAAACCATCTAGCCACCTGATTGGAGGTTTTCTCATGAGAAATCAAATGAAATTATCATCCAATTTTATTGTCTTTAACATTAATCTTTATTTGTATAGGGTAGGAATAGCCAATCAGGTGAAATAGAAAAGAGAAAGAGCTATCAAGAATATGATGAGCTCATTTTATGCATTTCACTTTATTTCAGATATCATGGAATTAAACTTAATGAAGTTAAGTCCTCTTTGAGCCTTAAACTTGAAATCTCTGTGTCCCTGTAAAGTAGACATAAGGAAAGTGTTCATTTCCAAGCACTATTATGAGGATTTAAAAATTGATATTTACTTAAATACTTGGAGCGATGCTTAATGGGTACCAGGAAGTCAACAAATACAGTTATTCCCCACTTTCTTCCCCAGAGACAGGTGCTAGTAAGAGTCTGGTGTGCATATTTTCCATTATTTATAATTTTACACACATGTGTATGTGCTTAGGAACAGCGCATTTTTACTTTTTATAGGTAAAATTCTGTGTATGTTTGAGAATATTTGTGTTAATAGCTTCACACTGTATTTTGCAAATTTAAAAAAAAAATCTGTTTGGAGCTGTATTCATTAACATTGGTAGGCAGAGGAAAGAGGATAAATTAAAAAATAAAAAAAGTATATAACTTATTCCTGTTTATATGCTTTATAATATTCCATCACAAAATGTGTATTTTTTATTAATTTATCAGTTCTTCTGTAAATAGACACTTAGCATGTTTTAAATTTTTCACCAGTACACACACTCTTGTATTGAATAGTCTCAGAAATTTTATAATTGTCACATAAATAATTTATGTAGGGAAGAAGAGTTGTGAGAATTTTACTGTATTTAGTGAGGAAATCAGTTGAGAAAATAAACATCACTGAAACAGCGAATATTTCCCACTTTGAGCTTCCTGGAGCATTTACTGAGCTCCGTAGATCTCTCTAACCCAAAGTGTAGCTGGCTATCTGGCACCTGGTAGGTACTTGCTAAATACCTTCTTGAAGTAAGTGATTGAGCACAAACACAGTGATCACTAATCCCACAACCAGCGTGACTCAGCCGTCCACATTTTTTGAATCTCAAGTACATCAAGAAGATGTCAGTAGTCACCTTGGGGTGGGGCAGGGAACAGGGACCAAGAGGAAGAACAGCAAGAAGAGTGCGGACGAAGCGTGTCTGTCCTCAGGGTCTGCAGTGGACTCCCTGGAGACCGGGGTGACCTCTGCTTCTGGACTCTGAGTCCCGGATTGGTGACTGTGCATGGATGGGTGGGGTGTGCAAGGAAGGGCGCTGGGATTTTGTAAGTGTTTCAAGGTGAGTCATTACCATTAGTCAGTCCTGCCTCTTACCATCTTAAGTGGCTGAACTTGGGTTTGATGCAGATTGGCCACCTGGGCACTGGGGCACACTGCTAGGTCCCTGGGCGAGAAACCACACAGGCCCAAGGGAGAGAAAGGCCATGTGATTCCATGTGTTTTTAACAGGGAAGACCAGCGTCGTTCTCAGAGCTGGGGTGTGTGCCTGTGTGGGTGTCTGTTACCGTCACATGAGAGTTGGTGAGACGGTGTGCATGTGTGTGTGTGTGTGTGTGCGTGCACGTGTGCACACACACACCCTGTGGGTCTGTCGTTCATGGTAGGAGCTGCGAATGTGTTGCCGTGCGTGCTTCCTGTTCTGCAGGGATAGGTGTGTCGCGGCAGGTAGTGTGTGTGTCTCTGGGGGCCTATTATCACCTGAGCCTTTATTTTAGAGGAGTTGTATGTTTGCAAGGGACCCAGTAGGTGCCTGTTCTTGCCACGGATGAGCTGCTAACAAAACAGAGCTCTGCAGGACTTTCCCCAGGAACGGGAAGCCAATGTTGCAATGACTTCTCTAGGGTGTCCCTAGGGGCCACACCCAACCCTCCTAGTGATGGCTCAGGGTGGGAGGAAAACACAGGCTACCCGCTGCTCAGGGCTAGCAGCACTAGATGGGAAATGTATGGGGCAGATGGCTGGGCGAGCAGGCTCCACACCCTACTGTAATTTCATTTCCGTGTCCGTCCTCCTCCCCAGACTGCGTGTTGCATCATATCATATCAGGGGATGATCTTACAATGTCATCTGTGGTACCTGGAACACAAGGTGTGTTTTGGTTGAATATGTGAATGACAGAATGAGTGAATGAACGAGCACATGGCCGCAGCCTCTGGAATATTCCACAACCCAGCTTGCTCATGCCCACAGGGTGAACAGAGCAGACTCTGCACCCTGTTGTGGAGTGGGTAAACGAGAACCTGTATGCTGCACACGTGAACATGTGCTTATCTCAGAAGCAGGCTAGCAATCGCCAGAAAGCAAGCTCCCTGGTGGGGTTTTTATCCTTCCTCTGTGGCTCCCACAGGAGCACCTCATCTGTTGTCCCTTTGGTTTAATTATTGTTCTTTAAGATCATCGTGGCAGCCCCTCTGTTGACTGTCAAACTGCAGCCATAAATGCAGGAATAAAAAAATAAATAAAAAAAGAGAAAGGGAAGAATTCTTTGTAATCCAGGTATAAGAATTTCCCCAAAGATATTTTTTTCTTGAAGAGAGGTGAAAGGAAGGTGGAAAA